>NC_092505.1:120645101-121264101 GCF_047511675.1 Marmota flaviventris
TTAGATAATTAAATAGGAAAATGGCTTAGCACAGGATCTAGTGTATAGCAGATATTCAAATGGTGTGATTCATAGAGAAGAAACATTGAGGAAAGTCTAGCTGCTTCTATGGGGTTATAATTCAAAATAGTATTGTTTATCCTAGTGTTACCTAAGTAGAATCCTGCAGAAAAAAGCCTAACAGCTAGCTGTGGTGGCACATACCTGTAGACTCAGCTACTTTGAAGGCTGAGGAAAGAAGATCACTTGTTCCTAGTTTACGATCAGTCTGGACAACATGAGACCCCAACTCTTAAAAATAAATAAATATATAAATAACATACTTTATATATTACATATTACTGAACTATATAATATAAATTATGTAATAGTATATATACTAAATATATGTGTGTATATATGTATCTCAATGATTTTGCAAACCCAAATTTTAAAGTAACTAAAAATAGTTTAACACTAGCTATATGTTGTTGGCAACTAATTTTGTATGCTTTGTTAGGCCTTTCACACATCACTTGTAACTTTCTTCTCCCCTTGGTATATATTTTTTGTATTAAATTGGATTAAAAATTCTAAGAGACCCAAATTTATCTCTGAATTCATGTACGTTCAATTGGTTGTATTTGATTCATGCTTTTTGTTCAGATTAAGCATACAGATAGTTTTACAATGAGCTGTGTTATTATCCAGGGATTAACTCTGTTCTAATATATGACACAGTTTTATTTGTCAAGGATTTTCTATCAGATGTAGTTTAATGAAAGGTAAATGTTTTTAAAGAATGGAAAAATAACAATTTTGGAGGGTTGTTTCTACATAAAGATAATTATTTTGTAAGTAAGTACAAAATACAAAACAAATGCATCAAATAGAGCAATAAGTAAGTATAATAAATGGAATATCTAAAACATTGAAAAAATAAAATTCAGTTGATATGAATTTCTTTTAATAGGTCTGAATGGACAGATGAATTAAATACATACAGAGTGGAAGCAGCTTGGAAATTATCACAGTGGGATTTGGTGGAAAACTATTTAGCAGCAGGTAAAATTACTTGTAACTAACTTTCTTAGACCCTTGGTAATGAGTATCCTATGCAGCTCTCCAAATGTTCCTGACCCACACACCTCCAGCCCTATATTTTTGTATTAAATTGAATTAAAAAGTATAATCACTTTTAATTGGCCATAAATATTCAAGCTTCAATAGTTTAGCAACATTTATAATTAACCCCTGTGCCTGTCTTATGATTACCTGCTTAGCTGTTCAAAATAGAATGAAATTATTTGTTCAATATTTCTGCTGATTATTTCATCAAATGAAATAAAAGCTGGCTCTTAGACCCATCTATAATAGCATTTCTTGATTCTTCATTTGTTTCAGACGGGAAATCTACAACATGGAGTGTCAGACTGGGACAGCTACTATTGTCAGCCAAAAAAAGAGATGTCACAGCTTTTTATGACACATTGAAACTAGTGAGAGCAGAACAAATTGTGCCTCTTTCAGCTGCAAGTTTTGAAAGAGGCTCTTACCAACGAGGATATGAATATATTGTGAGGTATTTTGGGGTATTTGGGTTTTTGGGGGGGGAGAGGGAAGGCCCACAGTACCAGGGATCAAACCCAGGACTGCACATGTGTTAGGGAAGCACTCTATCATCAAGCTATATCTCCAACCTTTTATTTTATTTTGCAACAGTGTCTCACTGAGTTTTCTAGGCTGCAATCCTCCAGCGTCAGCCTCCCGTGTGTCTGGGATTATTAGGTGTGCACCACCATTCTTGTCTTAGGGTTCCCATTTTTAGATTCCTAGTCTGTAAATGTCACTTGATAGGATTGCTTTTTTTTTTGAAAACCAGGGATTGGACTCAGGGGTATTCAACCACTGAGCTGCGTGCCCAGCCCTATTTTATATTTTATTTGTCTCATTGAGTTGCGTAGTGCCTTGCTTTTGCTGAGGCTGGCTCTGAACTCTTGATCCTCCTGCCTCAGCCTTCCGAGCTGCTGGGATTATGGAAAATTTCTTATGAGTAAGTTACTCTGATAATATGTTTGGTATATTGGTAAGCTACATAAGGTAGCTTTTTAAACTTTCACCTATAGTTTTTTTTTTTTTTTTTTTTTAATATTCTAACATACATCCTTTTTAATTGAAAAGGCAGTTATGGGGCTGATAAAACAAAAACAGCTAGGTGTGGGTGCTGCATACCTGCAATCCCAGCAATTTAGGTGGTTGAAACAGGAGGATCACAATTTCAGGGCCAGCCTCAGTAACTTAGCAAGGCCCTAAGCAGCTTAGAAAGACCCTGTCTCCAAAAAAATAAAAATAAAAAGGGCTGGGGATGTGTTTCAGTGGCTAAGCACCCTGGGGTTCAATCCCTGTTACCAAAAAACAAAAAGCAAAAACATATTTATCTTTCTGTAATATCTTAATTTATTTCCTATATAAGTAACCCAGTTAATTGAGACATCTGTTATTCTTGCCACTTGGTACTCATTGGTTCCCTTTCTCATTTAGAAATGTATTTGATGCTTCCCCCTGAAAAAACACACATTAGGCATTACATTTCTAGGAAAGAATGTTTTAGAACTGAGGAAGAAAATGATGGGAAACATTTTAGGTCTATTAAATGAAGAAAAATGAAAAAATAAGTGTTATAATTAAACTGTAATCTAAAAGATAATGAATAAATCTAAAAGATAATGAAGTGTTGTATTTTTTTGGTGTTTTTAAATCTTTTTATTTTAATATTTATTTTTTAGTTGTAGTTGGACACAATACCTTTATATTATTTATTTTTATGTGGTGCTGAGGATCAAACCCAGGGCCTCACACATGGTAGGTGAGCGCTCTACCGCTGAACCATAGCTCCAGCCCTGTTGTTGTTTTTTGAAGTTAGAAATTGGTCTATTTTTTATCAGTCCCCCTCTGGTAACATCATAATGGAACCAGATATTGAATTGGACCACTGAGTTTAATTTCATTCTATAGCTACTCAGCAGTATCCTTATATCTTGAACACTGAGTCATAGATTTTATGTAAGGGGAGAAAGCTATTGTGAATGTATCATGGTTTTCATCCCTCTTAGCAAAAAAAAAAACTACATTCATTACACATTTTTTTTTTACTGACCTCTACTGTGCCATGCCCTCTTTCATTAGCACTAGCGGTATGCAAATGTTTCATGTTGATTTATAATAGATTCATGTTTTCTTTCCATATAGATGGTAAAGTCTGATTTCATACATTTGAATTTAGTTTTATATACCCTTTAATTCATAATAATTTGGGATTCACAACGAAGCACTTAAATATTTTAAGTAGTATAAATTAGTGTTTATACTCAATTTGTAATGAAAAATAGAAATGATACTATTTATATATGAAGAATTTATTTATTTATTTTTAAAGTATTTGTTTAGTTATACATGGGCACAATATATTTATTTTGTTTATTTATTTTTATGTGGTGCTGAGGATTGAACCCAGGGTCTCACACGTGCTAGGCGAGCGCTCTACCGCCGAGCCACTACCCAACCCCTGGAGAATATATTTAAAGTTGTACCAAAGAAAACTGCACATTTTAATTTCTTCATGACTGATTTAAAGTATGTGCTGTAGGGGCTAGGATTATGGCTCAGCAGTAGAGCGTTCACCTTGCATATGCAAGGCCCTGGGTTCGATCCTCAGCATCACATAAAAATAAATAAATAAAGTTATTTTTAAAATAAATAAATAAATAAAGTGCATGCTTTAGGCCAGGTACAATGGTACTAGCCTGTAATCTCAGCAACTCAGGAAGATCACAAGTTTGAGGTCATTCTCACCAATTTAATGAGATGCTGGTCTCCAGTGCCCCTGGGTTCTGTCCTCGATATGGTACATACATTCATATATGCTTTACATACGAGATTTGTAAGACTGAATATGACAACATTTTAACTATTTCTGTCTTCAGGTTGCACATGTTGTGTGAGTTGGAGCATAGCATCAAACCACTTTTTCAACAGTCTTTAGGTGACAGTTCTCAAGAAGATTCCCTAAACTGGGTAGCTCGACTAGAAATGACCCAGAATTCCTACAGAGCCAAGGAGCCCATCCTGGCCCTCCGGAGGGCTTTATTAAGCCTCAACAAAAGGTCATTCACATTGTTTGTTTGTTTGTTTGTTTGTTTGTTTTTCCTTTTTAGTTATCTTTAATTTAGTATTATTTTTGGATATTATTTGGGAATATTTTTATTTTCTGAATTCTAGGTTAATCTTTTCAGTGCTTAAGACTACACTGTGTATTTGAAACAAACTTAGAACTTAAGAATCAATTTTATATGCTATTTATCTTTTAATTACTGTTAGGAAATATCTTGGAAAGTTTCCAATGTAAGCCAAGAATAAAGTCTTCAGAAGAGAGAAAAACAGAACACTGTAAGAAAATTACAATCAGGGTTTTTCCCTAAACAAATTTATCATTGATCCCTTTGAAATAGTATATTGAGAAGGTTCTGTGTTGGGAAGAGATACTTTAATTAAGTTATTGAATACACTTACAAATGTTCTTTGTCCCATGTTTTATCATATTCCTTTAGACCAGATTACAATGAAATGGTTGGAGAGTGTTGGCTACAGAGCGCTAGAGTAGCTAGAAAGGCCGGCCACCACCAGACTGCCTACAATGCCCTCCTTAATGCAGGGGAATCTCGACTCGCCGAACTGTGTGTGGAAAGGGCAAAGTGGCTGTGGTCCAAGGTAATGGCCAAGGTTATGTCATCAGATATATGTTCTGTTGGGAATTATGTACTTCCTACAAAAGCTCAACTGTGGAAGATTCCTAATCCAAATTAGAACCACCTTTTTCTGTCATTTCTTATCATTATTTGTTTACAAGAGTCTGGGAATGACATTTTCTTCTATCCAACAGTCTTCAGATCTTCCCATTTTAAGCCTGAATGTCAGTTCTTTCTGTTTTCATCTGTCCTACAATTTTCCTGGGGAGAATAACGAGTTCTTACTTTATTTTTATCTTCTGAATGTACACAGGTTATGTTAATAGACAATCAATAAATATGTGTTAAGTGAACTAACACTGTTCTATATGGCCCTCCCCATATTACTATCAAAATTCACTTCCATTCTAGCTTGTCAGAAAGGGCCTAGTATCAGAACTCATGTCCCTAAAGATCCCCAGGTTAAAGCAGTAGCAATAGGAAAGGAGGTTTTATGCTTGTCACTAGTCTAGAATTGATAGCGTTTTCTGAAATTAATACCTGGCAAATGTAGTTGATACCATTTAACACTGTACCAACTTTGTGGTAGCTGAAAAATGAATGGGGACGACATGTTTCTTGCATTGGTGAGAGAAGTAACAGTTCATCCTGGTTCATTGATATCTGATCATTTTATAAGCTTGTGCTAGTCTGTATATTGCTTAAACTCATTATCGTTCAAAATGCAATTCATTCTCTTAATACTTACATTTCTCTTCCCGTGTTTCCTATTTTTCTGAACAAGACACCATCCTCTCATATAAAACAAGTCTCACCTTCATCTTTTTTTTAATTTTTTTTTTTGTAGTTGTAGACGGACAGCATGCCTTTATTTTATTTGTTTATTTTTATATGGTGCTGGGGATCAAACCCAGTTCTTCATACATGCAGGACAAACGCTCTGCCACTGAGCTGCAGCTCTAGCCCTCACCCTCACTTTTCACATTCAGTTGAAGAGTAATTCTTTGTTCTTCAACCTTAGGAATATTTGAGTACTCTCCTTCTTATTTGTTTTCACTGCTTTGATCCATGCCCTTATTATTTCCAGCCTTTCATAACATTAACAACCTTTTTTAGGATCTCACAGTTCCTCCATGTATATTACCGCTGTCTGTGGTCTTTCTAAAGTACACATTGAAATTTATTGCTTCTTCAAAAAGATTAAACTTTTCAAAATATGCTTCATACCTTTAGGATTAAATCTAACAAGTACACAACGCCCTTTCCAATCAAGTATCACCCAACCTTTTAAGCTATGTTTGTCACTCTCTCACAAATGCTTTATGCTTCAGTTAAAATCAGCCTATAGCTGCCTCTCAACTTATGGGTTTATTGGGCTGTATCCTATCATAAGTTGAAAATCAGTGCATTTATACCTAACCTACCTGATATAATAGTTTGGCAGCACAATATTACAGTAGTCACCCTCTTATTCTTTGCTTTGTTTTCCATGGTTTTATTTACCTGAGGTTTTAATTACCCATACCCAACCTTTGACTGAAAATATTAAATAGAAAATTCTAGAAATGAATAATTCATAAGTTTTAAATAACTGTACTTCAGTATATTATGATTATTCTCCTTTATTGTTATTCTCTTATTAATACTTATTTATGTATTTAAATAACTTTTAGCACTATCTATTGTAATTTTTCTCCATTATTATCAGTTATTATTATTCTCTTATTATATCTTATTTATAAATTAAGCTTTTATCACAGCTGTGTGTGAATAGGAAAAGACACAATATATATATATATAGGTTTTTGTACTATCCTCAGCTTCAGGCATGCACTGGGAATTTTAGAACATATTGCCTACAGATAAGGGGGGCTGCTGTATACTATAGAGTATCAGTTATTTTATCTTCATGATCATGTGCTTATTGGAAGATGTGGCTCATCACCACTGCCCAACATCATAGTATCATATCTCCAGATTGAGAACAGATTCAAGTTCAAAGTATGGTTTCTACTGAACATGTGTGACATTTACACTGTTGTATGATCAGAAAAATTTAAGTGAAAACCATAAGTCAGGGACTATCTGTATCTTGTTTTTCTCCCAATTAAAATCATTGTTTCTTCTTAGGATGTCCTTCACTAAATCCTCTGCCAGGAAAATTTTCACAGATTATTTAAAATCTAATTCAGATCTCCTCCTCCCCCACATTGATAACCTTTCCTGATTACTTCTGTCCTTTATTTTCATGTATCTTCAGTTAGATATAGGGAATTCCCCTGTCTTCTCTAATACTCATGTGTAGTCCGATGTTATAGTACTTAATATAATGTTTGATTGTTTTACATATATATGTAGTCTGTTTCTTCACTTGAGTATGATTTTTTTTCCTCCAGTACTGGGGATTAAACCCAGGGCCTTGCACATACATCTAAGAACTCCCCTCCCCTACCAGGGATTAAACCCAGGGATGCTTAACCATGAAGCCATATCTGCAGCCCTCTTTTATTTATGTATTTATTTTTTATTTTGAGACATAGTCTCACTAAGTTGCTCGAGGCCTTGCTAAGTATCTGAGGCTTATTATTGACTGAAAATATTAAATAGAAAATTCTAGAAATGAATAATTCATAAATTGAATTTAGGATTCTCCTCCCTCAGCTTCCTTAGCTGCTGGGATTACAGGAATACTCCCCAGTGTCCTGCTACATCTACCAACTTTTTTAATCTAGTGATTTCAGTTTATTTACGACATTATTCTAAATCATCTACATATATTTTCATTTCCCTCCACTTTAATTATAAAATGAATGAATATGAATTCTGCATGAAATGAATCAGTGTTCCCTTTTTTAGAATTTTTCTTTAATAAGAGGGAAATGAGCAATAAATATAAAATTACAAATGGATTTATGTCTCAGTATATTTAATGAACCTTAAAGGCAAAAAATAGTAATATATTCTTAAATTTAAAGGTTTGTTATTGTCTTTTATTTTAGGGCGATGTTCACCAGGCACTTATTGTTCTTCAAAAGGGTGTTGAATTATGTTTTCCTGAAAATAAAACCCCAACTGAGAGTAAGAACATGTTAATTCATGGTCGAGCTACACTACTAGTGGGTCGTTTCATGGAAGAAACTGCTAACTTTGAAAGCAATGCAATTATGAAAAAATATAAGGCAAGTATATGTTTAATGTAATTTCATTTAGAAACAGTTTTTAAACTGGATAAAATGATTTTTCAGATCCACATACACGTGTAAAAAATAGGAAATTGACTTTTTTTTTTTTTTTTTTTTTAAGGAGAGAGAGAGAGAGAGAATTATATTTTTTAATATTTATTTTTTAGTTCTCGGCGGACACAACATCTTTGTATGTGGTGCTGAGGATTGAACCCGGGCCGCACGCATGCCAGGCGAGCGCGCTACCGCTTGAGCCACATCCCCAGCCCGGAAATTGACTTTTTAATGAGTATATATATCGTTGGTATGTGAAATTATCACAAAATAAATATATTCATGAAACCACCTAGTTTAGAAATTTTCACAAAGTAAATACACTCATGAAACCATCTACCAGGTCAAGAAGTAGGCCTGGTAACACTCCACAACCCCTTCTTTTGACCCCACTCATCATATCTTCACCCACCTTCCCAAAGTTAACTGCATCCTAGCCTGAAAATTTTGAAAAACCAATGTATAACTTCCTTACTAGTTATTAATTTTTACAACCCAGTGTTCAATTAAAAATTTGCAATGGAAATTTTAAAATACTTTGAATTAAATGATAATAGAATTATGACATCAAAACCTGTAAGATACTTCTATAAGCATGCTTAAAAGGAATTTAAAAATTTACTTGCATGTATTAAAAGAAGGTAAAGGCTCAAAAATAATGAACTAAGTATTTAGGTCAGAGAAATTAGAAAAGGACTAAAAGGGGGGGGGATTACAAAGAAAACAAAAGAAAGGAAAAAATAAAGTGAAGGCATACTTTATAAACTTAGGTGGAAAGATTTTGGAAGACCCAGGGTTCAATCCCCAGCACCAAAATAAAACAAAACAAAACAAAAGAAGAAAGGGAAAAAAAAGCATGATTTTTGACTTTTGAATTGTATAGTTTGTATGTTATATCTCAATAGAGAAGTTATTCTTTTTTAATTACCCAAATGGAATTCTTTATATAAAAATGTATCATTGCTATGGGAATGTAAAAAATCAATACATACCTATTAAGTGACCTAGCAATTCCTAGGTATTTATCCTAGGGAATTAAAATGAAGTTGACAGCAAATTTGATATTGCAAAAGTAAATATTAGAGACATGGGAATAGAAACTTAAAAATCAATCATAGACAGGAAAAAGAGACTGAAAAAAGATACAAATTAAAAACAAACCTCAGAACCTTAGTGTATGTAATAAATTGCATGAGATTAAAGTTTTAGAAGTAGAGGGGAGAGAATTAGAGGATAGAAAAAGTAAATAAATGTGAAAATAAATAAAAACAGGGCTGGGATGTGGCTCAGCAGTGGAGCACTTGTCAATGCATGAGGCCCCCAGTTGGATTCCCAGCAGAGCAAAAGCAAAAAACAAACAAGAGGGGGCTAGGGTTGGGCTCAGTGGTAGCGCCCTTGTCTGGTATGTGTGAGGCACTGGGTTCGATTTCCAGCACCACGTTTTTTTGTTGTTGTTGTTGTTGTTTTTTTTTAATCCTTTTTTTTTTTTTAAGAGAGCGAGAATTTCAATATTTATTTTTCTTTTTTTTTTTTATTGGTTGTTCAAAACATTACAAAGCTCTTGACATATCATATTTCATACATTAGATTCAAGTTGGTTATGAACTCCCAATTTTACCCCAAATACAGATTGTAGAATCACATCGGTTACACATCCACATTTTTACATAATGCCCTATTAGTAACTGTTGTATTCTGCTACCTTTCCTATTCTCTACTATCCCCCCTCCCCTCCCCTCCCATCTTCTCTCTCTATCCCATCTACTGTAATTCATTTCTCTCCTTGTTTATTTTCCCATTCCCCTCACAACCTCTAGTATGTAATTTTTTATAACAATGAGGGTCTCCCTCCATTACCATGCAATTTCCCTTTTCTCTCCCTTTCCCTCCCACCTCATGTATCTGTTTAATGTTAATCTTTTCTTCCTGCTCTTCCTCCCTGCTCTGTTCTTAGTTGCTCTCATTATATCAAAGAAGACATTTGGTATTTGTTTTTTAGGTATTGGCTAGCTTCACTAAGCATAATCTGCTCTAGTGCCATCCATTTCTCTGCAAATTCCATGATTTTGTCATTTTTTAGTGCTGTGTAATACTCCATGGTGTATAAATGCCACATTTTTTTTTTATCCATTCATCTATTGAAGGGCATCTGGGTTGGTTCCACAGTCTAGCAATTGTGAATTGTGCTGCTATGAACATCGATGTAGCAGTATCCCTGTAGTACGCTCTTTTAAGGTCTTCAGCGGACACAACATCTTTGTTTGTATGTGGTGCTGAGGATCGAACCTGGGCCGCACACATGCCAGGCGAGCGCGCTACCGCTTGAGCCACATCCCCAGCCCCCAGCACCACGTATAAATAAAAAAATTAAGATCTATCAACAACTAAAAAATATTTTAAACAAACAAAAAAGAGAACCACTAATAACTGATTTCTGGAATTAATAAAGACTATCACTATTACTCTTACAGAGCTTACTAAAATTATAAAAGAATGGGGACATCACTAACACATTTGAAAATTTCTAAATGATAAATTCTTAGGGGGGACAAAATAGAACTTACCAAATTGACATAGGAGAAATAGAAAATCTCAATAGTTCTCTAACTGCTAAAGTAAATTAAACAACTTACCACAAATGTAACTACAGAATTAATTGTCTTCACTTTTGAATTGTCCCAGATATTTTAAAAGAAATAATAGATTTTTTTTTTTCCGCAAAACTTTTTCATAGAGAATAGGGAAAGATGAAACATTTACCAGGTAGTTTTAGGAATTCAGAATAGTCTTGATACCAGAACCAAATAAAAACATTCCATGGAAAGAAAATTATACTCCACTTAGAGAAATAGATTCAACAGTCCTAAACAAAGTATTTTGTTAAGTTTATTGTAGGAGTACAGAGTAGGTGATCAGATGAAAGTCAATCAGTGTAATTTACCATATTAACAAAATTAAGGAGATAAGTCATAATCATTTCAGTAGATGCAGAATATATTTGATATTTTATTATTTATTCATAATTTAAAATTCTTAGCAAATTAGGAATAGAACATCATTTATTAAGGTGGAAGGTATTTCCAGAAAGTGTACAACTTCTTACTCTACAGTAAAATGTTGCTAGCCTTCATTTTAAGATGAAGAATAATATAAGATGCCTACTATTTCCAATTCTGTTAAACACTTGAGAGTATGGCCAGTGTAATAGTGAAGAAAAGGAAATAAAGAATCAGGGAAAAAATTAAACATTTTTTAATTTGAAATGATATTACTTAGTTGAAAAGATTATTAATAAATTATTAGAAATATCAAGTGAGTTTAAGAAGTTTGCTTGATATAATGGTATATAAAAAATTCAGTTTTTTTTTTTTTGTCAGCAAGAAAATAATTTAAAACGTACCATTTGCAAGTATCTTGTGTTTGAACAGCTGGAAATCTTATGTGAGAAAAACATAATCGTTCTACTTTAAGTTATTTCAAAGCAGTTTATATTCCTATACTGAAAAACTAAAATTATAAATGTCTAGATTAAGAAAATAGAATGAAATATTTAAAACCTTAGGTTAGACAAATGTTTCTTTGATCACAAAAAAATTAGCCTTAAAAGAAAAACTAATAAATTGGATTGCCATCAAAGTTAAAACCTACTACAAAAGGCATAATCTAGAAAATGAAAACATAAACCATAGATTGGAAGGAAATAATGTATTTCCTGTAAGGACAGAGGACTTATATCTAAATTATAAAGAACCAGAAATTTAATAAGACAAATAACTAAATTTAATGATCTACCAAGTCTTGAATAAACACTTTCTAAACAGTATATACAAATAACTAAAATGTACATAAAAACAGATTTAATCAGGAAGATGCAAATTAAAGCCACAATGAGATAACCAGTTCACCACATCAGAATGGCTAAAGTTGAAAAGTCTAGCAGTACTTATTATTCCAATAACTGGACCTCTCATCATTGCTGGTGGGAATATGAAAAGATAATATAAACCTTCCACATGACCTAGCCAATCCATTATTAGGTATTTTACCCAAGAGAAATAGTTATATGTCCATCAAAAGATTTATCAGAACTTGACTTTAGGGAAAGAAATAGCCACTGTCACCTGGAGCCCAACTGGGAGTAAACCATAGGGTATAGAAACCTTAACCTCACCATCCTCCTGTTCCAACTTCCCATTGTCTGAACCTCACAGGATGCTTGAGGCCACACAGGCCCATTGATGTAAGTCATCAATGTCAATCTTGTTGGGCCCTGAGCAGGGTGGAAAAGGCTCAAGGGTGGCAAGTATAACTGTAGATTATTGTCAAACTGAGAATAACCTACATACATATCAAGACTTATTGAAGGTAGAGTAATTAAAATGGTAGTATATTCATATGATGTTAGACACATAAAACCCAGTAGAACAGAAGAGAGAGCACAGACAGCTTCCAGATTGTATTGTAGGATGGTAAAGGATAGTCTTCAGTAAATTGGAGTTATATCATTTGGATATCTTACAGGGGAAAAAAAAAAGTCAAACAATTCCTTTATACCATAAACAAAAACTAACTTCAAATGCTGGGCCTTGTGTATGCTAGGCAGGGACTCTACCACTGAGCTACCAGGCCTAGAGACCTCTAAATAGACCAAAACCATAACAATAAATTAAACAATAATTTCTGTTCATCAGAAAAATACCGTTTTATTTTTTCAATTTAGTTAGTGGTACTTTCATTTAATTTAGTATTAATTACGTTATTAACACGTATTTATGGTACAGATTAGTAGGTTTCACTTGACATTTCCATACATATAAACATTGTCCTTTTTTGGGGTACTTAGCAGGGATTGTACCCAGGGGCACTTGACCATTGCTACCCCAGTCCTAGTTTACTTTTTTCAATTTTGAAACAGGGTCTTGCTAGGTGACTGAGTCTGGCCTTAAAATTGTGATGCTCTTGCCTCAGTCTCTAAGTTGCTAGAATTACATGCGAGTTCCACCATTCTCAGTGATATTTCATGCCTTGTTTATATCCACCCTCTGTTACTTCCCTTTCTTCCCCTCCCTTCTGTCTTCTGCTCTCCACAATTTTCTTCCCTTTCCCTAATAATCTCTCTCTTACTTCCAAGTAATTTTTATTTTTGTTTCCTCTCATAAGAGAAAACATGCAATATTTGTCTTTCTGTGTCTGGCTTAAGAAAACACCATTTTAAATTAGAGGCAAGCCATAGGTTAGAAGATATTTATAACATTTATAAGTGATAAGGGGTTCATATCCAGAATATAATAAAACCCAGCATGTCCTCATGGGACATGTAAAAGAATGTTTATAATGTCATTTTTTCCTAGGTTTTTTAGTGAAAGTAACCCTAAGGTCAGTTATAGAATGGATAAATTAGCATAATTTATAATGGAATATTATATAGCTAGCTGAAGTTACAGGTAACAATTTCATGTAGGTGTGGGCCTCATACCAAGTGTGACTAGAATCCTTAAACCTATTCACACTTACTTCCCAGCAGTGTGACGTTTTCTTAGGTATCTTTTGTTCTCTCTTATAGGATGTCACCTTGTTCCTCCCAGAGTGGGAGGATGGACATTTCTACCTTGCCAAGTATTATGACAAATTGATGCCCATGGTAACAGACAACAAAATGGAAAAGCAAGGTGATCTTATCCGGTATATTGTCCTTCATTTTGGAAGGTAAGTGTAAGAACAGCATATTTGCCTATATATGTCAGAATAATTATTAACACATATCTTAGCATATTCAGAATGTTTTCTGCTTTACCATTGATTCAGTCTATAACCTTTGGTGAGATTTAAGTTTTTTCCTTATACTTTTTTATTATTATTACTTTTTCTTTTTTTTTGGTACTAGGAATTGAACCCCTGGGCGCTTAATCATTGAGCCAGTCCCTCACCCATTTTTTATTAAAAATTTTTTTTTTAGTTGTAGATGGACACAATACCTTTATTTTATTTATTTCTATTTTTATGTGATGCCGAGGATCTAACCCAGTGCCTCACACATGCTAGGCAAGTGCTCTACCACTGAGCCACAACCCCAGCCCCTATATTTTTTTATTTTGAGACAGAGGTCTTGCTGAGTTGCTTAGGGCCTTGCTAACTTGCTAAAGCTGGTTTTGAACTTGTTATCTTCCTGCCTCTGCCTCCCAAGCTGTAGGGAGCTGTGCCCAGCTCCTTATACTTTTAAAAACTTTCTTAGTGGAAAAATTGATACATGCATACATTTTTTTTTTTTTTTTTTTTTTTTTTAATTTCAGCCAGGCTTGGTGGTATACACCTGTAATATCAGTGACTAAGGAGGGATCACAAGTTCCAGGCCAGCCTTGGCAATTTAGCAAAACCCCATCTCAAAAAAAAAAAAAAAAAAATTTTTTTTAAAGGCTTTGTTCAGTGCCAGAGCTCCCCTGGATTCAATTCCCAGTACCAGAAAAGTAAAGCAGAGAAGAGGGAAGGGGGGGGATAGATAATGCAATAGTGTTCAGAGGTGAATTGATTAGATTATGAGAGCTGTGACCTAATCAGTGGATTAATCCATCTGGAAGATTAATAATTTTAATGGATTACTGAGTGATCACAGTTGGAGTATGGCTGGAGGAAGTCAGTCATTATGGGCATGCCCTTGGGGAATATTTCATCTATGGCTCCTTGCACATATATAAAATCCAAAGCCTAATTTCATTAATTAATCATTATTCATACATTATTAAAAATAAATTATTAACACCTTATTAACTTATTTGCTAAGTATCAGTGTTTGCCCTTAAGGAGCTTCAGTTTATTTAGGTAGAGAAACCATAAAAGTATGTAAAACATTTAAATAATTGTACATAATAGAATATGTGAGTAGATACCAAAATCAGTCATACAAATAACAAATATTTTTATGATATTAGCCAAGATAACAGAAGTAGAAGTCCAGAAATCATGGGTTTTGGGCAATCTTGAGTTTAAAACTTATGATTTCAAAAGTACTCTCTTCACAGCCAGGCATGATGGCACATGCTTATAAACCCAGCAACTCAGAAGGCTGAGGCAGAGGATTACAATTTCAAAGCCAGCCACAGCAGCTTAGAAAGACCATTAGCAGCTTAGAAAAAAGATATAATGTAAAAAATAAAAGGACTGGGAATGTAGCTCAGTGGTAAAGCACCCTTGGGTTTAATCCGTGGTACCCCCACCTCCCCCTAAAAAGTGTTTCTCTGTGTGTCAGTTAAAATGTTGTAAAAGAAAAGAAAAAAAAATATATATATATATATATATTAGGATAGCGAGACTTAGTCAAGACTGCAGAGGTCTGGTAGATGTCATAACGAAGGTGTAATAGCAAACCAAAAAGGAGGAAATTCTGACACATGGTACAACATGGGTGAACCTTCAGGACATAAATGTGCTAAATGAAATAAACCATTCACAGAAGGACAAATAGTATATGATTCCTCTTAAATGAGGTGCCCTAGAGTACTCAAATTCACAGATCGAAAGCAGAATAATGATTGTCAGGGTCTGAGGGGAGGGAGTATTTGATAGGTATCTAGTTTCAGATGGGGAAGATGAAGAATTTCTAAAGATGCATGGTGATGATAGTTACACAACAATGTGAATGTACAACTGAACTATATGCTTAAAAATGGTAAAGATGACAAACTTAATGTTATGTATGTTTTGCCATAATAAAATACTTTTGGATAAAATATACTGATGTCTAGGTCTCAAAAATTATTTTCATTAAAGAGAGAATGTTACTAATTTTTCACAGATTTAACAAGAAACAGGATTGAGTGGTTTGTTTATGGAATCATGAGGAAACTAGACAAGATGAAAATTGTATACTGGTAAATAGGAGACTAAGACTGGAAAATTACAGAGATAAAGGACTGGACACTTGAATCCCAGAAGAGTAATTCAAATAGTCTTCATAGATAGATTGTCAGTTCCTGTTTTTGAACAGAGGAGCATGATAAAACCAAAATTTCAATCCAGAATGCATTGAAGGGAAGAAATGTAGAATTGGGGTGAATGAATCATTGTAATCAAATAGAATGATTTTACTTGACTTAGGCTTATGGCCATGAAATGCAAATGAAGGGACCCATCCTAAGGACAGTTTGAAAGAAATATTGATGGGACTTTGATTAGATTAAAACCTGTATAATTTTGTGCAGGCATTACAGAGCTAAGTGAGGAATGTAGTAGAAAAAAAAAAGAAGGCAGGGGTCAAAAATAACCCCTACTAGGAAGAAATATTAATACCATAATTTTGTGAGAAAGCTATGTGTAGCTGAAATGATTGGTTTAAGTCTTTACCTTTTTTTTCTGCCCAAGGAATTCATTTCTTTTTCCTTTTTATTGATGCATTATAATTGTATATAACAATAGGATTTGTTGTTGCATATTCATATATGCTGTCTTTACATTTTAACTCATGTAACATAAGAAAGAGCACTATGTTAATAACATTTCTTCTCTATATAATTGTAGATCTTTACAGTATGGAAATCAATTCATATATCAGTCAATGCCACGAATGTTGTCACTATGGCTTGATTTTGGTGCTAAGGCATACGAATGGGAAAAAGGTACATGTCTTAATGTAAATATTTTAAGGGATTAGAAAGACATAACTTTGTTTTAAAAGTCAGCTTTGACTTGACAGTCTAATTTACCAAAAGCTAAGAATTATTTTGGTAATTAATATATAAGTTTGAGCAGGAAACTGAAAAAGAAAGGGAAAGATTAATCATAGAGTTTTAAAGTAATTGAATTGCAATGAAATTTTGATTATTTCTTGATGAACACATTGAAAGATGTTAGTTTAAAGAAAATAATTTACTTAACCCTAAAAGTTACAATGAACAGTGAAAATTAATGGCTCTTGGCCCTGAATGTTTTTCCTACTTGGATAGAGACAACTCTCTTCACAATTTGACAGGTGCTTTGGCTTTAGGCATGGGAATGATATATTTTAAAGCTATTATTAAAACGATAGCTTGAGAAATGAACTGATAGTCTTTTCTTCTTTATGGTCTTTCAAACTTTCTTCTAGCTGGCCGTTCTGATCGTGTGCAAATGAGAAATGACTTGGCTAAAATAAATAAAGTTATCACGGAACACACAAACCAGTTAGCTCCGTATCAATTTTTGACTGCTTTTTCACAATTAATCTCTCGAATCTGTCATTCTTATGATGAAGTTTTTGTTGTCTTGATGGAAATAATAGCCAAAGTGTTTCTGGCCTATCCTCAGCAAGCAATGTGGATGATGACAGCTGTATCAAAGGTATATATTAATCACTATAGTATCTTTCACTATTTTATATTGCATTGGTTATTTAATACTATGTAGAACAAATATTAGATGAGTAATTTTTGTTACTTTTTAAAAAGAGAAATTATAGCAAAATACCTTATTTTAATATTTGAAGATATTTACTATATGTAATGAAGTGACTAATATGCTTAAGAGCTAAGAATTAAGTTTTCTTTATGAAGTCTAATAAACTGTTCAGTGACCAGTTTTTTCCCAAGTGTTTTAATCTAAACTACAAGGACTATTATACTAAAGACTATTGTATTATTAATGGAACATTTAAGTTGATTAATATATTTAATAAGTAAATATTTTAGAAAACACACAGAAATGTAAGATGTAAATTAAAATTGATACCTTCTGCCATTTCTATTTATATCCATACCTTCATACATTGCTATGTATATTTTCTAAGCATATTTTAATACATTTGAATTACATTGGCAATTTCACATTTGAAAATACATTTTTAGTAATTGTATAAAATTCCAAAATAGGTTCCTATAAATTTTTATTTAGTTGGTCACTAAGGTTATTTTTATTTTTTTGCTATTATATTACATCTAGACATGCTTTATATTTATCCTTATTTCTGATTGTTTCTTCAATGTAGATCCCCAAAAGAAAATGTACCAGGTCCTAGGATAACAACATTTTTATGGCTTTGATGGCATTGTCAAATTTATTTCCAAGAATTTTTTATCAGAATAAACTCACATGATGGGTACTTTTTAGGTTGATTTTTGTCAATGAAAAATTTTGTTATCCTTTTTAGGTCTTAATTACATTTAATTTTTTTTTTTTTTTTTTTTAACAGTCTTCGTATCCCATGCGTGTGAACAGATGCAAGGAAATCCTAAAGAAAGCTATTAGTATGAAAAAGTCTTTAGAAAAGTTTGTTGGAGATGCAACTCGCTTAACAGACAAGCTTCTAGAATTGTGCAACAAACCGGTACTATCATAAATCTTACTGCTTACAGATCATTGTGTTAGATGGTTTTATATAAAGCTTACATATGATTTCAATCTGACTTTCTTTTATCTGATTAATTAAATTAAAATAAATTAAAATTAAAATAATTCTAAAATGTGTGGGATACACATATATCAAAATGCACCAAATTGTGTACTTTAAATACAAGCATACAGACACACACACATTTATTTAATTTTATTTATTCATTTTTGTGGTACTGGCTTTCAAACTCAGGACCTTAAGCATGCTTAGGCAAGCATTCTACCACAAGGCTACATCTCCACCCTCCATATGATTTATCTTAATAAACTTTAAAAAAATTTCTAACTTATGTTTGTCTTCCAAATATCCTCTAAGTTTCTGAAAATTCTTAATATGAATTTTCTGAGAGTAGATTATCCATATTTATCAAAAGTAATTTTGAGAATATAAAATGATCCACAAAAATCTAAGTGTGTAAATTCAGCTATTTATTGTAGTCTGTTATATTCTGCCATATCTTTAAAACTTTGATAGCTCAGGATGTATTTCAGTGCCTGTGAAGGGGCAGACACTATAGTTTTAAGGAAAACAAAGGGGAGTAAGACTTCTTCTCCTGCCTTGAGGTGTCCAAAGATGATTATTATCTGGAATAGTAAGTACTGCTTCTAGTAGACTTGTGACCGAAGTAAGAACATGGTTACAAAATCTGCCTAAGGAATTAGTGGAAAAAACCTGGAGAATATGTAGGAAAGGTAAGAGTATGTGGGAGGGGGTGGTTATAAAAAGGGAGAGACTAACATTAATTGATAGATTTTACTTTGAAATACACTGAAAGTCTATAAAATGTTTCTAGGTAAAAAGATATAGATTGCCCTGTTTTTTATCTTCCTTTCAGGGGTAATCTACTTTGCCATCTTCATGAATTCTGTTTCATGTGATATGCTTGACATTATCAAAAAACCATGTTATGATAATCACTAACATTTGTTACACACTGTTAGAATTGCTTTCAGTGTATGGGTTTCCACTTCTTTATCTGCAACTTCATGGCAAGCTACACTTAGAAACTCCAAATTTTTCAGGTTTTTAAAGTGTATATACTTTACTCTCATATCACCACTGAGAGTAATGCATTGGAGTATCCCATAATCAAACACATAGCTGTTTCTGCTGTAAAATGCATTCATTTTTATGTGAGAAGTTCAGGTATCATTTTGTTAACAAATGAGATTTGGTACCAAACACAAAACAAAAATTTGATTTACAGATCTTTTTGAATGATCTTTTTTTCTAATGCCTGATAATAGATTGTAAACTTCTGTTATCTCCTTTAATCATTACACAATTCTGTGATGTACTGTTATTATTGATGAGGTAAAAGAAAGATTAAAATGAGATGATTAGAAATTCTTAGAAAAGTAACTGGACACAATTATGAGGCTTTTAGGAGGATCACCTGAACCTAGTAGGTTGAGGCCAGTCTTGGAAGTAGAGCCAAGACCATCTCAAAAAATATATATATATATGTAGAAAACTGTGCGCAGCTTAGTTCATGTAATTAAGATAGTGTATAAGTGAAATGTTTGTTGTGGTAGAAGTTAAATGTTCTATAATTCGAGGTACACAGAGAAATTAAAATGGACTATTTCTTTTTTTCCAGGTTGATGGAAGTAGTTCCATATTAAGCATGAGCACTCATTTCAAAATGCTTAAAAGGCTGGTAGAAGAAGCAACATTCAGTGAAATCCTCATTCCTTTACAGTCTGTCATGATACCTACTCTTCCTTCAATTCTGGGTGCCCATGCTAATCATGAGCCATTTCCTGGGCATTGGGCCTATATTGCAGGCTTTGATGATATGGTAAACTTCAGTTTTATATGAACTATAATTTTAAAAATTAGGTGAGCTAGAAACTTCAAATCAAGCTAAGAATCTAAGTGAATGAAAAACAAAGTGACTGGAAATAAAGTTGAAACTGTTTTGTACTGATGGTATAAAATCCAGTGATAAAAATTTCTTTTTCAACCTAATGATTTAACTTTTCTCATGCTTGTGTTGTTAAGACTGGTAATCTTTTTTTCCAATATTTGATTTTTTTATATTCTCTTTTATCCTAAAAATGAAGAGAAAGAACAAAATGCAGGTTTTGTTTATTTTATAGAAGGAAATGAAATTCAGCTAGTAAGAACGTGTTTTTTTAGTATAAAATATGGCTATAAATTTATGATTGTTTTAAATAAATGGTACTAAGCACTTCTAAATAAATACTTTTTTTACCATTTTATTTTTTTATTATTTTAATTTTTTTTTTATTATTAGTTGTTCAAAACATAATAAAGCTCTTGACATATCATATTTCATACATTTGATTCACGCGGATTATGAACTCCCATTTTTACCCCGTATACAAATTGCAGTTTCACATCGGTTACACATCCACTTTTTTACATACTACCATACTAGTGTATGTTGTATTCTGCTGCCTGTCCTATCCTCTACTATCCCCCCCCTCCCCTCCCATCCTCTCTCTCTACCCCATCTACTGTAATTCATTTCTCTCTCTTGTTTTTTTTTCCCTTTTCCCCTCACTTCCTCTTATATGTGATTTTGTATAACAATGAGGGTCTCCTTCCTTTACCAAGCAATTTCCCTTCTCTCTCCCTTTCCCTCCCCACTCTCGTCCCTGTTTAATGGTGATCTTCTTCTCATGCTCTTCCTCCCTGCTCTGTTCTTAGTTGCTCTTATATGAAAGATGATATTTGGCATTTGTTTTTTAGGGATTGGCTAGCTTCACTTAGCATAATCTGCTCTAGTGCCATCCATTTCCCTGCAAATGCCATGATTTTGTCATTTTTTAGTGCTGAGTAGTACTCCATTATGTATAAATGCCACATTTTTTTTATCCACTCATCTATTGAAGGGCATCTAGGTTGGTTCCACAGTCTAGCTATTGTGAATTGTGCTGCTATGAACATCGTTGTAGCAGTATCCCTATAGTACGCTCTTTTAAGGTCTTTAGGGAAGAGTCCAAGAAGGGGAATAGCTGGGTCAAATGGTGGTTCCATTCCCAGCTTTCCAAGGAATCTCCATACTGCTTTCCAAATTGGCCGCACCAATTTGCAGTCCCATCAGCAATGTACAAGTGTACCCTTTTCCCCACATCCTCGCCAGCACTCGTTGTTGTTTGACTTCATAATGGCTGCCAATCTTACTGGAGTGAGATGGTATCTTAGAGTGGTTTTGATTTGCATTTCTCTGACTGCTAGAGATGGTGAGCATTTTTTCATGTACTTGTTGATTGATTGTATGTCCTCCTCCGAGAAGTGTCTGTTCAGGTCCTTGGCCCATTTGTTGATAGGGTTATTTGTTATCTTATTGTCTAATTTTTTGAGTTCTTTGTATACTCTGGATATTAGGGCTCTATCTGAAGTGTGAGGAGTAAAAATTTGTTCCCAGGATGTAGGCTCCCTATTTACCTCTCTTATTGTTTCTCTTGCTGAGAAAAAACTTTTTAGTTTAAGTAAGTCCCATTTGTTGATTCTTGTTATTAACTCTTGTGCTATGGGTGACCTATTAAGGAATTTGGATCCCGACCCCACAATATGTAGATCGGAGCCATCTTTTTCTTCTATCAGACACAGAGTCTCTGATTTGATATCAAGCTCCTTGATCCATTTTGAGTTAACTTTTGTGCATGGCGAGAGAAGGGGATTCAGTTTCATTTTGTTGCATATGGATTTCCAGTTTTCCCAGCACCATTTGTTGAAGATGCTATCCTTCCTCCATTGCATGCTTTTAGCCCCTTTATCAAATATAAGATAGTTGTAGCTTTGTGGATTGGTTTCTGTGTCCTCTATTCTGTACCATTGGTCCACCTGCCTGTTTTGGTACCAGTACCATGGTGTTTTTGTTATTATTACTCTGTAGTATAGTTTGAAATCTGGTATCGCTATACCGCCTGATTCACACTTCCTGCTTAGAATTGCTTTTGCTATTGTGGGTCTTTTATTTTTCCATATGAATTTCATGATTGCTTTATCTATTTCTACAAGAAATGCCGTTGGGAGTTTGATTGGCATTGCATTAAACCTATAGAGAACTTTTGGTAATATCGCCATTTTGATGATGTTAGTTCTGAGTATCCATGAACAGGGTATATTTTTCCATCTTCTAAGATCTTCTATTTCTCTCTTTAGGGTTCTGTAGTTTTCATTGTATAAATTTTTCACCTAAATAAATACTTTTGGGAACTATATTTATTCCAATAGTTTTTAGACTCAGGACATTTGTCCACTGCTTTCATAGCCTGTTACCAAACCATATAATGCATGATTACTATCATAGTAGTGCTTTGTTTTTAACTTAAACAATATTGTTCATGGTATTTACTCACCATGTTTACTCACCTCATTAGGTAGACTTGATTTTGGAGAAGGTTTTTTTTTTTTTTTTTTAAGAGAATTTTAATTGTACATGTATTGGGTTTCTTTTGACAAAATTATACATATGAGGGCCTGTCCTGTAATGCCAGCAGCTTGGGAAGTAGAGGCAGGAGGATCAGGAGTTCAAAGCCAGCCTCAGTAAAAGCAAGGCACTAAGAAACTCAGTGAGACCCTGTCTCTATTTAAATAAAATACAAAATAGGGCTGGGGATGTGGCTCAGTGGTCAGGTGCCCCAGAGTTCATCCCTGGTACATACCACCACCACCAAAAATAATTATACATATGAGGACTAATAATATTGGAAAAACAGTCAAAATATTAATTAAATTAAGGAAATGATTACAAAGAGAAAAACCCCATCCTATTAAAGGAATCAGTACTCTCTCCATTTCACCCACTCACTGAAGGTTTAATACAAAGTGCTCCACTCTTGGCATTCCTGGCCACAGTCCCTTTATATTACTGGTGGACACACCAGCTTATGTACAAGCCTTCATTTATTTTTGATTGCTCCTTTCTACAGATACATAAAGATGAAATTCCCTTTGGTATATTTATATATGTATATAACATGATATTGTTGGATTTGTTCGATATTTCTTTGCCTTTGAGAAAGTTCTTTTTTTAAAAAATCAAATTCCTTTCGATTGATATTTTTTTTTTAAACTTTTTTTTTTTAAATTTTTAAGAGAGAGAGAGAGGGAGAGAGAGAATTTCAATATTTATTTTTCAGTTTTTGGCGTACACAACATCTTTGTTTGTATGTGGTGCTGAGGATCGAACCCGGGTCACACGCATGCCAGGCGAGCGCGCTACCGCTTGAGCCACATCCCCAGCCCCTCAATTGATATTTTTTAAACCATTAAAACTTTTTTGAAGACAGGTCCTAAAAAATATATTTAAACATTTTTTTAACATTGTGACTGCTTTGAAGGAAACTGCATAAATTTGCTAAGTACTCTTTTACTTTATATTTATTCCTAATGGGTGAAATTATTATGTCTTTATTCATGTGCAACTATCCTTTTTTAGATCCTAAATAATTAAAAGAATTTGTTAAAATACAAATTTACTACAAAAATGCCCAGTTAGGTTTATTTATTTATTTATTTGGTACCAGGGATTGAACCCAGGGGCACTTAACCACTGAGCCACATCCACAGCCTGCTTTTTTTACATTTTATTTTGAGACAAGTTCTCACTAAGTTGTTTAGGGCCTCTCAGATTTGCTGAGGCTGACTTTGAATTGGCAGTCCTCCTGCCACAGCCTTCCTGAGCTACTGAGATTATAGGCATACACCACCACACTTGGTTTACATCATTTTTATTTTACATAACTCAATATCTATAATATGTAGACATTAAACAGAATTTTGGCCTTAATTTTTATGTAGAACTTATCATCTTTTAGGTGGAAATTCTTGCTTCTCTTCAGAAACCAAAGAAGATCTCTTTAAAAGGCTCAGATGGAAAATTCTACATCATGATGTGTAAGCCAAAAGATGATCTAAGAAAGGATTGTAGACTAATGGAATTCAATTCCCTGATTAATAAGGTTTGGAGATGTTTGCTTTTATTTCAGAATTGTCAGAATTACTCTCAAGTGTATAGGCTTCTCATTATACAGGTGGATCACTCTCAAAAAGAAGGAATGATGTATGACTTTTTCATTTTTTCAAAAGTATGATTTAAATGTACAAAACATAAAATTTACCATTTTAACCATTTTTAAGAGTTTAGTGTTCTTAGGTACTTTTTTTTTAATTTTTTAATTAACTAATTGGTAGACCTTTATTTTATTTATTTATATGTGGTGCTGAGGATGGAACTCAGTGCCTCACACATACCAGGTAAGTGTGCTACTGCTGAGCCCCAGCCCCAGCCCCTTAGGTACTTTCATATTGTTTTGCAACCATTACTATCATCCCCTTCCAGAACTTTTAAATTTTCTTAATTGAAACTATTTTTTAAACAGTAATTCCCCATTCCCCACCAGTCTCTAGCAACTGCCATTCTATTTGCTATCTGCATTGATTTGACCACTGTGGGTACATCATATAAGTAGAAATCACATAGTATTTGCCCTTTTGTGACTGGCTTATTACACTTGGCATTATATCTTCAAGGTTCAGAATTTCCCAAACTGAATAATATCTCATTGTATATCTAGTTTACATTTATTTTATCCTTTGATGAACACTTGATTTGCTTCCCTTTTTGGCTATTGTGAATAATGTTCCTTTGAATATGTGTATACTATTATCTATTTAAGTCCCTGTGTTCAGTCTTTTGAGTATATACATATAAGTAAAATTGCCTGTTTCACTTAATTAATTTTTGGGATCATGTCATGAATTGGTGTCACACATAGTGGAGAAATGTTCTACCTCATCCCTAGCCTGTTTCACTTAATTATTAATAAGAAAATTGCTTTTATATAGAAAAAATAAAATATTAAGTTGAAAATATTTCCTATTTAATGATTAAGTTGTCAATTTATGCCTTTTCTATCAGAGTTATTGGGTGTTATGTTTCAACGCGAGGATGAAAAGTTAGGTTCTGTTTTTATCACCTCACTGGTAAAAGCTAATAATTAGGGTTTTTTTTTTCAGTTTTATTGGTGTTTGATATAGATATCAAAGATGATGTAAGAAATTTATTATGAATATATGGTCTTATATCTTCGAATTTTTCATTAACCAAGCATTAACCATAGCATATTTTTTAATTGGTAAAAATTAAACCATACTATGGAAAGATGGAACTTGAATTTTTCTACAAGTTTTTTGCGTGTTTTTTTTTTTTGCCCTTCCTGCCTCTCCCCTCCCCACATTTCACTGGTGTGTTTTGTCTTTTTGGTGGTGATACTGGAGATTGAACCCATGGGCCCTCAACCACAGAACTATGTTCCCCAGCCCTTTTTTATTTTGAGAGAAGACCCTCTAGGTTGCCCAGTCTGGCCTCAAGTTTGTGATTCTACTGTCTCAGCCTCCCAAGTCATTGGGATAATAGGCATGTACCACTGCACCGGGCAACTTGAACCTCTTTTTTATTAGGAGAAAGTGTTTGGCCTTTAGCATAAAAAGGATATATTAACAGATGAGGGGTTTTCTTGGTTTTGTTTTCTAAGGACAGTTCTGAGCCTATAATCTGAGCAACTCCAGGAGCTATGGCAGGAGAAACACAAGTTGGAGGCCAGTGTAGGCAACTTAGTGAGACTCTTATCTCAACAAGATTTTTTTTTTTTTTTTTTTTTAAAGGGCTGGGGATGTAGCTCAGTAGAAGAACAACTCTGGGTTTCTTCCCCAGGGAAAAAAAATAAAGGACAGTCGTGGAATGGGGATGTATGTAGCTCCGGGATAGAGTCCCCAGGTCCTGAGATAAATCTCCAGCACCAAAAAAAGAGGACAGTTATGGTCAGTGTTTGTTTTAAACAAAGCAATTTAAAAGTTAACGCTACATTTAAAAACCATTTCTAGGGACTAGGGATGTGTCTCATCTACCGGTAGAGTGCAAGGCCCTGGGTTCAATCCTCAGCACCACGTAAAAATAAATTAATTAATTAAAAGTATTGTGTCCAACTACAACTAAATAATAAATATTTAAAAAGACATTTCAAAAGTAATCTGATAAAAAGGATTCTTTTTCATTTAAAATGTTTGCTAAATCAGTACAGTTACTGACTGTTAAAGCATTAGCACATCCTTCCCAAAGCTCCTTGAGTGTTTTTCTGGTTTAAGTATCAAGTAATTTGACTTCATTTTATAAATTTGCCTTAATGAACTTTGTTACTGATTAGGGTATGTCATTACCATGACTAGTCATTAATATGGTCAAATAAAAATAGCCTGATTATGAAAAACTGTAGTCTTACTATGTTTGGTCTTAAGGACCACACACTGATTTTTTACACGAAATTCTAATGCCATTATTATTTTCCCAGCCTTTGTAGAGTCCACTTATTTGTAAAGTTTAAATATGTTTTGCATTAGTGATTGTGGTTTTGAATTGAACAAGTTGTAATTATGTATGTGTGCTTAGTTATAATAATTAAACTGAAAGAGTAAGAAATATATTTTGAGGATGTCATGCAACTCATACTTTTTTGATATATACTTTTTAGATGATTAAGATTAAACAGTAGTCTGTATGCTTGAGTAATTAACTTTTCAGTAGTATCTATAAAAACAGGAAATAAGACAGTATTTTGTCACTATGAAATATGCAACTGCAATATTTTTCACACAATATTCTTGTCACATTAATAATGAATATTAAAAGAAGGACTTGCTCAAGCCATTTTTAATGGTTTGAAAATAGCTGAGGGATACTGCCCCCATACTTTTCCTTTGCTATCTTTTATCTTCACTACATAGTAAACCACCTCTGGCATCTGTTTGCTGTAAAATGAACAATATTTAGATATAATTTGTATAACTTTTAGAACTTTTGAATTCTATTTAAATTTTTTTTAACAGTGCTTAAGAAAAGATGCAGAATCTCGCAGAAGAGAACTTCATATCCGAACATACGCAGTTATTCCACTAAATGATGAATGTGGCATTATTGAATGGGTGAACAACACTGCTGGCTTGAGACCTATTCTTACCAAAATATATAAGGAAAAGGGTACTAAGTTAATTCTTATGACATGTGTATACTGTGGGAGTGATAACTACACACATAAAATATGGGTATGATTGGTTTTAGCATATGACAGTATACATATTTGTTTATATAAGCCATAGTGAAATTTATAATTCTATGTACAGAGGCATTTAAGTCTTCTTACCTTCCTTATATTTTGAATCATTTCTTAATCTTCACTGAAAAAGGATTTGAAGTGGCTTACAAAAATATATATATGAAAAAAATTTTCCCAGATAGTGATTAGCAGTTCTGAAACTACTTTATGTGTATATTAGTATTTAGGAAAGAAGTAGATATACTGTGAATAATGAGAGATTCTATCTAAATCTTGGATAAGTTAAGTAAAAATAATAGGATAACCGTAATCGATTATAACCTATGAAATACAATAGACAGACATAGTAACCAGACTAGTAGACAAACACTTGAGTAAATACTTAAGAAGTAGGAATAGCCTTTTCTTACAGTAGAATTACAGTTGATAATTGTAGAAAGATTGATGGAAATGGAAAATCACCAATTAGCAAACACTAGTAAGAATTGTTATAGGCAGTGATTATCATTGGATCCTAAAATTAATCGCCAAAAGTGTGAAATAAAAGTGGTAGTCTCTAAAAAAAAAAATGAAAGACAAAGACAAATTTTTTAGTTTTGATGACTTCTCAGCGACAGCAAAATATACTATGGAATTGTAGATTAGATCCTGGCTCATAAAAAGGGTACTTACTAGTGTGACAGAGAAACTTGAATAAGGTCTGAAAGTAAATTAAAATAATGCAGTAACAATAAGAATTTCCTGATTTAAATAATTGTACTATTGTTATGATAGTTATGAACATTAAGATGAAGAATATACAGAAATTCTGTATATTTATGCCACATTTTATAAGTTCAAAATTATTTGAAAGTAAATGATTTTGAAATGCCTATGATGCAGTACATCAAAAATGATGTATTGGGTTGAGATTGTGGCTCAGCATAGAGAGTTCACCTAGCATGTGCAAGGCCCTGGGTTCGATCCTCAGCACCATATAAAAATAAATAAAATAAAGGTATTGTGTCCAACTACAACTAAAAAATAAATTTTTAAAAAATGATGTATTGAGCAAGTATCAGAGTGAAGTAGAATATAAATGTATAGTTTCCATGGGCTGCTATAAAAATACCACAACTAGGTAGGTTATTGTCTCACAATTATAGAGGCTAGAATTCCAAAATCAAGATGTCCATAGGACTATGGTCTCTCTTAAAGCTCATGTTTCATAACTTTCTCTTATTTTCTGATATTCTTTGGCTGGTAGCTTTTATCTCTCTACTTTTTTTAATATATTAAAAGGAACATAAGTCAATCCATAACAGTAAATAATAGTGATAAATTACTATATTATGGGTATTATAAGTATGTTGTACACATTTATTATTAACAAACCTAATTATCTCTATTTTATAGACAGTATCATACAAGTAACTTGTCCAAGTTCACATGACTAACACTGCAGAACTGAAACTCAAACACACTTGAGTTGGAATTTAAGGAACTTGCTGTTGACTATTTTATTTATAAGGATGAAATAAAAGGTTTAGATATTGATATTGGATTTGTTTTTATTGTGAACATGGCTGAATCATACAACATTTCAGGCTAAATTCCTCAAATCATAAGCTTGTCGTAAAACTTGAGCATCCCAGATAATTTGGATTCTAAGGTTTATTGTAAGAATTAGTTACAATATGGATTTTATTTAGTTGCATTATGGATCCTTTACATAAATTATTTCAGAGCACAATGTGTAATGATTCAGTTCACACCTGTACTGTTTTGACTAGCAGAGATCACAGACTGCTGATGCAGCTCAGTGGTACTTAATTAGTCCTGGCTTCAGTCTCCAGCACTAGAAAGCAAAAAACAAACCAAAAACCTCAAGAGATTTCACTACAGTTTTAGTAAATGTTACAGCATTTTTACCATTTAGGGTCACCACTAACACTGGAATTTTTCTGATTCTTATTCTGGAGTTATTTGTTTACATAACATTGGTTTTTGTAAACATCAATAAGAGACTACTTTTGATAAGCATTAAAGAAAAACAATGTGATTTATTATTTTATTATAATATTAATGAGTTCATAAAAAATTTTTGTTATATGTTTATTTATTTGTTTGTTTGTTTCTTTATTTGTGTATGTATGTAGTTGTAGATGGACAGCATGCCTTTATTTTGTTTCTTTTTGTGTGGTGCTGAGGATCAAACCCAGTGCCTCACGCATGCTAGGCAAGTGCTCTGCCACTGAGTTACAGCCTCAGCCCAAGTTTTTTATTTGTTTTATGTAACGTTTCTTATTTGTTTTTTGAATAACAATTTGAGAAAAAGTAGACATTTTCTGTTCTACTTTAAGAAAAATACTTTCTTCCTTTTCTTATTTGACTGTGTGATTAATGGAAATCACCCTGCCTTGCAGGAGTGTATATGACTGGAAAGGAACTTCGTCAGTGTATGCTCCCAAAGTCAGCAGCTTTGTCTGAAAAACTCAAAGTATTCCAAGAATTTCTCCTGCCCAGGCATCCCCCTGTTTTTCATGAGTGGTTTCTGAGAACTTTCCCTGATCCTACATCATGGTAAGTTACCAAGAATATAATATGTTGTTAATAGCTGAATGTTTATTTTGAAAACTTTAGATTTTTGTTGCTTTATCTGGCATAAGGATATTTGGTAAACATTGTATCTCCTTTATTTTTTTAAATTATAAGAGGTGTTTAATAATTATTTGGATTACATCTCTCCCAGTTGGTAACAGTCATCAAACCCATTTAAGGAGTATTCTGCAAAGAGAATTTTGGGCTGTTTTATTATCAGATATAACCAGTTGTAGCTGGGAGACATGAAGACCTACACAACAGTAGACAATTCCATGAACTTCATCACAAAAACTATCATAAAATTTATTTCCAGAAGTACAAAGTATTCATCTACGCATGTACGTTGGCAGGATAACTTCTAATAGCAGAATAGAATTCATCAATGCATTTTTTCCTTGAATCCTGCTTATGAACAAATCCATGATGGTGAAAAGCACGCATGCTTTACAACTTAATTTTCTTATCCTAAACTTAAATACATCCCCTTTAGGTATAGTAGCAGATCAGCATACTGCCGTTCTACTGCAGTGATGTCAATGGTTGGTTATATCCTGGGGCTTGGAGACCGCCATGGTGAAAACATTCTTTTTGATTCTTTGACTGGTGAATGTGTACATGTAGATTTCAACTGTCTTTTTAATAAGGTATGTGATGTGACTTAATTTTTTTTTCTTTCTTTCTTTCTTTCTCTCTCTCAGTTGCCTTTCCTCAACAACTATTCTTCCTAGATAAACCTCTTGGTTACATTTATACTCAAATCTGAGTCAAGTTGAGTTTTATGCCTGGTTTTCATCATTGGATTCCATCGTAAAGCATTTTAGAATGAAGAGAACTTAGAAGAATGATGTAGTAAATAGCAAACCTAGCAATGAACTTGGAAGTCCAAAAGCATAGCTTTAAGTTCTGACTCAGTTGGCTACTAGTTATGTGGACATGTGCTAATCAGTGCATTTTACTGAGACTTAGTTTTAGGGATAAAAAGTAATATGATTTCTAAATCTGGCAGCAGATCAAAATTATCCAACAGTTTTAAAAAGTACAGGGCTAGGGATGTGTAGTTTGGTGGTAGAACACTTGCCCAGTGTGTCAAATACCCTGGATTTAGTCCCCAGGATCACAAAACAAAAAGAAAGAAAGAAAAACTAAAAAAGAAACACCTAGAAAATATCCCAGGAGATTTCAGATTCTATAAGTCCAGAGTGAGGCTTAGGAATAAATTAAAGCGATTAGACTCATCTCTAAGGCTCCCTACAATTTTCTAACATTATAATCCTGGAGAGCAGATTTGGTAGGTTAGTCTGCTATTTTCTTCATCTCTCTCTTTTATGAGTTAGTTGTCTTGTGCTGTAACAGGAAACCAAGAAAGGTCATAGACTCGAGCTAGAATAAATCAAAGACAAACCACTGATATAAATCATACAGACGAGGAAGATAGGGTAACAGATTGGAAGGTAAAAGAATCCTAGGAAAGGCTCATTAGAGAATGGCAGAAAATAAAAAACTCAAGTTATGACATGTTTCATTTCCTGAGGTTATGTGATTGTATCTTTCTTCCTCTTGTTGTAAAGTGAAATCTTAATGAAAGAAAAAAATATATGAGAATATTTGTCTGTACTTTATATATTATTCAAGAAAGACATTATGGAAACTTGAGATTAAATAGTCATTTAAAAATTCTCTATGATAGTACTCACTATACCATATCAGTGAAAGAGCAACATTGATTTTTCTAGATCTTATCCAAGATAAAATTGTGCTTTAAGTTTCTCAAAAGCAAAGGCAGAGTCATGGACTCTTGCACAATATAAACCTTTTACAAGACAGGCGTAGTAGCACACACCTGTAATCCTAGTGGATTGGGAGGCTGAGACAGGAGGATGGCAAGTTCAAAGCCAGCCTCAGCAAAAGCAAGATGCTAAGCAACTCAGTGAGATCCTATCTCTAAATAAAATACAAAATAGGCTGGGGATGTGGCTCAGTAGTTGAGTGCCCCTGAGTTCAATCCCCAGTACCAAAAAACAAAAAAAAAATGTTACTAACAAATATTTTGAGGATACTTTACCTCTTTTTTGTTTTGTTTTGTTTTTGTACTGGGGATTGAACCCAGGGACACTTTACCATGGAGCTATATCCCTAGTCCTTTTTATTTTTTTATTTTGAGGCAGGGTATAACTAAGTTGCGAGGGGTCTTGCTAAACTGCTGAGGCTGGCCTCAAACTTACAGTCCTCCTGCCCTTGTCTCTTGAATTTGTGGGATGACAGGTATGTGTCACTGTGCCTGGCAGTATACTTTTGCTCTTTTCTACAGGAGTCTAGACATGAAGTCTCAACTCTTTGAGTAAAGATCTTTAAATTCTAATTTTGTTACTTTATGATAATACTCATTGTTTTTAAGGGAGAAACCTTTGAAGTTCCAGAAATTGTACCATTTCGCCTGACTCATAACATGGTTAATGGAATGGGTCCAATGGGAACAGAGGGTCTTTTTCGAAGAGCCTGTGAAGTTACACTGAGGCTAATGCGAGATCAGAGAGAGCCTTTAATGAGGTAATCATGTATACTTTGTAAATAATTTAGCAATAACCTTGAATGTAAATACTGGTCTCTGTTTTTCTTTATATAAAAACTACTTTGCATTGGCTGAAGTACATTTTTTAAAATAATAGCTTAAGATATAATTCACTAACTATAAAATTCATCCTTTTAAAAGCATATACTTGATTGTTTTTTAGTATGTTCATATAGCTGTGCAGCCATGGCCACCATCTAATTTTAAGACATTCTCAGGACCTCAAAAAGCATGAGGATTAGCATTTATTCCCTGTTTCTTCCCACATCCACCTCCCTGTCCCCAGCCATCTCTTTGCAACCACTAATCTACTTTCTGTCTCTGTGATTATCCCTATTCTGGACAGTTCATATAAGTGTGTCTGTCTTCCTTCACTTAGGATGTTTTCAAAGTTCATCATGTATAAGTACTTTATTTTTTTTTATTGCCAAGTAACATTCTATTTTATGAATATACCACATCTTATTTATTCATCAGTTAATACACATTTGTACCTTTGGTACAAGTTTGTTTTACCAAAACATTTGCTTCTGCCTTTTGGCTCCTGTGAACAGGGTGGCTGTGAACACCTTGTACAAACTTTATGTGGATGTGTTTTCAGGTCTCCTGTGGATATGTAGGAGTGGCATTGCTGGGCTATATGTTAACCTTAAGCTTAACATTTTGAAGAATTTTCAGATTATTTTCCAAAACTGTTATAGATCTTTATAATCACACCAGTAATGTATGTGGGTTCCAATTTCTCCATATTTTTATCAATGCTTATTACCATGTCTTTTATTTTACCTGTTCTACTAAGAATGAAGTGCTGGATTTCTGTTTATGGTCTTAATAAATATTTCCCTAATGACGGGGGATGTGAGCATCTTTTCACATGCTTATTGGTCATTTGTGTGTCTTCTATGGATAAATGTCTATTCAAGTTCCTTTTTTCTTTTTTTCCCTCATTGTGTTGCTTAGGCTCTGGGATCAAGAGATCTTCCTGCCTCAGCCTCCCTAGTAGCTCAAACTATACATGCCTTCCACTGCACCTGACTCCTTTGCCTACTTTTATATATATACATATATATATGTATGTGTGTGTGTGTGTGTGTATTTTTTTTTTAATGTGTTGCTCAGGATCAGACCCAGTGCCTCACACATGCGAGGCGAGCCCTGTACCACTGAGCTACAGTTTCAGCTCTCTTTGCCTAGTTAAAAAAAAAAAAAAAAAATTAAGCTAATACTTTTTTTAGTTGTAATCGGACACCATACCTTTATTTTGTTTATTTATTTTTATATGGTGCTAAGAATCGAACCCAGTGCCTCACATGTGCAAGGCAAGCAATCTACCGCTGAGCCACAACCCCAGCCCCTCCCTTTGTGTACTTTTTTAAAAAATTATTCTAATTTGTCATATATGACAGCAGAATGCATTACAATTTATATTACACATATAGAGCACAATTTTTCATAACTCTGGTTGTATACAAAGTATCTTCACACCATTTGTGTCTTCATACATGTACTTAGGGTAATAATGTCCATCACATTCCACCATCTTTCTTACCCCCATGCCCCATCCCTTCCCCTCCCACCCCTTTGCCCTATCCCTTCCCCTCCCACCCCTTTGCCCTATCTAGAGTTCATCCAATCCTCCCATGCTCCCCCTCCCAACTCCACTATCTACTGCTGAGTAATATTCCATTGTGTATATATACCACAGTTTCTTTATCCATTCATCTACTTAAGGGCATCTAGGTTGGTTCCACAGTTTACCTGTTGTGAATTGTGCTGCTATAAACATTGATGTGGCTGTGTCACTGTAAGTATGCTGTTTTTAAGTCCTTTGGTGCCGCAGTCCGGCTGCAGCAGAATAATCAGGGGGGTGACGAAGAACTTGTGTACGTTGATACAGCAGGAGTGGGAGCCGTTTATTGCAGGACAGGAGCAGTATTTATACATTCCACACAGCTTATCTAATTAGCATAAACTAGAAACAGCAGTCAACCAATCAGGAATCTCCACACTTAATGGCTCGCTTTTGTTACTTCTCAAACCACTCCCTCTGGCATTTTGCCAGGCACCATCCAGACTTGTTTACAAACTCTAACATTCCCCTGGCAAAATGCCAGGTGTTATTTTGACTTGTTTATAGACTGTAACACTTTGGGTATAGACTGAGGAGTGGGATAGCTGAGTCAAATGGTGGTTCCACTCCCAATTTTCCAAGGAATCTCCATACTGCTTTCCATATTGGGTGCACCATTTTGTAGTCCCACCAACAATGTATGAGTGTGCCTTTTCCCCCCCACATCCTCACCAACACTTATTGTTGTTTGTATTCTTAATAGCTGCCACTCTGACTGGAGTGAGATGATATCTTAGAGTAGTTTTGATTTGCATTTCTCTAATTGCTAGAGATAAACATTTTTGCATATATTTGTTGATTGATTGTATATCATCTTCTGAGAGGTGTCTGTTCAGTTCCTTGGTCCATTTATTGATTGGGCTTTTTTTTTTTTGGTGTTTAGCTTTGTGAGTTCTTTATGTACCTTAGAGATTAGTGCTTTATCTGATGTGCTAGTGGTAAAATTTGCTCCCAAGCTGTAGGCTCTCTGTTTTCCTCACTGATTATTTCTTTTGGTGAGAAGAAGCTTTTTAGTTTGAATCCATCCCATTTATTGTTTCCTGATTTTAATTCTTGTGCTATAGGGGTCTTATTAAGGAAGTCAAGGCCTAATCCAACATGATGGAGATTTGGGGTTACTTTTTATTCTATTTGACATAGGGTCTCTGGTTTAATTTCTAGGTCCTTGATCCACTTTGAGTTGAGTTTTGTGCATGGTGAGAGATAGGGGTTTAATTTCATTTTGTTGCATATGGATTTCTAGTTTTCCCAGCACCATTTGTTGAAGAGGCTATCTTTTCTCCAATATATGTTTTTGGCAACTTTGTCTAATATAAGATAATTATAATTATGTGGGTTAGTCTCTGTGTCCTCTATTCTGTGCTATTGGTTTACCAGTCTATTTTGGTGCCAATACCATGCTGTTTTGTTACTGTTGCTCTGTAGTATATAAGGTCTGGTATAGTGGTGCCACGTGCCTCACTCTTCTTGCTTTAGCTATTCTGGTTCTCTTATTTTTCCAGATGAATTTCATGGTTGCTTTTCCTATTTCTGTGAGGAATTTTGCCTACTTTTTAATTTGATAATTTGTCCTTTATTCCTTAGTTGATAAAGAGTTCTTTACATATTCTGGATACAAGATCCTCCTAACATATTATTTGCAAATATTTTCTCCCATCTTTTTACATTCTTGATGATATTCATTGAACTATAATGGTTTTTTTTATTTATGATGCTGGGATTCAAACCCAGTGCCTTACACATGATAAGCATGCACTGTACTACCAAGCTATATCCCTAACCAAAGTTTTAAAGTTTGGTGAAGTCTTAATGTATATTTTTCTTTTTGTTAATTTTGATGTTTTATGTAAAAATTATTGCCTAATTCAACTTCAAAAATATTTACTCTTAAATTTTCTTCTAAGTGCTTTATATTTTAGCTTTTTTTTTTTTTAAGAGAGAGAGAATTTTTTAATATTTATTATTTTAGTTTTCGGTGGACACAACATCTTTGTTTGTATGTGGTGCTGAGGATTGAACCTGGGCCGCACGCATGCCAGGTGTACGCGCTACCGCTTGAGCCACATCCCCAGCCCAAGCTTTTTTATTTTAATCTTTGATCTATTTTTAGTTTTTGTGTACATTGTGTGAGGTGCAGATCCATATTCATACTTACACATGTGTATTTAGTTGTCTCAACACCAGTTTTTGAAAAGAGTGTTTTTTCTCCATTTGGTTGTCTAACCGTGTGTGTGTGTGTGTGTGTGTGTGTCCTTGAAACAGGGTTTGTATCGCCCATTCTATCCTAGAACTCTCCAGTTCTTCACCTCATCCTCCAGTGAAATTGAGATTATTGGTGTATGCCACTGCACTTGTATTGTCTTGGCATTTTTGTTGAAATGGTCAGCTGGGGGCTCTCATTTGAGTTCAGTAGTAGAATACTTGTCTAGCGTGCACAAGTCCCTGGGTTCTATTCCCAGTACCTCGAAAAAAAGAAATGTTCAGTTGGTTTTCAACAATTCTATTCAGCAGTCTATTTCTTTGTTTAACTTTATGCCATCTATAGAATGTCCTTATCACTGTATTTTTGTAGTAAGTTTTAAAATGAAGAAATGTGAATATTCCAACTTTGTTCTTTTTTCAAGTTTGTGTAGCTATTTTAGGTTCTTTGCATTTCCATATGAATTTTAGCATCATAATGTCAATTTCTTCAAAAAGCCAGCTTGGATTTTGATAATTTGAAATGACATTAAGGTTGTAAATTGATTTGTAGGGTATTGTCTTCTTAACAATATTAAAATTTCTGATTCATCAATACGTAATGTTTTCCATTCATTTAAATATTTATTAATTTCTTTTTAAAATATTTTTTAGTTGTAGATGGACACAATATCTTTATTTATTTTTATGTGGTGCTGAGGATCGAACCGAGTGCCTCAGTGGTGTGAGACGGGCGCTGTACTGAGCCACAGTCCCAGCCGTCATTAATTTCTTTCAACCATGTTTTATAGATTGTATATTTTATAGATATGTATGCACATCTTGTATTCAACTTTTAAAAAGTTTATTCCTAGGCATTTTATTCCTTTTGATTCTATTCTAAATGAGATTTTCTCTTAATTTCATTTTCAGTTTGTTCATTGCTACTTTATAGAAATACAGCGTTGATCTTGTGTCCTGAAACTCGCTGAACTCCTTAATTATTCCTAATAGTTATTTTTGTGGATACCTGAAGATTTTCTCTGTAATAGCACATCATCTGCAAATAGAGTTTTATTTCTTCCTTTGCAATTTCAGTGCCTTTTATTTCTTTTTCTTGCCTAACTGTCCTAGTTAGATCTATGTCAAATAGATCAGGTAAGGGCATAGTCTTGTAGGTCTTAGAGATAAAAGTCTTTCACTTCTAAGTAAACTATTAGGCTATAGGAAACAGATTTTTAAAGGACTTTTCAGCTCTTTTATTCACTTCCGGTATTTAAAATCTTTCTACCAAACATTGTGGTAGAATATACTGGTTATATTAGTTAAACATGAGGAAAAACAAATCCTCTGAAAGAGGAAATATTTCATTTATGAATCACTTACCCAGGAGCCCTTGTTTTGTTTGGGGAAGTCAGGAAATAATTTCTGAAGTAGCTGGATTTCTTAAAGATAAATAGAGTTGACCGTGCAAAGGGGAAAAGAGTGTCCTGAGAGTGATAAAATATCAAATTAAGTGAAGGCATGGCCTGCCTGAGAAATGTAATCAAGAGCTCCCCTTATCCACAGTATCCATAGAAGAATGTTCCATCACTCCCAGGGGATGCCTAAAACCAAGGGTAGTATCCAACTCTATATGTACTATGTTTTTTCTATATATATATTTGTGATAAAGTTTAATTTATAAGTTAGACACACTAAGAGATTAACAACAATAACTAATAATAAAATAGAACAGTTACAACAATATCCTGTAACAAAATTGCCACCATCTCTATTCCTGTGCTTTGAGGCTATTGTTAAGTAAAATAAGGGTTACTTACATAATCACTGGGATTTCATGACAGTCATTCTGATAGATCAGCTGGCTAAGTGACTGACTAATAGGCAGGTGGAGTGGTACACAGCGTGGATATGCTAGACAAAAGGATGAGTCACATGCTGGGCACGGGTAGTAGGACAGCAGGAGATTTCATCATGCTACCCAGTAGGGGACAATTTAAAACTGAAAAATTGATTATTTTTTGGAATTTTCCATTTAATATTTTCAAACCACATGTAACTGAAACTACAGAACACAGAAGACTATTGTACTGTATTCTAGAGGCTATCCCTCAAAGAGTTGGTGCTAAGAAATGATGGCTAAATTACACAGGACTACTTGAAGCTTCTTTTCACATTTAAGCTATACCCTGAGAGCAACCAGAAGTAATTGGAGGGTTTTAAGAAGAAACAAAAAAGAAAAGAAGGAATTGAGACAATCTGGTTTATACTGTAGAATAATTAGAGTTTGGACTAAAGGCCAGAAAACTAAGGACGATTGTGGAAACCCAGTATTAAACAATGGTGCATTGGAGGATGTTGTAGCAGTAGAGATGGAGGTAAGTAGAGAGTCTAAAAAGGTGGAATCAGATGATAGAGAAAGAGGAAGCAAGGATGATTACTAGATTTTTTTCCTGGGAAAATAATATTGTTCTTAACTGATTTTGGGAATACAAGAGTAGTGGTTAGGAAAAGGTAATGAGTTTTGTTTTAGAGATACTGAGTTTGAGGTGCCTATATTAAATCCAAGTGGGTATTTCCTATAAGTGGTTGGATTTGATGTCTAGAGCACAGACAAAAGATCTGGTGGTAACTGAAGGCATTAATGATATGGCAGGGGATAAAATCCATTTATTCAGTAAATACTCATTTATCAGTTCATGGTATACATTTAGAGATGGCATACAGAACTCATCTTGCCCTCAAAAAACACCTCCTACCATCTTGTGTCTTGCCTCTATCTCCCCTATCTTTCCCTTCTCTGCACGACAAAACAAAAATTTCACATAACCTTACTGAAAAAGTAGTAATGTCTCTTACAGAGTATTATACTAAGCTTCTCATCCTTCACCTAACTCTTAAGTGTTGACTGTAGCAAGATTTCTTTTTTGCAAAGATATCATTGTATTAACCATATGTTTCGATTTTAGTGTCTTAAAGACTTTTCTACATGATCCTCTTGTGGAGTGGAGTAAGCCAGTAAAAGGACATTCCAAAGCAACACTGAATGAAACTGGGGAAGTTGTCAATGAAAAGGTTAGCAGAAGGTGCAACTTGATATGAACTAATACTGTATGTCTTACAAATGAGAACTGAATACTGAATTCTTAAATATTTCAAGTGAATGTTGATTACTCTGAAATCTAAGTTTTCTTTATTGTTATTTCTAATGTTAACATAGCATTGATGTAATAAAAGACAACAAGGCATACTTGTTTAACATAAACATCTTACAATTATGAAATAACAGTGGGAAAAACTTGGACACAAATTGCCTGAGTTTACAGAACAACATATCTGAGCCTTACTACAGTGATATGTGCCATAAGCCATCTTGAAAAATGTAGCAGTTAATTCCTTACTAAAATTAGTTAAGTCTCAATTTTACAGACGACCATTTTTAGTAAGTTAGAATAGATTTAAGGATTTTTTTTTTTAAATGTGATATATGTCCTGTGGATTAAACCCAGGGCTTTGTGCATACTAAGCACATGCTGTGCCACTGAGCTACACCACCAGCCTGAGGATTGTTTTTCTGATAACATCATTTTCATTTTTATATTCTGATATGCTGTTTTCCTAAGAGAAAAAAATGTGAAGTTTTTTTTCTAAGTAGCTCACTTAGAATTTCCATTTGTATGCACTAATGTAATTTAAGTATTAGGTTATTAGAGCATTATTGCTATTATTAGAATATTCATTCAAATACATAATGTCTATACACATTGAAAGCACCTTTTTGTTGGTTTTGTATTTTTGTGTGTGTGATCCTAGGGATTTATCCTAGGGTCTTGCACATCCTGGACAAGTGCTCCACTACTGAGCTACTTCCTAGCCCTTGAAACAAATTATTTAAATTTATTACTTTTCTGGAATTATAATGTGAAAAGAGTTTCCCTCTATTTCATGAAGTCCAGAAACATGTCCAATCAGTTGATGTTGAATTAATATAACAAGCCTCAAAATCAATATCTCACTACTGAATTTGATTTTTCTTTATTTGCTGTTTCAAAGGGGTATTGATTAGTAAAAAGTGTTGATATTTATTTAAATATCAAGAAAGTAGAAATTCTAAATTACCAACACCACATGTTATTGAGTCATTAGTCCTAATGACTTTGTCTTTCTTTTTAGGCCAAGACCCACGTTCTTGACATAGAGCAGCGACTGCAAGGTGTAATCAAGACCCGAAATAGAGTGACAGGATTGCCATTATCTATTGAAGGACATGTGCATTACCTTATACAAGAAGCTACGGATGAAAACTTATTATGCCAAATGTACCTTGGCTGGACCCCATATATGTGAAATGCAATTACTTCAAAGAATGTTATCTAGAATTAATGTATTCAATATTTATATATATATATTTAATTCTAAATTACAACATAAGTTTCTTTATGTTTTCAGAGCAACTGGTATTATTTCTTTCTGATTGTTAATAAGAAGAGTGTTTTGGGTGGTTTTTGTTTTGTTTTGTTTTGTTTTGTTTGCAGTACTGAGGATTGAACCCAGGGTCTCACACAGTTGGCATAAGGATTCATTTTGACAACAAAATTAAATCCAGCATTTCTGTACACTTATACACAGAGCTGCCTCATACACAGAGCTGCCTCTTTTGTCCTTGTGGAACTGACAGCCTGAGAGATTCAAACATAATAGCATATTATTAAGTTCGCTTAATAATAAAAGTCTTTTTTAGTATGTTTGAAAGTGTGATGGGGAAAAATTCAAGAAATGTGAATAAACATTCTGTAATATTTTTGTTTTTATTTTATTTTTTTCCAGTGCTAGGAATGGAACCCAGGGCCTCATACATGATAGGCAAGCACTCTTCACTCGAACTACACCAGCATTCCTAACATTCTATAAAATTTAAAGATGTTGCCATACTCCAGGTGTACTAGAATGCACTATCTAGTGTTCATAGAAGATAGCAACACTCAAAACTGCATGAGATTTTAAAGTCGGAAAATAGTTAAATGTCAAATTTTTTTTTTCCGAAGACTTAAGATAATTAGGCAGCATTGCGGTTATTACATTCAAATAATTGGAAAACTCGAAATAAGTTAACAATAGAACTCAGCCTTGTGAAAACTAAACATATAATTTCCTTCCAGAGGCCTAATGTTTACAGTTAAAGGCCCTCTAATTCAGAAAAATTTTCGCAACTTTCTAAAAGAGCGGGTTATTTGTTTTGGAGGTACTGGAACCCGGAGCACTACTACTGAGCTACACTTACCCCAACCCTCTTACTATCCTGTCCAAGTGTTTGGAAAAATGGGGTTGATTCTTTCTAAAACAATTTCTTTTGGCACTGGGGATTGAACACGAGTTGCTTTACCACTGAGCTACATCCCTACCCCTTTTTATTTTTTGAGATAGGTTGGGCAAAATAGTAGAGACCTACAGGCATGCGCCCGAAAAGCTCGCTTTGTTTTTTGTTTGCGGGTTTTCCTTTTTCCAAAAAATATTTTTAAAGGAAACTTTACTGTTGGCCTACATTCCTAAGAGAAAATAACGCGCTCTCGCAAAATAAAGCCAAATATATCGCTAGACATTTTCTAAATCCGTGCTGAAAAAATACTGATTAGCAACACCAGGAGGCAGAAGCAGCCAGGACAAAAGTCGGTGTTCAGCACCCTTCCAACAATCCCTGACGGTTTTCACACCGCTTCCAAAGCACAGCCCATCAGTTGGCATTCTCAGGGCTAAGGTCCAGAGATCCTCGCAGCTCCTAGGCCGCCGCCAGCACCTGGGCCGCAGGCGGCTAGGCCGACGGGAATAAGCCCCGCCCCGGGACGCGGCCGTGGATCCCGCCGCTCTAGGCGCGCAGGGCGCTCTCTATGGTCGGTTGGGCGGTGTGTTGTCATCGGCGGAGCGACGGCCGGAGGCGGCGGCGTAGGCCCCGGCGGGGCGTTTGGTTTCGGTTTGGCCCTGTCTGCAATTAGTGTTGACTGTCGAAATGGGAGTCCCCAAGTTTTACCGATGGATTTCGGAGCGGTACCCCTGCCTCAGCGAAGTGGTGAAAGAGCATCAGGTGGGTGAGCACGGGCGGCGGTTCAGAAGGCCGAGGACCCCGGGACCGCGGCTTTCCAGCTTCCTCCTGCTCGTCTCTGCTGGCGGAGGGGCGTAGGCCGGGGGATGGGAGGTTTGAGGACGCAGGGTGAACCGACTGAGGTGCCACAGGCGGGATGCGTTCCTGTGCGCAGACCCGCGGGGCTCCCGGCTAGTCTGACAGCTCCTGCCCGGGCAGGGCCTTCCGCGACTAGGAAATAAGTCCTGGGTGGGAACGCTCCGAGAGTTCGCCCCTTCCCTCAGCAGGGAGCTGCAGGTTTCCTCCGCCCTGATGGAGGGGTGAAGCTGAAGGACAGACCCTCGTAGATCCCCCAGCCCACCAAAGGAGCTGACCCACGTACAAACCATAACAGCCGCCTCCGTGGTTGAATCACCTTGTTTACTTTCCCTTAGAAAGGGCTGCATCCCACCTACCTCGCTCCCAGCACCTAGACTTTTTGTAGTGGCTGATGGTTCATATTTATGATGCCTTTTCAATTATCTCAAATACATTATCAACTCCCCCAGCTACTCAGGAGGCTGAGACAGGAGGATCACAAGTTCGAGGGCAGCCTGGCAACTTAGGGAGACCCTGTCACAAAATAAAAAGGATTGGAAACTATCAAAAGGACCCAGTGGTAAAGCGACCCTGGGTTAAATCCCCAGTACCTCTAAAGGAAAAAAGGTATCAATATCAACCCCCTTTTGCCATAACAAAAATAATAATGATGAAAATAATAATAATAGGGCCGGGGGAGGGCGTTAGAGGCTTCAGTGCATTAGAGAGCATGAAAACATTATTGGTGCTAATAACATTTGGCATGCAGTGACCACAGAACAATGTTTATGTGTAGAGTCCAAAATGTATATTTATGTATTGGAACTGTGAAAAGAAAACAGTGGTCTGTTAGGTAAACTAGACTTTGGGGGATATTTTAGTGTTTCTTACTTTTAATGAATTTAATAGATCTTTTTACGTTTTATGTTTGACGGGGGTGGGGGAGGGGAGTCATTTGGAAAGTTTATATACCTGATTAAATTACTCGGTAGCATTGTGTTAATAGTGGCAGTTATTACATTATGGTTTAATTTTTTTTCAAGTGCTTAAAAGCCTAAAGATAGCACTAAACTTCTGCAAAGGATTTTTTTTGTTGTTGTTGTTACTGGATTCCAATCTAATTTGAGATTTTAGAAAAAGCTTACCAGAAATTCCAAAATGCTAGCTTATCTGTCATTTGTTTAGAGCATAAGTTGAGTTGGATATAGAGGGACATTTATTCCTGGGAGGAAGGTTTAAAAGGATACCAGTATATTGCAGAAATAGAGACTTTTCCTGGACCCTTCAATCAACAAGTATTCGAGTCACTTTTTCCTCTAAAATGAAAAAATAAGGTGAATGCTATTCAGAATGACTTGATAACACATAATTTGTTTGATAATATTTTTATTCAGTACAGAGCTTGGTTTGGTGAAAATATTTTGGGTTCTCTATTCTGAGGAATTTTGTTACTGAAAACATAAGTAATCTTAAAGGCATTTTTATCACATGGACACTAAGGATAGGTTTTGTGAATACTTTACACTAGATAGAAACTGAGAATAGGATTGTTAAAAAAATTTCATTGTAGTAAACCTTAAAACTAGGTGCACCAAAGTGATATTGTTAGATATCTGATCACAAAGACACTAAGGGCTACCAACTACTCTCCAAGTAATACTTAAAGATGGCAATACCTCAATATGTCACAGTGATTCAGAAACTAGTCCAGGGAAGAAGGAATTAGGAGAAGGAGTGGGTTCTAGGAAGGTAATGGTGGTGACAGTAACACAGTTTTTCAGCCTCTAAATCTTCACATGAAAACAGAAAGTGAAACTAGATAGTGAAACTTAAAATCAATAAAACAATTACAACAAACCTTGTGACATGGTATCTCCATGATACTTTGGGGTCAAAATACTGCTAGAAGAGGACAAAGAAAGCATGAGGGAAAAGGAAGCATGTTGGACCTCAGACCAGAACTCCAGAACAACTGACAGGTATTCACTGAAAGACTGTGCTAGTCAATTAGATAGCCATAGCCAAAATGGAGAGCTTTTATTCTGAAAGACCAAGGAGACAGGAGCAGTATCCCTCCTATGCATTCTCAAAACTGGCTTGACAAGGCAGAACCCACTCTAAGGAGAAACTGCTGAGAGTGAAATAAAATTTTATAACAAAGTGTGCAGTACAGACAAGAAGAGAAAAGAGGAGACTATTCAGATAAAAGTTAAGGAGTGTTACAGTCAAAAAAAATCTTGAAAAAACAACCACCAAATTTTTTTAATACTACCCAGAGGAGGGAGCTTTGTTAAGTCAAAGCTTTTCTGAAACCCTACTCATTCTAAAAGCTCAAGAAAATTAAATTTACACCGAAATGAGCAACAAAAAGTATTGAAGTTGGATTGCATACAAAGTTATTATAGGGAAAATACATTGCTACAGACATTAAAAACATACAGTAAAGGGCTAGGGATGTAGGTCAGTTGCAGAGCACACACTTAGCATGTGCAAGGCCCTGGACTGATCCCCCAAGGCCTCCCCCAGAATTTTTTTTTTTTTTTTTTTTTTTTGCAGTTAAAAACATGCCCACAGAACAGCAAAACTATAACCCAGTCTTTCAGAATGAGCTGAAATGCACTAAGAAAATTATATGATATGAAAGAACAATATATCAATTATGAAAACTGCAGGATAAGATGACAGAACCTAGAGAAAATTAGAAATGAAACCTAAAATGTAAGCAAGGCAAGGGCAAATAATGCTGTAAGATGGGTTGAAAAAAGAGATGGAAAGAAGAGAAAATTGTAAGCAATAGGGGTTCCTGAGAAAAAATGCAACAACAAATACTAAAAGAAAACTTTCCTAGGGCTGGTGTTGTAGCTCAGTGGTAGAGCACTTGTGTAGCATTTGTGAGGCATTGGGTTTGATTCTCAGCACTGCTTATAAATAAATAAGATAAAGGCCCACCAACACCATATATAAATGTATAAATAAATATATAGAGAGATAACTTTCCTAAAATTAAAATGAATGTCAAAATTGTGTATTAAAAGACTGTACCCTGTACCTGATTTACCAAGACATAGTCTAATAAAATTACTGGACTCTAAAGAAAAAGACTAGTGACTTCAGTTGAGGGTCCCCAAATGGTGAACAACATGTTTGCCCCTGTTAGTGTCCCCGCAACACTGAAAGGAAAAAAGAGAAAGTAAGGATAGCTGTATAAATCTGAAAGTTTGCTTCTATCCAGATTCTCCATTTCATTGGAGATTAGTTGATTATTTGGTTTTAGAGTCAATAGTACCACCACTGTGAAAGGAGAGGAAAGCAATTCCAGAGACATTTTTTCAAATAATCATCATTGGTTGGGAGTGCAAATCAATGGCAGAACACATGCCCAGCATGTACAAGGCCATGGGTTCAATCCCCAGCACTGGGGGGGGGGGGGGGGGGGAAGGGGGAAAAACAAAAAGCGACTGATTTTTACCCTTGCACCAACTCATTCTTTACATATCTTCAGACCTTGGGGCTTACCAATTTATGACCATCTATGAGCAGATACAACTGTTCCAGTTTCCAATGCAATATTCTGCATTTTAGCCTCCCCACCACACCTCCTTTTTTTTTTTTTTTTTAACAATCTATCAACATAAGTCCATTTACTCTTTTCTAGAAATCTGTGGTTGATTTGTGTCTAATGATGAGCCTCAGGTCTAAACCTTGTTCCTTTTGGCTAAGTCATAAAACTAGGAGTATGATGTATTTTCAGGCTCTGGGGATGCTTAAAGGAGACTGTGTGTTTGTGTGTGTGTGTGTTGTTTTATTGTCATAGAATTGAGATTTGAGGAAAGGAAAAATGTAAACACATATCTTTAATCAACAAAGGTCATATAACTAACATTAAACTCTTAGAACATGTGGAGTTCTCTTTGTGGTTATTAACCAGAATATTGACATCAAAATAGCTAAGATTTGTTAAGCACTAAGCACTTGCCTTGGAATGGGTATTGCTATACATGCATGCATTCACTAATTTAATCTTAACATAGCTGAGAAAACAGTCACAAAAACAATTGTTATCCACTAGTGCATGTTGCAGCTAAATGTGAAACCATTTTTTGTTTGTTTGGTTGGTTTTGTTTTCATTACTGCCTCTCTGCTAGGAAGCCCTTTGGACGTTTTTTCCTCCTAATCACTACCTCGCTTTCATGGAATTTGAATGCCACAGATGTTCTGTGTATCTGTTTATATACTAGAGTACTTCTTTATCTCTTTCTCTCTCACACACACAATAATTTTGGTCTTGATGTAAGCAATATTGTTGCTGTTAAAAATGCATATTATTATTAGTAGTAGTTTTTTTGGTACTGGATTGAGCACTTAACCACTGAGCCACATCCCCAGTTTGTTTTTTGGCTTTCAACTTGTGATCTTCCTGTTTCAGCATCCGCTGGGATTACAGGCGTACACCACCACACCAATACTCTTGATCCAGAAAGCTCTGTTAAAATATACATTACAGAAAAAAAAAAAAAAAATATATATATATATATATATATATATATACACACACACACACACACATTACAGGATTAAACATGTGAACCATTTTTAATATTTTTTAAAATATTTTTATTAGTTGATGCACCTTTATTTTATTTATTTACACGTGGTGCTGAGAATCAAACTCAGTGCCTCACACATGCTAGGAAAGCACTCTACTGCTCAGCCACAACCCCAGCCCCCGTTTTTAATATTTTTATTAGTGCATTATAGTTATACATAATATGGCATTCCTTTTGATATTCATACATGGATGGAATATAATTTGCTCCATGTTAATCCTCAGTATTTCTACTTTTCCTCCCTCCCCCAATTTTACCCATTTTTAAGTGTACAGTTCAATAGTGTCAAATACATTTACCTTGTTGTACTAAGCCTACTCTCTAAAAACTTACCTGTGCATTCCTTCCTTCCCCAATGGCAGTGGTACTTTACTACTGAACTATACTGAACTTTCCTAGCCTTTTTTATTCTTTAAATTTTGATAAAAGGTCTCACTAAGTTACCAAGGCTGGTCCCAAACTTGCAATACTCTTGCCTCATCCTGCCAAATTTCTGGGATTACAGTGTTCAATACCATGCCTAGCTCTTCTGTGCATTTTTGTTGAAACTTGCATCTTGGTTATGAAAACTTAAAGTTTCAAATTATAGGGTACACAGGTTGTCATTTCCATTTTAAAGTGTTTGCTGTTATACAGGGAACTTAACTGTCTTATTCTTTACTATATTCAGGAAATACTATATTTCCCAGCCCCTAGCATGATGTGTGGCACATGATGCATATTCAATAAACACTTGTTGAATGAATTTAATTGTAGCATATAACATATAAAAGTTAGAATATATAAACCTTGAATATTAAAATATAACCTGTTTTAAAATATATCGCATTTTTAAATGAAGCAACAAAACCTTGGAATTGTTTAACATGAATTTAAGTGAATAAGAATAAAGAACAGAAATGAATGTTGACAGCTGCTTTATTTAATCAGATGGTCAAATATATGTTATTTGTCTTTAAAAACAAATTTTATAATAATAAGTAGGCTACAAAGTTAGACTAACAAAAAGAAACTAATGTTTTGAGATTAGATACTAAGATACTAGTATGTTGAGGGCCACAGCCTAGTCAGGATGACGCATGGCATTTTTGCCAGAAGGGAGTGGTTGAGAGATGACGCCAGCGAGCCGTTGAGATGGTAATGGTTAAGTTAAGCTGCTACATATTCAGTTGTATATAGATCCCTGCTGTCCGCCTTGGGCACCCGCTACTTTGGAGTTCTCCTGGGGAGTTCACGTTTGTTGGTGAAGTTCCGGAGGAGGGATTTCCAGTTGGTAGTTCCTGGAAGGGCCATGTGAGTGTCGTTCTCCGGAGTTCAGGCAATAAAAGGGTTCCTGTTTTGAACCTATAAGTGCCTTGTGGAGGCTAGGTTATTTTGTGCCCAGCCAGACTGCGGCACTAGTACATAGCCACAATTTAAAGCAGTGTATACGCGCATGTTCCAAATGATTGGGGTGTAGGCTGTCTGTGTAATCAGGATTAATGAGGGGAAATTTCATTTGTTTATTAATTCCTTAGATTTTGGATGGGTGATCTACTGGGTGTTGAACCCAGGGATTCTTTACCACTGAGTGAATTTATTTTGTTTTCAGATGGAGTCTCATTTTGAATATCTCATTTTAAACATTGAAGTCTCATTTTGAACATTGCTGAATATCTCACTAAATTGCTGAGGCTGGCCTTGAACTGCCTTGACCTCCTGAGTCACTGGGATTATAGGCTTGTGCCATGCTACTGGGCTAGATATTTGTAATTGCTGCAGGTGTCAGGCAGTGTGCTAAAGATCTGAGATCTTACATTAAGAAACTAAGAGTTTAACAGTGGGAGATAAACACACTCTTAAACACTCAACAAAAATTCATGGAGCACCTACTAATGTGCCAACACTATTATATGCATTGAGAACACAAAAATAAAATACAGCTCCTGTTCTCAAAATGCTGAATCTCAAAACAGATTTGAAAACCAGAAGTAGCATAAACTATCATTCAGAGAGTGCTGGGGATGTGGCTCAAGCGGTAGCACGCTCGCCTGGCATGCGTGCAGCCTGGGTTCGATACTCAGCACCACATACAAACAAAGATGTTGTGTCCGCCGAAAACTAAAAAAATAAATATTAAAAAAAATTCTCTCTTCTCTCTCTCTCTCTATCTCTCTCTCTCTCTCGTTCTCATTAAAAAACAAAGAGAGAGTGTTTAATTGCTTCGTTAAGTGAAGTAAGAGAGGCATGTTCAAGATGTGGCATAAAGAAGGAGTATCATCTCCCCTTAATAGGGAAAACAAAACAGACATAAGTGCCTGAGCTGAATCTGGAAGGATGAGAAAATTAGTGGAGGGAAGAACAGGAAGAAGCTTTGAGGCAAAGAAGCATTGAGGCAAAAAGAGGAATAGCATCTATAAAGTCTTAGAGGTTTAAAACAGCCCAGGTGTTTAATTCACAGTGTCTAGCTTGTAGGGCATATCTGGAAACAGGAAAAGAATGTAGGATTGATGGGAAAAATAGCCAAATCATACAGGACCTTTTATGGTATTAGGATTTGTAGTATCTTATGGGTTTAAGGAATGATTAGATTATGTTTTAGAAGAAATGATTAAGCCATGGTGAGACAAACCTAGACTCGAGCAGTCCCATTGGAAAACTGCCCACCTAAACCAGTGCAGATCTGGGACTAGAGAAAAAGATGAGATCGCCTAAAACAATAGGAATGGATAGGATGAAAAGATTCTAGATATGTTTTGGATGCTAAATTAGAAAACAAAATACCTCAGTGACTAATTAGATATGGGTTTGGAGAGGTGGAGAGTATAAAATAACTTTTAAAAAATTAAAAAAAAATTTTTTTTTTTAGTTGTTGGTAGACCTTTATTTATTTATATGTGGTGCTGAGAATCTAACCTAGTGCCTCAGACGTGCCAGGCAATTGCACCACCACTGAGCCCCAGCTCCCGCCCAACCTTAAAATTTCTAACATACAAATATAATAACTGGAAAGAGAAGATAATGATAATAAAAATTATGAATTTAATTTTTAAGATTTTGCATTTATTTTTATTGGTGCATAATAATTATATAATTTCAATTTTATTTTTATTTTTTAGGGGAATATCAGGGATTGAACTCAGGGGCACTTGACCACTGAGCCACATCCCAGCCCTATTTTGCATATTATTTAGAGACAGGATCTCACTGAGTTGCTTAGCATCTTGCTTTTGCTGAGGCTGACTTTGAACTTGTGATCCTCCTGCCTCAGCCTCCGGAGCAGCTGGGACTACAGATGTACACCACCACGCCCAGCATAATTTAATTTTTAGAATCTTAGATTATGTCAACAAATTTAGGAAACTTTAAACTGATTTCCTGTTTGTGATTTATTTATTAAATTACTTCCAAACTTTGACTAACAGGCATCTACTTTTATAAAAACACTTTCATTATTCTGGCTCTCATTTATTTTTTTCTCACTTTGTCAAGTTGGCCAATGGTTGCTTATTCATTTTGTGTTTTACTAATCCGAAACCTAAGAGAATTTTTAAAACATTAGTCTAGAGGAAAGTAAAAAGCAACTGAAATTTCTTCATGTAGAACTAGTAATGTTGTTTCTATATACTTCCTATGTTTTCTATGCAGAAACACATATAAATAAATATTTTCTATAATTATCCTATTTGCTTTTTTTCTGTCCTACTTTTGTCTCTGGCCTTATGTTTGTAGACATTTTTCCATAATAAATATAAATCTCTATCATAATTTTTAATTGATATGTAATATTCCACTGTATACTGTCATCAGTTTTCTATTATTAGTCATTTAGATTGTTTTTCTTTTTTTTTTTTTTTAATTTTTTCTGAACAGACCTGCCATGGATATTTTTATATTCACATATTCATAAATTAGTCATTTCTGATGATTCTCAGGATAAATTTACATTCATACAACTCCTCAGTTAAAGATATACATGTTTTCAAATATCGATACATACTTTCAAATTAGTTATTTCAATTTATTATTCCCATTTCAAACGATTGGATATAGATTCCATTTCTCTTTCCTAGGACTGTGACTTTCTTTTCTAAAATGGAGATAATAAATATTTATTTTTAAGGTTGTTATAAATAATTAAGAGAATTAATGTAAATAGTTAACCTAATGTTTAGCACATAGTAAGTCCACAGTTACTGTCAGCTATTACTTTTAATAACCTGTGGAACTGCATTTCCCCAAAGCTTTGTAAATATTGGGCAATATCAGTCTGTTCAGTTTTACTAATATGTGGAGAAAATGTTACACCATTATACTTCAAAACTTTTGGACGAACATCTTTTCTTAGGCTCATTAGAGTTTTGTGTTTCTTTTTTTAATTGTTTTCAGGTTTTTATGGATACTTGTAAAATTTGCTCTTTTTCTTCGTTTTAAGAATTTTTTATATCTTAGGAATATTGACTGTCCTCATTTGCAAAATATTTTCTCTGTTTTGTCATTTTTAATTGAATTTGGTACTTTTTTGACCTTTTAGATTTACAACAATAAATTTTTAGATAGCTAATTCACTATTTATTTACTTTATGTTTGGGGGCTTTTCTACCCTAATATTGTCAAAATATTTTTGTGTGTACTGTGTATATGTTGTTTTTTGTTTGTTGGTTGGTTTGGTACTGGGGATTGAACCCAGGAGTGCTTAGCCACTTAGTCACATTCTCAAACACCCCCCCCCCCTTTTTTTTTTTAAATTTTATTCTTTTAAGACAGGGTCTCATTAAGTTGCTTAGGGCCTTGCTAAGTTGCTGAGACTGGCTTTGAATTTTGATCTTCCTGCCTCAGACTCCCAAGTTGCTGGGATTATAGGCATGTATCATCATGCCCAGCACTTTTTTCTTTTTTTAAGTTATATTTTTCACAATGAAATTTTTAATCCTTCTGCATTTTGATGGTGGTTAGTAGGGGGAGGTGGGGACTGGGTCTTGCTATGTTGCCCAGGCTGGCCTAGAACTCTGGGGCACAAGTAATAGTCCTACCTCAGCCTCCCAAGTAGCTGGGACTACAGTCATGTGCCACTGTGCCTGGCTCCTCTAGAATTTTCTTATAAGTTGAGATGCAGTTTTGTTTCCATATAGTTAGATATGACACCATTCCTTTCTTTGGCTGATTTGAAATGCCTCTTACATACTAAATTTCCATATATACCCACTCTATTTCAAACTTATTTGCTTCAGATTGTTTTATTACTTTCAATTTGTTGACAGCAAATTTTCCTTCATTACTCTTGTTTTTAATTCTCTTCCTGGCTTATGTTGCATAGTTATTCTCCTAGGAAAGTTAGGAATCATTTTTACAGTACCACCCCAAAATTACATTGAGATTTTGATTGAGATTTTCAGATTTCAAACAATTAGTAAATCTTGAACACATGTTAAAAATCTTATGATCACAACTATTATTTCAGTTGAACCTATTTGTTACTCATTAAGAACACACATAAAATTTTACATGATGCTTAGTTTTCTATAAATGTTTTTACAGCATTCATTGTTTCAAGAGCCAAAAGTTTTCACCCTTAAAACTTAAAGGTGTGCTATTTTGTCAGTAATAGAAGTATGTGTCCTTACCTGTTTTAAAACTCAGATTACTGAATTACACTTTCAGAAGTGGTTTTCATTGGATTTATATAAGATTGTCCATATTTTATTTAATTAATATGTAAAGTAGGTCTAATTTTTTTTTCTTACTGGGAATTGAACCCAGGCATGCCCTACTACTGAGCTAGATCCCCAGCTTTTTTTTATTTTGAGGCAAGGTCTTGCTAATCCTCCTGCCTCCACCTCCCAAGCACTTGGCTAAAATTCTTTGATTATGCTAAATATGATAACTGTTTAGTTGCACCAATTTCAGTTCCCTGTTAGTGTATTTTTGTTTCAGTGGTGTTCCTTTACTTGCTCAGAAACATTTAAGTAGAGAAAAAAATAAACAAGAACCAGAACTGTTAAGGTCTTTTTATGAAGGCAGATGACTCTTGGTCAAAGTTTAGAAATCATTTAATCCATGTATCACAAATAAGAAATGAGTTCTTCAGGTTTCCTAAATTTCTTGGCATGATTTAATATTTTTAAAATGTAACCAAATCAAGTGGCTTTGTTTTAGTAAAACCAAATATCCATTTAGGCTTTAAATCATTTGCTAAACTTTTCAATAACCTTATATTGGGTTGTGACAACCTTCTTACTTTTACTTCTGTTATTCAACTGTTTGATGTAAATGTTACCCATTTACAAAGGAAACCAAGGATCTGAGAAGTTAATATGTAGAAAAAAGGAAAGAAATTAATATTTTGAGTACCAAATGATCCAAGCACTGCATTTGGTGTTTTCCTGAGATATCTTATTTTTAATAAGTAGATAATTGCCTGACAGCAAATTTGATCAAGTCTTTGGTACACTTCTTAATCATATGTCTCAATATTACTAATTCTTCCTGTTTGATTTTTCCTTGCTTTCTTTGTTCAACTGTGATTGTTTAGCCACTTTTTTATATTTTGTTTTTTATCATTGATAATTACTTTTTTTCTTTTTTATTTGACACAGGGCCTCACTAAGTTGCTTAGGGCCATGCTAATTTGATGAGGCTGGCTTTGAACTTGCAATTTTCCTGCCTAAGGCTCCCAAGTTGCTGGGATCATAGGTGTACACCACTGCACCCTGCTGATAATCACTTTTCCCAAATGCCAACATATCTGTGGTTGATTCTAATTAATGAGTATAATAAGTATATTTCTTTTTTTTAGATTCCTGAATTTGATAACTTGTACCTGGATATGAATGGAATTATTCATCAGTGCTCCCATCCTAATGATGATGATGTTCACTTCAGAATTTCAGATGATAAAATCTTTACTGACATTTTTCACTACTTGGAAGTGTTGTTTCGCATTATTAAACCTAGGAAAGTGTTCTTCATGGCTGTTGATGGTGTGGCTCCTCGAGCAAAAATGAACCAGCAGCGTGGGAGGCGTTTTAGGTAAAATGTTCAAAAATAATTGACGTAAAACAACATATCTTCTAATCATGTTTATTTTTGCTTAAATTCCCCCACAAATGGACTATCTCATGATAATGAGCTAGAAATTCAAATGAGGTATCATTTCACAAAGTGTATGTTGGATTTTATATAGTTGCTCAGTTGTTCTCCATCACAAGGTTTTCAAACTTCTTTTTGATAATTTGAAAATAATAGTTGTAAAACAAAGTTGTTATACTGGTTTACTCTGAGTTGTTAACTAGAGTGAACCGAGAGACTGTTGTCATAAGAACATTATTGACATTTAAAGTAACATTTATTAAATAACCAGACCCTGAGATAAATGCTGACTTTGAATGAGTATGGAACTTAATGGAGCAGAAAGACAAGTGAGATCAGAAGGTGATGATGGACTGTGGGAAGAGAGTTGAATTAGAATACTTAGGATATTATCAGCACCACTGTATAGAAGTAAAGGATGAGAAGAGATTAAAAACATAAAGAGGATCTTAAAGGCAAATTCCTGGACATGTAAAATATTTCTAAGTAACAATGAGATCAAGCTATGTCCCTGTTTATGAATAACAGAAGTAAAAGTAAGAAGGTTGTCACAACCCAAGGCGAGGAACCCTGAATCAAGAGACTTGGATGGATCACTAGCATAATGAATCCTTTAATCATAATGACAGCTTAAAGAGTGGAAAGAGCACCTGTGCATCAGATGTGGAAGTCATCAAAGAAGGTGGGAGAGTGCCCTGGATAAGGCTTCCAGTAAGAATAAAAGAATGACAAAAAATACGGATTTAATATCAAAAGTAAAAAGATACTTGGAAGTCTTAGAAAGACTGTGAGATCCTTGAAGGAAAGATCCTTCTAATACCAAAATTGAGATTCTCAAGTACCACTCAAGACTTATTAATCTGACTCTAGGAGTTGGGAAACTCCTGGAAACCATTTTAACTAGACTCCCCTGGTATTTATTAAACTAGTTTTTGTGAGCCACTAGCCTAGAAAATCTGATATTAAGGAAGGATTATATAAACCCATTGCATTGGTCGGGGTTCACTTGAAGATAATAGGAAACATTCAGACTAACTTAAGCAGAAAGATACATGAATGGGTATCTCCAGAAACTTATTCCCTTTGATGTGATCCAGAGATTAAGCTACCACCAAAACTATTAGCTCCAAGGATATATCACTGTCATTATAATTTAGCAATCAGGAGGCCACCACAGCATTTATTAGCTCCACAACCCCGGTGCTTTTATTGAAAACACAGATGCGCTACTCCTTCCGTCTCATCACCACAAACCTATTCAGTACTGGAATCTCCTCTACCATTGCTGAAATGCACACATCCCCTATGGCCACTGTGCCTCAACTGTTGGTAGGTATCACTGCACTTCCAAACCTTTTATGGAGGCATCTCATTGTCAAAAATCAAGTCATATCCAAAAACCTAACTGCAGGGAAGCTTGAGTTTTATTTATTTATTTAAGCTTTGCAACCACTCTAATATTAGAAGGAGGAGAATAGAATGGAGGCTAAGGGCCAATCCACTATAACCACCATAACCTTTCCTAAATACTCTGCTGGTATTAAGTATTTCATGTTTCCCAGAAATCCCCAATCAACTGTCATTCCTTCAGTGATTGTTTTCTCCATTCATAATGTATAATTCTACATGTGTTATTCCTAAATCTTTTCTTCTGACTTTTATTCCCCTAAAATTTCATTATAAGATCACATGATTATGGCCAGACACAAAGAATAATTCTTTCTTTATTTGTCCATAGCACTTAACAGTGCTGATCATTCTTTTTGAACTTCTCTCATTCCTTGGCCTTCTTAAAACCATATTATTTCTTTGTCTATACATTCGTAGTCTCTTTTCCTTCCTGATTTTCTTTTTTTAAAAAATATATCTTTTTAAAATGGAGATGGACACAATACCTTTCTTTTTCTTTCTTTCTTTATGTGGTGCTGAGAATTGGACCCAATGCCTCACATGTGCTAGGCAAGCATTTTATCACTGACCCACAACCCCAGCCATGATTTTCGTAAATTGTTAATATTTCTAACGGTTCTCTCCTGGGCCCTGAGTGATCCACTTGTGGCTTTAATTACTCTGTCTATCCTAATGACTCCCAAATTTATCTTTCTGGTGGTTCTCTCCCAAGTTCCTTTTTATCCAAATGCTTGCTACCCTTGAGGCTTAACATGTTCAACACTGAACTCACCTTTCTCTCAAAACTGCCCTCCTTTTGTTTCCTGTTTCAGTGAATGTCAGTACCATGTACTTGGCTGCCTAATAGTCTTACCTTGTCCTTATCCCAAATATTTTCCATATTGCATTCAAATTAAACATATGGCTATGTAATTTTCTGTCTCCCCATTAGAGTATAATATCTGAGACCTGGAGTCATTTCTCTTTTGTTATATCCCAAGACTTTGCCACATAGTTGCATTGAATAGTCATTTGTTCATTTAAAGTAGAAGAGGAGAAAAGAGGAAAGAATACACTGCAGAGGTTACAAATGAGTTAGTGTTATTTGAGTTTTTGTTATATTGAGGTTGGCAAGAGAGAGATTAAATAGGAGGAAGAATTTGTTCATGAAAACAGAATTCAGAGCATAGTAGATAGAATTAGTAGCAATTCTGTAGAAAGTATGCCCGAGGCAGAGCTTCTTAACTTGTATGCCATGTGGCATTCTGATGTGCTGCAAAAAGGTTAGAGGGGAAACCAGATAGGAATTGGGGCATCTGTGTTCAAATCCAGTTCTGACTCCAAAGCTCATTTTGTTTCTAGCAAATTGTGTTACCTTAAAAAATGAGATAACTTTGGCAACTGATGTCATTAATACTCTTAGACTTTCTTTTTATTTATTTATTTATTTTAGTTGTCGATGGATCTTTATTTATTTATATGTGGTGCTGAGACTTGAACCCAGTACCTCACACATGCTAGGCAAGCGATCTACCACTGAGCCATAACCCCAGCCCCTAGACTTTTATTTTAAATATTTTTAGGAAGAAATACAAAGATATGTGAGAATTTTTTTATAATTGCTTATGTAATATTCTCAGAGATCATTGATGACATTTAAGATCATAAAATGATTAAGATCATTAAATGATATTCTTAAATGTGTATATAAGGAATGTTTAAAGCTGTGCAGTGCTTTAAGTCATTTCTAGAATGAATTTGCAGTATATTTGTGATAAAAATTACTTCATAAGTATTTTTAAATTTCTGTCTGTTTTGCTGGTTTAGTATCCAACTTCTGTAGTCCTTATGTGAAAAACTCAATTCTTTACATTAAAAGAATTGAGGCTCATATTTATCAGTTATAACTATTTCAAAACTTGTATTTTTTGAACCTTAAAATTGATGAATTTGTATTTTGATTTTTAAAAGCACCTAAATAACAATTTGTATAAAGATCTTTACTTCTTTTCAGCAAGTTTAAGATGCTCTTTTCCCTTAACCTTTAAGGTCAGCCAAGGAGGCAGAAGACAAAATAAAAAAGGCAATAGAAAAGGGAGAAACTCTTCCTACAGAGGCCAGGTTTGATTCCAACTGTATTACACCAGGTAAATTCACTGAGAGAAAAATTCTGAATGAATTAAAATGTAAATAGAAAATTTATTTTTTCGAGTGTATTTTTATTTTCCAGACTTATTTTGGTCTTAAGGTTCCATTTGCTATATTTTCCCACTTGTGTCTATTCATGAGATGATTTGGTCATAAGTGCTCCTATAGAGACCCTCTCTAGGAATTTTCAGATGTTAAAAAAAGCGGATATGGGCAGGACTTCCACATGTAAACAGAATTCTAAATCTAGAAGAAACATAAAATCCTTCAGTCCTGATTCTGCCATTTATTGGTATTAAATCGTCAGTGAAGTTGTAACTTATCAAGTTCATGTTGCTGCCTTATGATTCCAGGATGAGACACTCATTTTCCTAATCCAGAGAGTTTACTACTCTACCTCTCAAAAGCAAATAAGATTTCTGTGACTTTAAGGAAAATAAATCTATCAGTAATATGTTTAACTTAATTTTACATTCAGTAGCATACTTATATTCTTAGGAGCTTTGTGTTTGAACATAAATCTTAAAAAATCTAACTTCCTTATGAATAGTAATTTTCTCTTTGGTTAAATGTGTCAGATGCACATTACTAGTTTTATCCTGATTATAGTGTACAACTATATTGCCTTTGAGTATCGATCAACTGGGCTTTTCCTAAACTATAATCATTGTAGACTAATTTTCCAGATTAATGATTTTTCAGATTAATAATAGTGATAATATTTTGTTACTATTATTTTTGGCAATATAGTTGAAACTGCATGCCTTACAAAAATACTTCAGAATTTAACAAAAGAAGTAGAAAGTTGAAGTTCATTAGCGTGCAAACTCTGCATTTGTGTAAAAATACACAAAGCGTATTCCTTAGTAGTTAAAATTTCTTGACTTCCCCTTTGTGACATTGAAGTCATTTTGGTGACTAGCAAGATGTGAAGCAGCTGTGATTATTTGCGAGAGAATGATACAACATTTTGTTCTTTCAGGATAAAGAAGGAGGCTTTTAACCTTCAAAGATCCTGTACCTAGCTATTTCCTGGACATCCAAATCTAATTATATGTTGTCACTGGGAATTCACTGTTTTCATGTCTTTCTCAGATTAATCTTTTTAAACTTTTTATTTATAGGGACAGAATTCATGGCTAGGTTACATGAACATCTGAAATATTTTGTAAATATGAAAATTTCCACAGACAAGTCATGGCAAGGAGTTACCATCTACTTCTCAGGCCATGAGGTTACCATCTTTTTTTATTTAAAATAAATTTTTAAAGTTTATGTAATATTCTCAACCATAACATATTACCACACTTTTTAAAAACATTGTATTTAGACACCCGGAGAAGGAGAGCATAAAATCATGGAATTTATCAGATCCGAGAAAGCAAAACCAGATCATGATCCAAACACCAGACACTGTCTTTATGGTTTAGATGCTGACTTGGTAGGTATAATATTTTATTGTTATTATAAGATTATGTCATTGTAGGTAAATATCTAAGAGACTCAGTTTTATATAGGAATCTTATTGGCTTTGTTAATAAATACAAAAAACAATGATTCCTACTTTTGCCTTTACCAAAGTTCTAAAACAGTTGGAAAATTATTTATTTATTTATTTTTGATGGGGGGAAGGAACATATTATGTTCTCTATAGTTAGTCTACAGACCTACTGACCCTAGTAGTATAAATAGTGAAGTTATAGAAAGGGGAACCTCTCATGGAACCTCTTCAAGGTTCTGTGACTTTTAATACCTCCTGATGTGGCAAATTTTATGCCCCAGATACTTTCTTTTTTTTAGTTGTAGATGAACACAATACCTTTTTTAAAGATTTTTTTATTTTTATGTGGTGCTGAAGATCAAACCCAGTGCCTCACATGTGCTAGGTATGCTCTACCACTAAGCTACAACCCCAGCCCTCTACCCCCAATACTTTTACTAGCCTTTTTTTGTTTAACTTTTTATTATGGAAGTTTTAAAATTAAACAAAAATAGCCAAAGTAGCATAATGAACTTCCTCGTGTCCTTCATCTACCTTTAATATTAATTTTTAACTCCTATCCTTAACCATCTCATCTGTCTGCTCTTTCTCCTACCATTCTGGATTATTGAAGCAAATCCCAGATATTTATATCATTTAATCTATACATATTTTCATAATGGTTCTCTAAAAGGGAAGGTTGGTTTTTTTAAAAGTACTTAACTGCATTGCCATTATCCCACATAAAACAAAAAATAACATCATTGTTTAATATATAAATAACCAATTAGTATTCTTATCTCCTTAATTGCATAGTGTTTCTTTTGTGTTATTGTTTGAATCAGTATTGAAATAAATAATATACATTGCAATTGCTTGATATATCTCACTAGCTTTTTACTTACTTTGGAAACTGTAATACTGTAAAATAAAATTAGTTGAAGGTGCCCTTTTCCATTTTTTCTGTATTTTTTACATGCTAGAAATATCTTGACCTCCAAAAGAGCCCTACGTTTTATCATTAAAAAGCTGCTGCCTCTAAATTCTAACCCATTTTCTCATGGCAAGTAGAAATGTGTGAAAACCAAGAGAAGGTTGTAGGGAAAAGGAGTGAGAAAGGACAGAGTGGCAGTTATAAAGGTCATAGGACTCTTAAGGGGAAAATGTTTTTCCTGGAAAAATACATTTACTTTGTTGAGCACAGTGGTACAGTGGTACAGGCATGTAATCCCAGCTGCTTTGGAGGCTGAAGCAGGAGGATCTCAAATTCAAAGCCAGACTGAGCAATTTCACAGGACTCCCCCCCCCCCCAAAAAAAAAAAAAAAAAAAAAAAAAATTTAAAGGGTTGCAAATGTAGCTAAGTGGTAGAACACTTGTCTAGCATGTGTGAGGTCTTGGGTTCCATCCCCTAGTACCACCAGAAAAAAAGAAAAGTACACTTAAACTATCCTGTTCATATTCTACAACTTGATCACACTTTGATATTTGTGTGTTAATATGGTAATTGTTTATTTATTCTCTATATAGAAATGTTTTCATTTAATTGCCTTTGTGAATCTAATACTAGAAAAAATGGGAGAAGAGAAACATTTCATAATCATTTTTCCACAGATCATGCTTGGATTAACAAGTCACGAGGCACATTTTTCTCTTTTAAGAGAAGAAGTTCGATTTGGTGGCAAAAAAACACAAAGGTAAATCACATAGCATTCATGTTGTAAGAAAGAACAGAAATTTAGCTTGGATTATAATCCCTTAACAGGTATGTAATCTGTTTTGTTCATAGTGTCCTTTGATACACCAAAGTTTTTAATTACGATATAATCCAATTTATCTTTTCTTTTTGTTGCCTGAGCTTTTAGTGTAACATCAAGAAATCATCACCAAATTCAATGTTATAAAGATTATTTCCTATGTTTTATTCTAAGAGTTTTATAGGTTTGTTGTTGCTGTTGTTTGGATTTTGCGTAGCACTGGGTTTTGAACCCCAGGGCCTTGCATAAGCTAGGCAAGAGCTATACTACTGATTTACATCCTAAGCCCTGGGTTTTATAGTTTTAACTTTTACATTTAGGACTTTAGTACATTTGAGTTAATTTTTGTATGTGACAAAAGTAAAGGCCCAACTCCATTCTTTTTCATGTGGCTCTCCAATTTTCTTAGCAATATTTGTTGGAAAGACTGTCCTTCTCTGTTGAATCTCTTGGACCCTAATTGAAAGTCATTTTACCATGGTAAACAAGGACTTATTTCTTGGGCTTTCCATTATACTACATTGGTCTATATATCTTTATGCCAGTACCCATGTTTTGATTAATGTAATTTTGTAGTGGAAATCAGTAAGAGTACAACCTCCAACTTTATTCTTTTCAAGAGTGTTTTATCCATCTACTCAGGGTTTCCTGAAATTCCATATGATTTTTAGGATAGATTTTTCTGGTTTTGTGAGAAACATCTTTGTGATTCTGATAGGGATAGCATTGAGTCTGTAGATCTCTTTGAGCATCTTGGTATTAAGCCATGAACCTAAGATGTCTTTCCATTCACTTGTCTCTCCTTTAATTTCTTTCAACATTTTGTAGTTTTCAGTGTACAAGTCTTAACTCTTTGGTTATGTTTACTCTTAAGTATTTATTCTTTGGAATATTTTTATAAATGGAATAATTTTCTTAATTTCCTTTTCAGATTGTTCATTGATGGTATATGGAAATATAGCTGATATTTGGGTACTGATCTCATACCCTCCATACATGCTAAATTAGTTCTTTAGCCCTACTAGATTTTGTATGTATGTCTGTGTGTGTATTCTATGGAATTTTCTATGTGGAGAATTATTCCATCAGTAAATAGATTTAGTTTTAGTTCATTCTTTTCAATTTCAATTCCCTTTATTTCTTTTTCCTGCCTAATTGCTCTGGCTAGGACTTCCAGAAAAGTGTTGAGTAGTAGTTTGAATAGCTGTGGTAAGGTAGCCATCCTTTTCTTGTTCCTGATCTTAAGAGGAAATCTTTCACTCTTTCACCGTAGAGTAAAAAATTAACTGTGAGTTTTCATAAATGCCCTTTATCATACTAAGGAAAGTCTTTTCATATCTTAGTTTGCTGAATACTTTTTAATACCTTTATTTTATTTACTTATTTTTATATGGTGCTGAGGATCGAACCCAGCACCTTGCACGTGCTAGGCGAGAGCTCTGTTACTGAGCCACAATCCCAGCCCCTTGCTGAATATTTTTATTGTGGAAGAGTATTGAATACTGTCAGATGCTTTTCTGAAAAATGATGAGGATTTTTTTCCCCTTCATTCTATTTTTTTAAATATTTATTTTTTAGTTGTAGTTGGACACAGTGCCTTTATTTCACTTATTTATTTTTATGTGGTGCTGAGGATCAAACCCAGGGCCTCGCACGTGCTAGGCGAGAGCTCTACCACTGAGCCACAACCCCAGCCCTCCCTTAATTCTATTAAAGTGATGTATTAAACTAATTTTCTCATGTTGAACTATACTTGAATTCTTGGGATAAATCTTGCTTATGAATGAATGGCATATGAGCTATTTAATTTGCTATCATTTCTTTATAGTCTTACTTATAGTTAAATACAGTTTATAGGCTGATAACCAGGAATATAGAACCCTTTACCAATTCAGATAAGAGAAAGAAAGAAAGATATTGCCTCACCTTGTGCCTTGGACTACACTAAAAGAGATGTAAAAATATGTATTCATATGCTTTCTCTTAATGGCTAACCTTAAATGAGCCAGGTCACTGGTTTCTTAGTTTTATTATATATTACTTGAGACTTCTGAATGCTGAGATTCCTTCTACAAAAGGCATAATATAAGCCAATTATTTTTAACTTTACCATGTTACATTATTTTTACTTTTACATAAATTATATGCTTTAATTACAAGACTTAACTGTCTTCTAATGGTAATTATGATTTAAGGTTTGCTACATTTTTCAACTTAGAGCTTAAAATGTAATTTACTCTGTTTTGATCCTCTGATTGATTACAGGGTGTGTGCACCAGAAGAAACCACATTTCACCTTTTACACTTGTCTTTAATGAGAGAATATATTGACTATGAGTTTTCAGTGTTAAAAGTAAGTATTAACATAGCCATGGGCCAAGGTTTTGTATGCAGAAATCTGTACAGGGTTTCACTTTGTTTTCCATTTTACCTTAGGCAAAGATCACATTTAAATATGATATTGAAAGAATTATAGATGATTGGATTTTGATGGGATTTCTGGTTGGCAATGATTTTATCCCTCATCTACCTCATTTACATATTAATCATGATGCACTGCCTCTTCTTTATGGAACATATATTACCATCCTTCCAGAACTTGGGGGTAAGAAAATTTAATATTCATTTGAGGCTACTTTAATTTAGCAGTGTCTTACCCTAAAAATGTCACTCATTCATTAAATAATTGCATGCCCAACTAAACTAAAGCCTAAGGTTACAAGCAATGAGGTTGTCATTTTCAATGATTCCCAAGGAAAGAAAGTGATCAGAGTTATTGATACCTCACAATAACTCTAATATAAAAATTTCCTAAGAAAATATAATTTAAATTTTTCGATTTTAATTTAATTTTAGTTTCCTGAGAAAGCCAAGGGAACTTGTTGGTTTCGCTTAACTCCTTTAGTATTTAAATGTAGAATTCAGTTTTTTTTTTTGAGGCAGGTATTGGGGATTGAACTCAGGGGCAACTCAACCACTGAGCCACATCCCCAGCCCTGTTTTGTATTTTATTTAGAGACAGGGTCTCACTGAGTTGCTTTGAACCCGCGATCCTCCTCCTGTCTCAGCCTCCCAAGCCACTGGAATTACAGACATGCACCACTGCACCTAGCTGAAATTCAGTTTTTCTAAATAGATATGCATCAGAGTATTTAATATGAAGGAAATATTTTTTCAGTTAAAGTGAAATATGGAGACAATAGTGATGCTGAATAAAACATACAACAGAGTAACACAACATTAGTTTTTTCCCCAAGCTGACATATCAAATTGAAATGATCTGGATAGATTCTAGAACAGTTTAATTGTTGCCAGGTGTGGTTGGAAATATAGAAGGATGATTATCATGTGAACCTGTTTTTTTTTGCTTCTAAACAAACATATTGTATATTATAGGAATATAAAGCTCAAAGAAACTAGGGCTGCTTTATATATAGCCCAACAGTGTTTTTTCCTGATTAGTAGAATATTGACATTTAACAGCTTGTGGAAAGAATTTTGTAGAATTGTTGGAAAAACGTGTCAGTTTTTAGTACAAATTTGGATTTTTTTCTTTTTAGGTTATATTAATGAAAGTGGACATCTCAACTTACCTCGATTTGAGAAATACCTTGTGAAACTATCAGATGTAAGTAACTATACATTTTTGTTTTCCTGTCCCAGTGTAGCTATAAATGGTTAGTAACTGTTTTAGTCAGCCTTTTGGCCGATGTGACTAAAAGACCTGACCAGAACAATATAGACTCAGGAAAAGTTTATATGGGGGCTCACAGTTTTAGAGGTCTCAACCCATAGGCAGCATGCACCATTCCTTGGGGCTCGAGGTGAAGCTGAACATCATGGCAGAAGAATGTGGTAGAGGGAAGCAGCTCATATGATGATCAGACAGCAAGAGAGACTTCATCCACCAGATACAAAATATGTACCCCAAAGACACGCTCCTAATGCCCCACCTTCTCCAGCTACACCCTACCTATCTTCAACCACCACTCAGTTAATCCCATCAGGAAATTGATTCACTGATTGGGTTAAGGCTGTCATAACCCAGTCATTTCTCTAAATCTTGCATTATCTCACACAGGAGCTTTTGGGATACATCTCATGTCCAAAACATAACAGTAACCAACTAAACAATAGCAGGAAAAAAAACTTTTATACTTATCTCCCAGGTGCTAATTACACTTTCACCTAAATTCTGTTCCTTCCCCTCATATTTTTTATTGGTGCATTTTAACTGTACATACTGATGGGATTTATTGTTATATATTTATAATAACAAATATATTTTAATATAACAGTATAATTTGGCCATTATCACATCCTAGCATTTTTTTTCCCTCGCTCTCCCCACTTTCTACCCCTTGATTTCTTTTCTCTACTAATCTCCTTTTCATTTTTATGAGATTCAACTCCATCTTTGTTTTCCTTTTCCTCTTTAGCACGCACATAGGAAAGAAAACATAGGACCCTTAACCTCTGAGAGTTTGACTTGTTTTGCTTAACATAATGGTTTCTAGTTCCGTCTGTTTTCCTGCAAGTGACATAATTTTGTTTTTATTTATGGCTGAATAAAACTACATTATATATATCACATTTTCTTTTTATCCGTTGATGGGCATCTAGGCATCTTGGCCATTGTGAATTGTGCTGCTATAAACATGGATATACATGTATCACTGTTGTATGATGACTTTAATTCTTCAGGGTAAATAATGAGAAGTGGTATAGCTGGGTCATATGGTGGTCCTAACCTTTTGAGGAACCTTCATACTGATTTCCATAGTAGTTGTACTAATTTACAGTTCCACACTCCACATCTTCTTTAGCATTTGTTCTTATTTGTATTCTTAACGACTGCCATTCTGATTAGTCTGAAATGAAATCTCAGTGTAGTTTGGATTTGCATTTCCCTACTTGCTAATGATGTTGAACATTTTTTCATATATTTCTTAGACATTTGTATTTCTTCTTTTGAGAAGTATCTATTTAATTTGTTCACTCATTTATTAATAAGGTTACTTGATTTTTCTAGCATAAAGTTTTTTTTTGAGTTCTTTGTATATCCTAGATATTTATCCTCTGTCCAAAGAATAGCTAACAAAGATTTTCTCCCATTCTGTAGGCTCTCTCTTCACATTCCTAATTGTTTCCTTTGCTGTGCAGAAGCTTTTTAATTTGATGCCATCCCATCTTTTTGGCATTATTTCCTGAGCTTTAGGGTTCTTATTGAGAAAGTCGTTGCCTGTGCCTATGTACTGGAGTGTTGACCCTGTTTTTTCTAGCAGTTGTATAGTTTCTCATCTAAGTCCTAAGTCTTTGATCCATTTTGGATTGATTTTTGTGCTGGGCGAGAGATCAAGATCTATAGTTTCATTCTTCTACGTATGGATAACCAGTTTTTCCAGCACCATTTGTTTAAAAAGCTGTGTTTTCTCTAGTGTATTTTTCGGCACCATTGTCAAAGATCAGATGACTGTAGATGTATGGTTTTTGTCTCTGTGTCTTCTATTCTGTACCATTGTCTTTATGGCAATACCATGCAGTTTTTGTTACTATAGTCCTGTAGTATGATTTGAAGTCTGCTATTGTGATGCCTTCAGCATTGCTTTTTTGGCCCAGAATTGTTTTTCCTATTCTGGGTCTTTTAGTCTTCCAAATGAATTTTAGGACTATTTTTTTCTAGTTCTGTGAAGAATGTCATTGGTATTTTGATGGGAATTGCATTGAATCTATATTTGCTTTGGTAGTATGGCCATTATAACAATATTAATTCTGCCTATCCACAAACATGGGAGGTTTTTCCATCTTTTGAACTCTTCAATTTCTTTCTACAGTGTTCTATAGTTTTCATTGTAGAGGTCTTTCACCCCCTTGGTTAGATTTGTTCCTAGTCCCCCTATTTGGGGACTATTATGAATGGAATTATTTTCCTGATTTCCTTCTCAGAGATTCATTGTTGGTATATAAGGAAGCTATTGATTTTTGTATGTTGATTTTGTAACCTACTGTTTGTCATGTTTGTTTAGTAGCTCTAGCAGTCTTTTGTTAGAGTTCTTTGGATCTTCTAGGTATAGGATCATATCATGTGCAAAAGTGATAATTTGACTTTTTTTCTTTCTTCTTTTTTTTATTTTTTAATTTTTTAAATATTTTTTTAGTTGTAGATAGACACAATATCTTTATTTTATTTATTTATTTTTTGTATGTGGTGCTGAGGATTGAACCCAGTGCCTCACGCATGCAAGGCAAGTGCTGAACCACTGAGCTACAACCCCCGGCCCTTTATTTTTTTATTTTATTATTTTTTTTATATTTATTTTTCAGTTTTAGGTGGACACAATATCTTTGTTTTATTTTTATGTGGTGCTGAGAATCAAACCCAGTGCCTCATGCATGCTAGGCAAGCATGCTACCACTTGAGCCACATCCCTAGCCCGTTTCCTCTTTTTATACCTCTTGTTTCCTTCTCATGCCTAATTGCATTGGCTAGAATTTCTAGCATTATATTAAAAAGGAATAGTGTGAGCAGACATTCTTTTCTTGTTCTATATTTTAAAGGAAATGCTTTCAGTTTTTCCCCATTTACTATAAGGTTTGCTTTGGGTTTTTTACATGTAGCCTTTATGATGTTGAAGTAGTTTCCTTTTATCCCTAGTTTCTTCAGTGTTTTTAATCATGAATGAGCACTGAATTTTGTCAGAGATCTTTTATGAATCTGTTGAAATAACAAGTGATCAACTTGGTCATGGTGTATAATCTTCTTACTATGTTGTTGAACACAGTTTGCTAATATCTGATTAAGTATTTTTGAATCTGAGTTAATTGGTCTAGGGGCTGGGGCTGTAGCTCATTAGTAGAGTGCCCGCCTTGCACGTGTGAGGCACTGGGTTCCATTCTCAGCACTACATAAAAATAAATAAAGATATCGTGTCTAACTACAACTAAAAATATATTTTTTTTAGAAAAAAAGGATTGGTCTGTAGTTTTCTTTCCTTGACATATCCTCATCTGGTTTTGATATGAGTATGATACTGGCTTCATAAAATGAATTTGGAAGTCTTCCATCCCTTTCTATTTTGTGGAATAACTTGAGGAGTATGGGCATTAGTTCTTTAAAGATTCGGTGGAATTCATCAAAGAATCCGTCTCATCTTGGCTTTTCTTTGTTAGAAGTCTTTTTATTACTACTTGTATCTCATTACAAAATACTGGTCTATTTAGGTGTTCTATGTCTTCTTGATTCAGTTTTAGCAGATAGTATTTGTCTAGAAATGTCTTGTTTATTTTCTCAAAGAACCAACGCTTTGTTTCATTGATCCTTTGTATTGTTTTATGTTTTCAATTTCATTGATTTCAGCTCTGTTTTAATCATTACCTTCCTTCTACTGGTTTTGGAATTCATTTGTTGTTCTTTATCAAGGGCCTTGAGTTGCATCCTTAGGTTGATTATTTGGGATCTTTCTAATTTTCTTATGTAGACACTCATAGCTTTAAACTTTCCTCTTAAAACTGCCTTCGTAATGTCCCAGAGGTTCTGATATATTGTATCACTATTCTCATTCGAGGCTAAGAATTTTTTAATTTCTCCCTTGATATCTTCTATGACACATTCATCACTCAAAAGTGTGTTGTTCAATCTCACTGTGTTTATATAGTCTCTGTAAGGTATTTTCATGTTAATTTCTAATTTCATACCATTATGAGCTGATAAGATACAAGGAATTATATTAGTTTTTTGTATTTATTTCTTTGTGGCCTATAAATTCTGTTTTTATTTTCTTTTTATGTTTAATTTTCATAGGGAAAATGAGGTCCCCATATGTATAAAAAAGTAATATGTGTAAAAAGTAATATTTCCCAATTTCCTATGTCCCAGAAATAGTCGTTCTGTAAAGTTTGGTTTGTCTTCGATACGTACTTGAATCATTTTTAAATGGATTTAAATTTTTTGTGCAGTTTGATCGGGAGCACTTCAGTGAAGTTTTTGTGGACCTAAAGTGGTTTGAAAGCAAAGTTGGTAACAAGTACCTCAACGAAGCAGCAGGTGTTGCAGCAGAAGAAGCCAAGAACTATAAGGAAAAGAAAAAACCAAAGGTGTCCTTTTTTTTGTTAGGTGTTCTTTCACTTTTTTAGCTGTGAGATAAAACTGATACTCCTTATTTCTCATTTTCCTTCTATGATTTTGGAGTTGCCTCATTTCATTTTCATTTCTTCTTTCCTATAGGTAGTTAAAAGTTGTTTTGGTTTCTTTTCTCTACTAGATTCTCTCATTTAGATCTGATCCTTAACAGTAATTTATTTTTACCCTTGAAGAAGGACGTTGTTTTTTCTTCACTTTTTCATTCTATAAATAAGTGTGGAAAACATTTCTTAATATAAGAGTCTAGAAAATTACTTTTCTTTTAAAAATAATCATTTAAACCATGTTATTTGAAAACAAAAGACCAACATACTAATTGTTTTTGTAGTTGTTGTTGTTCTACTTGGTTGTACATGATAGCAGAATGCATTTCATTTCATCTTACACAAATGGAGCACGACATTTCAATTCTCATACATGTACCTAGGGCAATGATGTCCATCTCATTCCACCATCTTTGCAACATACTAGTTTTTAAATGTACACATTTATAGCATTTAATGTCATGAGACATCAACTAGATTGATTTTTTTAAATGATTTTTATATAAACTACATTAATAGGCTAGGTTAGGAGTAATTAGTGGTAAAATATCTTATAAACTGTTATTTGCTTAATAATTAAATGATAAAACTATTTAAAATATGCTAGTGCCCTGCATAACATCTCTAATAAATTCTAAAGAATGTCTTTGTGTTGTCTTGAAAACAAAACTTATGAAATTATCTTCAGCCTATCCATAGTTATGGGATCTTGATAAAGTTTCCTGCACTCACCTTAGTATACTGGTTCTGTGTAGTTTTACATCTAATATGTCTTGTTCCAGGAGGGGCAATTATTCTGTTTTTTCCTGGAATGGTCTTTCTAATTACTTAGCTCTTCCTTAGTGGAACTTGGTAATGGTCAGTCTTCATTCCATCTGTGCGTTTTTTCCTCCTAATAAAAAGCTTTGCGATGCTTTGCGAACCTGTGTGCACAGAACTAACATGTCAGTAATCCCTGATTTCCTTGCCTCAACTCATTCCTTAAACTTGACCATATTCTAGGCATATGTATGTGGCTAACGTTAGAGACACAGGCAGAAATAGCCTAAGCACATGAAATCAGTAGGGGCTATAAATTGGATGAAGAAAACGAAATGAAGATAAGGAAATGGGAAGAACTAATAATGGGAGTCATTGGCAGTTGACAGGCAATCCAAAAACAGAGGAGAGAAAGGATTGAGATCACAATGGATGAAAAACAGAAGCAGAATATGAAGGATGGATAGATGGAAGAGTTATAGAAAAACAAATGCATTGCATGGAAGAGAAAAAAAGAAGTGGAAGATAGAGTCGTAGAATGATAGGATTCAAGCTGGGTGCAGTGGCACACGCCTGTAATCCCAGTGGCTTGGGGGGCTGAGTCAAGAGGATCACAGCTTCAACAACTTAGAGAGCTATAAGCAACATAGTTCAAAATGCTGCCTCAAAATTTAAAAAGAACTGGGGGATGTGGCACAGGAATTAAGCAACCCTGGGTTCAATTCCTGGAACAATACCAAAAAACAAAAGAAAACAAAAAGGACAGGATTCAGAGATACAGAAAATAGATATTATAACCACTGAATTTAATTATAAAGGAATAGAATGTTAAAAGTAACATAAATTTTGGACACATAAAAATACTTACATTGATAAATGATACAAGGATTTGATGTTGATTGTATACTTTGTTCTAAGTAAACGAGATACTCTTTAAGTATATTCTTGGAATATGAATAATTTAAATTCATTCTTTTTTTGCGGGGGTGGGGGGTACATACCAGGGATTGAACTTGGGCACTCTGCCATTGAGCCACATCCCCAGCCCTATTTTGTATTTTATTTAGAGACAAGGTCTCACTGAGTTGCTTAGTGCCTCACTTTTTGCTAAGGCTGGCTTTGAACTCGTGATCCTCCTGCCTCAACCTCCCTAGTCACTGGGATTACAAGAGTGTACCACTGTACCTGGCAAGTGTATTCTTCTTTAACACTGATGAGAATCACTTTATCTATCTTTGAATGACCTGACTTCTAAGTTCTACGTGATAGAAATGTATAGCTTTAGGGCTGGGGATGTAGCTCAGTTGGTAGAGTGCTTCCCTAGCATATACAGGGCCCTAGGTTCTATCCCTAGAAATACACACACACACAGTTTTAGAAATTGATAACCAAAAACATTTATACATTACTTATTATTTTTAAGCTTTTACAGAGTTCTTTAAGAATTTTTAAAAATTTTTTAATTTGTTCTTTTTAGATATACATGACAATGAAGTATATTTTGACATATTATACATGCATGGAGTATAACTTGCAGTTCTTGTGGTCATACATGATGTTGAGTTACAGTGGTTGTGTATTCATATATGAACATAGGACAGTTATGTTCAATTCATTCTACTGACTTTTCTATTCCCATCCCCCTTCCCTTCCCTGCATTCTCCTTTGTCTAGTCCAGTAAACTTCTACTCTTCTCTTCCCACCCCTTATTGTGTGTTAGCATCTGCTTATCAGAGAGAAAACTTTGGTTTTGGGGGATTGGCTTATTTCACTTAGTATGATATTCTCTAGTTCCATCCATTTACCAGCAAATGCCATAATTTGATTCTTCCTTATGGCTGATTAATATTCCATTGAGTATATATACCATATTTTCTTTATCCATTCATCTGTTCAAGCACACCTAGGTTGGTTCCATAGCTTAACTATTGTGAATTGAGCTGTTTATAAACATTGATGTAGCTATGACACTGTAGTATGCTGATGTTAAGTCCTTTGGGTATATGCTGAGGAGTAGGATAACTGGGTCAAATAGTGGTTTCATTCCATGTTTTCTAAGGAATCTCCCTACTGCTTTCCAGAATGGTTGCACCAGTTGCAGTCCCACCAGCAATGTATGAGTGTACCTTTTCCCCATATCCTTACCAACATTTATTGTTACTTATATTTTTGACGTTCGCCATTCTGAGTGGAGTGAGATGAAATCTCAGTTTAGTTTTAATTTGCATTTCTCTAATTGCTACAGACGTTGAACATTTTTTCACATATTTGTTGACCAATCATATTTCTTTTTCTGTGAAGTGTCTTTTCAGTTCCTTTGGCCATTTACTGATTGAGTTATTTGGGTTTGTTGTTTTTTTTTTTTTTGAGAGAGAGAGAGAGAGAGAGAATTTTTTTAATATTTATTTTTTAGTTTTTGGTGTACACAACATCTTTATTTTATTTGTATGTGGTACTGAGGATCGAACCCAGCGCTCTGCGCATGCCAGGCAAGCGCGCTACCGCTTGAGCCACATCTCCAGCCCGAGTTATTTGGTTTTTTGGTGTTAAGTTTTTTGGTTTTTTTTTTTTTTTTTGAGTTCTTTCTGTATTCTCAAGATTAATGCTCTATTTGATGTGCAGATGGTAGAGAATTTTTCCTATTCTGTAGGCTCTCTCTTCACGTTCTTGATTGTTTCCTTTAAGGATAATTTCAATTAGTTTTAGCATTTTTTAAATATCCCCTTGAAATATATCTTACCATTTATTTTATGATGATTTATAATTTTTATAGGGCCAGGAAAATTCTGTATGTTGGGCTGCTTTAGACAAAAATGAAAGTGCAGTGGTAGCTTCTAAGGGTAAGTACAAACTATATAGTATTACTTTTTATGTGTTATTACCTTGACAGAATAGTTATAATTTGATATATCAATACTAATTTAGTAATATTGAATTGGACAAATTGCTATGATAACATAAGAATCAACTTTGATATGCATTTATCAGAGCATTAGAAGAAAAACAGAATATTCATAACTGTCAGTCACTATCTTTCTTTTTTTCCCCTAGATAACTTAGAAGATGAGACTGAAGATGATGATCTATTTGAAACTGAGTTTAGACAATATAAAAGAACATATTACATGACAAAGATGGGGGTTGATGTAGTCTCTGAGTACGTTTTTGCCAATCCTTTTACTTTAAAGTAAAAATAAAAATTAGATTTTGCAGTTCTTCAGAAAACAGCACAATTCTGACAAAGTAGTAGAAGAGAAGGATTTTTTGGTTTCATAAATTATTGTAGATTTTAACTAGTAGGATATGGTTTTGGAGAAGGTGATATTAATTCTGACTTGTATTATAATTAAAATAGAGAAATTGTGCTTAAACACAGAAAGCTTATTACAAAGTTACTTAAAATAGTAAAAAATTAATCTAATGTCCAATAAGAAGGTTCCCAGTAATCAGCCTCTGCATCATCATCATCACAGTCACCATCCCTCTCATCTCCACATCTTCAGAATCTGTGTAGCTGCTAAACTATACTTGAAGAAATTTCATAATAATTTGGAAAGATACTTAAATTTTAAAACAGAACACAAAATCATACATGTAGCTCATACTCATTAACACTTTTTAAAAAATCAACGTAGGAATAGAAAAGACTGATGCTGGTGTCGTGGTACACACCTATTGTCCTACATACTTAGAAGGCTGTAGTGGGAGGATGACTTGAGGCCCGGAGTTCAAGACCAGTCTGGGCAACATGGCTAGACACCATCTTAAAATAAAGAGAGACTGAAAAAGAGGGCTGGAGTTTTGGCTCAGCAGTAGAGTACTCGTCTAGCACGTGCGAGGCCCTGGGTTCAATCCTCAGCACCACATAAAAATAAATAAATAAAATAAAGGTATTGTGTCTAACTACACCTAAAAAATAAATACTAAAAAAAAAAAGACTGAAAAGAAACATACCAAAATGTATAGTGATTGCTGTAAGGGAATGAAAATGCTTGTTTTTATTCCTAGGGAAATATTTGTTTTATAATAACAAAGTAATAATTTCATGTATAAAAGCATACCTCCCAGAAATATGGAGACTTGGAATTTCTTAAGCAACTACTTTGGGCTTTAGACTAGTGCCTGTCTTGTATTCAAAGATTGATTTTACCCAAACCTTAAATGATAGCATTTGGTTTTTGAGAGAAGAAATTAGAAGAGAATCTTGCTCAGCAGCTGTAGCACTTTTCAAAGGGTATTTTAGCTGCTATAACCAGGCTTTTCAAGAACTTTCTGATGTGCCCATCTCATCCCCACTATTTAAGAGAGCAACAGTACTGCTTGATAAAATATTTCATTAGCTAAGTCTTTAAATTTTAGACCAAATGTGTCATAGATTTACTAGTCAAATATGCATAGCAGGCTTGATAGTTGGTGTAGGTAAACTATGAAGCAAACCTTTCATGTGAAAGGTGGAATTTTTTAATATCTTAGAGTTTTTCTGATTGTTATTTTTTAATAGTATATAATTTGTAGTTAATTCATTGACTTAATAAGCCATGTGAGGTAAAATGTATGAGGAAATATGCTCTAGAGACACTGGCCTATTTAAAAAAAAAAAAAAATAATGTAATGAAAATATTCCTTTCTATTTTCAGTGATTTTCTGGCTGATCAAGCTGCATGTTATGTTCAGGCAATACAGTGGATTTTGCACTATTACTATCACGGTGTTCAGTCCTGGAGCTGGTAAGAGCATATCTTTTTTAAAATGTTTTTTTCTGTAAGAATCTCATTTAGACATTTCTTCTTCGTCTTTTTTTTTTTGTGTGTGTGTGTGTGTGTGTGTGTGTGTTTTGCTGGGGATTGAACCCAGGGCCTTGTGCATGTTAGGCAAGCACTCTCCCAACTGAACTATATCTTCTGCCCAGGTAATCTTTTCTTAAATGAAAATACTTGAAAAAGATGCTTCTAGCCCTAGCAGATGATAAAAGGTCTTTATTAATCTAAGGATGTAAAATTCTCTATTTAGCTAAATCAGAGCTGAAGATGTAATTTGGTTGTAGCTCATTTGTCTAGCATGCAAGAAGTCCTGGTTTGAGTCCCAGCATCACCCCCCCCCCCCAAAAAAAAAGAGAGAGAGAGAGAGAAAAGAGATGAATCAAGTATGACTTAAGTTTAGATAACTATCAGATCTGGGTGATAGTTACATGGGAGTATTCATTGTATTCTCTAAATTTTTGTGTGTTTAAAATTTTTTTCAAATAGTAATAATTTTTTGAAGACTAGACTAGTTGTATGTTAGGCTGGAAAAATAAAGGAGAAAGGAATTATTTGTTTTTACTGGAAATAGTAATAATTTGCCACTTCTCTTCCCTGTTCCAGCAAATTTTATTCAAAACCATCCACCAAAATAGAAAAGTAACAGACCAAAAGACGATCAGTGAAAAGTGAAGACTTAGGTGATAACATAGCTCTGCTTTGTTTTTTTAAGAGGACTCACATAAGTTGTTTCTATTGTTTTCATGCATTAAGACCAGACACTTGAGAAGCATGTTCTCATCTAATCTTCACAACTAAAGTAGACATTGTTTTCCCCCATTACAGATGAAGAAATAAAGCCTCAAAAAGTTTAATCTTCCCAAAACCTTACATCCCAGAACCAAGTCCAAGTGTGTCTGATTCCAGAGTCTGTTTGTTTTACATTATTTCTCCTAACTTTTTCCATTGCTTTGAAATGTATGCCACAATTAGAAAATATAAACACATACACAACACACACACACACACACACCTGAGTCAAACACCTAGAGCATATCGAAAAATTTTTAAGTGTGTATGTTCAAAGCTTTGTAAAAATACATAGTTAAAGATGGAATGGTGGGGCTGGGATTGTGGCTCGATGTGTGAAACACTGGATTCGATCCTCAGCACCACATAAAAATAAATAAATAGCTGGGTGCAGTGGGGCACGCCTGTAATCCCAGGGGTTTGGGAGGCTGAGACAGGAGGATCACAAGTTCAAAGCCAGCCTCAGCAAAAGCAAGGCGCTAAGCAACTTTGTGAGACCCTGTCTCTAAATAAAATACAAAAAAAAATGCCTGGGGATGTGGCTCAGTGGCCAATTACTATTGAGTTCAATCCCCAGTACCATCAATAAATAAATAAATAAATAAATAGTGTCATCTATAGCTTAAAAAAAAGGATGGAATGATTTAAAATATAAAGTTAAACATGAATGATATAAAATAAAATTAGTATGTAATTAATGCATGTTTTAATCTCTATTATAAATATAATAATATGAATATGAATTCAAATAAAAAAGTTCTTAGAGTTGACCATTAAGGGCCACATTAGCTTAGACTCACTATTCCTCCCTCTGTCCTTATGGACTAATTAAAGCTTTTATCAGAACCTTCAGCTGCTCCCAGAACCTTGCTTGAAGGTCCCAGGGCCAACTGACAAGACTGAAGATCCTCTGAGTACCTCATTACTGTTCAGCGTATGGACTGGAAGATTCATGATGAGCATTTTGTGAATTCAAAAAAGTATTACAAATTCATGATCAGCGGCATGCACCTGTAGTGCCAACACTAAGGAAGTTGAGGCAGGAGGATCACTTGAGACCCCATCTCAAAAACAGAACAAAAACAGCATTACATTATATGCATTCTTCAATTACCTGATTTTTAGAAGTCTGAAACTGCACTTGAAAATTAATGAATATAATACTTTTTGCCATTATGCCATCCACATTTTCTAACTGTGCCGATTTCTTATATTTGGGTGGTAGAATTGTGGGTGATACTTAATTTTTCTTGAAATTTATTGTTATGTGGTGTTAAACTATAGAAGAAATATATATATATATATATATATATGTATATATATATACACACACACACACACTTTTTTTTATATATATATATATATATATAAAAATTATTGACTTGTTTCATGGTTTCTAGTTGCTTAAAACTCATTTTGTTTTGTAGGTATTATCCTTATCATTATGCACCTTTCCTGTCAGACATCCGCAACATCAGTACACTCCAAATCCATTTTGAACTAGGAAAACCTTTTAAACCATTTGAACAGCTTCTTGCTGTACTTCCAGCGGCTAGCAAAAATTTACTTCCTACATGCTATCAGGTGAGTTTTAGATGATTTTTTTTTTTTTTTTTTGGTGGTGCTGGGGATTGAACCCATGGCCTTGGGCATGCAAGGCAAGCACTTTACCAACTGAGCTATATCCCCAGCCCCAGGTGAGTTTTAGAATTGAATGTTTTTATGTTCTTTTTCATATTTAAGAGTTCCTTGTCCAAATCTAAGAAACAATAATGCACAAATATATTTAGTAGATAAATACATTTATTTTCCATTTTAAATACAGTATTTCTTTAACAAGCTCCTTGTAAAGTAATTTCTGGTTTAAATGCTGGTTTTGTTTTAAAAATGAAAAAACTTCATAAACTATTTAGAGCCTAGCTTTTTCATTTTTAACACCTTTAAACACATCTTTAATTTGTGTATACACTGAAGAAAGTAAACTAAAACAGGTAAAATCAGAAGCTATCTTGTTGGTCTACACATTTCACATTCATTCCTGTTCTCTCTTACCTGCTGCCTATTAGAACATGGATTCCTCTAATAAATAATTTATCAGCAGTATTACCCTCATGTATATTTGAATTTTAAAGATTTCATTTATCAAACTGAAATGCTAACATATTTTACATAACAAGAGGAATATAGGGTCAGCAAAATTATACTAAGCACAGATCATGAAAGTATACTTCATTAGTTCTTCTAGAGTATCAGTAGTACGTTCTTCTAATTCCATGGTCAGCTTCCAGGAATTATGTACACACATACCTTTTGCTGTGTCAGAAAGATTCTGACACTTAACCCAAGCCTTGATCCTAGCCTCTTGTCTCCCCTTATAAGTTTCTTTGATGCTTTTTTTTCCTTCCCTTGCACATATTAAACTTTGATATTCAGCCACTGTGGGCCAGTATGACCATGCAAGTGTATTACAGCCATGATTGTTTTATTTGCTCATTGTAAGTGCCATATTCATTAATATTTTGAATATCATGCCGGGAATATGTTGTTTTATTTCTTTGAAAAAAAATTTATTTTCTTCTGTATTCATTTCCTTAAGTTTTTTTTTTTAAAACATCTATACACTTTGTCTACCTCTGTTATAAAATCTTTAATAATAAAAAATGTGTATTATTGGACTCTTTGATGTTAGTGGTTCAGTAGTTCTTGGATTTTAATTGTTTATTTCTTTAAGTCTGGACGACAGTTGTTATATTACTTAATAGAATCAATCAGGACACAAAGAATTATTTTTTTTAATGGAGGACTAGTAGAAGCTTCTGAAATGAAGCCTGAAAAAGAAAAAACAGAATTTAGGGGCTACATCTCACAGAATGAAAAGTTTTTAAAATGATAAAGTTCAGAGTAAAGATGTGTTTGCTATATAACTAAGTGAATGAAACAGGAATGTAAACAATAGTAGTGAAATTGGAATTCTTATAGTTGAAAATCAAAATATAGCAACTGAGTGCATTGCAATACCTAAAAATAAAAATTTAGTTTGCTTAAAAATTTTAAAGTAACTTGTGAGGAAATATTACAAATACATTATAAAAAGCTATATTAATTTTCTTATATTTCTGTATACTATTTTATTTTTTATAGCATTTGATGACCAGTGAAGACTCTCCAATTATAGAATATTATCCACCTGATTTTAAAACTGATCTAAATGGAAAACAACAGGAATGGGAAGCTGTGGTATTAATACCTTTTATTGATGAGGTCAGTGCATGTAATAATTATATACATTCTTAAGCAGACATTATTTCACTTAAGTTAATAAGCAGTTGATTTTCATCACCACTTATATTTTGTTTGAGACTTAGCCACTCTTCATTGTGTACTCAAAACTTCAATGTATATTAATGATAAGGCTGGAATGGCTTTACTAATATTAGACAAAGTAAATAACTTCAGAACAAAAAATATAACCAGAGATAAACAGGGATATTTCTTATGATAAGAGAGGCAATCAGTTCATCAAGGCATAGGAACTGGACATATAGCTTGGTGATAAAGTACTTGTCTAATATGTGCGAGGTCCTAAGTTTGATCCCCAGAATCAAAAAAAAAGAAAGGAAGAAAAGACAGAAAAATCCTAAATACATATGCACCTAATAACAGTTTCAACGTGAAACAAAAACTCAGAATTGAGGAAGAAGAGAGAAATCCACAATTATAGGTAGAAATTTTGATACTTTTCTCTGAAGAATTGATAGCACAATGATAGCACAAGACAGAAAATAAGGATAAAGATTTCAATAAAAACCTACTCAACTTCATTAATATTTATAATACACTATACTGAGAATGTACATTCTTTCAAGTGAAATGGTGGAAATTGCCCAATTAGAATACTAATAGAATTTTCAGAACTGAGAGAGATTGTTTTTATCTCATGGAGGATTATTGCTCAAACTCTGTTGCTAAGATGTGATCTGCTTGTCTGCACATATAAACACACATCCTCTTCAGCTTGAGCATTTGTCAGGCTTCCCTTAATATCTGCCCCGTTTTCTCAGAATGTTCTTGCTGATTTGTTTGTGTGTAAGGTGGGGAAGTTAGTAAAGCTGTTTAACATACATTGACTACACAATCTAGCAATACACTCTTGAGTACTTATACTAGAGAGTGAAAACTATGTCCACAAAAAAAACAGTGTGTGAATGTTCAGAGCAATTTTATTTGGAATAACTGCAAACTAGAAAAAAAATTCAAATATCTTTTATTGTGTAAATGGGTAAACACATAGTGCATTCTCATAATGAAATAACTTAGCAATAAAAAAGGAAAGAACTATTGATATAAAAAGCTTGGATGAAAATACATACTTAAGTGAAAAAAGACATGTAAAAACTAGTAGTTGGGGATGCGGTTGTGGCTCAGTGGTACAGCACTTGCCTAGCATGTGTGAGGCACTGGGTTTGATCCTCAGTACCACATAAAAATAAATTTAAAAAATAAAGGTGTTGTCCATCTATAACCAAAAAAAAAATTAAAAAGAAAATTAGTAGTATAGTAGTATTGAAATAATCTCAGGGACTTGGTTTTGATAATATACTATGGTTTTATATATAAGAGGTTATCACTAGGGAAAACTGGAAAGCATAGGAATGCTCTTTACTATAATTCACAACTTCTTGTGAATCTGAAATTATTTTTTAAAGTGTACAATGCGGTTTTATTAACTTTAGTCACCATACTCCAGAACTTACTCATCCTGTGTAACTAAAAGTTTGTACACTTTGACCAACCTTTCTCTGTCCCCTCTGCCCCCATTCCCCACCCCTACTAGCCCCTGCCAACAACCATTCTGCTCTGCTTCTAAAGAGTTCAACTTCTTAGATTCCACATGTACATAATATCATGCAACATGTCATCTTTCTGTGTTTGTCTTATTTCACTTAGCATAATGTCCCCCAGGTTCATTCATGTTATCACATACAACAGAATTTCCTGTCTTTAAAGACTGAGTAATTCCATTGTGTATATATACCATATATTCTTTTCCTTTTATCTGTTGACCAACCCTTAGGGTAATTCCATAGCTTGGCTACTATAAACAGTGCTGCAGTAAACTTGGGAGTTAATTATTTTATTTTATTTGGATATTTATTTGCTTGTCAGATTGCTGGATCAAACAGTAATATTTTAAAATTTTTTTAATAATCTACATGGTGTTTACCATAATGACTATACTAACTTACATTCTACCAGCAGTATAAAGGGCTCTTTCTTTATCCTCACCAATAATAGCTTTTGTCTTTAACTTTTTAATAATATCCATCCTAATAGAAATAAGATGATATCTCATTGTAGTTTTATTTTTCATTTCTTTGATTATTAGTAATGTTGAACGTTTTTTCATTTTCCTGCTGTTCTATGCATGTTTTGGGCAGGTGAACCTAGGGCCTAATGCCTGCTACTAAGCAAGCACTCTACCACTGAGCTACACTCCAATTCTGTGTGTCTTCTTTGGAAAAATATCTATTCAGATCCTTTCCTGATTTTTTTAAAATATATTTTTAGTTGTAGATGGACACAATATCTTTATTTTATTTATTCTTATGTGGTGCTGAGGATCGAACCCAGGGCCTCATACATTCTAGGAGAGCTCTCTACTGCTAAGCTACAATCCTAGTCCCCACTTTGCTGATTTTTGTCAGTTTTTGTTTTGTTGCTAATGAGTTGATATATATTTATACTGAGTTTCTAATATATTTTTGGATTGTACCTCTTTAAGAGCTATATAGTTTGCAAATGTTTTCTCCCATTCCATAAATTGTCTCTTGGCTTTGTTATTTCCTTTGCTATGCAGACATTTTATTTAGTTTGCTGCAGTCCCACTTGTCTGTTTTTGCTTTTGTTGCCTGTGCTTTTTCAATCATATCCAAAAAATCATTTCCCATACTGTGTCAAGAAGGATTTACCTTGTTTTCTTCTCGTTATTTTATAGCTTAGATATTTAAGTCATTAATCCATTTTTAGTTGATTTCTTTGTTGATGATGTAAGATAAGGATCCAGTTTCATTTTTCTTCATGTGGATATCTAATTTTTCCACTACTGTTTATTGAAGAGACTATCCTATTCCTGTTGTTTGTTCTTGGCACCCTTTCAAAGATTAGTTGACTATAAATCCTGGATTTATTTTTGCACTCTCTAGTTTGTTTCTTTGGCCTATATGTCTGTTTTTTTTTTTTTTTTTTTTTTTTGAGTGTAGTTTTGTGTATGTTCACCCTTTACATTTTCTCTTTTGTAAATTGCCTGTTTATACTTGTTTGTATTCTCTCCTTCATTTCTCTTCTTTTTGATTTTTTTTAAGTAAATTTGTATGTTAAGAGTAGTGTTTTCATTATCACATTTGTCTACTGATTTGTTATATAGTATCTTCTGTTACATACACTTTCTTTTACTTCAAAATATCTTTTTCCTTAAAGGTGTTAGACTTTTTCTGCTTCAAAAAGAACTTAATTGCTGTCATGTATAACTAATTACTGTCATGTATAACTAATTAAAACAAATAAAAAATTTCAAAAAAAAGAGCTTATTGCTCTAAATCATCAATATTTTAGATTTTCTCTTAATACTTTTATGTGTATGTGTCTTTTTAATAACTGGATAGTTAAGTCAATAATGACAACATCATTACTTAAATATCTGAATTCCTATGTTTGAAGTATCTTGGGATTCACTTTTAACTCTTTTCTGTTCTTCTCATCTGTTTTTATTATAATGGCTTTATAATGGATAGGATCTGGTAAGACTCATCCCAAATTCTTTTTTTTTAAAAAGAGAGAGAGAGAGAATTTTTTAATATTTATTTTTTAGTTTTCGGCAGACACAACATCTTTGTATGTGGTGCTGAGGATCGAACCCGGGCCGCATGCCTGCCAGGCGAGCGCGCTACCGCTTGAGCCACATCACCAGCCCCCAAATTCTTTTTTAGTATTCACACATTCTTCTATGTGAACATTGTTACAATTTTGTCCTCTTAAAAAAGCAATTTTTTTTTTTTTTTTTTCATTATGGGGATTGAACTGAGAGGTGCACTACCAGCCCTTTTTATTTTTTATTTTGAGATAGAGTCTCACTAAATTGCTGAGGCTGGCCTCAATCTTGTAATTCTCCTTTCTTAGCTTATCAAATCACTAGAATTACAGTCATGCACCACCATGTCTGGCTAAAAAGTTTACATATATTTTAAACTATTGTTATTTTGATTGGAATTATGTTAAATTTGTAAGTTAATTTAGAAAGGTGGACAGTTGCTATGCCACTGCAAAATTTGTAAAGGAAAAAAATAATACTGCATGATTTATGATATTATAAGTTCATGTTTAAAATTTAATTCTTGAGCTGGGACTAGTGCAGTGATGTTTATATTGTATGTGCAAGGTCCTAGGTTCAATTTATAGTCCCACAAAATAAAATGAAATTCGATTCACTGCTGCTATTTTTATCTGCACTTTAGTGGCTACTATTGGAGTAATAGTTTCAGAGGAATTTGCAGTGGCAGCAGTATGCTAGATCTCTATGAAGCAATGAAGAGCTTATCACATTTTTATGTAAGAAATTGGAAGAGTTTCAGTAGTTAAGATTTTGTTTTTCAAGCACACAAATAGTGATTCTACATGGAAGAAAAAGTATTCATTCGGTACATTGAGATTATGGAATTTTAAAACTTTTAATCCTTCTTTTCATTCTTTACATTCAGAAGCGATTGTTGGAAGCCATGGAGACATGTAACCACTCCCTCAAAAAGGAAGAGAGGAAAAGAAACCAACATAGTGAGTGTCTAATGTGCTGGTATGATAGAGACACAGAGTTTACCTACCCTTCTCCATGGCCAGAAAAGTTCCCTGCCATAGAACGATGTTGTACAAGGTAAGGTTATGTGGTAATTTTTCAACAACAAAGAGCCCTCTGACACCAAAACAGTTTTGAATATCTATTTTGGAGAATGAACAAATAGTTTATGACAGAGTCAATTGATTATTAATGAGCTGGGTGTGATAGCATGTGCCTGTATTGCCAGGAACTCAGAAAGCCGAGGTGGAAGAATCACTTGAGCCCAAGAATTTGACACCAGCCTAAGCAACATAGCAAGACCCTGACTCAAAACAAACAAAACAAGGGCTGGGGTTGTGGTTCAGCAGTAGAGCATTTGCCTAGCACATGTAAAGTGCAGGGTTCGATCCTCAGCAACACATAAAAATAAATAAAATAAAATAATTTAAAACTTTAAAAAAAAAAACATAATTAAATGGATTTTATCCAACTTGCATCTCTAACACTTGTTCCTGCATTTCTCCACTTTGGTCAGATTCTACCCTCTTTTCTTCTGTTAAAATTTTATGTTTTTTCTTCCTAATGTATGTCTCTGTCTATTGAGTCACTGTAGAGGATTTTTGTTTTGAATTTTTTTTTCATTGTCAGTGTCTCTGCTGCCAGCATTATTTGATATGCTCTAACTTGGCCTCTTGTACCACCAACCACCTAACTCGAAAGAAGAAAAGTAAAAGATTCACTCTTATTACCTCAGACCCATGTTTTCTCTTCTTAATTAAAATGTCTATTTTCTCTTTTGGTACTGGGGATTGAACCCAGAGAAATTTACTACTGAATTACATTTTATTGTTTTTATTATTTATTTTGAGAGGGTCTCACTCTGCTGCTTGGACTGGCCTCAAACTTGATGATTCTTTTTACCTCAGCCTCCAGAGTCTCTGGAACTACAGGCATATGCTCATCTGGAGTTTTTTCTCTTATCTTCCCTGCAAATAATCTATCCCGAAGGTAGTTGAGTTGCAAATAAAGTGAACATCTCTCAGTGTAATATTTCCTCTTGTTAAAGCAAGTAGGACAATAAGGTAGTTATTATAAAATGTTAATTTTTCATCTTGGATTTTGTGACATGAACAATATAGAGATTTGTGTTTTCTTTATTTTATAAATCAGTTATTCGTATAGATTTAAGTTTCTGAAGGAAAAGTTCATGCTTGTATCTAGACCAGTAACAACAGAGAAGCTAGGATATCCTTCCCAGTATTCTATTTGTCTAAAAGAACTAATTGTCATTCCCTTCTCTAAAAGTCAGAATAATTCTTGGGAAATAATTAAGGTAATGTTGAAAAACTGTGCTTGTCATGTTTGAATTTTATTTTATTTTTTTAATATTTATTTTTTAGTTGTAGTTGGACACAATACCTTTATTTTATTTATTTATATGTGGTGCTGAGGATCGAACCCAGGGCCTCGCATGTGCTAGGCGAGCACTTTACCCCTGTGCCACAACCCCAGTCCTAATGTTTGAATTTTAAATTAAATACCTTGATTTATTTTCTAGGTACAAAATAATATCATTAGATGCTTGGCGTGTGGACATAAACAAGAACAAAATAACCAGAGTTGACCAGAAGGCATTATATTTCTGCGGATTCCCAACTCTGAAACACATCAAACATAAAGTCAGTGGCTATTTAATTCAGAACCTTTTCACTTTATTATAATGTGAACTGCTTATGGAGAAAGAATTAAAATCAAATTCTTTGAATTCTTTTAAAGTTTTTTTTGAAAAAAAGTGGTGTTCAAGTATTCCAGCAAAGCAGTCGTGGAGAAAACATGATGTTGGAAATCTTAGTGAATATAGAATCAGATGAACTTGTAAGTATTTCATTCATCATTTATTTATTCGGTGCTTATTATGGATAAAAATGTTTGTAGTCACCAAGGTGTTTACCAATGATGTATAATGTGCTATACTCCAGAGGTTCACATTCTAAATAAGGATGAAGCAAAGAAACATTTACACTAATTAAATAACAGTTTAAGAACCTGTATAATTGTAGCACAGTGAGCAAAAATGTACTCCAGGAACTTTGGAAGGAGATGAACTATATAAGCCAAACCTTAAGTACAGACTTGCATGCAGATGAAAATAGTCTTGAGCCAGGTTCAAAAGACATATTAGGGCAAAGAGGAGAAAAGGAGGGGAAAGTCAGGCTAGTTGAAAGAAGTATCACAAACTAGGAATTTTTAGTAAAAAATAAGTATATGATAAATTGTGTTATTCTTTTAACCTTTTTGAATGTAAATTATTTAATACTTTTTCTTATTTTAAAATAAATGTGATATGAGAAGGACTAAACTTGACTGAAACGGAGGACTTATGGGAAATAGTGGATGATAAGGTTGAAAAAACAGATTGAGGCCAGATACTATAGAGGACTTTGAATACCAGGCTAAGAAATTTGGAGGGTTTTTTTTTTTCCCATGACTATTATATTGAAATAAATATTTTCATAAAGATTAATTTGGTGGTATTATCAAAGACTAAATTGCACAAAAGAGCAACGGAAGAAAATGGGAAAGTTTGCTAGTTCAGAAACTATAGCACTATGTTTAGGTGATAAGGGCCTAAACTGTGGAAGTGGCAATAGATTAAATGAGCAAGATAAATTGACAAGTTTTATTATTTGTTCAAATACAGAGGGTAAAAAGAGAAAGAAAACAGTAGATATTACTGAGCTATCTAAGCTACTAGGGAATAATTGTAGTTTACTGGATAGAAAAGTTAAAAGAGGAATTGCTGGTTTAGGATGATTAATGATGAATATTTATAGTGGTACTAGGACATTTAACTGGAGCTGCTTTGCCAGCTTTTCTTTTCTTTTTTAATATTTTCAGCTGTAGATGGACACAATATCTTTATTTTATTTTTTTATGTGGTGCTGAGAATCAAACCTAGTGCCTCACACATGCTAGGCTCACACACTCTACTACTGAGCCACAACTTCAGCCTGCCAGCTTTTCTTAAACAATGTTTCACAAGTGATAAAAGCCCTAATGCCCTAAGGCACTCATTGTCTGCAATAAATTAACTTATCTTCTACTACATTTAGAATGATGCTAGTTATGAACCATTCTTAGAAAAATCAAGAAAATGATTAAGTTATTTTTTATTTGTATTGTAGTTCAGATGGAAAAACTCAGATAAGAAAGGCTGCTTATTCACAATTAAATGCCTGGAGCTTGAGCAAAGAGAGATAGGATTCTACAAGCTGTCAACAGAAAATTGATAGCTTAGGCCTTGAGACTCATTTCCTCAAAGAAAAGCTTCACCGAGCATTCATAGTCTCAACATTACCCACAGTTATATAGGGTGCAAAAGAGCCAATAAAAGTAACATAGTGAGCCTGGCTACTTGGGAGGATCTCAAGTTTGTGGCCAACCTGGACGACTTGTCAAGACTCTGTCTCAAAATACAATTTAAAAGGTCTAGGAATGTAGCTCCTTGGTAAAAATATTTGCCTAGTATGCATAAAACCCTGGGTTTAATACCCATTGCTATTGGGGAACAAAAAGTAAAAAGTAGAGTCGTAGATACAAAAGAATGATTCCAAGTTAAGTAGTATCACAAAATCATGGAACAGGGGCTGTATGCTTCCTAAGTTAGAAGAAAAATAAAAACTAAAATCAGGTCTTTGAATTTGAGCATTGATGTTGGCCTTAGAGAATTTCATTCCAGTAGATTGGTGGAGGCAGAAGTTCAATTCCTAAAGACTAGACTAATGCTAGATAAATAGGAAATATCAATAGCAGGTACAAAGCCCTTGAATAAAAAGTTTATCATTGAAAAGAGGGATAGAAACAACTGTATGTAAAGAAGAAACATCCAGCAAAATCTGTACAAAGAAGGAAGATAGAGCTAATGGAGAAGGAAGTGACAAACCACTGTAGCAGAAAAGGGTGTATATGATAACAGGACCCCATATGAAGTAATAAAAGGTTTTATCTAGATCTTAAATGAAAAAAATCTAGAAAAAGAGGACACTTTCTTAAAAAACCGAAAGACTTGAAGAATAAAATCAGAAATAGATGTATAAAAGGGAAAAGAATAATTGAGGGGGGCTGGGATTGTGGCTTAGCGGTAGAGCACTCACCTAGCATATGTGAGGCCCTGGGTTCGATCCTCAACACCACATAAAAATAAATAAATAAAATAAAGGTATTGTGTCCATCTACATCTAAAAAATAAATATTTTTAAAAAAAGAATATGGGCTGAGATTGTGGCTCAGTGGTAGAACGCTTGCCTAGCACGGGCGGGACCCGGGTTCAATCCTCAGCACCACATAAAAATAAAGGCATTGTGTTGTGTCCATCTACATCCAAGAAATAAATGTTTTTTAAAAAAGAATAATTGAGGGAGTCTCATTCTAATATTGAAACTTTTTTAAATATTTATTTTTTAGTTTTAGGTAGACACAAGATTTTATTTTTATGTGGTGCTAAGGATCGAACCCAGTGCCTCATGCATGCTAGGCAGGCGCTCTACCTACCACTGAACCACAACCCTAGCCCCAAAACTTAAATTCCATTTGAATAGTTAGTCTGTTGTTTTCTATGTTCATTTTAACAAATATTCAAGTATCAAAATTAAATTACTATAAAAAGTCTCAAATAGTCATCTGTATTGTTAAAAAAATTTTGTTAAAAAATTAAGGATAATAAGCCAAAAAAAAAAGGAATAAGTTGTATTTAAACTTAAGTTTCCACCACAAAGTTGTTCTCTAACTTATATGTACAAATTAAATAATATGGGTTTTTTTAAAGAGAGAGAATTTTTTAATGTTTATTTTTTAGTTTTCGGTGGACACAACATCTTTATTTTTATTTGTATGTGGTGCTGAGGATCAAACCCAGCGCCCCGCACATGCCAGGCGAGCGCGCTACCGCTTGAGCCACATCCCAGCCCAATAATATAGTTTTTTTAAAACTAGATTTTTTAACAAAAACTTAGTTGTAGCTGGACACAATATCTTTATTTTATTTATTTATTTTTATGTGGTGCTGAGATCAAACCCAGTGCCTTGCATATGCCCACTGAGCCACAGCCACAGCCCCTAAAACTAGAATTTTTACTTAAGTTATTTTTTATACAGAATATATTTGTTCTGCATTTTACAGTTTACAAAAGCTTTTGTATATACTCTTTTCTTTTATTGTTAACATTGCAAGTGAGACGTTATTCCTTCTTCTTAGAAAAGAAAACTCAGTCTCAATGGGATTAAATGATTTGCCCGAGATTATTATACCTAAAAAAGAAGTAGAACCCAAATTTGGAACGTGTCTCCTGACTTTTAGTGTAATGTTTTTTGTTTTTTGTTTTTTCTCTCATTATACTCCCACAAACTGAAATAAGATCCTATTTCTTAATTTTTTAAATATTTGTTGATATAAAGCAATGAATAGCCCTTTTATAGACATTTCTGCTGTTCTTTTCACTTTCCTCAATTCCTATTAGAAAAATAAGCAAAACATTTATGAATCTAATGGTTAGCATCATAGAATTTTACTAGTAGATAGAATTTTGTAACATTACTAATCCAACCTTGTTCATTTTACAAAAACTGTAAACACTTAAATGGAAAATTTTCCCTGTATAAAGTTTTCTCTTGGACCTAACGCATGAATTAATTTTTCTGCTCTTACTTTAAGAGTGTAGAAAATATAGCTTCATCGGTGCTTGGAAAGTCTGTTTTTGTTAATTGGCCTCACCTTGAAGAAGCTAGAGTTGTGGCTGTATCAGACGGCGAAACTAAGTAAGATTTTATTTATAATTTCTCTGACATATTTGCTTTGCTTTGATTGATTCAGTTTTTTAAACTGATAAAATTATTATAAGAATGTTTACACTATAGTGAAAATCTAATCATACCATTTGAAGTTTAACCACTTTGACATTTATTGAGATATTTTAGATGCATGTTATTTTCTTTTTTAGCTATAAAAATCTTAGGCAAATCATTTAATCCCATTGAGACTGAGTTTTCTTTTCTAAGAAGAAGGAATAATGTCTCACTTGCAATGTTAACAATAAAAGAAAAGAGTATATACAAAAGCTTTTGTAAACTGTAAAATGCAGAACAAATATGTTCTGTATAAAAATAACATGCATCTAAAACATGCATCTTTTCCTCTTAAAACCTTAGAAGTTCTATATGCTAATTCTTTACTATCAGTGGTTATCATTATAGTATTTAGCAAATGTATGTCTCTTTCTGATAAGAATTAATAATATATAACCTTACTTTTACCATGCTCTTCACAGGTTTCATTTAAATAATACATTAATTTTTTTAAAAACACATACCTTCTTTTTTTTTTTTTTTTTTTTTTTTTTGGTAGTAGTGGGGATTGAGCAGGGCACTCTACTACTGAGTTACATCTCCAGCCCTTTTTATTTTGAGACACAGCCACACTGATTTTCTCAGACTGGCCTCAAATTTACTGTCCTCCTGCCTTAGCCTCAGGCTCTGGATTAGTGGGGTTACAGGCCTGTACCCAGGCTCAGCTCCTCAAGTTCACAGTCACTTTTTTTTCTTACATGGCTTTTTTTCTCCACATTCTTTTTACTAAAAAAATTTTCATTTTACATAATGGTGGAATTAGTTGTTATATATTCATACATGCACACAATATAATTTGGCCAGTATCACTCCCCAGCACTTCCCTCCTGTCTTCCCACCCTCTCACAGTCATTTCATGAGAGAACATTTAGACAAGTTTTTCTTTGTCATTTTTGATCATTAATTATTTCCTATAAGCATTTTTGTCCTGATTTCTTGTTCTTTTGTTATTTTTTGTATGGTTAAAACTTTCTGAAACAAATTTTTTCAGAAAAGAAATGGGTTGGTGTTGTTTTCTGGGTAATTACATCTCCAGACTATCTTTTTTTGTTTTCTTCATGCATGGGTCTAGAATTTTAGAGGCTCGGTCCTTTTTCCTTACCTCAGCATACATATTCTCTATTGTATTCTGTTTTGTACTGTTGTTGATGAAAAGTCAATCCAGTGTGATCTTTTTTTTTTTTTTTTTTTTTTTTTTTACCTCTGATAAGTGTCTGCTTTTCTATGTGAAATCTTGAGGATTCCTTTTGAATCATCAAATTCAGATTCAGTTCTCCTACCGTTTCAGTGTAATCCAACTTACCATTTTTTTTTTTTTTTAATGCTTTTGGTAAAAAGTCTCAGAACTCTTCACCTAGCCCTAGGTTACAAGGACTTTAATATTTTCTTTGAGAAGTTTTATAGTTTTAACTTAAATCAAAGATCAATTTTGAGTTAATTTTTGTATAAGGTATGAGATTTAGATCCAGTTTTGTATATTTGCCTATGAATATTCAGTTGCTGCAGGCATTTGGTAAAAAATCTATTCTTCCTCCACCGGATTGCTTTTGCATCTTTGTGAAAAATCACCTAGAGCCTGACTACTCAGGTGGCTGAAGCAGGAGAATTGCAAGGTCAGAGTCAGCCTGGATAACCTAATAAGACTCTGTTTCAGAATTTAAAAAATGAAAAAGGGTGTGAATATGCTTACTACTTCTCTAACATATGTGAGGTCTTGGATTCAATCTTCAATACTACAAAAAAGTAGTTCATTCCAGCGGTTCAGGAGGCTGAGGCAGGAGGATTACAAGTTCAAAGCCAGCCTCAGCAACTTAGCGAGGCCCTCAGCAATTTGGCAAGACTCTGACTCAAAATAAAAAGGACTGGGGATGTGGCTCAGAAGTTAAGCGCCCTTGAGTTCAATCCCCAGTACTAAAACAAAAAATTGAGTATATTTGTATGCAACTTTCCTGGGTTCTCTATTCCATTGGTATATTTTAGTCTATTTTAAAGTGTCTACCACACTATCTTGATTATTATATAGTAAAGTCTTAACATCAGGTAAAGTGATTTCTTGACCTTATTTTTCTTTTTCAAAATTGTTTTAATTATTCTAGGTTCTTTGCCTTTATAAATTTTAGAATAAATTATTATATGTCTATAAATAATCTTGGAGGGATATTTTTAGAACTTTTGTTAAACCTATAAATCAGTTTGAGGAACTTTGACATCTTTACAATATTGAGTCTTCTAATCCATGAACATATATTTCTTTATTTAAATCGTTGACTTCTTTCATCAGTGTTTTATTTTATTTTTTTTTAAAGAGAGAGAGAGAGAGAGAATTTTTAACATTTATTTTTTTTTTTTTAGTTTTTTTTTTTTTATCATTCATATATTCAATAGATTTTTTTTTTTTATTGTTGGCTGTTCAAAACATTACATAGTTCTTGATATATCATATTTCACACTTTGATTCAAGTGGGTTATGAGCTCCCATTTTTACCCCATATACAGATTGCAGAATCACATCAGTTACACATCCATTGATTTACATATTGCCATACTAGTGTCTGTTGTGTTCTGCTGCCTTTCCTATCCTCTACTATCCTCCCTCCCCTCCCCTCCCCTCCCCTCTTCTCTCTCTGCCCCCTCTACTGACATTCATTTGTCCCCCTTGTATTATTTTTCCCTTTCCCCTCACTTCCTCTTGTATGTACTTTTGTATAACTCTGAGGGTCTCCTTCCATTTCCATGCAATTTCCCTTCTCTCTCCCTTTCCCTCCCACCTCTCATCCCTGTTTAATGTTAATCTTCTTCTCATGCTCTTCGACCCTACTCTGTTCTTAGTTACTCTCCTTATATCAAAGAAGACATTTGGCATTTGTTTTTTAGGGATTGGCTAGCTTCACTTAGCATCATCTGCTCTAATGCCATCCATTTCCCTGTAAATTCTATGATTTTGTCATTTTTTAATGCAGAGTAATACTCCATTGTGTATAAATGCCACATTTTTTTTATCCATTCATCTATTGAAGGGCATCTAGGTTGGTTCCACAGTCTTGCTATTGTGAATTGTGCTGCTATGAACATCGATGTAGCAGTGTCCCTGTAGCATGCTCTTTTTAGGTCTTTAGGGAATAGACCAAGAAGGGGAATAGCTGGGTCAAATGGTGGCTCCATTCCCAGCTTTCCAAGAAATCTCCATACTGCTTTCCAAATTGGCTGCACCAATTTGCAGTCCCACCAGCAATGTACAAGTGTACCCTTTTCCCCACATCCTCGCCAGCACTTGTTGTTGTTTGACTTCATAATGGCTGCCAATCTAACTGGAGTGAGATGGTATCTTAGGGTGGTTTTGATTTGTATTTCTCTGACTGCTAGAGATGGTGAGCATTTTTTCATGTACTTGTTGATTGATTGTATGTCCTCCTCTGAGAAGTGTCTGTTCAGGTCCTTGGCCCATTTGTTGATTGGGTTGTTTGTTCTCTTATTGTCTAATTTTTTGAGTTCTTTGTATACTCTGGATATTAGGGCTCTATCTGAAGTGTGAGGAGTAAAGATTTGTTCCCAGGATGTAGGCTCTCTATTTACCTCTCTTATTGTTTCTTTTGCTGAGAAAAAACTTTTTAGTTTGAGTAAGTCCCATTTGTTGATTCTAGTTATTAACTTTTGTGCTATGGGTGTCCTATTGAGGAATTTGGAGCCCGACCCCACAGTATGTAGATCGTAGCCAACTTTTTCTTCTATCAGACGGCGTGTCTCTGATTTGATATCAAGCTCCTTGATCCATTTTGAATTAACTTTTGTGCATGGCGAGAGAAAGGGATTCAGTTTCATTTTGTTGCATATGGATTTCCAGTTTTCCCAGCACCATTTGTTGAAGATGCTATCCTTCCTCCATTGCATGCTTTTAGCCCCTTTATCAAATATAAGGTAGTTGTAGTTTTGTGGATTGGTTTCTGTGTCCTCTATTCTGTACCATTGGTCCACCCGCCTGTCTTGGTACCAGTACCATGCTGTTTTTGTTACTATTGCTCTGTAGTATAGTTTGAAGTCTGGTATCGCTATACCGCCTGATTCACACTTCCTGCTTAGCATTGTTTTTGCTATTCTGGGTCTTTTATTTTTCCATATGAATTTCATGATTGCTTTCTCTATTTCTACAAGAAATGCCGTTGGGATTTTGATTGGCATTGCATTAAACCTATAGAGAACTTTTGGTAATATTGCCATTTTGATGATGTTAGTTCTGCCTATCCATGAACAGGGTATATTTTTCCATCTTCTAAGATCTTCTTCTATTTCTCTCTTTAGGGTTCTGTAGTTTTCATTGTATAAGTCTTTCACCTCTTTTGTTAGGTTGATTCCCAAGTATTTTATTTTTTTTGAAGATATTGTGAATGGAGTGGTTGTCCTCATTTCCATTTCAGAGGATTTGTCGCTGATATACAGGAATGCCTTTGATTTATGCGTGTTGATTTTATATCCTGCCACTTTGCTGAATTCATTTATTAGCTCTAATAGTTTCTTTGTAGACCCTTTTGGGTCTGCTAGGTATAGAATCATGTCATCTGCAAATAGTGATAATTTAAGTTCTTCTTTTCCTATTTTGATGCCTTTAATTTCTTTCGTCTGTCTAATTGCTCTGGCCAGTGTTTCGAGAACTATGTTGAACAGAAGTGGTGAGAGAGGGCATCCCTGTCTTGTTCCAGATTTTAGAGGGAATGCCTTCAGTTTTTCTCCATTCAGAATGATGCTAGCCTGAGGCTTAGCATAGATTGCTTTTACAATATTGAGGTATGTTCCTGTTATCCCTAGTTTTTCTAGAGTTTTGAACATAAAGGGATGCTGTACTTTGTCGAATGCTTTTTCCGCATCTATCGAGATGATCATATGGTTCTTATTTTTAAGTCTATTGATGTGGTGAATAACATTTATTGATTTCCGTATATTGAACCAGCCTTGCATCCCAGGGATGAATCCTACTTGATCATGGTGCACAATTTTTTTGATATGTTTTTGTATCCGATTCGCCAGAATTTTATTGAGGATTTTTGCATCTAGGTTCATTAGAGATATTGGTCTGTAGTTTTCTTTCTTTGAAGTGTCTTTGTCTGGTTTAGGTATCAGGGTGATGTTGGCCTCGCAGAATGAATTTGGAAGTTCTCCCTCTTTTTCTATTTCCCGAAGTAGCTTGAAAAGTATTGGTATTAGTTCCTCTTTAAAGGTTTTGTAAAACTCTGCTGTATACCCATCCGGTCCTGGGCTTTTCTTAGTTGGTAGTCTTTTGATGGTTTCTTCTATTTCCTCAATTGATATTGGTCTGTTTAGGTTGTCTATATCCTCCTGACTCAATCTGGGCAGATCATATGACTTAAGAAATTTATCGATGCCTTCAATATCTTCTAATTTATTGGAGTATAAGGATTCAAAATAATTTTTGATTATCTTCTGTATATCTGAAGTGTCTGTTGTAATATTGCCTTTTTCATCCCGTATGCTAGTAATTTGAGTTCTCTCTCTTCTTCTCTTCGCTAGCATGGCTAAGGGTCTGTCGATTTTATTTATTTTTTCAAAGAACCAACTTTTAGTTTTGTCAATTTTTTCAATTGTTTCTTTTGTTTCGATTTCATTAATTTCAGCTCTGATTTTAATTATTTCTTGCCTTCTACTTCTTTTGCTGTTGTTTTGCTCTTCTTTTTCTAGGATTTTGAGATGAAGTATGAGATCATGTATTTGTTGGTTTTTTCTTTTTTTAAGGAATGAACTCCAAGCAATGAATTTTCCTCTTAGAACTGCTTTCAGTGTGTCCCATAGATTCCGATATGTTGTGTCTGTGTTTTCATTAATCTCTAAGAATTTTTTAATTTCCTCCTTGATGTCTTCTATAACCCATTGATCATTCAGTAACCTATTGTTCATTCTCCAAGTGATGTATGCTTTTTCCTTCCTTCTTTTATCGTTGATTTTCAGTTCCATTCCATTATGATCAGATAGGATGCATGGTATTATCTCTACTCCTTTATATTGTCTAAGAGTTGCCCTGTGACATAATATATGATCTATTTTTGAGAAGGATCCATGTGCTGCTGAGAAAAAAGTGTAACTGCTTGATGTTGGGTGGTATATTCTATATATGTCAATTAAGTCTAGGTTATTAATTGTGTTATTGAGTTCTATAGTTTCCTTATTCAACTTTTGTTTGGAAGATCTGTCCAGTGGCGAAAGAGGTGTGTTGAAGTCTCCCATGATTATTGTATGGTGGTCTATTAGACTCTTGAACTTGAGAAGAGTTTGTTTGATGAACATAGCTGCACCATAGTTTGGGGCATATATATTTATGATTGTTATGTCTTTTTGGTGTATGGTTCCCTTAAGCAGTATGTAGTGTCCCTCTTTATCCCTTTTGATTAACTTGGGATTGAAATCTATTTTATTTGATATGAGTATGGACACTCCTGCTTGTTTCCGAAGTCCATATGAGTGATATGATTTTTCCCAACCTTTCACCTTCAGCCTATGTATGTCTTTTCCTATCAAATGCGTCTCCTGTAGGCAGCATATTGTTGGGTCTTGTTTTGTGATCCATTCTACTAGCCTGTGTCTCTTGATTGGTGAGTTTAAGCCATTAACATTTAGGGTTATTATTGAGATATGGGTTGTTCTTCCAGCCATATTTGTTTATTTCTGTTACTAAACATGGTTTGTTTTCCTCTTTGATTATTTTCCCCCCCTTTACTGTCCTACCTCCCACTGTTGGTTTTCATTGTTATTTTCCATTTCCTCTTCCTGTAATGTTTTGCCAAGGATGTTTAGAAGAGATGGTTTTCTAGCTGCCAATTCTTTTAACTTTTGTTGATCGTAGAAGGTTTTAATTTCATCTTCCATCCTGAAGCTTAATTTCGCTGGAAACACAATTCTTGGTTGGAACCCATTTTCTTTCAGTGTTTAAATATGTTATTCCAGGATCTTCTAGCTTTCAGAGTCTGTGTTGAAAGATCAGCTGTTATCCTGATTGGCTTACCCCTAAATGTGATCTGCTTCCTTTCTCTTGTAGCTTTTAAAATTCTCTCCTTATTCTGTATGTTGGGCATCTTCATTATAATGTGTCTAGGTGTGGGTCTCTTATGATTTTGCACATTCGGCGTCCTGTAGGCTTCTAGGATTTGGGATTCTGTCTCATTCTTCAAGTCTGGGAAGTTTTCTCGTATTATTTCATTGAATAGATTGCTCATTCCTTTGGTTTGAAACTCTGTCCCTTCCTGTATCCCAATGACTCTTAAATTTGGTCTCTTTATGTTATCCCATATTTCTTGGATGTTCTGCTCATGGTTTCTTAACAGTCTTGCTGAGCTGTCTATGTTCTTTTCAAGTTGAAATACTTTATCTTCATTGTCTGATGTTCTATCTTCTAAGTGTTCTACTCTGCTGGTAGTATTCTCAATTGAGTTTTTAAGTTGGTTTATTGCTTCCTGCATTTCTAGGATTTCTGTTTGTTTGTTTCTTATAACCTCTATCTCCCTGTATAGTTGATCTTTTGCTTCTTGGATTTGTTTATGTAATTCATTGTTGAAGTGATCTTTCATTGTCTGATTTTGCTGTTTGATGTCTTCCTTGAGACTCCAGATCATCTGAAGCATATATATCCTGAATTCTTTATCTGACATTCCATCTGCTGCAGCTATTACCTCTTCTAACGTTGAGTTGACCTGCATTGCTTGTGGTCCTTTCTTTCCTTGTCTCTTCATACTGTTCGCGTTCCTTTCTACTTGGTGAAACTGTGGTGCTATTGAATTTCCCCCCTATATATTTATATTGGTCTTGTATAGTTGCAAAGTCTCCCTCGCAGGCGCGGGCGGCGGCTCTGCCCCTCCTCCAATTGGGGCAATGTGCCTACCACGCCGGCAGGCCGCTGGGCCTGCTCTGCCGGTTGGTAGCAGGTCCGCCTACCTTGCAGGCGCGGGCGGCGGCTCTGTCCCTCTGCGGGCCGCTAGGCTTGTTCTGTCGGTGGTCGCAGTTCTGCCTACTTTGCAGGCGCAGGCAGCGGCACTGCCCCTCTGCAGGCCTCTGGGGCTGTTCTGCCAGTGGGTCGCAGGTCCGCCTACCTTGCAGATGCGGGGGGCGGGGCGGCTCTACCCTTCCTCAGGCCACTGGGCCTGTTCTGTCTGTCGGTTGCAGGTCTGGCCTGTTCTGATGGTGGTCACAGTTCCGTCTACCTTGCAGGCGCGGGGGGAGGGGGCGGCTCTGCCTCTCAGCAGGCCGCTGCTCCTCTTCTGCCGGTGGGTCACAGGCCCGCCTACCTTGCAGGAGTGATTGGAAGCTCTGTCCCGCCGCGGGCCACTGGGCCTTTTCTGTCGGTGGTCACAGTTCCGCCTACCTGGCAGGCGCGGGGGTTGGGGGGCGGCTCTACCTCTCAGCAGGCCAGTGCTCCTCTTCTTCCGGTGGGTTGCAGGCCCGCCTACCTTGCAGGAGTGATCGGAAGCTCTGTCCCGCCGCGGGCCACTGGGCCTTTTCTGTCAGTGGTCACAGTTCCCTCTACCTTGCCGGCGCAGGGGGAGGGGGCGGCTCTGCTTCTCAGCAGGCTGCTGCTCCTCTTCTCTTTTTTAGTTTTTATCAGACACAACATCTTTGTATGTGGTGCTGAGGATTGAACCCGGGCCGCACGCGTGCCAGGCGAGCGCGCTACCGCTTGAGCCACATCCCCAGCCCTCATCAGTGTTTTAGTTTTTTATTATACAAGTCTTGTACATGTTTTGTTATATTTATACCTATGTATTTAATTTTTCTTGAAGTGACTATAAATGCTTTTTTTTTTTTTTTTTTTTTAATGAGATGAGGTCTTGTTTTGTTTCATAGTTCGATTTCCAACGTGGGGTCTCCTCCTGTTTCAGCTTCCTGAGGGACTACAAGGCATATGCATCTGCACTCAGCTTTGAATTTTTTAGAAGTCCTTATTCTATAATATATGTTACAGTTTCAAAAAAGCCTTTTTTTTTTCTATTTTTTTTTTCCTGCTATTGTACTTATAGAAATTTTTTCACTTTGGACATTCATACTGCTAGAACTCTATATTAAAGCATAAATTTGGCATTAAATACTTTGTATTTTAATTTTTAAGGTTTTACTTAGAAGAACCTCCAGGAACACAGAAGCTTTATTTGGGAAGGACTGTGCCACCATCTAAAGTAATCCATCTTGGAGACAAAGAACAATCTAACTGGACAAAAGAAGTACAAGGAATTTCAGAACAGTAAGTGTTGTAAAAAGAATTTAACATACTAGAATTAGAATTTTAAATGTATTCATTCTCTAACTTATTTCCACTTACCATAGTAGTTATTCTGAACACTTACTGTCCTCATCTTGTGTTCTAAAGAAAACAGTGAGCCGTAGTTTAAAATAATATCTGGTTCACAGCAGTTATAGCCTTCACCAGTTTGTCACTAAAATACTTAATGAAATAAGGGAAAAAATGAAATAATATCATCACTTAATGCTATAAATAACTTAATGTGTTGCCTAAATTTTAGTGCTATTTCCATTAACCATAAGGCCATTTCTTGGCCATGTGTAAGTAATAAAAATTGGAAGGGAGATCCTCTTTGTTCCTCATATTCATTCTCTCCCTATTCCTCCCTTCTCCCTCTACCGCATCCTTACACAGTTTAGAAATGCATCCTGTAACTTCTAACCAGACTGAGAACCTCCATCCTTGCAGTGCTGATTTTCTAGGTCACTACAGTGCTTTGTGTCCTATGATCCCATCCTAACAACACCTCTTTATCGAAACACTGGAGATCTCAAAACCAAAACAGAATAATTGAGACCAGCAGCAGCATAAGAAATTGTGTTATAAATGTATATACGTCAGCAAGTTCTGATTAATCTGTAGGAAAATCCATTAATAAATTTGGGGGGAATCAAGGATACTTCTCCCCTATAATTCAGGAGCTAATAATTTGCTTAATGCCCTTACTCAAAGATGAGTACACAGGAAAAATGTATACAGACCATTCAGCATTAAAGCATATAAACACAGATCTCAAGAGATAAAGGTAGAATATATTTTCACCTCTCAAGAATATAAATTATATAATCCTACCATAAGGTATATCTTCTGAATTTTCTTATTTTCACATAAATAAAATCATAATAAACTATGTGATTAATAAGTCTCTCCTTAGATACCTTAAATGAGTATGCTCTGTAAGGGTAGAACATATCTGCTTTTTTGACCACTTTATTCTAATTTTTTGGCTAGTATGTAGGTACTTAGTAATTGTTTGAATGAATATTGTTTTGGTCAAGAGTCTTTTAATTGGAAAAAAAAAGAAACTTATCCATATACTTCAGATGAAGAGTTTAGTCAATTTTTTCATATAGTCAACATATTGATATTTGAGTATCAATACTGCTAGGGTTAGTAGTAGGCACTGTGGATACAACAATGAATAAAAACATGTACAAAAACACTCATGAATCTTACAGTGGGTGGATGGGGATAGATTTTAACATGTGATTTTTGGTCAAACTACAGCATGATAATTGATTTAGGTACATGCAGATATGGAATGAGAGAAACAGATGAATTTTTAAGAAATTTCCACTTCAGAAATTTGTTAGATAACTTGTATTTCTGGCTAAGATGATGTGACTTACTTCAGAACAATTCTTATCTTAGAGAAACTATTATGAAATATATATGTAAGAATATATTGTTATATACTATATAGTATATATAATAATTTTATATAGTATTATGTTATATGATATATAGTATATAATACATATATTTATGTGTAGTCAAACATAAAATTCAATAATATGATTATTATATGGAGCTCAGTAGATGGTCTGAATAATAATATGAGTATACTAGAACTTAAATTAATGAACTAAAAGAAAAAGCTGAGAAGTTCCCAGCAAATAGTACAATAGCACAAAGAAATAAGAGTATAGTCGGAGTTTATAGAATCTGCCTGATTATTTTAAATGGAAAAAATGGAAAAGAGATAAGAAAATATCCATTAAATGTTTTAGATCAGGGACCTACAAACTTTTCCATTAAGGCCAGGTAGTAAATATTTCAGGCTATAGACTTTATGATGTGTGTCACATCTACTCAACTCTGCCATTATAGCACAAAAGTAGCCATACACAGTATGTAATTGATAACTATGTTCCAGTAAAGGTTTGTTTTAAAAAGCAGAAGGCATTCTGGGTTTAGTCCATTACTGTCATTTGCATACCCTTGCTTTAGATGGAAAATACCCAACTGATGCACATAAACTAATCTCTCTCTATGAATTTAATAATTATGGATGTTTTATATAAACAGAATCGTATAATATGTGACCTTTTATGTCTGATTTCTTTCACTAAGCATGTTTCTGAAGTTCATACACATTGTCACATCTATTGGTGTTTGTTTCTGGTTGTGGCTGAATGAATAATATTCCATTATAGGTTTGTCCATTTATTGGTGAACATTTAGGTTTTTTCCTCTTTTGAATAGTACTACTATGCACATTTGTTTACCAGTATTTGTTGAATACCTGTTTTCAGTTTTGGGGAGTATACACTTAGACATGGAATTTATGGGTTTGGGGGGTTTTTTAATTCTTTTTTTAGTTATACATAACACAATATATTTTGACATATATGGGTGGAGTACAACTTCCCACTCTTGTCATTGTACATGATGTGGAGTTACGATGGTTGTGTATTCTTATATGAACATAGAAAAGTTATGTCCAGTTGATTCTACTGTCTTTCCCATTCTCTTCCCCCGCCATTCCCCCGTCCAATTAGGTGAACCCCACTTTTCCTTCCTGACACCTATTGTGAATCAGTATCCACATATCAGAGAAAACATTCAGCCTTTGGTTTTGGGGGATTGGCTTACTTCACTTAACATGATATTCTTTAGCTCCATCCATTTACCTGCAAATGCCATAATTTCATTCTTCTTTATGGCTGAGTAATAGTCCGTTGTGTATATGTACCACATTTTCTTTATTGATTCATCTGTTGAAGGGCGCCTAGGTTGATTCCATAGCTTAGCTATTGTGAATTGAGCTGTATGAACATTGATGTAGTTATGTCTCTGTAGTATACTGATTTTAAATCCTTTGGGTATATGCTGAGGAGTGGGATAACTAAGTCAAATGTTGGTTCCATTCCAAGTTTTCTGAGGAACTTCATACTGCTTTCCAGAATGGCTGTACCAATTTGCAGTCCCACCAGCAGTGTATGAGTGAGTGTACCTTTTTCCCCACACCCTCACCAACCTTTATTGTTACTTGTATTCTTGATAATTGGCATTCTGACTGGAGTGAGAATTACTGGGTTCTAAGGCAATTCTGTGTTTACTTTTTTGAGGTGCTGTCAAACTGTTTTCCATAGCGGCTGTACCGCTTTACATTTCCGTCCACAGTGTACAAGTATTCCAGTTTCTCCATATTGTCACCAACACTTGTTTTCCTGTGTTGTAAGTACAGCCATCCTAGAGAATGTAAAACACAGGAGTTTCTTATGACTCTCTCATTTCTCATTTAACCACATAGACAGTGGAAGAAGTATCCATAGACTAAAATAAATACTGCATTAACTTAGTTAGGCATGCAGAAATGCTAGCATATTTATTTGAAGTTTATTTAAACATTTGATTATGAGTTGGTAGTTTCGAACGATTATCATCTTAGACTATATACATACTTATACATAGCTATATTTCTTTTTAATTCTTTCTTTTAGTTACCTGAGAAGAAAAGGAATAATAATAAATGAAACATCTGCAGTTGTGTATGCTCAGTTACTCACAGGCCGTAAATATCAAATAAGTCAAAATGGTGAAGTTCGTCTAGAAAAACAGTGGTCAAAACAAGTTCTTCCTTTTGTTTATCAAACTATTGTCAAGGTAGGTGTTCATCAAGTTTTAGTTTCATCTTAATGTATACTGTATTATACATTGTATAAAAAAGACTGACATTAATATTTATCAATAGGCTAACTCAACAATATATAGTAGAGGTTATTCTTTAATATAATTTGCAAAGTACATTAATCTGTAGAAAAGTATTTCATGCTCAGACACTCACTGTACACTGTGGAAACTTGTCTTTTGGACTTTTTAATTTGTTTTCAGTATTGGAGGTTGAACCAGGGCGCTCTACCACTGAGCTACATACCCAGCACTTTTGTTTTTTGTTTTGAGACAGGGTCTTGCTAAGTTGCTGAGGATGACCTCAAGCATGTGATTATCTTCTTAGCCTCCTGAGTTGCTGATTAAAGACAGGCATTACCATGCCAGCTTCTTTGGGGTATTTTTTAAGGACTTAATCTCTAAAAAAAAATTACAGCATTAATTTTTACCATTGCAGTTCAGGTGTGTTTTCTTCAAAAATATTTACCTTAAATAAACAAATGAACATAAAATGCATTTATTTTTCTGTTTATGTTCTTAGACATGGTAAGAGAGAAAAAATTTAAATGCAGTAGTCCCTGCTTATCCAAAGTTTTGCTTTCTACAGTTTCAGTTACCGTCAATCAGCCAGAGTCTAAAAATATTAAACGGAGGGCTGGGGTTGTAGCTCAGTGGTAGAGCACTTGCCTAGCATGTGTGAAGCACTGGGTTTGATCCTCAGCACCATATGAAAAGAAATAAATAAAATAAAGGTATTGTGTCCATCTACAACTAAAAATTTTTTTAAATATATTAAATGGAAATGCCAGGATTAAATAATTCGTAAGTTTTAAATTGGCCACTATTCTGAGTAATATGATGGAATCTTATATTGTCCCACCTGGGGATGTGAATCACCCCTTTATCCAGCATATTTATGCTGAATATGCTACCTATCCATTAGTCACTAATAGACATTTCTGTTATCAGATCACCTATTGCAGTATTATAGTGCAATAACTTTTATTTTTCTTAACAATGACCCCAAAATGTAATAGTAGTGAAGAAGACCATTAGTATGTGCCAAAGAGAAGCCATAAAGTGCTTCTTTTTTTTAAATATTTTTTAGTTATAGACAGATGCAATATCTTTATTTTGTTTATTCATTTTTATGTGGTGCTGAGGATTGAACCCAGTGCCTCACATGTGCGAGGCAAGCGCTCTGCCACTGAGCCACAATCCCAGCCCCCTAAAGTGCTTTCTTTAAGTGAAAAAGTAAAGTTCTCAACATAAGAAAGGTAAAAAAACAAATGCTAAAATTGCTAAGATTATAGTAAAAAATGAATCTTCTGTCTATAAAATTGTGAAGACAGAAAAATAAGTCTGTGTTAGCTTTGTGTTGCACTTCAAACTACAAAAGTTATGGCCACAGTGTTTTGAATGCTTAGTCATTGAGCACACTTCATCTCATCATCTAAGCATTTTATCATCACAAGAAGAAAGATGAGAACAATACAAGATATTTTGAGAGAAACCACATTCACCTAACCTTTACTATAGTATATTGTTATAAATGTTCTATTCTCTTACTTGCCTAATTTACAAATTAACCTTTATCATAGATCCAGCAAGGTTCGTCCCTTCTGTGCCATCCTTTCTTCATCTGTACAGTAAGGTTAATAATAGTCTCTGCCACAGAGGGTAGCGTTGAGAATTAAATGAACTAAATAAATGTGTGAAGTACCTAGAAGAGTGCGGGGTGTATATCCAGTCGATAAGTTACAGATTCTAATATTGTTATGTAGAAAATCTTCACATTTGACATTTAGCAGACAGCATAAACATAATCTTATAAGAAAAATAATGACGTGTAACTATAGAAATTTTGACTGTGATGATTTACTTTTATATTTCATTTTATGTAGGACATCCGAGCTTTTGATTCTCGTTTCTCCAATATCAAAACACTGGATGATTTGTTTCCTCCTAGAAGTGTGGTATTTATGCTGGGAACTCCATATTATGGCTGCACTGGAGAAGTTAGTTTCACATTTGCTACTAATTAAATTTCTGCCTGCTTTCAAATTCATAGAGTTATTTAACTTGTCTTTATTTAGAGGCAAAAATGTAACACAAAGGGAAAAAATAAAGAATTCATTTGTGTAAGTTATGAACTCAGTATTTGAATACGTGTCTTTAGTCTTGAGAAGTTTAGGGTCAGTAGGTGGCAATGAAGAATTCAAATCCTGATCTTTTTTTTAAATGTTTTTTTATTGTGGTGACATCAATGAAACAATTATGAGATTATATTAGATATATTATAGGGTTATTGAATGATTTCTATGTATATTGATGTTTTGAGGGAAAAAGTTCTGCAAATACGGAATGAGAGAAAGAATGTATGGAGACAGATTTGGAGATGCACTGTGAATTCTTGATTTCTAAAATATGTGTGTATGCATGTGTGTTCGTACATGCATAAATTTTTAGCTCTGTTCAAAATAATAATAAGCAAAGCCACCTATTAGAATGTAACAACCAGATCTTGACCTGTAATACCATATCCCAAAAAAGGGGAACATCAGTGCTTCTCGGTGAAATAGTGGATTCTAAGTGTGGGACAGGGAAGACACAGGATGTGTATCTGGAATACCTTGTTATGCCAGAAAGTAAGAAGTGCTCAAAAGAACAATGGAAGCATGTCATGTAAACACAGGAACCAGGCTAAAGGGGCTCCCACAGGCCAAGTCTGGGACAGAAAACCAAAATAATTATACACAGTAATGAATTAATCACTGGTGGGAAATGGGAATTATGATACCTCAATAATAATAAAAAAATAAATGGGAAAGAGAAGTGCTCTTGTTACCATATCGTGTCTAAAGTAAATGGAAGAGAGTGTGAGTGTTGGAAAAACATTTTGAATGAAAACATTTTGAGTAACAGTAAGAGACAGCCTTGGAAGTTAAAGCTAGGGAGAATTTTTATCAGGAACAGGTATTTTGCATGGTTAAAAAAGTTTCTCTCCAAAGACATTTTATTAAGTGCAAGAGAAACAAATTGTTCAGTGAAGAAACTGAGTGGCATGTTGATAGTATGCTCAATGTTGATATCACAGTGAGAAATAGGTAAACCTTGTGTACCTCCATATATGACACCTTAAGAAAGACATATCACCTATACAATATTCTGGCTGTAACTTAATTGCAAAGAAGCATCAAACAAATCCAAAATAAGGAGCTCTTTTTTTTTTTTTTCTTTCTTAAAGCAGAGTCAAGAGGGAAGAATGAATTTTATTTTTCAAAATGTCCATATTATGAAAAACAAAGAAAAGTCCTGGATATATTCCAGATAAAGAATGCTAAAGAAACAATTAAATGCTATGTCTGATCCTAGCCTGGATCCTGTAAAAGAGGGAGAACAGAATTCCATATAGGTCATCATTAAGTCAGCTGACAAAATGGAATATGAACACTAGCTTAGATAAAATAATATTTATAAAAGTATTAAATTTATATATTTAATAACTATTGTGGTTTTTAATAAAAGTTACTTCTTTGGAACTAGACACTGAAATATTTAGAGGTTAAGGAGTATGTTGTTTACAAAAACAGATGAATGCAAAAATGATGTATACAGAACCAGAAATATATTGCATGTATGTAAATGTACACAGTACACAAGTGTTAAAGCCATTTTTGTTATAATGTTAATAAATGAGTCTGGGCCAATGTTTGTAAGTGTTCATACTATTTTCATTTTAGTAATTTTTTTGTTCTTTGAAATAATTTCCAAATAAGTTAATTTGAAAAAGAATGATTAACAGCTATTAAAGAAAGAATAAAAGGACTCAAAATATTATCACTTCCACTTAAAAATTCCAGGAGGATTTCCACTATTCATTTTATTGTCATAGCATATTTTAGAAATAATACCATTCAGATAAGTAGAAAATGTAACGAAAGAAACTAAAACATATTGTGGTGTTATTTTTATTTTTTCCTGTAGGTTCAAGATTCAGGTGATGTTATTACAGAAGGTAGGATTCGTGTGGTTTTCAGCATTCCCTGTGAGCCCAACCTTGATGCTCTAATACAGAACCAGCATGTGAGTATAGTAGTTCATGTTGCTTCTTTAGAATATCACTAAACTTTTAAAATGTTAGAACACTGTTGCCACCTTTTTAAAATTTATTTCAAATATTTTAAGAATGAATATGAAATCTGTCCTTAAAAATTCATGTAAATCTAGCATGTGCAAGTCTCTGGGTTTGAACCCTAGCACTGAAAAAATAAATTTTTTTTTCGTAGCAGTGCTGGGGATGGAACCCAGGACCTCATGCATGCTAGACATGTGCTCTGCCAGGGAGCTATACCCCTAGCCCTCATGTAAATCTTTAAGGGAAAAAAAGTCACTGAAATCCCCTTATTAATTTATAGTAATTCAAAGCCCGCATTTTTAGTTACAGTGGCCAGTGGCCTTTCTATGAAGGTTCTTATCTTTACTCAGCTAAAATAGACAGTCTCAATCCTAGAGAATATTGGGAAACTGAATTTAAATTCACTGCAACTTTTTTTAGGACTTTTCCTCCAAAAATGTTTACTGGCCTTATTTTACCCTGTAAATATAGGGGTAAGTTGGGGCTGGGGTTGTGGCTCAGCGGTAAAGTGCTCGCCTAGCACGTTCGAGGCCCTTGTCCTCAGCACCACATATAAATAAACAAATAAAATAAAGGTATTGTGTAAACTAAAACTAAAAAAAAATTTTAAAAATATAGGGTGAAGTTTCTGATAGCTATCATTTGTTTTTATTAATGACCCAATAATTAACTTGACTGAAATTAATTCACCATCAACCAGCTTTTGCTACTTTTGCTGTTATTTGGTAAAATCCAGGGCTTTATATCCTGTGAAGTAAATTTAAGACATTAAGAATCAGCATACCATGAGGAAACTTTATATATAGAAAGCAGAGATGTCCCTATTCATCAGGGGAAAAAAAAGGTATCTACTTAAGAGGAAATATAGACAGTATAGTCAGGAAACCATCAGAGTGGCTCATCAGACAGAAAAACTGGAATTTTATTCTGGGAGTTGGTGATGGTGGAAGAACCTGCATTTCTTCATCCCTGGCTTCCAGATCCAGAAGAGCCTACCCACTTGTAGCATAGAGTGCTGGTCAGGATATCTGCTCCAGTACACTTCCTGTCTTATTTACATGCTTTCTTTTAATTTTTATTTAATCCTCCATCTTTCTCTACCCCAACTTCAGCTATATATAATTTTTTATAATCTGTGGGTTGTGATAATTTTAATTAATGTTTAATTATAGCATAGTTCAGCATTTCTCAAAAGGAGTACTGTTGGTATTTGGAGCAAGACAATTATGTGTGTGGGGGAGTTAATTATGTAAATAGGACTCTTCTGTATATGAAAGGACAGTTGACACCTTTGACCTCTGGGCATTAAGTATTAGTAGCCCATCCAATTATTATAACTCAGTGTTCCATGACATATTTCCAAATGCTTATTACAAAAGTGGTACAACTTGTAGATACACAAACTATTCTGGAATACGTACTTGATTTGTATTATTCCAAATCTAATGGTGTACTTTATGGAAAAAAAAAAAAAACATGTTACATTCTTTACTAACATATTTACACAATTTACTAATAACTTTATATTCCAGACCCTCAAAAACAATTATTCATTGGGGGGGGGGGGTCATTGTAAATATGATCAATAAAATAATGGTGGCTCATTTAATTCCTCACCAATCTCTAGATATTTGGTTTTTGTTGGTAGTAAAATTTCCTTATATTCATATCAGATATGTGCATAAATTGAGAATATAAGCTATTCATATAATTAATATATGTATAAAAATTAATGTGTTATTTCTGTATACATTATATAAGGAGTATATGATAGTTGGTACTGGATTTGCAAATTACTTGATCCTGGTTAAAAATTAGATTATCTGTTTGGGGGCAGGGGTTGTTTGGTTTTATGGTACTGGGGATTGAACACAGGGCTGCAAAATCACGAGCTACATTCCCAGTCCTTTTTATTTTTTATTTTGAGATGGGGTCTCGCTAAATTGCCAAGTCTGGCCTCAAACTTGCTATCCTCCTGCCTTTACCTCTGGAGTCACTTGGATTATAGGCATGTGCTACAGTTACTTCTTTTTGTTAATTTGACAATTTTTATGGTTTCTCTCCTATACAAGTTTAGATTTATTTTCATTGACTTTATTAATTATGAGACTATACATACTTATTACTTTGGTAAGTATTTAGGGGAAAAGAATATTACTTATATCCATGTATGAAAAATATTTTAATTTTGCTCAATTGTAATTATTTTGATGACATACTTATGTTTTAATTCAGCATGATAGTTATTAAGGCCTCATTTTGTCCATGGTACTTTACTCAGCCCTGCTTGGAATATAAAAATAAGTTTATAAAAAATTCTTGCCTGAGGAGTTTGCCATTTAGTACTTACAGTAGAGTTTTATTTCTTAAGACAGTTTCACAAACTGTATATTTCCTCCCCCTTTCATCCATCCTTGGGAATTCTGTTCTTTAAGGAGAAAAAGAGAGGAGCAGAAAAATTCTGCCTTCAGTTCCTTTCAAAAAAAAAAGGGGAAATGGATCTAAATGAGAATCCTTATATTGCCACAATCCAATGGTTAGTGATGTCTTGATTATCTCCAAATTTTAAAGGTAAAGAAATAATATTTAATGTGAATTTGTGTTTACATAATTGACCTTTTTGTTTTTATATTTAAAGAAATATTCTATAAAGTACAACCCAGGATATGTGTTGGCCAGTCGCCTTGGAGTGAGTGGATACCTTGTTTCAAGGTTTACAGGAAGTATTTTTATTGGAAGAGGATCTAGGAGAAAGTAAGTTTTTGTTAGAAAAATGTACTTAAAGTGGCAGAAAAATAAATGATAAAGATTAAATGCCTAGTATTTCAATATTTATTTTCTTATTAATTGCTGTGGATTTTCTTTTAAAATCGTGTATCACTTCCTCTGATGATAATCTTTTACTTGAACGGCATGTTTTAGATGGTTGGAAAGATAGCTTTTATTTTTAGCAGCTAACAAATTGAACCTTGAAAAAAGGTATCATAGGGTGTGTGTGGAACCTCAATAATAAATTTCCTTGCATTTTATTTCATTATCCTCTATAACTACATAATTTATTTACATAATTTGTTGATTTAGATTTTGAAGCCTTTCCTCTAGTTTTTCAATTACTGCTAATTGAAAATAACCATAATTAAAATACAGAACATAAAAACAGAGTAGAAAGGAAAACGTTTCACTGCTTGAACAAGTTTTTAAAATTTGTATGTGTGTTTGTGTGTATGGTTTAAATTTAGTCCTCATGGAGACCATAAAGCAAATGTGGGTTTAAATCTCAAATTCAACAAAAAAAATGAAGAGGTACCTGGATATACTAAGAAAGTTGGAAGTGAATGGATGTACTCATCTGCAGCAGAACAACTTCTTGCTGAGTACTTAGAGAGGTAAGTGTCTGGCGAGATTCTACTAGGCAGGGCACAGTGGCAGACACTTATAAACCCAGCATGTAGGGAGGCTGAGGCTCCAGGATCACAAGTTCAAGGCTAACCTCAGCAACTTATCAAGCTGCTGTTTCAAAATAAATAAAAAGGGCTGGGGGGTGTAGCTTAGTTATAAGGTGCCCCTGGGTTCAGATGCCAGTATCAAAACAAAAGATTCCAATAGATAGCCAGAAACTTAGGAACATACTATTTATTTTGTCTTGCCTTATACCAGTTTTAGAAATAATTCTTTAGAAAAATATGCAGCAGCACATTTGTGTTAACATTCCTTTTGTAAACATGTTAACATTTTCTTTAGTAAATGTTAACTGAGTTACTTAGTGACTAAGATTTACAGGAAATATGCCTCTTCTCACAATTTAATGTTCTTTCCATTGTTCCCCTGGTTTCTGACCTTATCGAAGAGCTCTTATATTTGAATTTCTAGGACTCCCCTAACAAAGTATCATAAACTGAGTGTCTTAAACAACATGATCTTATTGTCTCACAGTTCTGGTGACCTGAATCAAGATATCAACAGAGCAGTAGTTCTTCTAAAGGCAGTAGGGCTTGTAGATAAATTTCTCCAATCCTCCATCATCAGGTGACCGTTCTCCCTATATTTGTATCTACATTTCCCCCTTTATAAGGACACCTATTTATTGGATTAGAGCCCACCCTAATAATTCCACTTTAATTTGATTGCCTCTATAAAATCCTTGTTTCCAAATAAAGTCACATTATTTACATATATATTTTTTTCTTTTCTTTTTCCCCCCAGGGATTTAACCTAAGGATGCTTAACCACTAAGCTACATTCCCAGCCCTTTTTATTGTATTATTTTGTTTTGTTTATTTGATCTAGGTCTCACTACGTTGTTTAGGGCCTCACTAAGTTGCTGAGACTGGCCTCAAACTTGGAATCCTCTGCTTCCAGAGTTGCTGGAATTACAAGTGTGCACCACCATACCCACAACACATTCTATATTTTTTGATGGAGAATGGGGGCTCAATTCTCTACTACCATCCAAAAATTTAGATTGTTTCTTCTATTTACTTTCATATTGCATCAAAAGGTCCATGTTTAAACATCTTTTTTTTTTTTTTTCAACTTCACATACCCATTCATCTAATTTAATTTTTCTTTGCTTGTTTGTTTTTTGTTTGGGTACAGGGATTTATCCCAGGGGCACTTAACCACTGAGGCACATCCCCAACCTGTTTTATCTTTTGAGACAGAATCTTACTAAGTTGCCTAGGGCCTTATTAAGTTGCTGAGGCTGGCTTTGAGCTTACGATCCTGCTGCCTCAGCCTCCTGAGTTGCTGGGAGTATAGATGTGTGACACCATGACCTGCCATTCATCTATTCTGAGATACTTTTAATTGAGCTTTAGGTCTTCCCCATTTCCTCACATCCCCACAGACATACTCCTCCTCTTGTTAGAGTTTTATCACATTTTTTAGTTAAATCTATATTTAAGGTTTATTTGATTATGATAAAATAAATATTCACAGCTGGACCTTGTGGAGGTATTATGATTACATTCCTTTCTTATACATATTTTCTCTGATGCTTTATTATTTGCTTATTATGTAAGTTTATATAAATAATTCAGTCCTAAACTGTGCCATAGCTTTGAAACTCAATACTGTCAAACAGATCAGGGGGTCTCTGAATTCCATTTTCTTTTTAAAGACTTTTTCCTGGAACCTTACATCATCCTACCTCATTGGCACGCTGATTGCTCTCTAGGGCTGTTGCACAGCTCTCATTCTGGAATTTCCCTTTACTGTCATCCTAGAGTTTCCCTTCACCTTCCGCTGTGTAGGATGGCTTCTTTTTTCTGACTCCTACACTGTATTCTTTTCTTGTTTATGACTCCATTTTGATGAAGCATTTAACTCTGGTAGCTTTTTGAGAAAGCTTGCATGCCAGGAAATGCCTTTATTTTTCTCCTATGCTTGTTTGGATTGGAGATCATTTTCCCTCAGGATTTTGAAAGTGAACTTGAGTGGGGCTTATAACACAGGACTTCACTATTTCTAAAAAGGACCTCCTGGTATCACTCCATATATATTTCTTTTCTCTTTGGCTAATTTTCCAAGAGAGATATCCTTCAGCCTTTTCTTTGTGCCATAGATGTGGGGTACAAAACTAACTGCTAGTTTTCTGGAAATAAACTGGAGAAAAGGCCTCACTAGCAAGTGGTTACTGTGATACACCCCTCATATCTCTCTTCAGGACTGAATGGCCTGGTCCCCTCACAGCAGTAACGATTCTGAGGGCTCCCAACTGCTAACCCTCTTCAAGAATTCCTAAAGTTGCATGCCCTTTCTACAGTAGCCACAGATCCAGTGCCTGACCTAGAAGGCAGGATAAAGGTCCAAGCAACCTGATTACTCCAGTTCAGGACAAGTCTGAAGGGCCATGCAAATTTGAGATCTTTATAGGTTTGGCCAGGGAATTCTTTCAGAATGAATCACAACTTAGTTTCTCCTTGTGCCCAGTTCTGCTTCCTTCCTCTCTTTACCCTTCCACACATGTTAATTCCACAAGCACTTTCTACTATATACTTCCTGTATATTTATCTCCATCTCAGAGTCGGCTTCCTAGAGACAGTCTGCTTCTAGTGATGCATCATATAGGATTTATGCTTTCATTAATCCCGTTTTCATCATGGCACCTCTTCACCACTTCCCAGCTGCCTGAGTTCTGGTGTACCTAAGGTTAGGGTATCCCCAGTTTGACGAGGTCTTCTGTTGGGGTGGTAGGCAAGTAACCAACTCATGACTGTCAACTAAAATCCTATTAAATCTTACTTCATGCTACAACCTTCAAGTGTACCTGAGTTTTTGCAGGGTTCTGTAGTTCTTGTTTCTTATATTATTTTTATGTTTTTCTGTTGTAGAAGGCTCGAGGGTGTCCTCCGGACTTCTTGCACAATATGGATGTGGGGGACAAAATTGACTGCTAGTATTCTGCTGGTATTCTGGAAATTAACCAAGCAAAAGAAATGCATACAAAGTAACAATTCACAAACTGGGAGACTTTGAGAATACAGGATGCTTGCCTTAAGCCCACTTTATAAACATAAAGAAAAAAGCACTTGAACCCTTTTTGTGATTGGTTGAAATTGCTTATTGGTGACTTCCCCTACTGGGAATTTAGGATTCAGCTTATTCCTGTCTAAGAATACCTACAATACTCGCCCACCCAGTTTCCAACTTCTGAAATTTCATTAACAATTCTTACATGCTATCAGATACTCTGCTTCTGTCTTTGTCTGTGTTTCTAGATGTATGGACTTCTTTATACTTTACTGTCACGTGTTCAGTCTGCTTTTATATACCAGAAAGTCCTGCACTATTCAGAAACAAATGGAGTTTTGAGGAATATCAGAAGAAACTATTAATCCATTTTGGTCTGCTGTATTGTAGAGTGATCCAGCTTTGTTGAAAACATTAGAAAATGAGCTTATAAATATTATTTTTGTTCATTTATCTCCTGTCACTGTAGTCAAAGAATTGGAGTCATCATTGAAGTATTTTATAAGTCTAGGGATTTCTCCCTCAGCCATGGGAGTTTTTAAAAGGTATAAGTATATTCTGGTTTTCAAATCATTCAGTCTCTATTCCTTATTAAAAGTGTCCCTTAATAATATTTCTTTGGTAATGTTACATGTCCCCCTCAGGATCTAAAATTATTTCCTGAAAATTTATGTGAAATGAGCCATATGTGTTTGTACAGCAATATTGTTTCTTGTTTGTTTGACTAGAGCACCAGAACTATTTAGTTATATAGCCAAAAATAGCCAAGAGGATGTGTTCTATGAAGATGACATTTGGCCTGGAGAAAATGAGAATGGGTAAGCAAGATTTATGGTATTTATTGACTCATAATTCAATTTAATGGTTTCCTTGAAGAGTGCACCTAGTTTATCAAAAATTCTCATGTTACTTTTTGTTTTGTTTGGTATTGTTTCATTTTTCCTTTAACAGCTCATTAGAAATTTTATTTTGTTGATGTCAGCGAATAATTTTAAACTGATTTTTTTCTGTACTCTTTATTATTGAGAGATAGCATGTCCATTTTATGTTAGATTTATAATTAGACTTAGTTAATTTCACTAATTATTAATTATATAAATTTGCCACAATTCTCAGAAAGTTTATATCATCTCTCTAATATAAGCTCTCAAAGTCTTAATAAATGTGGAAAATATTTTGGTTTTTTGTTGTTAACTATAGTGCAGAGAAAGTTCAAGAAATTATTACTTGGCTAAAAGGACATCCTGTCAGTACTTTGTCTCGTTCTTCTTGTGATTTACAAATTCTGGATGCAGCTATTGTTGAGAAAATCGAGGAAGAAGTTGAAAAGTGCAAGGTATCAGCTTTGAATAACAAAATTATTGATGAGATTTTAAGTTAAATGTACTATGTATTATTTTACAAATAATTAAGTTTTTTCTACCAACTAATATCAATACTCAATGGTTCTAATTAAAATAATCCTTTGATTTTAAAAAGCATCCTAACCATTTTCAATGGCATGAGTAAGTTCATCTGAACAGATTTAATATACAAAAGCAATAGCATTTAAATTTTATTTCTTTATAGTATTTCCAGCTTTAAGAATTAATATTTTGAAACTCTACTCATGATAGAAAGTTTGTGATTGAGAAATAAGGTTAATCCCCATTTCTATCTATTCTAATAACAACGTTCTTTCAAGGTACAATTCATGTGTTTGTAGAAAATAATTTACTTAATTAACTTTTATAAAATTACAAGTAAAATGTACTTTTGAGTTGGGCATGGTGATGCATGCCTTAATCCCAATAGCTTGGGAGGCAGAGGCAGGAGGATTGCAAATTCAAATTCAGCACTTTAATGAGGCCCTAAGCAATTTAGTGAGACCCTGTCTCAAAACTTAAAAACTCAGCAGGGGCTTGGGGATGTGGCTTGGTGGTTTAGCACCCCTGGGTTCAGCAACGAAAATAAATAAACAAGTAAATAAAATGTGCTTTCAGAGTTAAGCAGGCTGGTACATGCCTGTAATCCCACTGACTTGGTAGGATCACAAGTTCAAGGTCTTGTCTGGCAATTTAGGGAAACTTTGTCTCAAAATAAAAAATACAAAAAGCTGGGTATGTAGTTTTGTGATAGAGACCCCTGGGTCAATTCCCAGTACAAAAATAAGTAAAAAAAATAAAACAAAATGGACTTTTGTCACTCAAGTTCATTCAGTTAGTAAGAATTTTTGAAATCCTACTTTATCTCTCTCCTTTTTCTTATATTTTGCTTTTTCAGAGTAACAAGCTTCTGTAGTAGACTTATGTATTTTATGTACTTTACTCTTCTACCATAGTACAATAGAAAATGGATTGATTGGGCTGGGGTGGTGACTCAGTAGAAGAGCACTTGCCTAGCATGTGTGAGGCACTTGGTTTGATTCTCAGCACCGCATATAAATAAATAAGGTTCATCCACAACTAAAAAATATATATTTAAAAAATGTATTACAAAAAGAAAATGGGGGGCTGGGGCTATAGCTCAGTGGCACTTGCCTAGCATGTATGAGGCCCTGGGTTTAGTCCTTGGCACTGCGTAAAAATGAAACAAAGGAATGCTGTCCATCTACGAGAACAACAACAAATTTAAAAAAAATAAATAAAAGAAAATGAATTGATATTATTGCTTTTTAGAAACTTTATTTTTCACAAATTTACTTTTTTATTAAAATGATTGTTAACATAGCACTCTTTTTTGCACTAGTAGAATTAAGAACTGTACTCAACCTATCTCCTCCACTCTCTGTTTGAATCCCTCTTTTGATTTGGACTGGGGTCTACTCTGTGGTAGAGTACTTATGCAGCAAGCCCTGTGTCCAAGCCCCAATTCAGGAAAAAAAAGTTTTTAACCTTTTAATAATGCTTAGCTAGTATTGATGCCTAATAATGATTAGCTACTATTATAATTATTATTACTTGAATTTTTTTCTGATTATGGTCTAGAAAATCACCACTAGATGGGTTTGTTTGTTTTTTTCTCTTGGGGGGAAATTATAAGGCTCAGCGCAAAGAATTTAAAGGGGGTTGGGGGATGTATACTGGAGATCACACCCAAGGCCTCATGCATGCTGGGCATGTGCTCCACAACTAAGCTTTACCTTCTGTCCCAGGAGTTTAATTTTTGAAAGGTTATTGATATTCAGCTGTGATTACCTTTTAATTGTCTCAATATAGAATAAAATATATTTCTTCAGCATTGTTTCTTGGTTTTGTTTTGGAGGGTTTAAAGAAGAGGTTTGATTTTTTTGTTTGTTTGTTTTGTTTTATGGTTCTGAAAATTGAACCCAGAGGTTCTCTACCAATGAGCTACATTTCCAGCCCTTTATTTTATTTTTATTTCTATTTTATTTCAAGATAGAGCCTCACTGCATTGTCCAAAGTGGCCTGAAACTTGTGATCCTCCTGCCTCGGCTTCCTGAGTATCTGGGATTATATGCGTGTACCACCATACCCAGCTACTGGGAGAGCTTTTTAAGAAAGCTCTGGGTTCCACCTTAGAGCAGTGCTTCTTAAACTTTAAAGTACAAATAAATCATAGTAGCATCTTGGTAAAATACTGGTTCTGACTCCGTAAGCCTAGGGTGAGGCTTAAGAGTTTGTTTTGTTTTTCTTTTTCTTTTCTGCAACACTAGGGACAGAACTCAGGGCCTTGCACATGTGAGGCAGTATTCCACCTTTGAGCGACACCCCAAGCCCAAGATTCTGCATTTCTAAAAATGATCACATTTTGAGTAGTCCCCAAATTCTTCATCCAATACCTATAGAATGGAGCATATTGTGGAAATTACCTAGTGTGTTCATTTGCCTAACAAATGAAGTTTGATAATCACATCCTCTGGTCAGAGCTGTGGTATAACAATGCCTAGGTATATATTAGAGCTTTTGGGTTGTTTTTTCCAATGCAGTAGTCCAGGCACAGTTCTGGTATCTTTTTCTTTTTTTAGTTCCTTTAAATTCTTCTGATATTCCACTTGTTGCAGTCTGTTAATCCTGCTATGGGCTGAATACATAGACACCTTATCAATATGGCCTTCATTATTCACCTTATTAAAATTGCATTATCTCCCCATATTGCCCATCTCTCTTCCCTGCTCCTTTTTTTTTAATGCTTTTTGCCTTTAATTTTCAAATATACAGGCCAAGTGGCACATGCCTATAATCCCAGTGATTTGGAAGGCCAATATAAAAGGATTGCAAGTTTAAGACCAGCCTGGACAATTTAGCAACACCCTATCCCAAGATAAAAATAAAAAGGCAGAACTCCAATTGGTTCAACACCCCCAGGGGAGCTGAACAACATCCCTAGCCCCCATTTTGTTTCTGTTACATCTTTCTTAACTAGAGTAAACAATCGGTTCACTGCTTTATTCCTAGCACTTTGATTAATGACTGCATGGCACATAAATGTAACTTAACAAATATTTACTGAAAGAAAAGATAAAATGCCTCATAATAAAATAGATACTGTTTAAAGGATTGAGCACTTACAGTATGTGAATACATGAACTCTATAGTTCATTGTTGTTTGATGTCCTCTTGCCCTTATTTGCAAAAGTGATGTTCTAAAGAGAAATCTAAAGATAGAACTGCTGACATTTTTTAAATGAGGTTAGTACTCTCTATTTTAACAACCTAGTATTTTATGGAATACAATCGATAGAAATTATTTCCACTGTTTGATTAGCTAGAACACGTAAAATTATTGCCTTCCCATAGATGGAAGGCAACTAATGCTGAAAGTGTGAGTTCACAGAACTAACAAGTGAAAAAGAACAGGAAAAACTCTTCTTCCAGCATTCTGTAGATAACTCAAACATTCAGACATCAAATTTCACAATAGATCAAAAGGCAAAGGTTTTATCAAATGAACTCAAGCTTAATTTTTAAAAATACCACACAACCCATGGTGTTCTCACAGATAATACTTTATACCTTTCTTTCTTCTATAAAAATCTTTGCTGGCTATTTCCTATAATTCTTTTGAAAGAGGAAAAAAGCCATAAGATAGCACTTTTATATATAAAGTTCAAAATAGGCAAATCTAATCTTTTGTGTTAGCAGTAAGTTTACTTGAGGAAGGCCAGTAAGTAGGAGGGGCTGGAGAGGGTTTCTTATGCTTAAGGAAAAGTGCTGCTCGGATCAAGTGTGGATACACACAGATGTATTAAAGAAAAAAATTCTTCTGGCTTCACTTACAACTTTGCATTTTTCTATGTCATATTTCAAAAACAATTTACATTAAAATTTTTTAAATAAGAATTTAGGTTTATAAGCATTTTATAAATGTTTATTTTATTCCCACTTACCCATAGCTGCGGAACTTTAGATGTTCTTAAAATTAATCATTTCGTTTGGCTTTATAAGCTTTTTTGTTTTGTTTTTTATTTTTGGTTCTGTAAACTTAAGATATGTTGAAGTAGTGAATTCTGCTTTTACAATTTTACACATAAAAGTTTTTTTTCTTTCCTCAGCAAAGAAAGAATAATAAGAAAGTACGAGTGACAGTGAAGCCACATTTGCTATACAGAGTAAGTTCCTATCAAAGAATTCAAACTAGTTGCTTTTGCTTTAAAAATGTTTTCAATATATTAGAGAAACTTTTAATGAGAATTAATGGCTCTCTTCTTTTCAGCCTTTAGAACAGCAACATGGAGTCATTCCTGATCGGGATGCAGAATTTCGTCTCTTTGACCGTGTTGTAAACGTGAGAGAGAATTTTTCGGTTCCAGTTGGCCTTCGGGGCACCATCATAGGAATCAAAGGAGGTAATGTCTCAATACTTGATAAGTCTTTAGCTATACTTATATGGTAATATAAAGCACAAATTTGTGTGTTTTTCATATCTAAGCAGAAAAATGTATATATCAGGAAAAAAATCCTTTTATGTTGTAGCTTTTGTGAAATTTTTTTTTCCTTCTACATTGTATTTGTCAGAGAAAATTCCCCCTTTTTTTTTTTTGCCTGTGTAATCATCTAAGACATAATTAAAAGAAGGGGAAGTTGAGATGGGACTGTCAAATTTTGCTGGTTTATATTTATCACACTGAAATTATATAAGATGTTTAGGGTAAACATGTGTTTTTATAAAACTAAGAGGAAATTTTCATAACTTTTCTTTAAATTTTTTTTTTTTTTTGGTACTGGGAATTGAACCCAGGGGCACTTAACCACTGAGCCATATCCCAACCCTTTTTCGTATTTTATTTAGAGACAGGATCTCTCCAAGTTTCTGAGGCTGGCTTTGAACTCTTAATCCTCCTGCCTCAGCAGTCCCAAGCTAATGGGATTACAGGCACTGTACCCAGGCTTTAAACTTTTGTCTAATCTTGCTCAGAGCTTTACTTTAATTTCCATTGTAATATTTAGGATTCTATGAAGAAATAAATAAACATCGCATTGTTTACATTTGAAGATTGGGAATTAAATTTGTATATTAATCTAAATTTTATATCGATAATTAAATTATATAAAACAGACCTATCAATCTGTTGAACAGTAATGTGCATATAGTTAGCATTACTGTACTGTATACTTTAAAATGGCTAAGATGGTAAATTTTATGTTTTTATATTGTTTTGTTTTGGTGCTAGAGATTTAACCTAGGACACTGTGCATTCTAAGTACTTGCTCTACCACTGAGCCCTATGTTGTGTGTTTTAACCAAAAATTTAAAAAGGAGATGTGGGGGATGGTACACACCCATAATCCCAGTGACTTAGGAGACTGAAGCAAAAGGATCACAAGTTTGAGGCCAGCCTGTGTAATTTTGTAAGACCCAATGTCAAAGTTGAAAAATAAAAAGGGCTGGGAATGTAGCTCAGGGTAACATGCCCCTGGGTACAATATCAAGTACTGGGAAGTTGGGGGGTGGAGGAGAGAAATAAAGGAAGAGAAGAAAAAAAAAAAAGGAGGAAGCATCTAAGGTTCTAAATGTGTCCCAAAGAGATACCTGGAGTGAACAACTTTATGGAGCAGATTCCAAAAATAGCCCCAACCTGAAACAGCAAATCAGGTGCCCAGGGATCAGGATGCTTTGCAGCACTGTCTCTCCATGACCCAGGCACTCAACCACTTGGTCTCACCATCCCAAAAGGAAAAATAGGCAGGCCACAGGCATATTCAGTATCAACGGTATGCCACATACTTAAATATTTTGTACTCAACCTTCACAACCACCTGACAGATGGATATTATTTCCTTACCTGAAAGATTAAACAATTTGCTTCTATTTACATCAATAAGTGGAAGAGCTGTAATTTGGCTTAGTTTGCTTAATTTAATGGTCTCAAGTTCCATCCATTTTCTTTTTTTTTTAATATTTATTTTTTAGTTATCGGCGGACACAACATCTTTGTTTGTATGTGGTGCTGAGGATCGAACCCGGGCCGCACACATGCCAGGCGAGCGCGCTACCGCTTGAGCCACATCCCCAACCCCATCCATCCATTTTCTTGCAAATGACATAATTTCATTTTTCTTTATGGCTGAATAAAACTTCATTATATATACATACTAAATTTTCTTTATCCATTCATCCATTGATGGACACCTAGGCTGTTCCATAGTTTGGCTAGTGTGAAATTGTGCTCCTATAAATATGGGCAGGCATGTATCACTGTAATTTTTTTTAGGATAAATACTAAAGAGTGGTACAGCTGGGTCATATGGTGGCAGATATTGTGTAGTCTTCTCCACAGATATAAAACTGGTTGAATGAAGAGTGACTGATTGATTGATTGATTTTAAGGAATTGGCTCATGTAGCTATGGAGACTGGCAACTCCAAAATTACAAGCTGGAAATTCCAGCAAGAACTGATTTTGCTTGAGTCTGGAGGTAGATTTCTTCCTTTGGGGGATCCCAAATCTTCTCTTATGACTTTCAGCTAATCAGATGAGACCCACACAGGTTATGAAGAGTAATCTACTTTGCTCAAAGTCTGCTAACTTGAATGTTAGTCACAGCTTAAAAATAGTTTCACAGCAATATCTACATGAATGTTTAGCCAAACAGCTGGACACCACAGCCTAAGTTCACAGATGAAATCAACCAACATGAATATCTTAGACAAGCAACTCCCAAAGTGCACTACTTTCTACTGTACATGAAATAACTTTAAGTAAAATAGGGCAGTTCATTAAATAACATTGATCAGTGATTCTTTTATATTGTATTTTCATCCTAATTATTTTCGTAAGAAAGACTCTATTTGAAATGAGCCCTGACACCGCACTATGCTTACTTGTAACAAAGGAAAGCAGGACCAGAATTCAGCAAGAAATTAATTACATTGTTTTCATCTTTTTTTGTTGTTGTTGGTACCCAAGGCCTCACACATGCTAGGCAGGTACTTTAATACTAAGCTACATTATTAGCCCTTTTTGCTTTTTTTTAAATTTATTTTTGTTGTTGTTTTAGTTGTTTTGTTTTGTTGTTTCTTGGGGTACCAGGGATTGATCACGGAGCCACATCCCCAGCCTTTTTTTGTATTTTATTTAGAGACGGTCTCATTGAGTTGCTAAGCGCCTCTCTGTTGCTGAGGCTGGCTTTGAACTTACCATCCTCCTGACTCAGCCTCCCCTGCGGTGGTGGGATTATAGGTGTTCCCTACCTGCCTGGCTTTTGTTTTGTTTTAAGACAGGATCTTGCTAAATCGCCAAGGCTGGCTTTGAACTTTTGATCCTCTTGCCTTAGCTAGCTTCCTCAGAAGCTGGAATTACAGGTGTGCTTATTAGCCTATTTTGCAGAAATCAACAAGATGATTTTTAAAACCTATATAGGATCCAAAGACTCTGGACTAGTCAGATCAATTTGAAAAAATGACAAAATTGAAGAATTTCTACTACCTGATTGCAAAATGTATAAAGATTGAATAGTGGAAAACAGTGTAGATTGGCATAAAAACAGACTGTGTGTAAATTAGTGGAATAGAATTAGACTCCAGAAACAGACCTATACGTTTATGGTCAATTGTTTTATAGTGAAGAAATTAAATGCACCTTATACCTTCTATAGAAATTAGTTAAAATTAATCAGAGACTTATGTAAGATGTAAAATTACAAAAACTTCTAAGAAAAAAATATTAATAATATAGAGTTTGTTAAAGATATCTTAAATAGCACATAGAAAGCCTGAAATAGAAAACATTGATCATTTGGATTTCATGAAAATAAAAGATGTTTTCTCTTCAAAGACACTGCTACATAACAGATATGGTAGCACAATTCTGTAATCCCAGCAACTCAGGAGACAGAGACAGAAAGATCACAAGCTGCCAGACAGCTTTGCAAAACCTTATCTCAAAATTAAAAGGGCTATGAACAGCCAACAATAAAAAATTTAAAAAAAAGAAAATTTAAAAAAAAAAATTAAAAGGGCTGGGGATGTAACTAGTTGTAGAGCACTTTCCTAGCATTCACAGGACCTAGGTTCAATCCCCGGTACCAAAAAAAAAAAAAAAGACATTATTACAGAAATGAAAATACAAGCCACATACAAAGAAAATATTAGCAAACTGTAAATCCAACAAAATACTTGTGTTTAGAATATGTAATTTTTACAACTGAGTAATAAACAATTCAAAATTTAAAAAAAGAATAGCTGAACAGATATTTTACCACAGAAGATATGTGGCAGAAACATGAAAAGATGCTCAAAACCATTCGTCATTAAGAAATAAAAATTAAATCCATAAGAAGAGTTGAGGATGGAGCTTACTGGTAGAGTACTTGCCTACCATGCACAAGGCCCTGGATTTAATCCCCAAACCTCAGTACCAAAAAAAAAAAAATTATTGTAATGCATTCTACTGTCTCATATAACAAATTAAAATTTTAAATATTAAAATATTTAATGTTAAATATTAGCAGTAAAAACAAAACAAAACTGTTAGCAGTATTGTGGAGTAACTGCAACTCTCCTACATTGCCAGTGGGGATATAAAAGATACGGCCACTTTGGAAAGTAGGTTTTTAAAAAAGCTATTAAACATGCATCTACTGTAAAACCCAGCTGTTCCACAGCTGTTCCATCCCTAGAGGCTTACCCAAGGAAATGAAGGCTTAAACAAAAACAAGGTCTCATTCATGAATCTTTGAAGCAGCTTTGTATATAATGACCAAAAAACTGGAAATAATCTAAATGTGCATCAACAGGTGAGTGGTTAAATAAATTGTTAGATACCTGTACAATGAGATATTTCTCAAACAATAAAAAAGAAAAAACTACTAATACATGCAATGAGAATGACACTCAAAATAATTATGCTGAAAGAAGCTAGACAAAAGAGGAATACATATTCTATGATTTTATTTATATAAAATTTTAGAAATACAAACTAACCTATTGTGACAGCAGACTTTTAGTGGTTTCCCAGGGAAGGAGGGTGGGGATTACAAAAGGACACAGGAAACTTTGGGAAGTGATTTTTTTTCCAATTTATTATTTTTTATTTGTTCTACTTAGTTGTACATGACAGCAGAATGCATTTCAGTTCATTGTACACAAATGTAGCAGAAAATTTCAATTCTCTGGTTGTACACAGTGTAGAGATGCGCCATTCATGCATCATACATGTACCTAGGATAATGATGTCCATCTCATTTCACCATCACTCCTGCCTCATAATTCTTCCCCATCCTCCCCGTTGCCCAATCTAAAGTTCAGGAATGGTTATATATGATGGCTTCATGGTTAATGCCTTATGTTAAAACTCATTAAATTATATTCTTTAAATATGGGCAATTTATCCCATGTTACTTATACCTCAGTAAAGCTGTTTTAAAAAAAAAATGTAACCAGGTACAGTGGTGCCCACTGTAATCCTAGCAGTTCAGGAGGCTGAGGCTGATCATAAGTTTGAGGTCAGCCTTGGCAGGAGCCTCAAAATTTAAAAAAAAAAAAGAAGAAGAAGAAGGAAGAGGACTAGGTACCTAGCTCAATGGTACAAAACCCTTGCATTCAATCCCCAATATCCAATAAATAAATAAGTGCATTCTTTACAACTAGCAATTTCACTTCTAACCTAGGGAAGGATATGGTTAAAGGACAGATTTATACAATGTTCGTGATAGCAGTGTTTATAATAGCATTGCTATCTGTGAGATTCATTCATGTGTCTTTGCGTTTATTCTGTTTTCTAGACGCACAGTATAACATGAATGAATCTCACAGATACAATGACAAAAGAATATATTGTCTATGATAACATGTATATAATGTTTCAAAACTTAGAAAACAATACACTACATATCATTAACATGTGTACACGTGTAGTAAAAGTATAAAGAAATGCCTTTTAGCTCAATGTTAGAACACTTGCCTAGCAGCCCAAGACCTTGGTTTCGATACCCAACACTGAAAAAAAAGAAAAAAAATATATATATATAACAATCATAACTGTCAAATTGAAGATAGTGGTTACTTAGCTGGGAATTGGGGTATAGTGGTCTTCTCAAGCACTATATTGTTACATGTCATTCTTCACATCCAGAATATTTTATATGGATTTCAAAAATAGCTTCTGAGCACTCTAAAACTTATCAGTGATTTTTCATTATATGATTTTAGTCTCTCTCTCTCCTTCAATAGCTAATAGAGAAGCTGATGTACTATTTGAAGTATTATTTGATGAAGAATTTCCTGGAGGCTTAACAATAAGGTTTGTATTTCCAAATAATGATTTTATTTTGTGACTATGTCCACGTGGCCTCGGGTTTTACATTATTTGTTTGTATGTCCACAGTTTAGTTCATAGTTTATGTAGGATACCACACTTACTACACAGTATATCATGGTGAATAAGGCAGACATGCTTTCTGCCCTCATAGAGTTTGAATTTTATTGAGATAATGAAGCAACTAATTACAGTATTAATTATTTAATTAAAATGTAATAAGAGAGTGGAAGGAAAAATAAATAGTAGTTAATTGGCAGAAGAAGGAACAGTGAAGAGTGCTCAGAAAGACAAAAAAAAAGAGAGCATATATAACAAAGGATATTTATGGTTAAGTAACTTGAGGAGTAGAAATATCCCTTGAATTCAGTGACTTGTAAATATTTCAGTAGAGTGGTGGACCTGACTGGAGTGGTTTGAGGTGTGAATAGCAAGTGGAGTGGAGACAGGAAATGAAGGTAACACTTGAGAAACCTGACTAGGAAGGAAAAGAGCAATAGAACAGGAAGGTAGCAGGTTTAATGAACTAGGTTTGAATTGTTTTTGATTTAACTTAAGTAAGACTTGAATTCATTTTGAGAGCATTCTAACTCAAAGTTTAAAGTTTATGGGAAAGATGATGGTATAAAGGCACCATGGTGTGTTAGAAAGTCTGAGCTCTTTCACTTAAACTAACCTTGGGTAGGTTAGTTAAAAACATCTGACCATCAGCATCCTCTTTCACTAGGTTATTATAAGGATAAAATAAAATCCTGTACAGTTTTCCTTTTGCTCTTCTAAAATCAACTAGAAGACTAAAGTGAATCTAGCTCAGTTTCCTCTTCTCTTCTGTTTTTGGGTAATTAAAAATTTTAAATTATTCTTATTTAACTGCCTGGCATAAACTCACAATCTTCAATCTTTGTTCTAAATGGTTCCCTTCAAGATGCTATTATTATCATGTTAAAACTCAGATATTGTCTGGGTATGTAACTCAGTGGTAGAGTGCTAACCCAGCATGCTCTTGGCCCTGCAGTTGATCCCCAGTACCACAAAAAAAGAAAAAGAAACCTGAATATGCTTGCTGCCCAAAGACCTTTCTGCCTATACTCTTCAAATGCAGCAACAGAATCTGGATCCTTATTTGATTTTATTTTTCATAAAAATGTTTGATTACTAGTAACTTTAGCCAAGTAACCTTTGAAAATAGTTTTAGTCTGTTTTTAGGTTTTTCCTCCCAGTGTCTTTTTTCCCTCTCCTAGTTAAGTGCAGTGGATTGCTTGACTGATAGAGGGCTATGTAAAAGATTAACTGCCTGCAGAATACTGATTTTCATAATATGGAATCTTTGCTAAGTGTAGTTCTCATTAAAATTGGTATTTTATAGCAACCTTGCAGTTAAAAAAGTTTCTTATAAAAGAACTATATACTTTTGCTTGGTGTGGTGGCACACACCTGTAATCCCAGTGACAAAAAGCTGAGGCAGGAAATTCACAAGTTCAAGGCCAGCCTCAGCAACCTAGCAAGACACTATCTCAAAATCTTTTTAAAAATGTGAAAATGAGCCAGGCATGATGGTGCATGCCTATAATCCAGTTTATTACTTCTTATGATGGATTGTCTACCCCCAAATTATTTGATTCTTCTCCCTAGCATATTTAGTATTGTTTCCTTTTGATCCTGATAAACCATTTTACTTTTAGGTGCTCACCTGGTAGAGGTTATCGACTACCAACAAGTGCCTTGGTGAACCTTTCTCATGGGAGTCGCTCTGAAACAGGAAATCAGAAGTTGACAGCCATTGTGAAACCACAGCCAGCTGTGAATCACTATAGCCCAAATTTATCAGTTTCTGCCTCACATTTAGGAGGCCTCAACCATTCTCCTCAGTCACTTTTTGTTCCTACTCAAGTAAGTCAGTGTTTTAACTTCTCTCCATCTTCTTTACAAAATCACAAATCATGGCAGACTTTCTAAATGGAAATTTAATTTGACTTAGTTTTCCTTTTTTATTTAAAAAGTGTAGTTCAAATCAATTTCAAAGTTGTTTTAAAATAGTAGGCTAATGAAGAATGCTGTTACTCAGCTCATCCAAAGACTGTCAGGATGATCACAAGTTCAAGGCCAGCCTGGGCAATTTATTGAGACTGTCTCAAAATATAAAATTTTTAAGGGCTGGAGATGTAGCTTAGTGGTAGAGGTTTTGCTTAGGAAGCAGAAGGTCCCTGGGTTTAATCCTTATACCACCAAAAAAAAAAAAAAAGAAAAGAAGGAAGAAGAAAAGAATTCATTCTGCTGCTATTAAATTAGTTTTATTAAAAATAAAATACATTAGGGCAAGGATCATAGCTCATTGGTAGAACACTTGCCTAGCACGTGTGAAGCACTGGGTTCAATCCTTAACATCATATAAAAATAAATAAAATAGAGGTATTGTTTCCATCTACAATTTAAAAACATATAAAAAATAAAACTAGATTAATTGAAAGAATGAACTTGAGAATATGTTTTTTATGTTTACTTTTTAAATTATTTAAATTTTTTCTTATAATCTAAATGTCTATCTTCTATGAATGTTAGAAATTGAAAAGTTCAAAGGGAAGTTACATTTGTCAAAAGCAGTTTTTAAGTTCCCACCATGTAATCCATGGATGATTTTCTTTGCTTTTCTTTTCTTTTCTTTTTAATAACTTTGTGTTTTTGGTTTTTGTTTTTTTGTTTTTTTAAATGTGGTGCTTAGGATCAAACCCAGTGCCTCATCCATGCTAGGCAAGTGCTCCAACCATGAGTCACGACCCCAGCCCATGGATGATTTTCTTAATCTTTCTGGACACAAAAACTGAATTATCTTTTCTGAAACATTGAACTGTATTTAATTAATGGCCCCAATTTTTAGGCTTAAACACATTTTTTTAAACCAAATAATACATATATATTGTAGACTAGTTGGAAAACATATAATTAGATAGTAACAAAGGAAACACAAGCAAAAATCTTTCAAGGAGCATAGGTAACTGCTATTAAATTTTGGAGCAAGTTTTTTCAGAATCTTAAACTGCATTAAATCAATTTAATTAAATTAATTATAAATTAATAATTTATGAATTATAACCATAAATAATCAAATTATAAATTTATTTCTAATTTATAAATTAATAGATAATTTCTAAATTTACCGAGATTACTTTATGTAAAGTAGAAATTTTTAAAACAAAATCTTTAGATGTTTGTATAAATGAGATTATATACTAATTTGTTAGAAGGGAAAAAAGCTGTTGGTGAGATATTGAGTATAATCTTTGTTTTTTAGTTGTTGATGGACCTTTATTTTATTTATTTTTATGTGGTGCTAAGGATAGAACCCAATGCCCCACACATGCTAGGCAAGCTCTCTACTACTGTGCTACAACCCCAGCACAAATAAAATCTTTTTTTAAATTTTTTTAATTTTATTTATTCTAATTTGTTATATATGACAACAGAATACAATTTAACTCATATTACACAAATATGAGCAGTTTTTCACAGTTTACACAAATTAAATGGAAATTTAATTTGACTTAGTTTTCTTTTTTTATTTAAAAAGTGTGGTTTAAATCACATCACTGATTGTACCCGAGTATAATCTTTTATAGTCTTTCTTATGTTTTATTTTTTAAGTAAACCCGTTCAAAACATTTGCATATTTAAAAAGACTAGTTTCATTCTAGTAGAATGCTTTCATAATTACTGAGCTAAGCTCTAGAAAAAACAAAAATTCAGGGATTTCAAATAATGAAAATAAATATCCAACCTCCAACTAAATAATTTTAATAAATAAATAATTTCGTATGAACTTTTGTCCTAATTTTCTTAAGAAATTGTTTGTGCTTCACTAGGCACCTATTAAAGATGATGATGAATTTTGCAACATTTGGCAATCCTTACAGGAATCTGGAAAAATTCAGCAGTTCCAGCCAACTATACAAGAGAAGGTTAGTATTCTTTATTTGATGAACAATTCATTTTTAAAAAGATTTTTTTTAATTTTTCTTTCAGCTTTGCAATAATTAAAAATTTCTCCTAAAATAGAAAAAAGACAGTTTTGATTATGAATTTTGGTAATTATTTTTAGACATGACATTTTAGGACTGGTGAGTGAGAGTACATTTTTCTTTTAAGTCAGTTTTGGAATTTATTTATTTATTTATTTATTTTTGGTACCAGGGATTGAACTCAGGGCACTCGACCGACCACTGAGCCACATTCTGAGCCCTATTTTGTAGTTTATTTAGAGACAGAGTCTCACTGAGTTGCTTACCACCTCACTTTTGCTGAGGTTCACTTTGAACTCATGATCCTCCTATATCAGCCTCAGAAGTCACTGGAATTACAGGCATGTGCCACCACACCCAGCAGTTTTGGATTTTTTTAAAAGCTACTTAAAAAATCAACAGTAGCTATATTTTAAATTCAACAAAGGTTTTAATGGCAATAACTTATTTTTTTCCACTTGAATGTATAATCTTACACTAGAAGTTGATTTGTTAAATATGAATGAGCAAATTTATATTCCTTTATAAAAATAAGAAGATGAAAGAGGGCTGAGGGTGTATAGCTCAGAGAGCTTACCAACATTCATAAGGCCCTAAGTTCACTCCCCAGCACAGCAACAAAAGAGCAAAGAAATGCTGCTAAAAGAATAGTCTCAAAGAAATGAAGAGGGCAAAGAGTTAATTCCTGCTAAATTTTTTGCTAGTTACTAACCTAACTTCTCAGTGTGGGTCAAAAAAAATTGTTCTGTCTATAATCCACTAGCCTGCACCATAAGCACCTCATCTGTTTCAGTGTCCTGTGGCATTATCTGTGCTAGAGAGGACAAAATTGCAAATGTGATGGTAAAACAGGCATAAAAAGTGAGGGTGGAATCAGGGGATTTTGCTCAGAGGTAGAGCATTTACCTGACATCTGGAGGCCCAGGGTTCTATCTTAAACATGTGCATGTGCACACACATGAAAGCAAGGCACAGTGGCATAGCCCTTTAATCCCAGCAACTCAGGAGGCTGAAGCAGGAGGATGACAAGTTTGAAGCCAGCCTCAACAACTTAGTGAGATCCTGTCTCAAAATAAAAAGCATTGGGAATGTAACTCAATGGTGAACTCCCCCTGGGTTTAATCCCTAATACTGAATTTTTTTAAAAAAAAAAGTGAAAACTGAGAATTGACCATAGAGTTTAGCACCTGAAGTTCATTGGGAACCTTGAGGAGCAGTTTCAGTAATATGATGAGTATAATCTTTGTGTATAATCACACTTAAACTGGAGTGTGTTTAAGAGAGAAGGGGAGAATACCAGTAGTACACACCTGTAATCCCAGCACCTGGAGAGGCTGAGGCAAGATCATCAGTTTAAAGCCAACTTAGCAAGACTCTATCTCAAAATAAAAGAACAAAAAGGGCTGAGGATGTAACTCAGTGGTAGAGCACCCCTGGGTTCAATCCACAGTATTGAGGTGGGGCGGGGGGTGGGGGGGACGACTTAAAAAAAAAAAAAAACAGGGAAAGGGGAAGAAAAAGTGGAGGCAGCAATTAGAGACGGCAGTTCTTTGAAGAAGTTTTGTTCTAAAAGGAAATGTTAGCAAGGTGCATTTTGTGGTTCATACCTGTGGTCCCATCTGCTATCAGTTACTTAAGTCAGGAGACTGTCCTAGGCCAGGAAAGAATTCATGGCCAGTCTGAGAAACACAGCAAGACTTTTCTCTTAAAATGAATGAGTGAATGGATGAGTGGATGGAAATATTACCCTGAGAGCCTTGTAGTCTATATCCATCTATGCAACTACTTTGGTTTTTGGTTTTTTGGTACTGGAGATTGAATCCAGGGGTGCTATACCACTGAGCTCCATCCCCAGCCCTTTTTATTTTAAGATTTCCAGACAGGGTTTCACTAACTTGCTGAGGGTCCTACTAAGTTACTGAGGCTGGCCTCAAACTTGCAAACCTTTTGCCTCAACCTCTCAAATCATTGGGATTATAGGTGTGAGCCTCCATGCCTGGCTCTATTCAAAATTTTTTTTAACTTGTGCTCTTCCAACCTTTCACTAGGAACTGTTCCTCTAAATTCAGCAACAGTTTTTTCCCCTTTTTGCCTTATTGCTTGACCAATGACTTTGACTCTTACCTCTTTGCTAAGAATTGTTAATCTTACATCTTGGCTTCAAATGTATTTTAAATTGAAGATATTAGTTAATTTGCATTCCCTTTCATGTTCCTTCCCCCAGTATCTGATTTTTATTAATATTGATATTGTCAAGTAATAGGAAGACATTACAGTACTTAAGACAATTAGCAAGAGCCCAGTGCAGTGACACCAGTTTATAATCCCAGCAATTTGGTAGGCTGAGACAGGAGGATCACAAGTTCAAGGCCAGCCTCAGCAATTTAGGGAGGCCCCAAACACAGGTCCTTGTACTACCTTGCTCTTGTCCAGAGCTATTTCTTCTCCTGCTCACTCCCTGCTCCCACCTCCCCCAGAGGTAGGATTATCTCAAAGCACATCTAGAAAGGCTGCTATTTCTGTTGTAAAGAAACATTTACCTAAAGTTTAATATTTCTTTAGTTTCAGTGTTTAACTTAAAACAAAATTTGGTTTAATTCTATTAAAATATGACTTTTGAAAAAAAAAGAAAATAGCACTTTCATAAAAGGATTGTTTTCTATTTGTCTTGCTGTCATACTGATGCCTGGAGAAATGTTTGCAGTGATGAGCATTATGTAAATTATTTTTATTGCTGGTGGTGAATTTTGGATAGTTTTTTAAATTCTGTTTGCTTTTCTATCTTACTTTTTTCCTAAGGAACTATGTAATTTTTATTAAAATAATAAAGTAATTATTAATTAAAAGTTGAGGAAAAGTAATAGTTATAGTATTAAGATTTATTTAACTTATTCTTAAGCATTTTAACTTGCAGGGTGCAGTTCTACCTCAAGAAATAAGTCAAGTAACTCAACAGCATAAATCTGGCTTTAATGACAACAGTATTAAATACCAACAAAGGAAACATGACCCTCACAGAAAATGTAAGTTTTAAATTAGAAAGGTTTACTTGTATATTATCTGTTTCTTTTTTTAACATCAAATTGTATACTTATTCATTTTTATGTGGTGCTGAGGATCAAACCCAGTGCCTCACATATGCTAGGCAAGTGCTCTACCACTGAACTACAACCCCAGCCTCACCTGCTTTCTTTTTTTAAAAAAAAAAACAGCTTCGAGGTATACTTCCCATACCATAAAACAAATTCATCCTTTAAAGTATACAATCAGTGTTTTGTGTTATTTTGTTTTTTATGTTTTTATAAAGTTGTGCAATCAATACCACTATCTAAATTTAAAACATTTTCATCACCCCAAAAAGAAACATCATACTCACTAATAATAATACTCTTCTAGGCCCTAACAACCTCTAATTTACATATTCTGTATGTTTCATATAAATAAAAGCAGAAGCTGAGTGTGGTGGCACACACCTGTAATCCCAGCTACTCAGGAGGCTTAGGCAGGAGAATTGCAGATTTGAGATCAACCTCCTCAACTTAGGGAGGCCCTAAGCAACTTAGCAAAACTCTGTCTCAAAGTAAAAAATAAAATAAAAAAGGATGGGAATGGGAATGTATCTCAGTGGTTAAATACCCCTGGATTCAGACCCTAGTACCCCCCCCAAAAAAAAAAAAAATAGAAAACATGACCTTTAAGGTCCTTTCATGTTATAGCCTGTATCTGTAAGTACTTCATTCCTTTTATGACCAAATAATATTCCACTGTGTGAATACCACTTATTTTTCCATTCATCTGTTGCCACATTTGGAGATATGATGAATATATGTGTACCATTTTTTTTGAGAACATATATTTGTAATTCTCTTGAGAGAATTACTTCTAATTCTTCTACTTCTAGTATTGAGTCATATGGTAACTCTGTGCTTAACTTTCTGTGGTACTACCAAACTTTTTTCCAAAGTTGCTATACCAAAGTGTCTATACCATTTACATCTGCCTTCCATATGTAAGCATCCAGCCTGATCACAACACTTGTTATTGTCCATTTGTTTGATGATAACCATCCTGGTAGATGTGAAGTAGGATCTCCTTGGATTCTCATTTACAATTCATTAATGACTAATAACGTTGAGCAGATATTCATGTGCTTATTATTAACTATCATATCTTTTTTAGAGATCTGTTCAAATGCTTAGTTAATTTTTTAATTGGGTTATTTGTCTGTTTATTTATTTTGCAGTGCTGGGGACTAAACCCACAACTTCATGCTTGCTAAGCAAGCACTCTACTACTGAGTTATATCCTAGGCCCCTCAAACACATTTTTGTTATTGTTTTGGGTTTTTTGTTGGTTGGTTGGTTGGTTTTGCCTGCCTTCCTTTCTTTCTTTTCTTTATTATTATTTTTTTTCTTTTCTTTATAGTAATGAGAATCGAACACAGGGTCTCACATGTGCGTGCTAACCGCTGTGCTTAAACCCCTCAGCCCTCAAGTGCTATTCTGTATCTACTGAGATGATCTGTTCTTTATTCAGCTTTTATGGTGTGTTCCACTGATTATATTTCATGTTTAACAAACTTTGCATTCTTGAGATAAATCCAACTAAGCCACAGTGTAAATCCTTTTTATGTGCTGCAGGATTTAATTTGGTAGTTTTTTAAAGTTCTTTTTTACATGCATATTTATAAATGATGTTGTCTGTAATTTTCTTTTCTTGGGATGGCTTTGATTTTGTTATCACGGTAGTACTGAGCTCATACAATGAGTTGAGAAATGAGCCCTCCTTATGTATTTTTTTGGAAGAGTTTGAGAAGTATTAGTGTTACTTTAAATGTTTGATACAATTCATCTGGACATGGACTTAGTAATAATACCCTTTCTCAAAATTACATTTTAAGAAAGGACTTGGGGGTGTAGCTCACTGGTAAGAGTACCCCTAGTTTCAGTCCCAGTACTGCAATCAATCAAGTAAATAAATAAGTAAATGTCTTAATTGGCTTTGTTTGCCACTGTAGAATTGAGCAACACCTCATTGCTTACAGTAAGTGTTCCCATGGCCTGAGCAGAAGAAGTTGGTTTTATAGATAGGAAAAGGCTAAAGAAAGTACAAACAAAGACTAAAAAGTGGACTGATCATTTTAAGATACTTTCCTTATGTAGTAGACATGGAGACAGAACAATGGAAAAATAACTGGCTAACATCAAGGAACTTTGTTCTCATGCCTGTTGAAACTGGCCTATTGGGAAAATTTAGTTGTTCTTTCTCCTGAGTTCTCAGAAGGCAAGTTAACAACTCAACTTTGGTTTCACTTTTAGTGGAATTGATTCCATTTTGATTTTTAGTCTGACCTTTTAGGGTCTAGTGCAGGATCTTGGCCCAAAACAATGGCCTTCTATAATTTTTATTTAACATTCCTTAATATCTGGAACCAGTAAGCCTCCCAATCTGTGCTGAGGAGTTCTCTGTATTTGGTGGGTCATGACTTCAGTACTTAGCCAAGGCATTGCCCTTCTTGTCTCTCTCACTCTCCTTTCCCTCCTGTCATCTCTTGTCCTCCCCCTTTCCCTCTCCCTGCTTCTTTCCTCCATCTCTCTTTCCTCCTTATTTCCCTTCCTTCCCTTCTTATTTTCTCTTTTCTCCCCACCCGTCTTTGCCCCTCCCCAGATTGGCTTTATAAACAGCCAGTGATAAGAAAGTGGTATAAATATGTTACAGTACATCTATATAATCCAGTATATCCAAAATTATAGAATAGTATGTATTGATTACAAATTATGCTTTTCTTGCCTCTTGTCCTCATCTCCTTCATCTTTACATACTTTGGTTTGTTAAATCATATAGTCTGTCAAATTTTAATTTTCCTATCGCCTCTCCAACTTTCCCTTAACAGGAATATTAAAATAGCTTATTTGTCTCTTATTCTTCTGTCTAGCTAATAGGCTAATTTTAATCTTACTAAAACACAATTCTGATCACATTACTACCTCCTCAAAACTTTTCTGATTGCTTACCCTACCAATTTTAATTGCAGATATGGCTCTAACCTGCTGCTTTTAGTTCCATTCAGCTCTGTTATACTCCTTACCTACCAGTGGAACTGGTTTGTTTACAGTTCCGTAACGCACTCATTGCTTTCTGCTCTTCTTCCACTATTCCTTCTGCCTGGAATACTTAGATTCCTATGCTCCCTTTGGAAATCTACCATCCTTCAAGGTTTAATTCAGATTCCACTTTCCTTTTCCCTTATTATTGTCTGCAAATATATCTTCTATCCTTCCCTAGATTATAAAATCCTTTAAATCAGTCTTAATTTCTCTGAATTTAAAGTAAATTCTCTGAATTATTAACAGTTCCTTGCTATGGTAAACGTTTGGTAAATTTAATTGTTGTTCAGTGAGCTCTTTCATTTACCAAAATTTCTGTTTTCTTGTCTCTAGTTAAAGAAGAGTGTAAGAGTCCTAAAACTGAGTGTAGGTCACAAAAAACATCCAATAAACAGGTAAGCTTCCTAAAGTCAAATTTCTTTATGCAGTTGGTAACTCTTTGGCATCTGCCTAAATTTTGTGACTTTTTCAACCAAATCTACAGGGTGTATGGCAGGAAGATTGTTGAAATATAGGTTGATGGTCACTTGAATGGAAGGTTGAACAGTTGGAATGCAGAATTTGGAACTAGGGAACCTGAAATCCTGATCTTTCCATGTAGTAGTTGGGTGGCCTTGAGGAGTTTTTACCTCACAACCTTAATTTCTTCATTTTAAAAATGAAGATTAAAAATATTGATCATTTATAGGCTCTCTCAATCTATATAATCTATTATACATACATAGATCTATATGTAAATGTATAAAACATGTGGAAATATATATTTGTGTATGCATTGATACTATATGGAAGGAACAACATATCAAACTTAGCAGGGTATAAATTTTGTGGAATTAGATTGGTGTGGGGGAAACTGAGATCATTTGTTTTATGTTATATATTCCCTGGCATTTGATAAAAAGCATGTATACATTTTATAATCAAAGAATTTGACATGTATGTATATGATATTTACACTCTGCGTGCACATTATATTTTAATACATATTTTCAAAAACTTGATCTCAGCCTGGGGATGTAGGTCAGTTGTAGAATACTTCCTTAGCATATTCAAGACTTTGGGTCTGATACCCAGCACCACAAAAAGCAAAAACAAAAAACTTTTATAAGCTGGTAATCTATTAAATTTATAAAAAATATCTTAGAAAGTTTGACAAGTATCATATTTTCAGTAACTAGAATCCATTAACATGTAGATACCAGTAAATAGTTTACTTTTCTGACTTTTAATGTCTTTTTATTTCAAAACTCTTTTGCTGTGATATCCTTCTATTAAAAAATACTGAAAAAAATTTTGTACGATAGTGAAGCCTATGGACTTTTGGTAAAACCATTATTATTCTCTGAATAATATTTTAATGCTAAAATAAAACACAAGATTTGAATGAAAATCACTATTCTAAAATACAGTTAAAAACACTGCTATCATAGTTTTCTTGGATTGCTGTAACAAAAATAACCGTAGACTTGGTGGCTTAAAAAAAACAAACATTTGTTTTCCTCATAGTTCTGGAGGCTGGGAAGTCCAAGATGAAAGCATTGGCAGAATGATGTTTTTAATGCTTAAAAGGTTTGAAAGAAAAACCTGCAATTTTGAAATACAATTAGGATCTGGTGAGGGCTTTTTTCCTGGCTTGCAAATAATCCCTCTTCTTAAATTCTAATATGGTAGAAAGAAAGAGCTCTGTTCTCTTTGTCATCTTATAAGAAACACTAATCTCTTTATGGGGGCTCTACACTTATGACCTCATCTAAACCTAACCTCCTGAAGGCCCCACATCCTAATACTCATTGGGAGTTAGAGTTTCAACATAGCAATTTGAGGAGGATGCAAACATGCCATCCATATAAGTGGTTTATGGCCTATGTTCATGATTCAAAGAAATGCTAAATCTCATTTAGATATTAATGAAGAGAAATCATTTTTTTCCCATCCAAGTTTACAGGCCCCTTTTTTCCTTATGATATGAAAAGGAAAGCAGCACATAAAAATTTGTAGCCATTCTAAATGAATATTAATAAGTAGCAAATAAAATTTATTTGCACAGAAAGTTCATTCTTACTTTTTTATAGACTTTTGGAGGGCCTACCAAATGTAATATTAAGCTATTGAAAAGAAATGAAAGTCCAGAAGTCTCAGGAAAGCAAAAGGTTATGACTGGTTATCCAAATGCTATTGATAAGGTAAAAGATATTTATTTAGTTTCTCTTCCCAAAGTTTAACACCTGGAAAGATGATTGAGTGAAATTTTAATTACCAGTTTTGAGCATAAAACTGATAGCTTTTGCTGTCTCCTTCTACTTTCATCTTCATCCACATATATTTGTTCTTCTTAGCTTAACTCTGGAATTGAGAACTTTTTGGCGTCATTGAATATCTCCAAAGAAAACGAAGCACAGTCATCCCATCATGGAGAACCTTCAAATGAAGAGCATTTGTCACCACAATCATTTGCTATGGTTTGTATGCTATAGTTTTTTGTACTATGGTAATTTCTCTACTACTGGCCATGTATACATACCCCATGTGGCTCTTCAAATACTTTTCCCTCATGTAGGTTGCTGTAGTGCATCTGTATTAGTATCCTGTGAGGAAAAACAGGCTGCCTTGGACAATTTAGCCATCCTTCTCTTTTTTCCTGTTAGAAAAAAGCTCCTCATTTTCAAACATTGCTTCTAAGTGGCTAGGCTAAGATTAAGCAGAACAATAAATATTGTTTCTATACCTGGAATCTAATTTATTTTCAGCTCTTCACTATTGCTTTGCTTTGCTCTCTATATAAATGTAGTTAGCATATTAATTTGGGGGATACATGGGGGATTGGGGATTAAACCCAGAAGTGGTATTTACCAATAAACTACATCTCCAGTCCTTTTCAATTTATATTTTGAGACAGATCTTGCTAAGTTGCTCAGACTGGCCTTGAACTTGTGATTCTCCTGCCTTAGCCTCTAAATTTTAACAGTGGAACTCTTCAAAAGAAAGATCAAGGGCTGGAGATATATCTCTGTGGTAGAGGGCTTGCCTACCATGCACCAGGCTCTGGGTTTGAGCCCTAATATTTAAAAAAAAAAAAAATCAAAAAGAAAGATAAACTGTATGAACCTAATGTTAACTCTCCTCTTTCCATCCCCACCATCTCCATATGAATGATTCTCAAAAAAGAAAGGAACACGAATGCTGAAAGAAATTCTAAAAATTGATGGTTCTGACACAATGGACCGTAAGAATGAAATGAAAAAGTTTGGTAATGAAGCCACTGTTTCCTCTAATAAAAGAGATGAATATAGACTGTCCTCACAACCTAAACAAAATAAGAAATTAGGTAAGTAAACTGAGTACTACTACTAATAATCAATATCATTCCCAGAAAGTCAGTTCATTTATTTCTTTTTATCATTTGTTTTTTTAAAAGATAAAACTAGTTTTCTTAAGAGTATAATTTTTACTTGTGTCATTTATCTAAAAATGTAATTGTGTAACCAAAACTATACAATCCCTAAGTCTTCTTATGATGACTTAAATTGTACTATTACAGTTTCTCATTCTATAGATGCCTAAACCTTGAAAGGTTTTCACATTCTGGCTTTTTTTCCTCAATAATTTAAAAGTGCCTATGTAATTTAAACATATTGCAAATAACTAGTGTAATAATTAAATAACATATATAAGGCAATAAAGACTTGACACATTACAGGTGCCAATAATTGGTATTAGAATTATGTTAAAATAATTTGACCAGTATAAAAATAGGAAAGAAAAAACATTAAATGAATTTAAAATTATTAATGGAGGTAGACTATGAAGAGTAGGTGATTATCTTAAAATCTCTGAAACCTGTAGCATAATGTGTGGTATATAGCTGCATTTCAATAAATAGTCATCGTTGTCCCTACTCTCTGTGTCCTTTAAACATGAGTATTTTATCTATGTAATTATCTTCCAAAGGCTACCAGGAAGAATGACTTACACAAAAGTTTCCCAGAAAAATAAAAAATATTTTTGAATAATCAATTCTGGATTTTTTGTAATATTTATTTTTCAGTTTTAGGTGGACACAATATCTTTGTTTTATTTTTATGTGGGGCTAAGGATTGAATCCAGTGCCTCAGGTGTGCTAGGAAATGCTCCACCACTTGAGCCACAACCCCAGCCCTAATTCTGGATTTATTAAAGATCAAAATCTAAAACGAAAGCAAAGCCTAGCTCTGTGTTTACTCCAGTGAATATTGCTATAACTGATTAAAATTTTCAAAAGCTACTAGAAAACTAGTAATTATCAAGTGATAATATGCTCCTGAAATACAGCAAAATAAAATTTTAAAATAAAATTGAGTAAAAATAGTCCCAATGTGCAAAACAAGTAAATTTTACTAATTTCAATATAGTGAAATTGGACCCAAGAATCTAATAGTTCAGAATCCAGCCAGTGTTACAGAAGTAACTGGCTCTGTGACTTTGGGGAAGCCCTTTAATATCTTTTTATATTCTGTAGTAGAAAACTAGATTAATTCTTTACCAAGGTATTAGTGAAGAATGTGAATGTTCAAAATGTTTTAGTCATCTATATAAAAACACAATTAAAAGATTTAATTTCAAAAACCTTGTAAGAAGAATCATTTTGAAGCAACAAAAACATTCTTCCAGTCAGGTGCAATGATATACTCCTATAATCCTAGCAACTCTGGAGACTGAGGCAGAAGAAACAGTCTTGGCAATTTATTGAGACTCTGTCTCAAAAGATAAAAAGGACAAGGGTATAGCCCCTGAGTTCAAATCCCTGTACCACACAAAAAAAAAATTTAAATTCTTGTTCTATGTATCTCGGAATGTATGGTAAAATTACAAGAATTAGATCTAAGGCAAAGCCTTAAAACTTAAGCATTAATTGTAGATCTGCTCAAGAAAGTCATTTGTTTTGATTTTTACCTGTAACCATACCATGTAATCATTAGTTGCTCAAGATTTTAATTTGGGGAAATTAACTACTTATTTTTAAATTTTTATCTTAATGACTTATCATTAATCAATTATAATCATCTAAAAACTTTTTATTGAAGTTTCAATAATTTTAAGCAATACTAGTTTATATTTGCTTCTTGGGAGATTCATTTCTTTAAATATTTAGCATTTTCCTATGTGATCTATAAATACAGTAATTGCATAATTTGAGGTATTTTATTAATATATTTGTCCATTTTGTATTTTTGGTAGCATCTTATATGAACAAGCCTCACAGTGCTAATGAGTACCATAATGTTCCATCTGTGGACAATGTGTGTTGGCCTGTTCCTGGCCAGATCCCTCCTGTGCCCACTCCAGTAACTGAACTTTCTCGAATTTGCTCCCTTATTGGAATGCCACAACCAGATTTCTCCTTTCTGAGAACACCTCAGGTATAGTATTCCATCTGTATAAATTCTTAAACACAGAACTTAAATAAATTGTCTGAAAATCTTTGGCTAGAAAAAAAGGTAATGGAACTTTTAAAATTTAAAATATGAACAGCAAATTTCTGGTTCTCACTCTGGTTATTCCATTTTTACATAACTAGAACCCAAACAGAAGTTTACAGAAAGGAACTTGGGGAGCAAGTGTCCTATGAAATTCTTTAGACTGATAGAACTTGGTAGAGATCTTGGTCTGTTGCAACAATTTTCAAACTTTTTAGCCTCTGAAACTCCCTTTTTTTTTAAGGAACCCAAAGCATTTTTGGTGGCGTAAGTTACATCTATATTTATCATATTACAAATTAAAACAGCCAGGCTCAATGGCTCATGCCTATAATCCCAGCGGCTCAGGAGGATCATGAGTTCAGCATATGCCGTAAAGAATTTAAAAGAGTCTTGAACAGATATTTGTACAACCACATCCATAACAGCTTTATTCACAATAGCTAAAATGTGGAAGTGTTCGAAGGATGAATGAATAAACAAAATGTAGTATATCCAAACAATGGGATATTCTTTCTTGAGGTGGGGGGCGATTGCTGGGGATTGAACCTGGAGGTACTCGGCCACTGAGCCACAAGCCCAGCCCTATTTTGTATTTTATTTAGAGATAGAGTCTCACTGAGTTGCTTAGTGCCTCGCTTTTGCTGAGGCTGGCTTTTGATCCTCCTGCCTCCACCTCCCAAGACCCTGGCATTACAGGCATGTGCCACTGGGTCTGGCCACAATGGGATATTCTTTTTTTTTTAAGAGAGAATTTTTTACTATTTATTTTTTTAGTTTTCTGCGGACACAGTATCTTTGTTTGTATGTGGTGCTGAGGAGTGAACCCGGGCCACACGCATGCCAGGCGAGCGCGCATCGCTTGAGCCACATCCCCAGCCCCACAATGGGATATTCTTTAGCCTTAAAAATGAAGGAAATTCTGACATATACTACAACATGGATGAACTTTTGAGGACATTAACCTAAAGGAAATAAGCCAGTTACAAAAAGACAAACAGTATATGATTCTATCTGTATGAGATACTTAAACAGTGGTTAACACCAGTTGGATAGAGGAGGAAATATGGAGTTAAAATAGGATAGGGTAGAGAATTTCAGCATTACAAAATGAAGAGCTGTGGAGATGGGCAGTGGTGATGTATAGCATAACATTATTAATATATTTAATACTACTGAATCATATACTTAAAAATGGTTAAGATAGTAAATATTATGTTGTATTATCTTACCACAATAAAAAAAAGTTATAGAAGGAAAAACAAAGAATTAAACCAATAATATAAAAATTAATACCTTTTGAAAAAAAGAAAAAGACTTCTTCTGGGTACAGATTGGACTCGGGGCCTTTTACGTCTTAGATAAGCTTTCAACTGCCAAGTTTCATACCCAGACCCTGAAAGAAATAGAATTTAAAAAATAAATCTTTGTAAATCAAAAACTTGAAGTATAGCTGGGCGTGGTGGTACATACCTGTTATCCCAGCAACTCAGGAGGCTGAGGCAGAAGGATCAAAATATAAAATTAGAACCCCTGAGTCTTTTAACTTTGGGCAGTGAATTCATATCAGCAAACCGTCAGGTAATTAAAAGATGGTTTTAAAGCATGATTCAGCAAAAATTTCCTATAAAGACACAATAAATATATTAGTCCTTGTGGGTCTGAGGGCCACTGTCACAACTTCCCAATTCTACAGTTTTAGTGTGAAAGTAATCATATGCACTAATATTTTTAATGCAACCACGTTTCAGCAAAATTTTATTCCATAATTTCTAATTATCAACATACAAAAAAGGTTTTGCTGGCTTTTGTTTGCATCACAATACTTGACCCTTGTGCCATCTTAGTTTGTTGTTGTTTCTTCCTGTCTTGCTGTGTTGCCCAGACTGGTCTCCGTTCCTAGGCTCATGCCATCCTCCTATCTTATCCTAGGCTCATCCTACCATACATGGCCCAGAGAATATTTGCTTTGAAACATTAAAAGATAAAGCAACAGTTATAAAACTTTTGCCTGGAAACTCAGCACTTAAACTAATAGTCCTTTTTTGAATTCCTTATTCTCTTTTACAGGTTGTTGTATGAAATTATCCCACTCATTTAGACTAAGCTTTGGGAGAGGAGTTAGACTTCTTAACATAGTTTCATCAACATCTTTATTCTCTTTTTTTAGACAATGACAGTTTGCCAAGTAAAATTATCTAATGGCTTACTGGTACACGGGCCACAGTGCCACTCTGAAAATGAAGCCAAGGAGAAAGCTGCACTTTTTGCTTTACAACAGTTGGTAAGAACTGTCCATGACTTCTCTACTGAATTTTTAATTAGTTTCCATACAAACATTTTGTTTTACTGTCTTATAACTTTTAAAATTTCACAGGGCTCTTTAGGAGTGAATTTTTCTTTGCCTCCACCAATATTTCCAAATTATCCTCCCGCTGTACCAGCTGGAACCATACCTCCAGTCTTTCCCCAACCTACTGGTAAGATATGTTGCTTCTGTAAGTCTTTACCTCTGAGTTGTTGTTTTTACTAAGTTCTTTTAAGAAGCTTTTTTTTTTTTTTAATTAAAAAAAATATATATACTAAGATGTCTAGGAATAAAGAAGAATAGATGCAAAAATTCTCAATAAAATTCTGGCAAATTAAATACAAAAACATATTTAAAAGATAGTACACCACAATAAAGAGGGTTCATCCCAGGGGTGCAAGCTTGGTTCAACATATGGTAATCAGTAAATGTAATTCATCATGTCAATAGACTTAGGGACATGATCATCTCAATAAATACTGAAAAAGCATTTGACAAAATATAGCACCCATTCATGCTCAAAACACTAGAAAAACTAGGGATATTAGAAACATACCTCAACATTGTAAAAGATATATACACTAAACCAAAGGCCAATATCATTGTAAATGGAGAAAAATTGAACAACAAATATATGAAAAAATAAATGTTGGTGAGGATGTAGGGGAAAAGGTACACTTATACTTTGCTGGTGGGACTAAAAATTAGTGCAACCACTCTAGAAACCAGTACAGAGAGTCCTCAGAAACATTTGACCCAATTATTCCACTCCTCAGTTTATACACAAAAGACTTAAAATCAGCATACTGTAGTGACATGGTAACATCAATGTTTATAGCCGCTCAGCTGACAATAGCTAAGCTATGGAACCAACCTAGGTACCCTTCAGCAGATGAATGGTTAAAGAAAATGTGCTACATACACAATGGATTATTACTCAGCCTTAAAGAAGAACAACATTATGGCATTTTCTGGTACATGGAGAGAGCCAGAGAATATTATGCTAAGTGAAAAAAGCCAATCCCAAAGAACCAAAAGCCAGATTTTTTTCTTTGATATGCGGGTTCTAATTCACAATGGGGGGCAGGCACCTAGGAAGATAAACCCCATTATCTTATTTCTCTACATAACTAAAGTAAATCTAGTGTAAAAGTAAAGGCATTTTCAGACATGCAAATTTATTTTATTTCTTATGTACCCTTTCTTAAGAAGTTACTGGAACTGAGCACAGTGGTACACATTGTAATCCCAGTGACTCAAGACGCTGAGGCAGAAGGATCAGAAGTTTGAGGCCAGCCTGCACAACTTAACAAGACCTTTCTCACTAGGAATGTAGCTCAATAATAGAGCACCCTAGTACCAGAAAAATAAAAATGAAAAAGTTACTGGATTACCTATTTTAGCAAACAAAGCAATAATTTTAGAAAGAAGAAAACCATGAGACCAAAAGAAAAAGTTGCAGATCTATAGATCTGATATACTCAAGTAAAGGATGTAAGGATGCCGGCTGCTTAACAAGTCTAGAAAGTAACTACTTCCAACTGGGAAGCAGAAGGAAGTCTTGGCAAGTAAGGCAGATTATCTGCTATCCAGGCAACATTTGAAAAAACATTAAAAATAGATACAAAGAAGACTAAGCAGCTTTTAAAAGATAATTTCCGACCAGAATATAAAGTTTTACAAGAAAAGAAACATAATCAGACAATCTTGCTTTGCAATGACAAAATTTAAACAATTATGTATCATAAACACTTTATTAAGCAAATATATACATATATTAGGAGGACAGGGCAAGTAGTGAAGGGTAATGCAAAATAACTGAATTTTGATCTATATAGCCAGTCAATAGTTCTAAAAATGCTTAAAATTGATAAATTACTCATTAGGAGCATAAGCAGTATTGAGCAGTATGGAAATGAACATCTAAACTTAGTTAAACCTGGAGTAGAACATGTGGCTGTTGTTTTATGTTGAAAACTTATGTGAAGTACAGTGTATATGTAATACATTGATTTTTGTTAAAAAGTACTTCTCTAAGGTCACAATTACTAAGTAGCAGAATTGTTATTCCAAGTACAAGTTTGACTGTTTTCAAAGCCCATGGTTTTGTTACTATACTACACAGATATTCCTTTGTCTGTATAAACAATGTTTTCATCAAGACTCAGTGTACTAATATCACTGTTAATTCATCGAATTAATTTTGACTGATTCTTCACTTTTAAAAATGAATCCAGTAGCCGGGTGGTGGTGCTTGCCTGTCATTGCAGCAACTCTGGAGGCTGAGGCAGAAGAATCACAAGTTTGAGGCCAGCCTGAGCAATTTAATAAGACCCTGTCTCAAAATAAAAGTTAAAGGGCTGAGAATGTGGCTCAATGATAGAGTGACTCTGAGTTCAATCCCCAGTACTGCTCAAAAAACAAAACAAACAAACAAAAAAGTAAATTAAAAATATGGAGAAAAATACATTTATATCAGTGATTTGTTGGAGAAATTATGAAGCAAACCTATGCATAAGGTTAACATTGTTTTATTTTTGTTTTTGTGTGTGTGTGTGTGTGCTTGGAATTGAATCCATGGCCTCATACATGCTAGGCAAACACTTTAGCACTGAGCTGTTTTCCCAACCATTTTTTAAAATTTTTCTTTACCATCTGGCAACACACACCTACAATCTCAGTTACTTAGAAGGCTAAGGTAAGAAAATCAAAAGTTCAAGACCATCCTTAGCAACTTATCAAAATTTTTTTTAAAAATTTTTAAAGGGCTGAGGATGTAGCTCGGAGGTAAAATGCCCAGTATTGCATAAATAAATAAATAAAAATTTTCTTCATCTAGTACTTGTGTATGCATAATTCACAACACTGATATATACTGCAATTTTTCTCTGCTGAGGGGAAATATTTTTCTCAAGTATCTGCATTTTAATTAAAATATAAGTGCTTTGTGATCTCTCTGAGAAGAAGGTTTGAACATATTTCATATCTTCTTCAGTAGCAATGTGCAGTTGTCTTGTCACTGGTAAATGCGGTAGTTCCCATATGTTGCACTGGTGCTATCTGCATACAGATCACCTGAGGAGCTTGTTAGCAATACAGATTCCTGAGCCTTCCAAGTCTGAGTAGGTCCAAGTTGGTAAGTCTGCCCAGGAGTCTATTTCACAAGCTCCCCAAGTAGCACACACAGATAAATCAGGTTTTAGAATCTTTAATATAATGTGTTGCTGATAAGAAGCCAAAGCAAAAATATCCTTGAAATACAAACATTAGAAGAGAGAAAAGCAAGATTCTACATACCATATGAAAGAGGTCAGATTTTAGGATTTTAGGTTTTGAGCTTTTTGGGGTTTTGTTGTAATCTGGGAGCACTATGGAAGCAACTTAGCATTGAGGGCAGGCAAGATTTATTTAAAATGTAACTCCAGGTATTCCTACAGTTCCTGTCAGCATATGGTACTATTGGTCTTTGCAGTCCAGATACATTCATTTATTTAGACAGTTCGCAGTCCTAAGAAGAGATCCTGAGGTTGAATGATGTAAACAACATTAATTAAGTGTAAGCCTTTTGCTAAGGAGTGGGGGAGTTTAGCAGCAAGATGTCTTAAATTTCAGGGCTTTAATTTTACTAAGAGAAAGATTTTCTGTGATTTTTAACAGCTAATATGATGCCTTCACCTCATCTCTTTGGCTCAATGCCATGGGGACCACCAGTGCCAGTTCCTGGGAAGCCCTTCCATCATACATCACATTCTGGGACCATACCCATGGCTGGAGGAATGCCAGGTGGAGTGCACAATCAGTTCATACCTCTGCAGGTGAGGCCTAGAAAGAGAATTATTTTTTTAAATGTTCAAAGAATGTCAATAAAAATTCATTTATTTGTTTTACTTATTCATTGCCATCTAGAAATCCAGCTCTAGGGATTGTGGGTATAGTTCAGTAGTAGAGCACTTGCCTAGCATTATGCAGGGGTCCCTGGGTTTAATCCCCAGCACTAGAAAAAAAAATAAGAGAAAGAGGATTCAAGATGGCCGATTAGAGGAAGACTGTATTTCCAGTTGCTCGTGGCTCATGATTCAAGTACTGCTTCTCAGCAAGGTGGGTGAAAGAGGGAGTTCACTAAAATTCAATAATGGATGGGCTGAGTCTCTTAGAGACTTAGAAATTCGGGTGCAGTGAGCAAAGCCCAAGAAGAGTACATTGGAGCCAAGCCAGTTGCAGCAGCAGTGCCAGTTCACCTCAGAGGGAAGGGATGCACAAACAGAGAAACACAATTGACAGATTTGGCACAGAAAACTTATAAAACAGAAAAGCAATATAAACTTAGCTGAACTAGTGACTGACTGCACAGCAAACTGGTGCTTGAAAAGAGCTGTCTGTTAACTGGCGAGCAGAGAGCAGAAGCGGAGGCATCTTGAGGCTGGCCATGCTGTAGCCAGGAGATCACAGCATACACTGCCATACTGTCCCTGCAAGTGCCTACCATGTGGCCTATGGTGTACCTAGCAAAAAAAAGTTAGTTGTTGGACACAGTACCTTTATTTTATTATGTGAAACAAGCACAAAGGAGATTGTGCCCAGGGTAATTCAAGTCAAGGATATGGAGAGGAGTGCAATTCCCTTTCCCTTTGAGTCTGGCAGCTCACATGACCAGCTGCAGAGGGCTGGGAAATTGGAACAGTTGGTGTGATTATACTTGGGAACTGAGACTGAGAAAGCTGTATTCATGGACAGTGGAGTGTGTGAGACTTGTGGAGGGTTGGCTCCCCCACTCTACAAGTAAAATTCTCAGGAGGCTTCTGAGATCTGGACTCCCAACAGAGATTGCATTTGCCCAGTCCTAGAAGTGTGTTGAATAAATCTCTCCAGAACAGATACCACCCAACAAAGTCCCAAAGGCTTGATTAGAGATAAGTCGCAGCCACTGGAACTTCCCTCTTAGAACTCTGCAGCAGCCCCATCTGGGAATGCATACCTTCTCTGTCTGAATAGAGCTCCAGTTAACAGTACTTCTTATAATGGTGAGAAGGGAAGTTGAGAACTATTTCAGCCAACTTCAATTTAGGCCTTTGTAGCTAGCAGCTCTGTGAGCAAAACAAAAAGAGGAAGGGGTTAACAACCCCCAGCCCTTGCTCTAAGGGGTACAAAGCTCAGGAAGAAACAGGAAGTGAGGCATATGCATTGATCATCCTCATCAACAGTTTTGACCACCTTAGTGGAGGTGATTCCTTTATTTTTCATTAAGAATTTTTTTCCTTTGCCTGATTTTCTGGGGGAAGGGGGATTCCTTGATAGACTCTCCCATCCGCTTTCCCTGGTATAATGCTGTCTGCCTGGCTGCCTCCCTTGACCCTGTCTTCTAAGCAATCGATTGTTTTTGTTTTTGTTTTTGTTGTTGTTGTTTGTTTTGGGTTTTTTTTTTTTTGCTATGTATCATACTGCCTTTTGTAGGATGGGTGAGAAGCCTCTCGGGTCAGCACATCCCTCTTCACTAACAATTTCTGTTCTTGACTTGAAAATTGATCTGCAGGGACCTCCCCAACCCAGACATTGGAGAGGGTGAAAGTTGCTAGACAAATGGGTTGTTAAGTCTGCCCAGGTGTGGTGACACAAGAGGATGTAACTGTCTGTACACTAAGGAGAGGAGGGGCAAAGTCCTGACTGGAGAGGTGTGGGTTGGGTCCTCTGCCTCTCATTGCATCTCTGACTCTGGAGCTCAGCCCCCTCCTTTTTCCTCAGTGGTAATAAGATCAGTAAATTTACTTTGTCCGTGTTCTTGCTATGCTGATTGGTTTGTGGATATATATATATGAATATTTGCTTATTTTGTTTCATTTTTAGCATTTTTGTGATTATTTTTCTTTGTCTTATCTCTCAGAAGGGAATTTTGTTTATTTTCATTCTGTTTTGTTAGTTGTTGGACACAGTACCTGTATTTTATTTATTTATTTTTATGTGGTGCTGAGGATCAAACCCAGCACCTTGCACATACTAGGTGAGCACTCTACTGCTGAGCCACAACCCCAGCCCCTTCATTCTGTTTTTATTTGTTTTTATTTTTTCTCTTCTCTTCACTAATAGCCAAATTCTCTTATTCTCTTTTTACTTTTGCTGCTTTTTTTTCCCTCCTTCTTCTCAATAGCCATCACTTGCTACATCTCCTGCTTTCTCTCTGTTCACACTTTGACAATTCTAAACCTTTTTTTTTTTTGCAGGGGGGGCAGGTACTGGGTATTGAACTCAGAGGTACTTAACCCATGAGCCACATCCCAAGCCATTCATATGTTTTTAATTCTGAGACAGGGTCTCCCTTAGGGCCTCACTCAGTTGCTGAAGCTAGCCTTGAACTTGTAATTCTGCCTCAGTCGCTGGAATTATAGGTACCATCCTGTTACATCTCTTTTCTCTTAAATAACTGCATTTTTACCATCTCTGGATCTATTTGGCTAATGCCTCTACCATTCATGTTGTTACAGTTGTTAATACTATGTATGGCATAATTGACAACTGCTATTTAATGCCAGATCTAGTTCACAACTACTTATCATTTTTGCTCTTGGCAATTGCTGACCCCACCATTCTTGTTTTTGTGATAATTAGTGTTATAAATGTCATAGTAGGAACTGGGTATTTTAGTGTTATATATTGTTTGCTTCTGTTGTTGATGTTGGTTGTTTCCCCTTCTCTGTGAGGTGCTATGAACTAAAAGTTCACAGGGTGCAGACTCTGCTGCTGAGATATCCAGCCAAGAGAACAGTGTACCTTGCTCAGACTTTGATACAAAGAAGAGACAAAAAATCCAAATGAACAACCAGGCCCCAAGTAAGAATGGCTACTGGAGGCCCTCAGGACCACCCATGGACAGCTACTCCTATAGCAAAAACACAGAGAATTAACAAAAAGATTGTGGACACCACACCTATGAGGGGTCTCAATCTAGATCACTGCCATACTCCTTTAGAATAAAGAGTTATTAAGTGAAAAAGAGCTGTCACAAGAAGATATACCTACATGCTCTGCTGTATATATTACAATTGCCAGACCCATAAAAAGGATCCCAGTCCTTTGAGACTTAGAGGGAAAGTGGAATCCTCGAGCTCTGACACAATATACACTCTGTCAAAATACACTAAATCACTAAAGAACTAGCAGGGAAACTATACTAGAAATCCTGCTTGAAAATATATTGGGGGAAAAAAATCACTTATCCCAGACCTACTCTGGCAATAAAAGGCTGTTCTGTAAAAATGTCCACATGTAAATGGAAGAAAAATCTTTCCCAATATATGCATAAAACCTAATACATGAATACAAGAAATGTGAAAAAATAAAGTAACACAATGCCTTCTAAAGTTTATGATTCACCAGCAACTGACTCCAAAGATATTGAAATGGATAAAATATCAGATAAAGAATTCAAAAGAATGGTGATCAATGAATTCCAAAAGAACAAAGAAGAACAACTGAATGAATTAAGGAGGTCAGTACAGAAGAGGAATGAGAAATTCAGTAAGGAGATAAAGTTATTGAAGAATAACCAAACAAATCTAGAAAATGAAAAACAGAATAAATAAATTAAAAAGTTCAGTTGAAAGTCTCTCTAATAGAGTAGACCACACTAAAGATAGAATTTCAGAGTTTGGAGATGAAGTAACCAGCCTTGAACAGACATATTAAAGAAAAGAAGTAACCATGATCAGAATATAATAGACCTCTTAGACAACATTAAGAGACCAGATTTGAGAATCATTGGAATTAGAGAGGATTGTGAGATGCATGCTAATGAAATGAATAACCTCTTCAGGGAAATAATAAAAGTTTCCAAACCTTGAGAATGAGATGGACATCCAGATATAAGAGATATTCAGAACCCTAAATAGACAAAATCAAAAAAGAAACTCTTGCCAGGCACAGTGGTACACACCTGTAATCCCAGCAGTTTAGGAGGCTGAGACAGGAGAGTTGCGAATTCAAAGCCAACCTCAGCAATTTAGTGAGGTGCTAAGCAATTCAGTGAGACCCTGTCTCTAAATAAAATACAAAATAGGGTTGGGGATGTTGTCAGTGGTTGAGTGCCCCTGAGTTTTTCAGCAAAAAAATAAATAAAAGAAAGAAAGAAACTCTTCACAACGCATTATAATTAAAATGCCTAACATACATAACCAGAATATAATTTTTTAAACCTTAAGATAAAAACATCAGGTTATATTTAGAGGCAAGCCAATCAATCAGAATTAATCTGATTTCTTAGCACAAACTCTAGACTCCAGGAAGGTTTGGAATAATGTGTTCTAAGCCCTGAGAGAAAATAACTCAACCAAGATTACTAAATCTAACAAAGTTATCCTTCAAAATCAAAGGAGAAATAAAAACCTTCCAAGATAAGAAGGCACTAAAAGAATACATTACTACTAAGCCAGCACTACAGGAAATACTTAACTACCATATACTGAAGAACTCAAGAACAAACCCTAAAGCTTACAAGTGGGCAGATTTCATTTGAAGAATAGCTAAGCAAATGAGAAATAGAGTCAAATTAGAAAAAAAGTGGCAGGAATAAAAATCTCTATAATAACATAGGGTGTAAATGGGCTCAACTCTCCAATTAAAACACACAGGCTAGCAGAATACATTTTAAAACAAGATCCACAACCAGGTATAGTGGTACATACCTATAATTCCAGTGACTTGGAAGGCTGAGGCGGGAGGATCTCAAGTTTGAGGCCAGCCTGGGTAACTTAGGCCCTAAGGAACAATAAGACACTGTCTCAAAATAAAAAAGAACTGGGGAGGTAGCTCAGTGGTAAAGCATCCCTGGGTTCAAACCTCAGTACAAAGAAAATTAAAAAAGGAAATGCACACACCCAAAAAAAAAACAAGACCCAACTATATGTTGTTTTCAAAAGACTTACCTTATAGACAAAGATAGCCCCACAGGCTGAAATTGAAATGAGGAAAATTGGTATAGCATGCAAATGGAGCCCTGAAACACGCAGGAATAGCTACTCTCATATCTGACAAAGTAGACTACAAGCTAAAAATAATCAGAAGAGACAAAGAAGGTCACTTTATACTGGCAAAGGGAACAATCCAACAAGAAGATACAACAGTAAATATTTATTCCCCAAACATCGGTGTTCCTAAGTACATAAAACAGACACTACTTGTCTGGGACCCTAGTATAATAATATTGGGTAATTTCAACACACTTCTCTCATGAGTAGATAGAATGTCCAGACAAAATATCAGTAAAGACCCTTCAGATCTAAAATATATTATAAATCAAATGAAATTAACGGAAATGTATAGAATGTTCCATACAACAGCATTTACTTTCTTCTCAGCTGCTTATAGAACTTTCTTCAAAATAGGCCATATTTTAGGCCACAAAACAAATCTCAGCAAATACAAGAAGAACAGTACAATTCTTTGAATCTTATCTGATCAAAATGAAATAAAATTAGGACTCAACACCAAAAACAAAACTACAGAAATTGTATAAACTCATGAAGATTGAACAATACAATTTTGAATGATGAATGGATAATAGAAGAAATTAAGATAAATTTTTAAATTCTTAGACTCAAACAAGAATAGTGATATAACATACCAGAACCTCTGGGACACTATGAGAGTGGTTCTAAGAGGAAAGTTTATATCCATTAGTGCCTACAAAGGATCAGTGAAAACAAAGAGTCAGTTATTTTAAAAGATATACAGGATGAATAAACCCTTAGCCAAATTAACCAAAAGAAAAAGATAAGACCCAAATTCATAACATTAGAGATGCATAAGGAAAAAAAATCATCACACACATCACAGAAATCCAGAGGATCATTAGGGATTATTTTGAAAATTTATATCCCAATATATTAGAAAATCTAGAAGAATTGGATATATTCCTAGATACATATTCTCTGCCAAATTGAGTGAAGAGGACAGAGAAAACCCAAATAGACCAGGAACAAGCAATGAGATAGAAGCAGTCATTAAGAGAATTTCAACAAAGAAAAGCCCAGGACTAGCTGGATTTTCAGCTGAATTCTATCAGACCTTATTATGGTTTAGATATGAGGTGTCCTGTGAAAGCTCATATGTGACACAATGCAAGAAAATTCAGAAGTGAATTGACTGAGTTTATGAGGGGCCAAATCTCATCAGTGCGTTAATCCACTCAGGGATTAACTGAGCACTAAATGTAGACAGGTAGGATGTGGCTGGAGGAGATAGATCATGGAGGCGGGGGTTGCTTTTGGGGTTTATATTTTGTCCCTGGTGAGCAGAATACTCAACGTCCTCCGCCAACCCCATCACTTGCTGTTTTCCTCCTCCACACCCTTCTGCCATGGTGCTCTGCCTTACCTTAGGCCCAGAACAACAGAATCAGCCATCTGTGAACTGAGACCTCTGAAACTGTGAGCACCAAATAATCTTTTCCTCCTCTAAAATTGTTCTTGTCAGGTCTTTTGATCACAGCAGTAAAAAAGGTGACTAAAATAGACCTTTATATATATATATATATTTTTTTTTTTTTTAGTTGTGGTTAACACAATACCTTTATTTACTTACTTATTTTTTATATGGTGCTGAGGATCGAACCCAGAGCCTCGCACATGCTAGGTGAGCATCCTACCGCTGAGCCACAACCCCAGCCCCTAAAATAGACCTTTAAAGAAGAACTAATGCCAATGCTCCACAGTGTATTCCATGAAATAGAAAAGGGTGGAATACTTCTAAATTCATTCTGTGAAAAACCAGTATCACCCTGATAACAACACAAGAGGGACCAACATTCCTGATGAATCTAAATGCAAAACTCCTTAATAAAATATTAGCAAATTACATTCAACAACATATTAAGATTGCATTGTGAAGGAGGAGTTGTTATCTGAAAAGCAAAGGGAACTCAGCAGAGTTCAGGAAGGGGACCAGTGTGGGAGAAAAAGGGGAAGTACTGGGGAATGATATTGGCCAAATTATTGTTTCCTCCTGTGCATGTACAAATATGTAACAATGAATCCCACCATTATGTATAATAATTATGATGCAGCAATAAAAAATAGGGGAAAAATTTTAAAAAAATTAAGGAGACATCCACATTTTTTTTTTCAGAAGAAAAAGAAAAGAGAAGAAAAGAAATTTAGTACTGGTCTAGGAACTGAAAATGTAGTGACGCATCTAACCTGGTCCCTGCTCAGTTTGTGTTCTAAAAATAGTAATGATTATAGCAAGTAATAATACAGTATTCTAATACAAAGTGATTGAAAATAAGAAATATAACTTTTTAAAATTTTAGTTATGGAAGATGTTTTAATATTTTCTTGCAACTGAGTTTTTCAAATTATTAAAGTCTGGGGCTGGGGTTGTGGCTCAGTAGCAGAGCATTTGCCACGCACATGTGAGGCACTGGGTTCGATCCTCAGGACCACATGAAGATAAATAAACAAAATAAAGATATTGTGCCCATGTATAACTAAAAAAATTTAAAAGTATATATAAAAAATTATTAAGGTCTGATTTGGAAATTATAAGTAAATGTCACAAATCAGCAGTGATTGACAAATATTAGCAGCATGGTTTATAATATTTCTTGAATAGTTTTTTTTTTCTCCTACACTACTGGTTAATAATGCTTTTATTCCTTAAAGGTTACCAAAAAAAGGGTTGCAAACAAAAAGAACTTTGAGAATAAGGAGGCCCAGAGTTCTTCTCAAGCCACCCCACTTCAGACTAGCAAGCCCAGCTCTTCTGATGACACCAGAGTGATTCCACAGGAAAGCTCATCAGGCCCTTTAAAGTCCTCTCAGCTTGCTCAACCTGCATCTTCTTTTCAAGTTGAAACTGCCTCCCAAGGCCACAATACGTCTCACCAGAAGTCAACACCAAGCTCTTCTTCTAGAAGAAAATCAAGAAAACTGGCTGTCAATTTTGGAATTTCTAAACCTTCTGAATAAATTTGGTACTTGGGAATTAAAATAATTTCTTTTATTTCCATCACCTTTTTATAAATCCATATCTCATAAATGTACTATTTTAAAATAATATGTTTGAATATTTTTAATTTTTAAGTCGTCAGGCACTTTTCATGCTATTTAAAAGACTATATATCAAATTGTGCACTTTAAATATGTGCAGTTTGTTGTACGTCAATTATACCTCAATAAAGTTGTAAAAAGAAAAAATACTAAATTAAACCTTTTGTTAAAATGAATTTCAGTGGGCTAAGCGTTAAAATGTACCACTCTAACCATTGGCCTCATTAGAAGCTTCCTTGAACTATGAAGTAGACATCATATTAGCAATAATAGTAAACATCTTTTACACTATCATTGAGGGATAATTAAATGAAGCATGAAAATTGGGCCTAAAATATAATTTTCTGGATGTGGATTTTATTTCTCTTTTTAATGATGTAACAAAATTATCAAGAGAATGGCTCTTACTATGTGTATTGTATTTATGTGCTCTTATCTCTGAGGGTCCTTTAGACCTGCTGTGAAGTAATCACACTGGTTGTGGTGCTGCCAGTTTTGCTTTATTCTAAATTTTGTACCAAAGCAACTATAGAGTACTAATCAGAATATTTCATCCATCTGCTTAGAACTATAAATAGCAATTTAAATTTGAGTAATTAGAATTTTTTAGATTATTCAAGAACCAGCATTAGTAATTTCTAATAAAATTAAATTTCTAAATCCACAGGGTACAATGATTACAAATTACTCTTCTAATAGAACAAAGTACAAAAATATTAATCATGTTGTTAAATTGTGTTGTTCTTTCCTATAGCTTTTTATTTGCTTACTTAACATGTATGAGAGCTCGTTGTTGTTCCTGGAACTGATGGAATTCTAGCTTTCAATTCCAAGGTGCGCTGTGGTACAGACACCATTGGCAGTTTGTGATGTGTGCTCTTTACTCATTCTAGTTCTACCCTTGAGCTGTATGCTCAGCTGGTCAGTGACACTGGCATTCTGTCTTTGCATGTCACGTGTGGATGTGTGTTGTTCAAACCATTGAAATGATTTAGAATTTATGAAAATTTCTCAGTGGTACCAGGGCCTGGGTTTGTATCTCCCTATACACACACACACACACACACACACATATATATATATATTTATCTTTTAGTTTTTGTGATATGCTTATATTTTTAAGGAAGAAAGTTATCGTACTTTTTTAAAAGTGGGAGCCACAGTCTTTATACAGAGCTGCTTATTATCATATCTGATTTCATTTAGCTCATTGAAAACTCTGCCATGAGTGTCAAAGTCGTCTGTTTTTTTAAAATGCTGATATTGAACTAAATGAATTCCTTTTTTCTAATGGCTGATTTCAGAGTGTCTCTAAATGTTAGCCGGATATTTGTATATTAGTAGTGCCTTTAGTATAGAGATAAATGGTCTGTATCTGTCATGTATTATGGTCATATGAGTTTCTGTGATTCTTCTCTGTCATTTTCCTAGGCTCCGATGTTTGTCCACAGTTCCCATCATTTCCTTGTCTCTATCTGTAATAGGTGTTAAGTGATGAGGCTCAAGTAGTTCTCAATGTTTATCTTTATGGCCTCAAAAATTCTCTCTTTGCTTTAAAATGAGACATTTATTATGGGGGTACAAGGGAAAAGTTATATTGTGACAATAATATTAGGTTGACCTCTTTCTACTTTTAAGTGTAATATTTGTCACCTCACCAAACTGTACAAACTCCAGCATTCAAGAACTGCCTCACTCATCACTCCTGTGTAGCAGTTCTATCAACAGTATGTGGCCTACATCTGTATGAAACACAGAGGAGGGAGCACAGACCATCTGAAAACTCCCAAGAGAAATTTTAGTAAACATAGTGCCATTGAACCCCAGGGGGCACTTATGCCATGTTTGAGTCCAGCAAGCTCCTTGTGAATAATCAGTAAAAGTACTTTTTTAAACATATTTTTCTAAAGGTCAAGACTGAAGAGAAATGGGAGAGAGCTCTATAATGGCTGGACAGTGGTCAGGCATTCTCTATCCTTTTTCTCCCTTGTACACCTATTCCAGTGAAAGATGTGGCAGAGTCCATCTTTATAGCATGATGGTCGTTAGACATCAATGGACAGGATCCATTGATAGTCATGTCTGATGGGTCTAGTGCATCTGAAAAACGACTAGACTTTGAGAAACAAGATTTTTCTCTTTGGGATGGGATGGACCAAAATCACTCCCAAATTAAATGCTCATTAAACTATTGGACTTTTTGTGGAAATGGTGGACTATGTAGGGCACAGAAGGGACAGACTCCCCAGATTACTTCATGTTTCCACATAACTAGAGGATTTTAATCTATTTAAATCTTTTCTCTCTTCACTGAAATATTATTTCTAAATGTCCTTGTTTAACAATTCTTTTTTTAGCAAGTTAAGTGAATACTGAAGGTTGATTCTTCAGTCTCACTCCTCCTGTTCACAATTTCTTGCATCACCTAGTCGTTACCTTGTTTTCATACTTTGACAGATAAAGTGTATTAATTGATTTAATATCATGTATATTTAAGTCTTTAATGTCCAAGATTCAGTTGCATGAAAAATTATATTTACCTGTATTAAATCTTAGTTTCTAATTGAGATTTTGCTTGCTTTTTAAACAGGTAAGTAGGGAAGATTAAGAGATTTTTTTTTTCCCTATTGATGGAAGGGATAAAGAACCATCGATGCAAGTTTTTTTATTTTATTTGCTGTGATCAGGTGTTCACTCTGGTTTTAGACCAATCTGCATTCTTAGTTTTAAGGGAAGGAGGCAGTCAGAGGGAAACTGTAGATAGACATCCATCAGTGTGTTTTCTAGCTCAAGGAATTGGGGTCAAGTTATGGGGTATTTTTATGCATTCCTTTTTTAATCATCTATTTATATTAACAAACCATTAATTTTTTATACTGGTCATCTGATTTTTACCTTCCATGAGATGGATAGAGGTGTGCAGATCTCCACTGAAGTTAGTTCTTTCATGCTTCTTCCCACTATTCAAAGCATCTTTTTAAAAAGTAACCAGGCTTCTTAGATTTCAAGGGGGGCTCTGTTTCTTTGTACTATCTTGGTTCCAAGTCATATTTTTACTGTAGGAGATTATTAATTAATTAGAGAGAATAATTACTGTGAAAGACATTCTCTGTCTTTAAAAAGAAATCAACCACAGAAGTTCATTGTTCTTTTTCTACAGATAGTAAATAATGCCTTGTGTACATACATTCTCTAAGCTTTGTCAGTGAAGCAGTCATTTCTGCAGGCACTCCCTTTGATCGTCAGAATAAAGCTTAAAATTCTAAAAGTGCATATTTTTCACACTGACTTAATTCATAATTTCATCACTGTCCTCCTCCTGCCAGGACGCAATAGGAAATGGTTGGAACAGACCAGGTTTCCAGCAACAGGACAGATCACACAGATGGCCCCAAGTTTCACTGCTAGCTCACTGAGTTAACAGACATCAGATCCTTCTTTTAAAAAGAGGGGGATAAAATGTAGAAAATAGTTCTGGTAGTCAAGAATGTCAGCAATCCACAGCTGCTTTTGTATTTGTGTGTCTCTGTGTGTGAGTGTGTGTGTCCGTGTCCGTGTCCGTGTCCCTGTGAACCAATAATAATGCCTTGCTCAATCAATGCATTCAGCCATCTCAAGTGCAATTTGTCAGGGAGACTGTGGTTTCCAATAGATATGTTTTTTTATGTAGTTCAACCTGTAAAAATTATTCTTTCCCACAGTACACCATGACTATTGATTATTTCAGCAGCTAGTATACTATTAAGTTTTCCAGGCCAAGTAAGTAAGTTTCTGTAGCTATTTTAGTAATTTGAAACCAAATTCTCACACTGTTTCTCATGAAATGATAGAAGTGAGAATTTGGTCCACAGTTTGATTTAAGTTCTTTCATTTCTTTCTTTCCCTTACAGTTAAGGGGTGTTTAGTGTTTGTATTTTTTGGATTTTATTTATTTTATTTTTTATTTCCTGTTGCCTGCATCAAATTGCTTGAGTGTTTTCAACTATTTTGATGTATGAATAATACGTGGTGTGCTGTGTCATTAATGTATTCAATATTTTGTTCATTTAAACAACATAATTAAGTATGATTCATACACATACATAAAATTTTAATTCATTTCTTTTCTCATATAACTATTTTATAAGTAACTGGAATTTTTCATTAGATCTTATACAGAGCAGTATTTTATTAAAAATTCAAAAGGGAAGACTTTTATGTGCTCATTTTGTAGTTTTTGTTTTTTAAATATCTTTACATTGTCTGCCAATTAAAGTGTTTTTAACTTGCATTGGAATGGATTCCGAATGTATTTTTGTGTTGTTAAGTTGTACATTTGTAAATTTCTAGCATGAAGTTAGCCTCAAAATTCTGTGCAAAGGGATTTTAAAATATAAGATTCACTGAAAGAGTTGCTATACATGTTAAATGCTGTATGGATTTTAATTAAAAATTTAAGAATGATTTCATAAGTTGTTTGTTCTGATTGCTTTAATATAAAAAATAGAAACATACTTTTCACTTAAACCCCTTTTTTTTGGTACCAGGGATTGAACTCGGGGGCACTTGACCACTGAGCCACATCCCTAGCCCTATTTTGTATTTTATTTAGAGACAGGGTCTCTCTAAGTTGCTTAGTGCCTCACTTTTGCTGAGGCTGGCTTTGAATTCGCTATCCTCCTGCCTCAGCCTCCTGAGCCACTAGGATTATAAGCGTGCACCACCACACTGGCCCCATCTCCTTTCATATCTAATCTCCATGCTGTGTCATATAGTAAACCAAGATAGTGTGGCTGGTGAGGAAAACTGGAATGGCAGATTCCATGGCTGTGGTTCAGACCCAGCTTTACCTCTTGCTAGTAGTAAATGAATCATTATCATGTTATCATTGGCAAATTATGTAAGGTATAAGCCTCAGATTCCTCATCTTCTAAAGGAAGCAAACAGCACCCTTGTCTTCACATGTGTGAAGCACCAGGCAAGGGTAGCTTCTTTACAAGTATTAGTAGTAACAGTGGTCATCGCCTGTATACTATATTAAGCACACGGTCCTCTGGGTGGTGTCATACCTCACTGTTCTGAGTCACCTTTTGGCACCCAGTTTGGACAAAGTCCATACCTCACTTAGGTACCTGTAAGATTCCTTTTCTGTTTTCCCTCTCATGAGTCCCTCTACATTTCTTCTCATTGCAGAGGAAGATCCTTGTAGAGCCACGAAGAAAGCGGCTAATTCCAGTTCCCCCACCCCTGGAGCAGGCATTGTGTGTGGCACAGAGCTTTACCCCCAGCCCCTAATTCCTATTCTTTTTTTTTTTTAATAGATGGACACAATACCTTTATTTATTTATTTATTTATTTGTTTATTTATTTATTTTATGTGGTACCGGGGATTGAACCCAGTGCTTCATGCATGCTAGGCAAGTGCTCTACCACTGTGCCACCATCCTGGCCCCCCTATTCCTTTTTTTTTAATATTTATTTTTTAGTTGTAATTGGACACAATACCTTTATTTATTTATTTTTATGTGGTGCTGAGGATCGAACCCAGGGCCTCACATGTGCTAAGCGAGCGCTCTACCACTGAGCCACAACCCCAGCCCTATTCCTATTCTTAAGGCCAGGGAGTTGACAGGACTCACAAACCTATCACTGACCATGTCTCAAAATAGAACTCTGATGCATTATTTTGCCAAAGTCTCTCTACAATAGCATAGGTAGTAGTTGGGAAAAGGGTAAAGAGGGAAGCACATGTCTTCTTGCTATATCTACTCCAGGTCTCCCCCATGAACCTGAGACCTCCTTGTACTTTACTCAAGCTCATGAGGAATGAGCACATTCTGATAAGGCATTTGGCCACCTTGGCCCAGGAGGAAGCATGTGGGCTAAGACTACCCATGGAGACCTAGCTAGCTGCTTTTCCACTTCATTCAGTAACTATCCCTCCTGACCACGACAAGGGAAAACCTGTGACCCTAATCAAAGAAAAGGGCTCAAGGGAATTTCATAAGTAGTAACTGTTGGGGTCTGTCTCAGTCTGTACCTGCTGCTATAACAAAATACCTTAGACTGCATAATTTGTAAATAATAGTAATAGAAATTTATTTCTCACATTTCTGGAGGAAATCCAAAGTAATATCAGAAGAATCAGTGTCTGGTGAAGCCTTGCCCTTTGCTTCATGGATGGAGTCTCTTGCCTGAGTCCTTGCTTCTCCCAGGGCAGAAGGCAAACAGGCAAAAAGGCCAGGAAGCTCTCTGAAGCTTTTCTGCCCCTTCCCTACATGGAGTCACTAAGTTGCCCAGGATGGCCTTGAACTCCAGATCCTCCTGCCTCAGCCTCTCCAAGTAGCTGGGATTACATGAATGCATTTTTTAAAATAACAGCATTAATCCCGTTCATGAGGTCAGGGCCTGCATGACTTAATCACTTCCAAAAATTCTCACCTCTTAATTCCATCACCTTGGGGTTTAAGTTACAGGGTGATAATGAAAGTCCTCATAAAAGGAGTCAGCTGAGCCAAGTACAGTGGTTCACATCTGTAATCCCAGCAACTTGAAGGCTGAGGCAGGAGGATTCCAAGTTCAAAGCCAGTCTCAGCAACTTAGCAAGACTGTCACCCACATCCGCGTAGGCAGTGGAATTTGTGTTCCCTACTCATGAGGAGGGCTGGCTGCGACATAAAGCTAAGAAGGCGGTGAAAAAACCACACTACACAGAAACTAATTTCAGAGAGCAGAGGTGGGACGGCTCTTTAAACTTAGGGGTCAAGAGAGAAACCAAGAGCCCACATTTGCTTTATTATATACGGGGAAAACCTCAAAGGTTTTCCATAGAATGATATTCTGCCAAATCAGGTAGGCGGTGGGCTGTCCAGGCCCAGTGGGTCACATCCAATTCTGGATCTAGGAAAGCAGCCTTCCTAACTGAGCCAAGACTTGGGTCATCTGCATTGCGTCATCCATTAAGCGGGAGGAGCCACTTGCAATGCCAAACCAAAACCTCCTTGGCTCAATGCAGAGTGAAGACACTAAATAGTTCAGGAGTGGCTTCCCACACAAGACCCTGTCTCAAAATAAAAAGTAAAAAAGGCTGGGGATGTGGCCGAGTGGTTAAATGCCCCGGGGTTTAATCCCCTGTACCAAAAAAAAAAAAAAAAAGACTCAACTGAAAGTAGGATGCAGGGCTGGGGATGTGGCTTAAGCTGTAGCGCGCTCGCCTGGCATATGTGCGGCCCAGGTTCGATCCTCAGCACCACATACAAACAAAGATGTTGTGTCCGCCGAAAACTAAAGAATAAATATTTTTTAAAAAATTCTCTCTCTCTCTCTCTCTCTCTCTCGAAAAAAAAAAAAAAAAAGTAGGATGCAAAGCCCAAATTAGCAGTGAGACAAATACTGGTGTTTGTAAGCAAAGATCCTAGGAGCTTAAACCCCAGATTCATCCACAGACATGTGCAACAAGACAAATGACTAATACAGTTTTTGTGACCTTTACTTTTTTTGCATGGGGGAGGGAGGCTGGTGTCAAACCCAGGGCCTTGAGCATGCTAGACAAGTGCTTTGCCACAGAGTTACAACCCCAGCATCTATTTGCTTAAAAAAAAAAAAAAAACTGGTAGGGGCTGGGGTAGAGAGCTGAGTTGGTAGAGTTCTTGCCCCGCATGCACAAGTCCTTGGGTTCAATCCCCAACACCACAATATTAAAAACTGTAATCTACTATTGCCAGGTAATCTTTCTTGAATTGCACACACACACACAAATATGCACACATTCACAATTTCTCCCTACTTAAAAGCTTAGTCAAACACCAATGGAAGCTTAACTGGTAGCTCTAGTATTATCAGGTGATGATTTCCCAATTACAATTCCTTACGGCCACTGAGTGAAGTAAGTCATCACTTTTTTTTTTTTTTTTTTTTGCCTGAAATGTCATCATGTGATGTTTCTACACTGACTGGCACAGATAATGTTGGTCATCGTTACATAAAGCATCCACTTGCCTCACACACATTCCATGCACTGACCTCAAGTCCTGGAGCATTGCTACCTCCTATGATAGTCTGCCTTGTCTGTCCGTCTTTATAATTCAACCCTTAATGCAGTTCCTCTTCCTCTCCTACTTGGACTACTGCAGTTGTTGCAGTATTGCACTATTTTCCCTCCATTCATCTTGCACCACTCAGTCCATAAAAATAACAGTAAGAGCCTGTAATCCTAGCAACTGAGGAGGCTGAGTCAGTTGGATCAAAAGTTCAAGGTGTGGGCTGGGGATATAGCTCAGTTAATAGAGCGCTTGCCTCACATGCACAAGGTGCTGGACCTTGGTTCAATCCCCACCACCACAAAAATAGTTCAAGGCCAGCCTCAGTAACTTAGGGAGATTCAATCTCAAAAATAAAAAGTAAAAGAAATAGGAATGTAACTCAGTGGCCAAGCACCCCTGGGTTTAATTCCTAGTGAAGCAGACCAGGTACTCCCACCAAAGAGACCCCCTACCATATTTATAACATGTAAACTTCTCCAGCACCCACCCCTCCAATAACTGAGCTTTTATTCTTGCCAGAAAGCTTTTTACATAAGATATCAGCAAAAATTTCTGCAGAGAGCATTGTAGTTTTTAGCTTTTTCTCTTTTTTGTAAATGCCAGGGTTTGCAGGGGAGAAAAAAAAAACTTGTAAAACCTCTGTCTAGTCTACAAAAATGGAAGAAAAAGCACTTGTCATGTAAACCTTCAAACCCCTCCTCCCATTGGGTATAAAGGTCAAAGAATTTCCAGACTCAGGATTCAGAGAATTTTAGACAATAGCCCCTATAGACCCTGCAGCCAATCAACCTGCTTCCTGAAAATTCCCTGGGTGTCCAGCCTCTTCTGTCCTCTATCATTTGGTGACCCAGATGGGACAGTAAAGGAAAAGACAGCTTTTCTGCCTCTCTTCTCTCCGGGTCTGGCTTCCCCGGGATGTCAGAAGACAGCACTCCTCCTTGGTGAACCATGGACGACTCTTTGCCTGAAGGTGAGGTGACTCACCCTGTGTCCCGGAGCTGCTGCCCCAGAGCACACGGGAACCCATGAGGAGCAGGAACCAGATCTAGGAAACTTGGAGCACCACCCAACTGATCAGGTAGGACCCGGGTCCATTAGTGGTAGCCCACCTGACTTCCCCCATAGAGGCCTAAGCAGGTGGGAGAGAGGCCTGATCACCTCTGAGGCTCCTGAGTAACCTCCAAAGAAGTAGAACTGAAAAGAACCCCAGGAGCCACCCGAGTAGTCTGTGGGGTCAGAGAGTGGAGGGGACACCATGACTCCTTTAGTTGTAGAGTTCCGGGGATTTGGGCGGTAGAGACATTTTGCTCTGACCATGTCTGTGTGAAAGTGTATGGATGAGACGGACAAGGGGAGGGTTCCAACCCGACCCAAAGCGAGTTCAGGATCCTGATCCACGGTTCCGAGGTGCCTCATACTGTCTGTGGTAGATTCCACCAACCAACGTCCAGGTGGATGCTCCAGGTCAGGGGTTGATGCCCATCCACAAGGCCAAGAGGACCCTAAGTCCCCACGAGGGGGTCATTGGGAGACGGACAAAGCAAGTCTTGTCCTAAGTGTGCGACCCCCATGCAGGGTGGGACATGGGAGGCACACAATGGAGACTGAGCCCTTTGAAATGTATGTGAAAAAACTTTAGAAAAGGTTTTAATGGTAAGGACTGGGGTCGTGGATCAGTGGTAGAGCACTTGCCTGGTATGTGTAAGGCACTGGGTTCGATCCTCAGCACCACATTAAATAAATAAATATATAGTTCTGATGGTAACTATGGGGTGAAACTCACTCCACAAAGTTATATACTCTCTGCGAATTAGAATGGCCAACCTTTGTGGTGGGGTGGCTACCAGAAGGGTCTTTAGATAAAAGTGTCATTGGTGAGGTCCTTTTAACAATTGTCAGAACCCCTGGACACCCAGACCAATTCCCTTATATTGATTGCTGGCAAGAGATAGTGCAGAAACAGCCCCCTTGGTTGAGAGCCTGTCTGGAAGGACAATCTAAATTGATGTTAGCTCAGACTATAGTGGCCTCTAAGCCTCAACTAAAGAGAACTAAGCAGAGAAAAACCTGAGAAAGAAAAGACAGAAAGGAAACCAATTTTTCCCCATGAGACAGAAAAGAACCCATTACCTTATGTGCTACTGTACCAGATTTTGCCAAGACCACTAAGATAACAGGCTGACCCCTCCCCCTCCTTGTCCCCAGAGGCACCAGATGGTGGCCCCTCAGCACTGGCTACTCCTTCCTCCTCCATTCCCTCAGTGCCAGAAGCTTCGGGCCTCCCACAGCCAAAGACTCCTCAGTCTCCCAAGATCAAGGTGGGAAACTTGTCCCAAGACCAGAGCCATAAGCTAGATGAGGGCTCTCCAGATGCCCCAGTGAGAGACTAGGGGACCCGACTATGTTGACCAGGAGGGAAACGTCCAAGGGGGACAGTGCATTTTTGTGTGCCAGCCTTTCACCATCACTGATCTCTTGAACTGAAAAAATCAAACTCCGTCCTACACAGAGAAGCCCCAGGCAATGATCGATCTGATGCAATCTGTTATGCAGCCTCACCAGCCCAAGCAGACAAGTGACCCAAGCAGCTTTAAAATGGCTAGAGGAACATGCTCTGGATGCACAAGGCACACTCCAAGCCTGTGCCAGACTCAATTCCCAAGCACAGACCCAAGGTGGGACACCAAAACGAGGAAGAGCTCCTAAAGATAAAGAGATACCAAGAAGCCTTCATAGGCTGCCTAAAAGAAGGGAAAAGGAGAGCCCTAAACATGAACAAGATATCAGAAGTGTGCTGGGCTTGGTGGTACACTCCTGTAATCCCAGCATCTTGGGAGGCTGAGACAGGAGAATCGCGAAAAAAAAAAAAAAGCAACTCAGTGAGACCCTGTCTCTAAATAAAATACAAAATAGGGCTGGGGATGTGGCTCAGTGGTTGAGTGTCCCTGAGTTCAATCCCCAGTACCAAAAAAAAAAAAAAGATATCAGAAGTGCTCCAACAGCCTGAAGAGAGCCCAGCCAGTTCTATGAATGACCGTGCGAGGCCTTCTGACCCTTCCTTCCCTGTGATCCCAAGGCACCAGGCAACCAGCGGGTGACTGATGCTGCCCCTGTGGGACAGGCCCAGAGAGACATTTGCCAAAAATGTTGCTGGGCTTTGCTGGAAGGAGTGCCAATGATCTGATTGACAAGGCCACCTCGGTTTTCATCAGCCAAGGCCAAGAGGGTCTATGAGAGGCAGACAGAAGACGAAGAAGAAGATTGGTCTCCTTGTGGCTGCCCTCACTGCAAACCCACAAGTCCCCCGGAGTGGGGGTCCCACCAGGACAAAGCAAAACAAATATCAAAGTCAGAGCCAGATGCAGGGCCCAAGGACAGTCTGAGTGGAGGGACCATTTTATCCAGGGACGAAGCTGAGGCTAAGCCAGTGTGCCTCCTGCCATCGAGAGGGCCACTGGAAGAAGGAATGCCCCCAACTGAAGGCCAATTGTCCTGACCCAGGCAGCCACTGGGTTTCAGGGTGAAAGGGTTGGAAAAATAAGGAGTCTGCATAATGGATTGCATCAGATCAATCATGGCCTGGGGCTTCTCTGCTTAGGAGGGAGTTTGATTTTTTTCAGCTGAAGAGATCAGTGATGGTGAAAGGCTGGCACACAAAAATGCACTGTCCCCCTCACCACCCCTCTTCAGGACGGCACAGGCTGTTGAGAGCCACAGCCCAGTCGGGTTTGCGCCTGGCATTTGCCAGAAGGAGTGGTTGAGAGGTGACGCCAGCGAGCCATTAAGATGATAATAATTAAGTTAAGCTGTGTATAATTGCTGTGACTGGATGATGCTGGATTGAAACAGGCTGTGTATTCAGTTGTATTCAGACCCCTGCTGTTGAGCAATAGGGCGGCTCTTGCTGCCTCGCGCCCGCTACTTTTGAGTTCTCACGGAGTTCCCATTGAGTTCTTGCAGAGTTCCTGTTGAGTTCTCACGGAGCCCCGTTGAGGGTGGGGAGAGTTCCTGGAGAGTGCGCATGGAGTGCGGGGGAGAGTTCGGGCAATAAAGTAGTTACTGTTTGAACCTACAAGTGCCTCGTGACAGCTGGGCTATTTTGTGCCCAGCCAGACTGCAGCAACAGGCTGTGGATTTGAAAGTATTTCCTGCAAAACGACATGGAAGCTGGCCTCTGATACAGATGCACACTGCTCCGATAGGTAGGTGACCCCCCCCCCATTGTGGCCGGAGCAACCCAAAAAGACGGCATCAAGGGGACACAACTGCTTCTTCCTCTCCTATATAAAACTGGCTACAAACTCTCAAAGAAGAAAGCCCAAGTTTGTCAAGAAAAAGTCAGGTACCTTGGTTTCCATCTGGCTCAGAGACAACGGCAACAGGTCCCCAGGAAGAAACGGGCCATCTGTTCAATTCTAGCCCCTTCCACTCACCCCCAGACCTGAGAGCTCCTGGCGCTGTCCGATTCTGCTGTATGTGGATCCCTAACTTTTCAGTTATGGCCAAAATCCTCTATGAGGCCACAAAGTGGGGAGAACAGGATCCTCCAATGTGGAGACCAACACAACAAAAATGAGGACATTAAACAAGCACTCACCAGTGTCCTTGGACTGGACTCCCTGAATTCACAAAGCCCTTCTCTCTGGATGTCCATGCATGGTCTGGAATAGCTGGGAGTCCTGACTCAAATACTAGGGACGTGGCACTGTCCAGTGGCCTGCCTTTCTGAACAGCTGGACTCAGTGGTTCAAGCTGGCCACCTTGTCTAAAGGCCCTTGCAGCCACGGCCCACCCTCCTGGTGAAGAAACAAGCTATTTAGAAACCAAGAAACAAGTTATTAAAAAACACTGCCTTTGTTTGGTGCTGGGGATTGGACCAGCGCCTCGCACAGGCTAGGCAAGGTCTGTGCCACTGAACTACACCCCCAGCACCCAGAAATTAGTACGATTAAAACGTGACATTTGAGTCTTAGGGCTGAAGCCCACCTTGAGTAGTTCTTAGTTGGTCTCCTCGGTTGCACAGATTAACTAAGTGGCTGTGCAGAGGCAGGTGCAGAAGCCATGTCCTCAACTCCCTGTTGCAATGACCTTTCCTTCAAGGAACTTGGATCTCTTATTTCCTGTTATATAATGTCATTGCGTAATGAGTGAACCACTGCTTAGTGATCTGTGCTCTTTCTTAAGAAACAAAACATTAACAGTGAACAGTGTGGGAAAGGGTAGAAAAACCTGGAGACAAAAAGACCAGAGGCACATACTGGCTGGGAGGAGAAACTGAGATCGACTACTCCCAGGCAATCAAGAATCCATCCTTCCAAATTGGAGAGATTCATCTGTTCACACTGTCACTGGCTATTAAAGCTTAGTAACCAGGTGGGGGTGTAGCTCAGGGTCCTGGGTTCCATCTCCAGCACCTAAAAAAAAAAAAAAAAAATTAGCAGTTACTGGGGGTTTGAAGGCTTTTGGCTTCCAACATTTGGTCCAGCTGTCCAGAAGTCAGCCCAGTTAATACTGAGCAAGAGCCGGGCACAGTGGCACACACTTGTAATCCCAGTGGCTGGGGAGGCTGAGGCAGGAGGATTGCAAATTCAAAGGAAGCCTCAGCAACTTAGCAAGATCCTGTCTCAAAATAAAAATATATATATATAAAGGGCGGGGATGTGGCTCAGTGGTAGAGTACCCCTGGGTTTGGTCTCCAGTATAAAACAAAACAAAACAAAAAAAATCTTGATCAACAAGCTTTGGTGTTGCTCTCTGGTGACCACTGTGATTTTCAGACAAAGAAAACTCATTTCTAGAACTTGAGATACCTGGACTGCTTAAAGAATGTATGACCAATTTCCATGCTAAGTTTGAAAACTCCAAATAATAAGGGGTGGGTTTGATTCTGTGTATTTTGTTATTTATTATTATATATTTTATAATTTGTTTATTATTTATTTCCCCCTACAATTTACTACCAAAAATTTCAAATACACATAAAAGGTGAAAAGATACTTCAGTGAACATCTAGAGATACATGATCCAAATTCTATCATTAACATTTTGCTATTCTTTCTTCAACATATATCTACCCATCTATCCATCCATCCATCCCTCTTCTCACTTAACAATCCATGTGTACTTTTTTGTCTGGTGAGAACTGAACCCAGGGCCTTGTGCATGATAAGCACACTCTACCACTGAGCTAGGAGCTACACACCAGCCCCTACATCTTATTTTTGTACGCATTTCAAAGTAAATTACAGGTTGGGGATATAGCTCCTTGGTAGAGTGCCTGCCTCACATGCACAGGGCCCTGGGTTCAATCCCTAGCACTGCCAAAAAATAAAAAATAAAATAAGTTACAGACATTGTTATAATTCCCCCCCGCAAATACTTCAACATACATATCCTTAACCAAAGTTCGATATTGTGATTTTTCTTTTCTTTCTTTTTTTCCATGCTAGGGATCAGAGAAGCCAGGACTTTGCACATGCCAGGCAAGAGCTCTACCACCAAGCTATATTCCAGCTCTTTGTTATCATCATTATTTTATTTTGAGACAGGGTTTCAAGCTGGGGGTGTGACTCAGTGGTAGATTTCTTATCTAGCTTACAAGAAGCCCTAGGTTGCATCCCCAGCACAACCCATGCACACACACACATACACACACACACACATACAAAGTTATGACAAAGGCCTTGCTAAATTGCTAGAGGCTGGCCTTGAACTTGTGATCCTCCTCCCTCAGCCTCATGAGTAGCTGGGATTACATGTGTGCATCATCATGCCCAGAGACTTCAATATTTTTTATGGCTCATTTTGTTTCTTTCAAGGTAAAGTTTACATGAAATTAAATGTAAAACGTGCAAGGCCCAGAACTGTAAAAATAATAATAAAATAATGGTGTGAATCTTCATTAAGTGTACATTCACGAGACCTAGAAAATATATAAACGTGTGAACCTGATGCTAAACATGACTGTCACCCACTGGCAATTCCCTCACACCTCTGTGAATAAATCTCCACCAAAGCCCCTAGCAGCATTAGTCATTGTTCTGAAATCTTTCCACCATAAATGAGCTTTCCCAGTTCTAAGCCTTCATATCCCTGGGGCAATACAGTGTGGATTATTCACATAAGGCTGCTTTTACTCTGTTTGGGACTCATTCATATCATCGTGTGCATCAGTAGCTTGTTTATTTCTGAATTGGAGACCGTTGTGTGAAGAAAACACAGTGCTATGTATTCTCTAGCTGTTGGCGAGGTAGGCTTTTCCCAGTTTGGGGCTCAGATGAGTAGAGCTGCCATGAATGTCTTTTTGTGGACATTTGTTTCTTTGATCTTGAGTAAATACCTGGGGATGGAATCTGTGGGCCACAGTTATGCTTATTTTCATAAGAGACTGTCAGACTCTTTCCAAAGTGGTTGTACCATTTTACACTCCCATCTATAAAGCATTAGAATTCAGACTACTCCAGATACCCACTAAGCTTTCTTCTGTCAGTCTTCAATTTTGAATACTTTGTTGGTGTGCAGAAGGTATTTATTTTTAAAAATGCATTAATATGAGCAAATCCATTTATTCTTCTATTTAACACAATATAGTCTGTTTTTAGAAAAAAGGCCATGTGCACTCACAGAAGTGGATGAAACTTTGTTTTCTTGTACTCAGGAAATTAGAATACTTTAAAATATGTATTCATTAGTCCATTTTCCTTTACTATAATGGAATACCTGAGGCTAGATACTTTATTTCAAAAAAGGTTTATTTAGCTCACAATTCTGGAGGTTCATGTCTGAAAACAGCAGAGACTGAATCTTGGTGAGAGTCTCCCATGGCTGCCTCATGGTGGATGCATCATAACTGGAGAACATGTGAGAGAGAAAGATGGGAATGGAGACAGGAAGCCCATGGGGATGGAGAGGGGCTCTTTATAACAACCTGATCTCACAAGAACAAACTCGGGGTCTGAGGGGAACGACCTGAATCCCTTCCCAGTGGAGTCAGTGCCCGCTGAGGACCCAACTAGGCCAGCTGCCACAGGCCTCATGGACTGGTCGGCTTTTTTGTCACTGACCAAAATTCCTGACAAGAACACTGCAGAGGAGGAGAAGTTACTTTTGGCCTCAGGGTTCAGAGGGTCAAGCCATGGTCGGCTGGCTCCATTGCTTTGGGCCTAAGTGAGGGGAAACTCCATCGCAGAAGGGCTTGGTGGAGGAAAGCAGCTCACCTCCTGGCAATTAGGAAGCAAAGAAAGAGCTAGCAAGGATCCAGAGACCAAATGTAAGCCCCAGAGTCACACCCCAGTGACCCCCAACCTGGGGGGCCATCCGAGTGACTCACTCATCAAACGCAATAATCCAGCCATCAGTTCCCAGTTCTCATAAACTAATCCTCTCCCACCAGGGCTTTGGGGGCCACCTCATATCAAACCATGAACACCTCACCTCTAAAGGTCTCAGCTCCTGAGAGGGCCACCCTGAGGACCAGTTCCACCGCGTGGAGACCCACTCAAGCTACACCCAACGACGAGGTGGAGCGCCGTCTCACTCTTTTATTAAAGACCTGATGTGATTTTATTTTTCGGCCTTCTTTTTGTAGTGAAATACATGTAACAAAATACCATTTAAACAATTTTAAAGTGTTTGATTCCATGGTACTAAGTGCACTTGTGATCACATCACCGCTCTCTAGTTCCAGAACATTCCTGCCACCCCAGATGGAAACTCCATGCCACTGAGCCTTCACTCCTCATTCTCCTTCCTTAAAGCCCTAGAAACCACAAATCTTCTTCCTGCACCTACGGATTCACAATTCTGGGTATTTCACGCAGGCGGAATCAAATCCTCTCAGAGTGGCTGTTTCATGATTTTAAGTTCACTTACAGTTTCTTTGGGTCACAGGACACAACACAGACACATGGATGGATGAGAGACAGAAGTTATTGCTACTTATATCCTCAGGCAAAGGAAGGCCACCACACAGGGCCACCCACAGTTGCTCTTAGGGACAGGGTCACAAGAGGCTGGAACTATAGGAAGTAGTGGGGTCAGCTTTCGTGGACTTCCTGAGTATTTTACTTGAATATTTTGAATAATTCTGTGGGCTCAGGGAAGAGGAAGAGTCCTTGGGTGTGAGGGTCCAGGGGCCTCTGAAAGAGTGTGTCCAGTAAGGAGTGTCAGAGCCTAATGAGGAAGTGCTGGGGTGGACACTTCACAAACTGGCCACGGAGGGGCAAAGAGGAATTGACAGTGTGGTCACATCCTCAAAACTGGGTCAAGACAGCTCTTATGAAATATCATGTTCTGCGTCATCCTGTATCAGGCGCCTGTCACCTCACAATGAGTTCAGGCATCATCCGTGTTGTGGCAGCTGTCAATGGGCATTGGCAGATTCTCTTTTGAGAAATGTGTATTTGAGTCCTCTGCCCACTTCTAAACCAGGGGTTTGGCTCCCAACGTTTGTCCAGCTGTCCAGAAGTCAGCCCAGTTAATACTGAGCAAGAGCTGGGCACAGTGGCACACACCTGTAGTCCCAGTGGGATTTTGGGGGGTATTTTTGCATGAAGTGTCTTTTTAACTCCAACAAGCCACCTTCTTAGTCCAAATTATTTCCTCCTATTTTCAATATTGGTGATTTTAACTTCATAGATTAAAATTTGCTTGTTCCAACATGTGTCATGTTTCAACTTTGGTAAATCAAAGTTATGTGTGTCGTTTACATAAGCAGATCGGCTTTTCAGGTGATGCTCTTCTAGTTTTCAGGAAAGAACTGAATCGCCTGATTAGAAGGATTACACTGAAATTCAAATCTTAAAATCGTATTATTGGAACTGTGCAAAAACACAGTTCTTGCAATCGGAGATGTTAAATACAACAGAGAAATGGTGAGTGTCCGCAATTAAAAGTCATCAATCCTCCAAAATAATTTGTTAAATGTCAGCAAAAGTTAATCAAACTATACTAGGAAAAAAAAACAAATTGTAGTATCATTGACAAATTAATTTTACAAGAGACCTTGGGGCTGGGTTGTGGCTCAGTGGTAGAGCTCTCGCCCAGCATGCATAAAGCACTGGGTTTGATCCTCAGTACCACATAAAAATAGAATAAAGGTATTGTGTGTACCTACAACTAAAAAATAAATAAAAAGAGGGCTTAATCACTATAATTCTAGGCAGTTCCTCCTTCCTATAGCAGGCAAACTGTATCATTACCATGTGAAATCAGACCCAACACTAGAGATGATGGTTTATACCCGGGATCCCAGAACTCGGGGGAGAGAGGGGCAGAGGCAGGAGGATCATCAATTCAAGGCCTGCCTCAGCAACTTAGTGAGGCCCTGTCTCAAAATAAAAATAAAAGGGCTGGGGATGCAGCAGTAATGGGGCCTTGCTGGGTTCAGTCCCAGGACATACACAAAAGTCATAACCAACATAACCAAATGGATGTATTGAACTTTTCACATATGTACCAAAATTATAAGTACCCAAGGGCCAGTGAAGACATGAAGACCAACACCTAATAAATACATTGAATCTGACCTGGTTAGAAATCAGTTTCTCTAGGGGCTGGGGATGTGGCTCAAGTGGTAGTGCGCTCGCATGGCATGCGTGCGGCCCGGGTTCGATCCTCAGCACCACATACAAACAAAGATGTTGTGTCCGCTGATAACTAAAAATAAAATATTAAAAAAAAATTAAAAAAAAAAAAAAGAAATCAGTTTCTCTAAATGGAAAAACTCCAAAAAAAAAAAAATTATTTAAGGGCTGGGGTTATAGCTTAGTGGTAGAATGCTTGCCTAGCATGTGTGAGGCCCTGGGTGGTTCAATCCACAGCACCACATAAAACTAAATAAAGAAAATAAAGCTATGTGTGTGTGTGTTTGTGTATACATACACTATTGTTTTAAAAAAAATTTAAGGTGCCAAATAAGTGGATATAAACATATAAACAAGGATAGGACTTAGTCTATAAAAATGTTTTGGAGCTTTATTTTCTACCATCTGTGGTGCTGAGGATTGGACTCAAGGCCTCACGTGTGCTCAGTAAGCACCCTACCACTGAGCTACAACTTCAACAGCACTTTTTAAGAGGTCTGAAACTGGTGAAAGCTGGTGTACACTTATGATCCCAAATACCTGGGAGTCTGAGGCTCGAGGATCATAAGTTCAAGCCAACCTGTTGCAACACTGTGAGACCCTGTCTCAAAAAAAAAGAAAAAGAAAAAGAAAGAAAGAAAGACAGCCAGGGGTGGTGGTGCACACCTGCAATCCCAGCAACTCAGGAGGCTGAGGCAAGAGGATCATTAGTTTGAGGCCAGCCTCAGCATCTTAATGAGGCCCTAGGCAACCCAGTGAGACCTTCTCATAAAATAAAAATTAAAAAGGCTGGGGATATGGCTCAGTGGTAAAGTATCTCTGGGTTGAATCCCTGGTACAAAAAAAAAAAAAAAAAAAGACTCAATTGAAAGTAGGATGCCACCATGCACCTGGCTTCCATTAACAATTTTTTTTTTTTTTTTTTTTTTTAGGATGGGCAGTATAGGCCCGGCTTTGGGGACATTAACATTTCCATTTCCCAGAGGTTTGTTTCCAATTTCCAGGCTCAAACTGGACTCCATTTCTCCATCAGACCCTACTTACCTAGCTACATTAACTCCCTGTCTTAAATCTGTCTTCACTTGTATTCTTGATAATCACCATTCTGAATGGAGTGAGATGAAATCTCAGTGTAGTTTTGATTTGCATTTCCATAATTGCCAGAGATGATGAACATTTTTTCATATATTTGTTGACCATTTGTATGTCTTCTTTTGGAAAGTGTCTGTTCACTTCTTTTGTCCATTTCTTTTTTTATATATATATATACATTTATTTATTTATCTTTATGTGGTGCTGAGGATCGAACCCAGGGCCTCACACATGCTAGGTGAGTACTCTACCACTGAGACACAACCCCAGCCCCTTGCCCATTTCTTGATGATGTTATTTGGGGGTTTTGGTGTTAAGTTTTTTGAGTTCTTTGTATATCCTGGAAATTAATGTACTATCTGAGCTGCAGGCTCTCTCTTCATGCTCTTGATTGTTTCCTTTGCTGTGAAGAAGCTTTTTAGTTTGACGCCATCCCATTTGTTGAGTCTTGATTTTACTTCTTGAGCTCAAGGAGTCTTGTTCAACAGGAAGTCAGATCCTGAGCAACATGTTAAAGTGTTGGGCCTACATTTACTTCTAGTGTGTGCAGGGTCTCTGGTCTAATGCCTAGGTCTTTGATCCATTTTGAGTTGAGTTTTGTGCAGGGGGAGAGATAGAGGTTAAATTTCATTCTACTACATATGGATTTCCAATTTTCCCAGCACCATTTGTTGAAGAGGCTGTCTTTTCTCCAATGTAAGTATTTGGGACCTTTGTCTGTAACTGTATTTATGTGGATTTTTCTCTGTATCTCTTATTCTGTTACATTTGTCTTGTCTGTTTTGGTGCCAGTACCATGCTGTTTTTGTTACTACAGCTTTGTAGTATAATTTAAGGTCTGGTATTGTGATGTTTCTTGCTCCGCTTTTCTAAGGATTGCTTTGGCTATTTTGGGCCTCTTATTTTTCCAAATGAATTTTATGCTTGCTTTTTCATTTCTTTTCATTTTTTTATTTGTTCTTTTTAGATATACATGACTGTAGACATATCATACATACATGGAGTATAACTTCCCATTATTTTTTTAATTTATTTTTAACTTCCCATTCTTGTGGTTGTATATAATGTGGAGTTAACACTGGTCATGTATTCATATATGAACATAGAAAAGGGCTGAGATTGTGGCTCAGCGGTAGAATGCTTGCCTAGCACGTGGGAGGCACTGGGTTTGCTCCTCAGAACCATATAAAAATAAATAAATAAAATAAAGGTATTGTGTCCAACTACAAATACACACACACACACACATACTTTAAAAAAAAAAAAGAACATAGGAAAGTTATGTCCAATTCATTCTACTGTCTTTCCTATTCTCATCCCCTCTCCCTTACCTGCATTCCTGTTTATCTAATCCAGTGAACTTCTATCCACACACACCCCCAGCTTATTGTGAGTTGGCATCTGCATGTCAGAGAGAATATTCAGCCTTTGGTTTTGGGGGATTGCTTGCCTGCTTTTTCTATTTCTATGAAGAACATCATTAGAATTTTGATGGGAATTGCATTGAATCTATATAGTGCTTTTGGTAGTGTGGTTATTTTGACAATATTAGTTCTACCTATCTAAGAACATGGGAGGTCTTTCCATCTTCTAAGGTCTTCCTCAATTTTTTTCTTTATTGTTCTGTAGTTTTCATTATAGAGGTTGTTTCACCTCTTCTGTTAGATTGACTCCCAAGGGTTTTGTTGTTGTTGTTGTTTGTTTTGTTTTGTTTTGTTAGGCTATTGGGAATGGGATGGTTTTCCTAATTTCTTTCAGCTGATTCATCATTGGTGTATAGGAACACAATTGATTTCTGGGTGTTAATTTTGTATCTGCTGCTTTGCTGAATCAATTTATAGTTTTAGAAGTTTTCTGCTGGAGTCTTTTGGGTCTTCTAAATATAGAATCATGTCATAGGCAAGCAGAGATTCATTGAGCTCCTCTTTTCCTTTAATTTCTTTCTTTTGCCTAATTGCTCTGGCTAGGGTTTCAAGGACTGTGTTGAATAGAAGTGGTGAAAGCAGGCATCTCTGTCTTGTTCCAGTTTTTAGATGGAATGCTTTCAATTTTTCTCCCTTTACAATGATGTTGGCCTTGGGTTTGTCATATATAGCATTTACAATGTTAAGGTATGTTCTCTATTTTTCTTATTTTTTCTAATGTTTTAATCATGAATGGGTAGTGAACTCTGTCACATAAATGCCTTTCTGCATCAATTGAGATAATCATATGATTCTTGTCTTTAGTCTATTGATGTGATAAATTACGTTTATTGATTTCCGTATGTTAAAACAGCCTTGCATCCCTGCGATGAACCCCACTTGATCATGATGCGCTATCGCTTTATTGTATTTTGTATGTGATTTGCCAATTATTTATTAATAATTTTTGCATCTATGTTCATCAAGGATATTGGTCTGAAGTTTTCTTTCCTTGATGTATCTTTGTCTGGTTTTGGTATCAGGGTGATACTAGCTTTTTACAATGTGTTTGGAAGGGTTGCCTCCTTTTGTATTTCAAGAAATAATTTGAGGAGAATTGGTATTAGTTTTTTTAAGATCTGCTAGAACTTGGTTGAGAATCTATCCAGGCCTGGGCTTTTCTTTGTTGGTAGGTTTTTGATGGCATCTTCAATTCATTATTTGAAATTGATATATTTAAATTTTCTATATACTCCTGGTTCAATTTGGGTAAGTCATATGTCTCTAAGAATTTGTCAATGTAATGATATTTTTGACATTTCCAGGCCAGTTTTACAGATAATGTCACTCAGGTTTGATTTAACCAGTTGTTTTCTCACAATTAAATTCAGATTAGAAATTTGGGACAAGAGTCCAAGCTTAGTAATATTACTCAGGGGGCTGGGTTTGTGGCTCAGTGGTAGAGTGCTTGCCTAGCATGTGTGAGGCACTGGGTTTGATTCTTAGCACCACATATACATAAAATAAATAAAATAAAGTTCATCAACAACTAAAAAATATTTTTAGTTGTTGATGGACCTTTGTTTTATTTAGCTTATTTATATAAGGTACTGGGAATCGAACCCAGTGCCTCACATGTACAAGGCAAGCGCTCTACCACTGAACTACAACTCCAGCCCTAAAAAAATATTTAAAAAAAATTAATCAGGTGTGGACAGATAGTGACAGGTGCGTATTTTGAGGTTAATATTTAGAAAATTTTTTATGAGGAATATACACACCTGATATCTGATAAATAAGGAGAATTGAGCTAATTCAGAAGCTCTGCCCATGGCTGTTCTCACTCCCAATCAAATAAATGGAAATGCTGGTTAACACTTAGCAACAACCAAAAGAGAGTGATTTATTTCCATGCTTGAAATCAAGAGTCAGGGCAGGGTTGCAGCTCTGTAGTACAGCACTTGCCTAGCATGCAGGCGGCCCTGCGTTCAATTCCCAGTACTGGAAAAAAAAAAAGAAGAAGAAAGAAAGGAAGGAAGGAAAGAAAGAAAGAAAATCAAGAAGGACAAATCCCGAGGCAGTAGGAGTGGTGAACTGCTGAAATGGAGAAACCTGGATCCTTCTGTTTGGAGACAGTTCCCTGTTGCATTTCTACATGTCTAAGGACAATTTTTATCTCAGACTCTTCAAGTATGTTTGTAGAGTTGATAGCCTTGGAAATGAGACATAGTGTCTCCATATGGGTCGGAGAACAGGTTTATTTCCTGATAAGGCTAATAAGATGGTTTTCTGGGGGTAAAAATTGGGCATAGTTGCCATCGGTCACTTTAAAAGATGGGGGTTTGCTGGGCACAGTGATGTTGGCCTGCAGTGCCAGCACTCGGGATGTTGAAGTGGGAGGATCTTTGAGCCCAAGAAGTTCAAGGCCAGCCTGGAGAACATGGCAAGACCCCATTTCCCAAAAGAAAAGCAGCTGGGTACAGGGGTGACAGCCTGTAATCCCAGCTCCTGGGAGGCTGGAGTGAGAAGATGTCAAGTTCAAGGCCAGGCTTAGCAATTGAAGGATACTCTCAGCAACTTGCCGACACCCTGTCTCAAAAGAGAGGGTGGGAGGGCTGGCGATGAAGCTCAGAGGTCAAGCACCCCTCGATTCAGTCTCCGGTTCCACACCAAACAGGCAAACACAGACAAGCAAGCAGAAAGATGGGGTTTCCCAAGCCCAGTGTGTGGCTGTGACACAGCCAGCTCTGGGCACAGCATGCCAGGACCGTAAGTCAAGAACCCAGGTGAACATGCAGCTTGGGGCCTGCTGGGCAGAGTTCATCTGGATTGGTCTCCTTAGTGGCTGAACAGATGCGGAGGCGGGTTGCAAGCTGACCTACAGCCACAGTTGTCACTGATGCTTAGGGACTGCTTGACTGCTTGGCACGAAGTCACCCACCAACAAATGCCAGGTCGGGATTCACAGCACACATCTGATGGGAACCCAAAGCTGAGAAATTAACACAGAAGCTCCTTTGAGGCCAGCAAGGCTTCAAGGCACTGGTAGAAGCAAACACAAAACTGCCCTGTAGGGTGCTTGCATGATGCACAGTACAGAATGTCCGTGGAAAGTAGTTCATCAAAGATAATTTCATGGTTTAACAGATGAGAAAACACAGAAGAAAATGTACCAGCAACTGGGAGCACTTATACTCCGAGAAGTAGAGATAATACAAGAACCTAAAAAAGGCTTCAGAATAAATATGCTCAAAGCAATCAAGGGAATAAGCAAGAAAAAAACACTGTGAGGCGAGAGTAACATAGAAGAAGAAAGAAAGACAAACCAGGCACAGCAGGACACATCTGTAATCCAAGCAATTTGGAAGATTGAGGCCGAGGGTTCACAAGTTCAAGGCCAGAATGGGCAATTTGCAAGACCCAGTCTCAGAATAAAAATATAAAGAGCTATGGATGTGGCTCAGTGGTAGAGCACCCCTGGGTTCAATCTCTAGTAACACACACACACACACACACACACACAAGCTTGGTGGTGAGATCAGAGACACAGCCCAAAAAAGAATGATTGGATTGGAAAATGGAGCCGAGGAAGTTACCCATAATAAAGGAAGCACAAAGAGATGAATAAAAGGAAAATATTTTTTAAATGAAATTGATGCTAAGAGATATGAAGAGAATGAAAAAAATAAAGCATATGTAAAGGGTAAATAAGAGAATGTACCTATGTGTACTCATTTGTGCAAAAAAAAAAAAAAGGGACAATTGGAGATGGGGGATGTCTGTAATCCCAGCGGCTCAGGAGGCTGAAGGAGGAGGATCAAAGCCAGCCTCAGCAGATTAGCAAGGCACTTAGCAACTCAGCAAGACCTTGTCTCTAAATAAAATATAAAGAAAGGCCTGGGGAGGTGGCTCAGAGATTAAGCACACCTGGGTTAAATCCTCAGTACCCAAAACAAAACAGAACAAAACACACACAGATCAAGGAGATGAATTATCTTCAAGGGTGTGAGGGAAGATGTGGGAAAAAGAGAAGTGTATGAGGAGAGGACAGGAGAAAGTACACTCTCCGAATATACCTCTTTCTGTAATTATGCTACGTGGAACCATGCTGATGTTTTATGTATTCAAAAATAAGCAAATAAATAAGATCAATAGGTTGGGGGGCAAAAGAAATACAAACAGAAATAAACCAAATCATTTTCAAATGAATAATGTAATCACATTGAAGGAGGAAAAAGAAAAAAAAAAAGAATCCAAATAGTATTGACTCAGGCTAAACAAATATTGACTTCTAGATAGGAGACTTCTTCTTCAGACAAACCTGGTGTAACAATTTTGAAACTAACTTATTTGTATTATAGGATCGATTGAATTAGCAAATAATACAAATAACAGGAGCAAGATTTCTCACTGGGAGAGAAGGGAGTTACCAAGGTGGAAATGGAAAACACTGAATAAATCTTGTATACTGAAATGAAATTGGAGGTAAACCTCCAAATAAACTTGAGTTTTAAAAATAGATAGATGGAGGTGGTGTGTGTGTCTGTACTGCCTGCCACTCCAGAGACTGAAGCGGAAGGATCACAAGTTTTAGGCCAGCCTGTCTCAAAATTAAAAAAATAAAAATAAAAAATAGATGTAGTTCAGTGTTAGAGCAGCCCTGGGTACAATCTCCAGTACCAAAAGAAAAGAAAAAGAAAAAGAATTTCAAATGGTTCAGAAGAAAATTGAATGGTAGGTAATTAGAAAAATATAATCATGGTAAAATGAAAAAATTGGGGGACTCTGGGTAGAAGACATATGGGAATCCTTTGTATTACCTTGTACCTTTCCTGCAAGTCTGAAATCATATCAAAATTTAAAAATAAGCAGGGTGTGGTGGCATAGGCTTGTAATTCCAGCAGCTCAGGAGACTGAGGCAGGAGGATCACAAGTTCAAAGCCAGCCTCAGCAACTTAGTGAGGCCTTAACAAACTTATGGAGACCCTGTCTCAAAATAGAAAATAAAAAGGACTGTGGCTCAGTGGTTAAGCACTCCTGGGTTCAATCCCTGGTACCCAAAATCAATCAACCAATCAATTAATCAATCAAATATCTAATAGGCTTCCCTAAAGAGAGAATAGAAAGAATGAGAAGCAAGTAAAAAGCAGAACATTTTCCAGAATTGAAGACCCAATCCCCAGTCTGAAGGATCTCATGTCCCAAGCAGGATAAATTAAAAACAAAACCATATCTAAGAGGACCAGAGCATGAATTTGAATAGAAAATCTTAAATTTACCTGAAATTAAAGGCAGAGTACCCACCAAGTTCCCATTCTGAGTTAGCATGAAATCTTTCACTGTCCTACTTCATCCTGCCAGGGATGTAAATCAGCCCTTTGTCCAGCAGATCCACGTGGTATATGCTACCTTCCTGCTGTTTACCAGGTCAACTGTGGTGGTATCACAGTGCTTGTGTTCAAGAAAACTGTAATTTACTTAGTAATGGCCCTAAAGTACAAGAGTAGTGATGCTGGCAATTTGGATGTGCCCAAGAGAAGCCACAAAGTGCTTCTTTTAAGTGAAAAAGCAAAAGTTCTTGTTAATGAAGGAAAGGAAAAAAAACAACTCCCAAGCTGAGGTTGCTCAGATCTACTGGAAGAATGAGTCTTCTACCTGTGAAATTATGAAGAAAGAAAAAGGAATCAGTAGTACTTTTGCTGCTTCATCCAAAACTGCAAAAGAGTTATGGCCACTGTGCATGATGAGTGCTTAGTTAAGATGCAGAAGGCATTCCACTGCAGTTCAGAGGGCTGAGGGCACAGTGGTAGAGCAAGGCCCTGGGTTCAATCCGCAGTCTCCCCAGCCCTGCCCGCAAGTTACAGAGGTGGGTACTATCCACAGTTTCAGGCATCCACTGGGGATCTTAGAATGTAGACTCCCTCATTAAGGGAGCACTACATTATAGCTACTGTAGGAATTTCTTGATCTTATGGTGACTCTACTCACTTGAGGGATCATTGAACTATATCCCACAAGATAGGCCATTTATATTCCCACGCCAGCATGAGAGAGTAAGGATTCTTCCATGTCTTACCCACAACCTATTATTACCTGACTTTTTGATTCTAAGCCATCTTAGATGTGAAGTGCTATCAAGTTGTGGCTTGGGATTGCACTTCCCTAATGACTAATGATGTCAAGCATCTGTTCATGTGATATGGGCCATTTCTATATCATCCTTGGAGAAATGTCTGTTCAGATCCTTTTCCCATCTTTGATTGGGTTATTTGTCTTTCTCTTATGGAGTCGAAATGTTCTTTATGTATTCTGGATCCAAGTCCCTTCCCAGATGTATAATTTACAAAGATTTTCTCCCACTTTGTGGGTTGTCTTTTCATTTTCTTGATGGTGTGCTTTGAAACACAAAAGCTTTTAATGTTCATTAGTTCAAATTAGCTAGTTTTTTAATTTTGTCGTTTTACTTTGGTGTCATGTATATCTGAGAATCCATTGCTAAATGCAAGGTCATAAAGATTCCTTTTTTTTTTTCCCCTAAGATTTTATCACTTTAGCTCTTGAATTTTGGCATTTGGTTGCTTTTTTAGCTATTTTTCATATGGTGTTGGGTAAGAGTCCGAGTTTATCCATTCTCATATGGCCATCCAGTTAACCCGGCAACAGCTGTTTTAAAAGACTATTTTGGGGCTGGGGTTGGGGCTCAGTGGTGGAGCGCTTGGCCAGCACATGTGAGACCCTGGGTTCGATCCTCAGCACCACATAAAAATAAATAAATAAAGATATTGCGTCATCTACAACTAAAAATATTTTTTAAATAAATAAATAAAATTGGGGCTGGGGTTGTGGCTCAGTGGTAGAGCACTCACCTAGCACATGCGAGGTCCTGGGTTCAATCCTCAGCACCACATAAAAATAAATAAATAAAATAAAGATATTCACAACTACAACTAAAAAATAAATATTTAAAAATTTTTAAAAATAAATAAATAGATAGATAGAAAATAAAAGACGCTTCTTTCCCTCACAGGAGGGTCTTAGAGTGCTTTTTGAAAGGCAATTGACTTAGACATAGGATTTCATTTCTAGACTGTCAGTTCTATCCTTCTGGACTGCATTTACACATGTGCCAGGAACTCCTAAACTTGATCACCATGACTTTTTAGAAGTGTTAGAAATCCGTCAGTCTTCCTACTGTGTTCCAGAAGAGTTTTGACTGTTCTAGCGTCCTCGAATTCCTGGGGAATTCTAGAATCAGCTGTTGATTTCTATAGAGACCAACTGGGGTTCTGACGAAAACTGCAGGGTAACACTTCTGCTGGCTTTTGGTTTACTTTGCTCTGCTTTTCCAGTGTCTTGAGATGGAACATTAGATTATCAGTGTGAAATCTTTCTTCCCTCTTAATCTAGGAACTCAGCGTACATTCCCTTCAGCACTGCCTTCTCTGTGAATCACAAGTGTTGTTATGGTGCATCTTCATTCCATTCACCTCTGACTTATTGTCTGAGGTTTTATTGTTGTGGGTGTTTTTTTTTTTTAATTTTTTTTTTTTAGTTGTAGATGGACACATATGAGAATGTTTCCTGTCTTTTTTGGTCCTCTATTATTCCTTTACTGCTTTCTCTAGTATTAAGTGAATATTTATTTGCATGTGGTGCTGAGGACTTGTACCCAGAATACATAAAGAACACTTTAGCTCCATAAGTGCCTCACACGTGCAAGGCAAGGGCTCCACTCCTGAGCCCCCAGCCCCAGCCCCTGTTGTGGGTCTTTTTTGTTTGTTTTCTTGTCATTTGATTTTGCAGTGCTGGGGACCAGGGGTGCTCCACCACTGAGCTACATCCCAGAATTTTTTATATTTTATTTAATATTAGCTGTAGATGGACACAATTATTTGACTTATTTACTTTTATGTGGTGCTGAGGATTGAACCCATTCCCTCAAAAATTCTAGGCAAGTGCTGTATCACTGAGCCCCTCACCAGAGCCCTTTTTATTTTTCATTTTGAGACAGGGTTTCACAAAGTGGCTGAGCCTGGGATATCTTTCCCCACCCTCTTTTTATTTTTTATTTTTTTGGTACTGGGAATTGAAACCAGGGGCTCTTAACAACTGAGCTACATCTCCAGTCCCCCTTTTAAACTTTTATTTAGAAACGATCTCACTAAGTGGCTGAGGCTGGCTTTGAATTGGCGATCCTCCTGCCTCAGCCTCCTGAGCCACTGGTACTACAGGAATACCCCACCGTGTCTACCCTTAACATTAGAGGTAGAATATGTATAAGAATAAAGCCAAAAGAGGCAGGGGTGTAGTGAATACATAAAAATGACATTTCTGTATCTCATTGGAATTGTTAGTATGAATATGAAATTGAGTCTGATTAGTTAGGAGGTGTATAGGAAGCACTAAGGAAAAAAACATTTAAAACCACTCCAACGTCTGTGTGCGCACATACGTGTGCTAGGGTCTTGTACATACTGATCAAAAACTCTACCACCAAACTGTACCCATAGCTCCACAACTGTTTTGTTGTTTTTGTTGTTTGGGGACCAGGGATTGAACTCAGGGGCACTTGGCCACTGAGCCACATCCCATTCAAGGACATTTGTGTCCTTGAATCTAAAATGGTATCTCTGTAGACAGTACCTAGTTGTATCTCATTTTTTTATTCATTTTTATTTGTTTTGACGCAGTTGGTCAATCCGTTCATGTTTAATGCTCTTTTGATACAGCTGGATTCACGTGGCCATCTTACTAGTGGTTTCCTGTCTCATGTCTTTTTTGGTCTTCTATTGTTCCTTTACTGCTTTCTCTAGTATTAAGTGAATATTTTGTAATGAAGCATTTAAATTCTTTGATTTTTTTTCCCACTATTTCGAGGGTTTTTAAATGTTTCTTTCTTGGGGCTTCCTGTACAGATCTTATCTAATCAGACTCAATTTCATATTTGTACTAACAATTCCAATGAGATACAGAAATGTTACTTTTATATATTCACTACACCCCTACCTCTTTTGGCTTTATTCTTATACATATACCTCTTAAAGTTACAAATGAAATAATACATTGCTATAACTGTTATTTTATCATCTGTAGTCATTGATGCAGCTCAATAAACTTTGCTTGCAACCACCTATGTGCTTCATTGGCAAATATATTACATTTCTGGATATTTCAGGCCCACTTTTGTACACATTATTTTACACATTTGCTTTTTTCTTTTCCTTCTTTTTTTTTTTTTTTTTTTTTTGTGTGTGTGTGTGTGTGCGCATGCTGTGGGTTTGACTGGGCCTTGTATATGCTTGTCAAAAACTACCACCAAACTGTATCCATAGCTCCACAGCTGTTTTTTGTTTTGTTTTTGTTGTACCAAGGATTGAACCCAGACGCACTTGACCACTGAGCCCCATCTCCAGCCCTATTTTGTATTTTACTTAGAGACAGGGTCTCGCTGAGTTGTTTAGCGCCTCATTTTTGCTGAGGCCGCCTTTGAACACTCTCGATCCTCCTGCCTCAGCCTCCTGAGCTGCTGGGATCCACAACTGCTTTTTTTTTTAAATATACTTTATTTTTTTTCTATATCTTATTTCTTTTTTAATGTGGTGCTGAAGACTGAACCCACTGCCTCACATGTGCGAGGCAGGCGCTCTACCACTGAGCTACAGCTCCAGCCCCCACAACTGCTTTTGAAAGAAGTTAGGAGAGGAACACTAGGCATGATGATGCATGCCAGGATTCCTCATGACTTGGGAGGCTGAGGCAGGAGAATGGCAAGTTCAAGCCAGTCTCAGAAACTTAGACCTCTCTCAAATCAAAAATTAAAGCCAGGTGTGGTGGCCCACTCCTGTCATCCCAGTGATTTGGGAGGCTGAAGTAGGAGGATCCCAAATTGAAAGCCAGCTTCAGCAACTAAGTGAGTCCCTAAGCAACTTAGCAAGATCCTGTTTCAAAATAAAACATAAAAACAGCCGAGGATGTGGCTCTGTGCTTAAGTGTCCCTGGGATCAATCCCTGGTACCAAAAAATAAAATAAAAATTAAGAAGGGCTAAGGGTGTATCTTAGTAGTAGAGTATCCCTGGTTCAATCCCTAATACGGGGCGGGAGGGGGGGGCAGTAAATAAAATATAAAAAGAAAAAAAAACATGTCTTTATACTATCTTTTATAATTGTGTCACTTTCTAGGGCTCTCTTTTGTGTCTTTCAAGATTCCCTCTTTGTCTTTGACTTTCAGCATTTTTACTATGATGTGTCTTTTAATCTTTGAGTTTATGTTTATTCTCCTTGGAGTCCACTAGCTTTCTGGATACGCGGGTGCTGTTTTTCTATAAAATTTGAAGTTTCTGGCCATCATTTCTTTCAATATTTTGTCTTCTCTCTTTCTGATCCCTCTGGTACATGTAAATTGGTGTCCTTCATGGAGTCCCATATTTCTGTGAGGCTCTGTTCAACATGGAATGCTGGACCTTCCACTTACAAACCGGGGGACCTTGGTAACTGCCTTTGCTGCTGTGCCTTGGTTTTCCCAACTGCTAAATGGGATGATGACCACACTAACTCATAGGGTTGCTGTGAGTTTTTCGTGAGTGGATGAAGGTCATCTGTGACAGTTCTAGGTCAGGGTCTGATATTTGCCACCAGGGTGCTCCTCCCAGTTCTCTTTCTCTGGTTGTCTCCTGCAGAAAACTGTATCTTGAATCTCCTCTGTTAGGTGCAGGACAAGCTGAGTAAGCTGTCTGCAGGGCATGCCAAACAAAGTTAGCTGCAGGGTGACCTGGTCACTCAAACCCTCTGTCTGGCTCTTTATCACCTGTTTGCTTCGAGCCCAAACGCCCAAGCCCCGGCTCAAGGCTGAACGCTTCGCCCGCCTGCTCAAGGCTGAACGCTTCACCCCCCTGCTCAAGGCCGAACACATAACCCCCCTTGTGTCAACAAGGCAGCTTGCAGACCCAGAGACCTCATTAGATTTGGGCTATAAAAACTCCCTCCTGCCGGGCCCCTCTCTCTCTTGCTTTCTCTATCTCTCTTGCTCTCTCTGTCTCTCTCTTGTGTGCGCTTCCTCTCTCTCTCTCTCTTTCTCTTTCTCTCTCTTCTCCTCGGTTGCACTGCTGTAATAAAGATCTCTTGGTTGCTCTGAGTGTTGTGGTCACTTTCCTTTCATTGGTGCCGAAACCCGGGAGAGGGTTAAAACCCACTTTTGGGTCCCTCTTCCTTCGGAAATGCCACTCACGGGACGACCTGAACCCATTTTCTCGATCGCCAGAACTCCATCCACCACCAGCCTTAGTGAGTTTCCCCTTCCTGGAGAGGATTTGACCGTTGATTGTCCGGCAAACCTCTTTGCCCACCTGCGGGGAGGAAAACACCCCACCACAGCCTTCAAGGCTACGGTGGCCCTCAGGGACGCCTTCCTAGGGCAGATTAGACTCCTGGGTTCAAAATTATTCCCCTTCCCCTTCCCAGCTGGTAGTTTACCAGCATAGGCTTTGTAGGTCTCCCTCAAAGGACTGTGTAATCTCTAGGGACAGAGAACTGAACATCACATCCCACCCAGACCTTCACGGTCTCGGTGGCTTTCCTAAAGTCCTAGTCCTCACCTTCAAGACTCGGCCGCCAGAGAGAACCTTACCCTCCCCTTCCTCTCTCTTCCCCTGTCTCTCTCTTTCCCCTCTTTCCGGCCCTGGGAGTATCTGGCTTCTCCAGGAGGGGTCCCGAAAAGCCTTGGCCAAGGTCTCCCACAGCTCCGGCTCCGTCCAGGACGAGAGCTTCGACTGTCAGGATTCAGTGACGACCAATCTCTGCAGCTCGAACCTGCCACTAAGGCACTCCTGATTTTTGGCTCTAGCGGGGACGCCCCTTTTGCCAATAAATCAGTTTCCTCCTTCTCTCTTATACTATCTTTGCGTCTCCTTCCCTCTCCCTTATACTACGTTTGCGTCTCTTTCCCCCTCCCCTATACTATGTTTGCGTCCCCTTCCCTCCTCCTTATACTACGTTTGCGACATGGGTAATGTGTCCTCTCTGCCGGTCGACTCTCCCCTACAATAACTCTTGGATAATCTCAAAACCCTCTCCTTGACATCTGACATCAAACCCCAAAAATTGATCAAATATAGCACCCAAGCCTGGCCCACTTATCCTTTAGACAACCAAAGCAGACGTGTTATCAATAAGATTAATATAAAGTTCAATAAAGTGGGTACAATTTAAATGTAATATATTATGTTAGCTAGTATTCATGTGACCTCAAACAACAATATATGTAAACTTTATAAAATAATATTTTTAAAAAAGGATCAGCTTCAATACTAGAACACTTTACCTAAGATTTATAAAGAGCCCTGGCTTACCTGAGATAAGGCTGTGCCTCCCATCTTACTACATGTCAGAATGACTCCAAAGTAGGCCAGACTTCAGCTAAAGCCCAATACTCTTAATTTAAGGTGAAACTGACTTTGCTGGATGTTTAAGATCAAGACTTAAACTTAAATTAAAAAGGCCAAGAAAACCAATATTTGGCTCTGGCCCTCTGAGTCAGTCTGAATCCAGGGAACAGGGAACTTCTCTAAAGAGCTTTGCAACTCTGGGCCACATAACCTCCTGATCAGGGAGATTAATGAGACCACTAGAGAATGAAAAGCCAATCCGTGCATTTGCTATGAAGAGGAGGGTCACCGGAGAAGGGAGACATCCCTGATGCTTCCAAGGGAAGCCACATGGTCAAGCAAGACCTGGACCCATCCTAGCGCAGATGGCACTAGCAGAACTAAGAGAAGCTGCTCTCAAGTTCCCCCACGAGTGACCCCTATGGGAACTTGGCTGACTCTTAACAATAGATAGAAACAAAGTCAATTTTGACCAACTTGATCTTAAACACCTACCAAAAACAGTTAAGCCAAAACCAGTTATTCCTGGGGGTAATGAAGGACAAAGAACAGCTAGAAAAGAGGAGACAGCAACTAGGCCAACAGGCTCCATGGGGAATGTTCAGTCAAGTATGGCCTTGGCTTCTCCCCCTCGCAGGACCCTTATTAGTCCTCTTTATGTTTCTCCTAATAGGACCATGTATGTTAAATTGCCTACAGAAGTTCCTGCAAGATCAGATACACAAATTCACCAACCAGTCAGTCAATCAATTACTTCTTTAACACTACCAGCCCCTGATGCCCAAGACAGAGACCTATGACTCATGATCAACTCCTCTGGCTCCAGAGACTCTGCCCCCACCTAAAACCCTCCCTAACCCCTTTTCCAGATTTTACAACCCCTCTTTCACTTCCTAGGAATGAGAACTACTCTCCTGCAGGTCCACTCTGATTGTTCTGTCTGCTCTACAATATCCCCACAAGGAAGCATCAAACCTAAACTCCCCAGGCATCAGATGAGGAGCCACTAGCCAGGCAAAGGCTGGTAGATCAACTTCACTCATATGCTTAGGCACAAAAAGCTTCACTACCTACTTACTTTGGTTGATACTTTTTCAGGTTGGATAGATGACTTCCCTACATCCAGGGAAATTGCTGACACCATTGCCTCCATCCTCATTGAGGGGATCGTTCCCAGGTTCGAACTTCCCGCCTCCATCCAGTGAGACAATGGTCCAGCTCTCACTTCTCAGGTTGTTCAACTAGTCTCCAAAGGCCTCAACATCACTTGGAGGCTCCACATCTCCCACCAACCCCAATCCTTGGGTAAGGTTGAGAGGCCTAACGGCATTCTCAAAGATCATCTCACTAAACTTGCTATTGAACTTAGGCTCTCCTGACCCAATCTCCTGCCGTTGGCCCTCACCTGATTTTAGGTAGCCCCAAGAGCTCCCTCAGGCCTTAGCCCCTTTGATTAATTCTATGAGTACCCTTTCTTAACCACCCAAAGCTTTCCAATCACTCCTCTTCCCCTTGTGTCCTACCTGTCCTATCTCACACTTCTATGCAAACTCCTAAGGGAACACACAGACGGGTGCCTTCCTGCACCTTGCCTCAATCCCAGCACAACCACAAACTGAATTGGACCCTCTTCAACTCGGTGACTCAGTCTTAATTCAGGAACTACATTCTCAATCGTTGGAACCTTGATGGACGGGACCCCATACAGTCATACTTACTACCCCAATGGTAACCAAGCATTTAGACATTCTCTCTGGTACTTAAAAAGGCACCTGTTCCAAATGTCCAGTCCTGGACTTCCACCACGCCCACCAAACTCAAAATTTCTCACCAACCCTCTTCTTCTTTTACTAATCGTTATTCTCTCTCAAGTTTTTATCTCAAACCACAGATGCCACTTCTACAACCAAGCCACCAGGATGACACCACCCACTCTCAGTTTATGGGTCAAGGCGATTGCTCTTCCACTGGCTGAAATCGGGCTGTCACCCTTAACACTACTGGATTCAACCAAGCCACCTCTGATACTTCCTAGAGTCCCCACAACAGGACCAATGGCTGATACCAAGAATCTCCTCCACCCAGGACTGGTTTGATGCCATCAATGACTTGTGGCTTCAAGGAACTTTTATGGACTTTACCCCTACCAAAGTAGTTATTATAGCCACTGAGTGTTATTTTTGGCTGCCCTGATGTTCTCAGACCTGTCCCCGGAACATTCCTCCACTTCCCCTTCTAGGCCCAACACCGCCTACCATTAAGCAGGAAGTAGCCAGAGGACTTTACGCTGTCCCCCATGTCACTTAGAAAAACAAAAAGGGAGGAATGTTAGGTGCAGGACAGGCTGAGTAAGCTGTCTGCAGGGCATGCCAAACAAAGTTAGCTGCAGGGTGACCTGGTCACTCAAACCCTCTGTCTGGCTCTTTATCACCTGTTTGCTTCAAGCCCAAACGCCCAAGCCCCGGCTCAAGGCTGAACGCTTCACCCCCCTGCTCAAGGCTGAACACATAACCCCCCTTGTATCAACAAGGCAGCTTGCAGACCCAGAAACCTCATTAGATTTGGGCTATAAAAACTCCCTCCTGCCGGGCCCCTCTCTCTCTTGCTTTCTCTATCTCTCTTGCTCTCTCTTGCTTTCTCTCTCTCTTGTGCGCGCTTCCTCTCTCTCTCTCTCTCTTTCTCTTTCTCTCTCATCTCCTCTGTTGCACTGCTGCAATAAAGATCTCTTGGTTGCTCTGAGTATTGTGGTCACTTTCCTTTCATCCTCCAAGTTCCTTTCACCACATTCTCCTCTCTTCTTGAGAGTGTCTTTGAGTAGAACTTCTCAGAGCTCTATTACCAATGAAGTCAGCTCCTTCGGGAAGAGGCAAGAAGCTGTGTTTTAGCCTAATTCTCCTCCTGGGTCACTGCTCTGGATCTGGCATGCTGTAGGAGAGGAGGGCTGAGCCGGGCGGGGCAGTAGCCTGAGGTGGTTTCCTCTTGCCTGCCCTTTGCCTCTTGGTGTGCAGCCAGCCAGCACCACGGGAGCAAGGGAGCAAGGGCAGGGACAAACAGAGCCCCAGTGTGCTCAGGAGCACCTGGCCCCAGGCAGAACCTGTGTTCCAAGAACGTGTTCCTGGGCAGAGGTTTCTTGGTTCTTATCTTCACCAAAGAAAGACTGTGGTCGAGAGACAGAGAGAGAGAGAGAGAGAGAGAGAGAGAGAGAGAGAATTTTTTAAATATTTATTTCTTAGTTTTTTCGGCGGACACAACATCTTTGTATGTGGTGTTGAGGATCGAACCCAGGCCGCATGCATGCCAGGCAAGCGTGCTACCACTTGAGCCACATCCCCAGCCCCACAACACATTTACTTAACAGAACAATCTTACACTTTAGAGAAGATATGAGACAGCCTCATATCTTCCGCACTGTGGGCCCTATGGGGCTTTGAGGCCTGTTTGGGATCCTACAATCCTTTAAATAAAATAATAATATTAAAGTAATAAAAATAATAATATTCATTTGGGACAGTTATGTTTGTTTCCCACCTAAGTTTAGTGCCCCTTTGCCAATTTCACCATCTTGGAACTTTCCCCAGCGTCTAAGCAAAACCAGAAACCTTGGGGGTGGGGGGTCAAATAACGATGCAAATGATATTATGATCCGGGGTCCAGGGAGGAAGCACTGGTATTATGAGCATGCTCTGGTTGCTCAGGGATAACTATGTCCATTCCCCAGATTGACAGGGACCTGTTTGACCACAAGAAGGTGGTCCCTAGGTGGGCAATTAGGTGCCCCCTAGGGTGGGGCCTGAGTCTCCATTGCCCACCTTCTTTGCTCACGGCTGTCTGGCTATCTTCTCTGATGGACCTGGGTGGAAAGGAGCCTCCACCTCCCAACTGCACTGTCTGCAGCTTAGTTTCAGCAACAGGTGAACAAAAGCAGGAGAGAAATGCCAACCACGCTCCCGGGAAGAAACTCCTCTGAGTGGGAGTTGGGGAAAGGGAGCCCCGTGTTCTTGGCTTCAGACAAGAAGGGTACTTCTGTCCTGCATGGCAGAGAGGAGAAAAAGCAGGGAAAGGTCTTGATCGAATTATCCCAGGTATTTATGGATTATTGTTTATTTATTTTTTTGTCATAGATGGACATAATGGCTTTATTTTATCTATTTATTTTTATGTGGTGTTGAGGATCGAACCCAGGGCCTCACATGTGCTAGGCAAGTGCTCTACCACTGAGCCGCAACCCAGCTCCAAATTTATGTTGTTTTTTTAAAACTAAGTTTTCACAGATTTTGTTAAATAGACATTCCCCTATTGTATGTCTGTCCTTATAACAATTTCCAGAGACTTCAAATAATGGGTTTTTACTTTTGTTTTTACAATTTTACTAGTTTCAATAGTACATGGAGGGCCTCACACTGTCATGCCAGAAATCAGTGTCTCTGCCAAAGTATTTTAGTGCCTGTATTAGGTTGCTATTGCTGCTATAACAAATTATCACAAACCGAATGTGGTAAGTGATGAACCCAGACTAATGCCATCTTAAATTTGGGAGCCATCTCGTCACAAAGTCAAGAAAAGTTAATTTCTGTTTTACTATAAATTACTGCGATTTCTAAACTTGTTTGAAATTCCTGCCTATGCCTTGAACTCACCCATGCCTGGCTTCCCCTGACCAGATAACAACCCTCTCTGAAACCTCAGTAGTGCCTCATAAATTCTGATGCTGGGATCTAAATTTATTCCCTACCTTGAAATGCTAAACCATGTAGATCATTAACCTACTATCTGCCTTTGTATTATGTTAGTCAAAATCCTGTTAGCTGTAAGTTCTCAAGACACCCCCTTTTGCAACTTTTTGTGCTATAAAACTGCTCCGAGAGAGCTGGGGTACTGTTCTCTAGCCCAGGGTTTTGGGGAGAGACAGTCCTGGCCAGTTCCAGTTTATACAAATACAAGCTTGCTTTAATTTTATTTAAAACTGGAATTGGTGGTCTTTGTGTCGGGGTTTAACATCTGGCGGCCCCGGTGAGATCAGATCACCAGAGCAATTCAGTGAAAACCTTCACTCTGGGACTCCGGGGCTGGAGTGCCGCCCCAGGGGGTGCACAACTTGAAATGTTCCAAGGCCCTGGGATGTGCCTTCAGTTCATCAGATTGCTGGAGTGAACTGCTGCACTAAAAAAATTAGCAAGTATTCAGGGGAGGAGGCCTCCATAGGAAAGTGGCCCCCTTATAGCATCTGGTATTGGGTTAAAAGAGATCTCTTCTAGAGACAGTGAGGTGCCTGGCGAGGCACATACTCACTCCTGTCCTCTGGTATTGGTTGGTAAGGAATTCCTTCTGGTGGGGACAGTGAGGTGGCTGGTGAGACACAATGTGCTCCTGTCCAGGACAGTAGTGAAATGTTGCACTGTCCTTTGGTATTGGTTTGGTAGGGACAGAGAGGTGCCTGGTGAGGCACACACACACTCCTATCTGGAATTAGCAAGATATTGCACTTCTCCCTGGGTTTTGGCACCTGGTTCTTGTTCTCCTTATGTTTTATGTTTTTTTTTTTTTTTTTTATGTTTTTTCTGCCTTTTCTAGTAGAAACTTAAGACAGTTGAACAACAAAATGGGTAATAAGTAAGCCTAATACTCCTTTGAGCTGTGTTTTGAGGAACTTTGACAAACTTTACTCCCCTTTGTTAAGCAGGATTGGGGAAGCAGTGTTTTCTTTTCTTCCCTAGTTGGCTGCCTTGAGCACACCCACTGCAGGAGGGAGATGCCTGCTGGGGATCTGGGAAATGAATAGCTCCCAAGTTAACAAGTGAATCCTAACCTGCCATCAGGGCACCCTGGGAACCCCTACCGAAATGTAACTCTTAACAAAATTTCTTTAAAACCCCTTGTCCCTCCAGATCAAGAGAGTCACAGCCTTTGGGACAGGAGTCCCCTGTTTCTCCTTTGTTAGCAAAGCAATGAATTTTCTTTTTCCTTTTTCTCAAAATCCTTCCCTCATTATTAAATTGTCATTAATTGACTTTGCGGACAGAAACTGAACTTTCAGTTACAAATTTTGACACCCCAGGTGGGACTCCAGAGCAGCCCCCGTTCTGCTTTCTTGGGGAAACCTGGCACTCCAGCAACTTCAGGCGAAGGATGTAAGATGAACTTTTGAGAGCTGACTACTGGAGAGTTAGGAAACAGACAAGAGTGCCTGGGGTCTGATGGAACCAGAGGAGCTAATCCTGTAAGTAAAGGGAGGGACTGAGGGACTCCCAGCAGCTGCCGAAGCCCCTTTTGCTTGGGGAACTCCTGCCTTCCTTCTCTGCACTGTAAGGATCGCTCCATCTCTTTTTACCTTAAAAAACAAACAAACAAAAAAAAAGGGAAACAATGCAGTAAAGTCACTACACGGAGACCCTTGATTTTACACTTTGTAAGACTGGAAGACGCCACACCACATGACACAGATCACCAAAGAGTTTTCCACTTTATTACAAAAGGCTGTGTGTTTATATAGGTCTAAGGAGAGGTCGCAGGGCTGAGGTAGATAACAGGTTGCCCGTTTATTGGCAAGCTCTTCCATATGTCAGTTCCGGAGCCCAAGAAGTTAATTCTAATTGGGGCTAAGGCTTCCCACCAGCAGGGTTTGAACATTGGCACCGGCGGGAACGTTTCGCACCAGTGAAAGAAACAAAGAGGAGAAAGGGGGTCGTTAGACGTCATGCTGGGGTTTTTCTCTGGGGTGCTTATGTTTTCCCAACATTCCTCCCTTTTTGTTTTCTTAGGAATTGGGGCGTCGTTAGTCAGATCTGGCTGCTTCTGGCTGTGCGGGGACGGCGTAGGGCCTAGAAGGGGAAGTGGAGGAATGTTGGGGGGGGGCAGGTCTGGGGATATCATGGCAACCAGAAATAAAACCCAGTGGCTATAGACAGCTACTTCCATAGGGGTGAAGTCTATGAAAGTTCCCTGAAACCAGAAGTCGTCGATGGCGTCGAACCAGTCCTGGATGGAGGAGATTGTTAGTATCAGCCACTGGTCCTGTAACAGAGACTCTAGGAAATATTGGAACCGTTGCCTTGACATGGCATCACCAGCACCTGAAGAAGATCAGAGCAAACAAAAGCAGGATGAAGATAAAAATTAAAGCAAATGTCAGTTTGGGGCAGAAGTTCCATGTCGGGGGACTGACAGAGAAAAGGCCAAGGGCCATGAGGAGGCTTAAAAGGACATAAAGGCTCAAGAATCCAGGATGGCAGATTAAGAGGTTCTCTGGGCTCATTGTCTCCCACTGTCCAATGTCCGTTGCATTCCATCGCGCCTGGTAGTGAGCTTCAGCAATGAGTGAGCTGTTCTCTTGAAGATGTTGGGGGCTCATCGGTCATCAGAGGCTGGTAGTACCTAAGCAGAGGCTGGTTGAAAATTTGGTTAGAGATCTTCTGTAATTGGCCCTGTAGGAAGCGAAGCAAACAGGGCAGGAAGAGACACATCAGGAAAAGAAGACATATGGGCCCTAAAAGAGGCAACAACCACGATTGGAAGTGGGCTAAAAAGAAGGTGGCAAATGGGTTTTGGTTTGGTGGATTTTTCAAAGAGGTAGCCAAGTCGGTGAGCTTGACTACATGAGTTTCCACAAGGCCTGATTCATTGATGTAGTAACAGCATTCTTCCCTCAAGAAAAGACAGGTTCCACCTTTTTCGGCTGTGAGTAAGTCTATAGCTCGTCGATTTTGAAGAGTAACTTGAGCCAAGGATGTGACCTGCCTTTGTAAGGATGCTAGAGATTCTGCCGTAGAAGTGAGTGCTTATTCAAGTTTAGAACTTAAGTCCTGTACAGCCCATAAGGAGTGTCCTAGAGCTCCACCAGAAATTCCAGCTCCCGCTACAGATACAGCCAGTGAGAGACCCACCAGTATTGGAAGGGAAGCAGCCCGCTTATTCTGCACTGGGGGAGACAAGAGGGCCTGCACTTCAGCTGGGGTATAGAGAGTCAATTGCGGGACAAGCGTCACCAGTATACATGGGGTAGAGGTGTTGGTGAATAAGATAGTGATGAGAGAACCATTACACCAGAAGAATGAGCCAGGTGGTGCATAGAGGGTGAAGTTAAAGGTGATGTTAGAGTGGCAAAACTTTGACTGGGAGACACCCAAGCCCAGGAGGCAGCACCGGGGAATCACAGTATGGTTAGACTCCTCGGGCTCCCATAATGGAGCGTCGGGTGAAAGGGTTCAGAGAGAATGGCGGGCAGATGGAGTGGAGAAATTTGAGAGGTCAGAAGCCTAGAAGTTCAAGGGAACCGCTGCAAGCAAAGGTCGAGTCAGAGAGGCGCATAAGTAGCAATCAGTTGGTGTGATGGCGGGGAGGGTTAGATTTAAGAAGGTTACAGTTTCAGTAAGTAGTCGTAGCCATGAATACTGTGGTGGACTCCCGACATTAGGCTCATATGGATCCTGTATGGAGTCTAACAACTGCTGTTCAGAATGCTTTATATCAGTAGAGATTATAGCTACTGAGGGCTGGGAGGGTTGAAGCTCTCGGGAGATGGAGATGGAGCCACAGGGGGTGGGAGAGGATATGTCACAGTAGAAGGAAGCATTTACCCTAGAAGTCCAGCATGGAGGGTTAGGGTCAGTGATAGCCAATTGATAGCCCCCCGAGATCAATCTGAAATTTCCAACGCAGGACTCCCCAATGCATGCATGTGGGTTATGAACGTTACATGACCAGTAGGGGCATCCCCCATAGGTTTTGGGCCACCATTTGCAGTGATCCTCTGTCTGATCATATAAGAAGCAAAGGTAAGGCCTAGTGGCTATTTTTAAAAGTTCAGAATTCTGGTAGGAGAGGGGAAGGAAGATAGATGCATTACATCCGGTAGGGGCGTAATCGACTGAAGAAACTAGGTGAGTGTAATGAGGACATATGTCTCGTTACATATGCCTTGGACATATGTCTCTCTGACTTTGAATCTCCAAGTATCATGGTGGAGTAGGGCAGGTGGGACACAATGGGGGGGAGGAGTGACAGGAAAGTTTTAGTTGATTAAGAAAGGCATCCATAGAACAGCTCAAAGGGGCTAAGGCCTGAGGGGGCTCTAGGAGTTGCCCGAATTTGGGTGAGGGCCAATAGCAAAAGATTGGGCCAGGATAGTCTGTGTTCAATAGCAAGTTTAGTGAGATGATCCTTGAGAATGCCATTAGGCCTCTCAACCTTACCCGAGGATTGGGGTCAGTGGGGGATGTGGGGCCTCCAAGTGCTGTTAAGGCCTTTGGAAACTAGTTAAACAATCCAAGAAGTGAAGGCTGGACTGTTGTCTGACTGGATGGAGGCAGGAAGTTCAAACCTAGGAATGATCTGCTTAATGAGGATGGAAGTGACAGTGTCAGCAGTTTCCATTGGTGTCAGCAGTTTTCCTGGAGGTAGGGAAGGCTTCTATCCAACTGTAAGAGAGTGCTATCCCCAAATTACAAACAGTTAAATCCTATGTCAAGGCCTGACCAAAGTGGTAGGGACTGTCCCTGAAGCCTTGGGGTAGGCCTGTCCATGTCAGCTGTTGAAACCTAAAGAATGTAAGGTCTTCCCATGTGAAGGCAAAGAGGTAATAAAAGTCAGGATGCAAAGGCACTGTAAAAAAAGCCAGCTTTAAGGTCCAGGACAGTAAAGTGAATGGTTAAAGCGGGATATGAGAAAGAAAAGTATGAGGGTTGGAAACCGAGTGGATGGGAATAACTGCCTCATTAATTAGGCGGAGTTCCTGGACTAAGCGATAGGCTCCGGAGGGTTTGCGCACCAGCAAATGAAATAATTTGTCTAGATTCAAAAATTTACAAGGATTGCTTCATATTGTGAACCAAAAAGGGAGTTAACAGATAGAAAAGAGAAATTAACAGTTCTATATGAGTTTGCATTATATATATATATTATATATATATATATATATATATATATATATATATATATATATAAAAATATGTAAAATGATCAGTCAAGTTTTTTCTTCAGGTCAAATGTTAATATACTGATATAAATCAAAGTTTAATCTAGGGACTGGGGATGTGGCTCAAGTGGTAGCGCGCTTGCCTGGCATGAGCGCGGTCCAGGTTCAATGCTCAGCACCACACACAAAGATGTTGTGTCCGCCGAAAACTAAAAAATAAATATTAAAAAAATTTAATCTATATGTTAAAAAGACAAAGATTTCTTAAAACATTGATTTACCCATAACATCATGTTTATTTTTTATTTATTTTTTTTTAGCAAGTAATCTTGAAGGAATTAAGGATTATACAATTATGGTTAAATATTAACTGTTATTTTGAAATATTATGTTATTCCCTTAAGAGCTGAACATAATTATAATAAAAATATTAATGTAATTATGATGCTATTACTATTATTTATATATTAAATATGTTCATATCTTTCAGGTATACAAGTCTTTAAGGTAGAAGCTTTAAAAGAACATTATATCAAGCTGGTATTCTTCACACTAAAGTTGTATGGTAATTTTGGGCTTATAACGATGATAAACTTTATTGGAGATTTATTTATACCATTTAATGTTATGTAACTGGACCTGTTATCAATAAGATATAAAGTTTTCCATTACTTTTTACAGTAGGGTACAATTTAAATATATTTTTAAGTTAATGAGAGCCTAATGTATGTAAAGGTTAATATTGTAAAACACAAGCCTTTTGCTACTTTTCCACAAAAGGTTAAAAGCTCTCAGCCTTTCTATAATTAATGTTTTAAATGTAATATCATATTGTGTTAGCTAATATTCATGTGACCTCGAGCAACAATATATGTAAACTTTGTAAAATGATATTAAAGAGACAAAAATCTGCTTTAGAACTGGAACAATTTACTTAAGATTTATAAAGAACCTCACCTTACCTGAGATAAGGCTCTGCCTCCCATCTTAATATGTGTCAGATTGACTCCACAGCAGGCCAGACTTCAGTTCAATTAAAGTTATATTCAAAAGATTGATTTTTGTTGTTAAGATTACTAGGATCTCAAATAGGGGTTATAATATATAACTCAGTCAAAATTCAAGGTAGTTATTACACAAACCAAAAATATGTTTTTACTCTTGTTAATTTTATTTTGTATTTTCCTATAAATTGCCTAAATGTTGCCTGTTAATGATGTACAGAGGTATTGCTTCAAGAACACACAACCAGGATTAATTTAAGATATTAAGACATCACTTAAAGACAGATAGGATAGTACAGACCCCAATTAATAAAAAAGGGTAAATGACTGTAAGGTTATAGAGATTAAAGATAAAGCCCAGTATTCTTAATTTAAGACTGGTGAGACTTACTTGCTAGATGTTTAAGATTAAGACTTAAAAATTAAAGTTAAATTAAAAGGGACCAAGAACCAATATTTGGCTCTTGCCCTCTGAGTCAGTCTAAACCCAGGGAACAGGGAACTTCTCTAAAGAGCTTTGCAACTCTGGGCTGTATGAGCTCCTGCTCAGGGAGATTAATGAGACCACTGGAGAACAGAAAGCCAATCAATGTACTTGCCATGAAGAGGAGGGATATTGGAGAAGAGGAACATCCCTGGTGCTTCCAAGGGAAGCCACATGGTCGGTAAAACCTGGACCCATCCTAGTGCAAATGGCACCAGCAGACCCCAAGGGTGATTCCCATGGAAACTCAGCTGACTCTTAATAATAGAATAGAAACAAAAGTTAGTTTGACTTGCTTCATCCTAAAGACCTAGCAAAAAATTAAAACCAAAACATAGCCAATCCTGGGTATTTAAAGATAATAATAATAGTTAAATATGACTTAAGATATACACTTATGTTAGCCCCCAAAATAAGTAAGACTGGAGGCTACAAATAGATATTTTTAGGTAGGAATGTCTGATAACTATCAAAAGAGACTATCAAGAGGAACTGCCAGTGGGCTGGGGATGTGGCTCAAGCGGTAGCGCGCTTGCCTGGCATGCGTGCGGCCCGGGTTCGACCCTCAGCACCACATGCAAACAAAGATGTTGTGTCCGCCGATAACTAAAAAATAAAAATATTTAAAAAAAAAAAAAAAAAAAAGAGGAACTGCCAGAGTCACAAGTTTTTAGTTAAATTAAGGCCTACAGATATTCCTAACTTACACAGGTAGGCTTGATTTTTGCTAGTATTATTATCCAGCCCTAAGTAACAGAACTAAAGGGTTCTATACTAGATGCGGAGGTCATAACAGCAAAAATTTTAGAAGATCAGATGACATTGAGTAGCTTAACTACATTTCATGGGGATAGACATCTGCAACATTAAAAGTTAAATGTTGTGTTTACATTCCTGATAACTCTAAAGATGTTAAAGATTTACATTCCTATATAAAGGCCTTGTCCACTCTGGGGACAGATTCTCAGTCTTCACACCTCCTAGTGAGAAAATATTAACATCTATTGTCTTCATGATATTCATTGACATGCTCCAGAGACTGCAATATTTGTTCAGTACTCATGTTTTTTGTTTCTCTTTCACAGAAGCACCCATCCCCAGAGGACTTTACAACCTGTTCTTCCCCAGCCAGACTCCCATCCGACCTGAACTCCAAAGCTGTTTGCCCCACCACACAGCACCCCCTCTCAGCTCTGAAGAAGCCAGAACAATCATCACCCCTTTTTCTTACAACAATGAAGCCAGAAATAGATAGTCAATATAGATAGGTAAATCGAGTCAGGTCTGACCAGGGAGGCCAGTTTTGGGTGAGTCCAGGAAGTTGGGAACTGTCACCTAAGGGATTCAAATTCCTTCACAGCTCTTCCTCTACCCTATCAAAGATTTGAAAGGGACACAGAGGACAAGGGGGGGAATGATGAACCCAGCCTAATTCCATCTTAAGTTTGGGAGCCATCTCATCACAAAGTCATGAAAAGTTAATTTCTGTTTTACTATAAATTACTGCGATTTCTAAACTTGTTTGAAATTCCTGCCTATGCCTTGAACTCACCCATGCCTGGCTCCCCCTGACCAGATAACAACCCTCTCTGAAATCTCAGTAGTGCCTCATAAATTCTGATGCTGGGATCTAAATTTACTCCCTATCTTGAAATATCATGCCATGTAGATCATTAACCTACTATCCGCCTTTGTACTATGCTTATCAAAATCCTGTTAGCTGTAAGTTCTCAAGACACCCCCCTTTGCAACATTTTGTGCTATAAAACTGTGCTCCTAGAGAGCTGGGGTACTGTTCTCTAGCCCAGGGTTTTGGGGAGAGACAGTCCTGGCCAGTTCCAGTTTATACAAATACAAGCTTGCTTTAGTTTGATTTAAAATTGGAGTTGATGGTCTTTTCTTTACATCATGGTTTAACAATAAGGATTTAGACTCTTCACTTTAGTCTAGTGGGTGGCTAAAAGCAAGATTAAAGCCTTGGTTATATCTGCCTCCATTTTGTATGTGTCTCCCTTGCTCTGAGTTATCTGGGATTGTAGGAACAAGATCTGATTGATAAACATCTTGTGATGAGTCCACGTTCTTCCTAAGGACAAGACCCTGCCTGACCAGTCCTGAGATAAAGATGCACAGACCATATCTGATCAAGTTCACCTGCCTGGGCAGCTCTGGAAAGCCTGTGGCTATGCAAGTCACTGTTGGCCCTTTGAAGCCAGGGCTGAGGGCATGGGTCCACTTGTCCTCCCAGCAGTGCCACACTGATTCAAGTTCCTTTGGTGCTTTTCTTTACCTTTTCTATTTGGCTTCAGAGGTGAGTGGTCAGACCTGAATTGTCAGGTCCCCAGAGTCAGGGTTCTGGCCTAGAACTCTGTTAATGTTAAGGCAGGCGTGGGGAGAATCCCTTCCTTCCTTTTCTCAGCCTCTCTTGCCTGCATGCGTTGGCTCATGGCTCATGGCCCCCTTCCAATAAGGTCATCACTCCGACCTCTTCTTCTGTCACCAGATCTCTTCTGACATTGCTGCCTTTTTTTTTTTTTTTTAAGCAGTGCTGGGGCTTGAATCCAGGGCCCCCATGCATGTTAGTCTAGTGCTCTACCACTGAGCCACATCCCCGGCCCTCCTGCCTCCTCTCAACCCTGTAAGGACTCTTGTGATTTCATCAGTCCATCCAGGTAATCCAGGATAATCTCCCCATCTCAAAATATTTGACATAATCGCAACCACAAAATCCCTTTTTCCGTGTAAGGTGTCACATTCACAGGTTCTGGGGATTAGGATGTGGACATCTTTGGCAGGGGAGAGCATTATTCTGCCTCTTAAAAAATATGCCTTACACTGCCTTCCTGAGATCTGTGATTATATTTTTTTCCCAGGACTAAAAAGAAATTGAATCACATAAACATCCTTAGCACTGAAGGGTGTTACTTAGATGAACAGAAACCTCATGAAAGCATTTTTTTTCCTATAATAATGTAAAGAGATATTATTTTTTAAAAGTTGATTTTTAAATGATTTGCAATCCAATCATCACAGACAAATATGTGTAGTACTTAATTATATTCCCTAATATCCTACTGAGTTTGAACCATACCAAGTCATGTCAAGCCATTTGTATCCCAGATTCTCTCCTAGCTATAAGGAATGTTCTTTCTATTTATCACGAGTGACTTTGGAAGTTATAATAAAGAAATGATGGCACTGAGCATGGTGGTGCATGCCTATAATACCCATGGCTTGGGAGGCTGAGACAGGAGGATGGCAAGTTCAAAGCCAGCCTTAGAATTTAGTAAGGCCCAAAACAATTTAGCAAGACCCTGTCTCAAAATAAAAAGTAAAAAGGACTGGGGATGTGGCTCAGTGGTTAAACACTCCTGGGTTCAATCCCTGGCACCAAAAAAAAGAAAGAAAGAAAGAAAAGAATAAGGGCTGGGGGTGTAGCTCAGTGGTAGAGTTCTGCTTAGTATGAGTAAAGCCCTGGGTTCTATCCTTAGCACCACACACACACACACACACACACACACACAAAAGATAACAAATAAAAATATCTGATATCATTGATTCTCATTATTCTTGCATTCCACAATTGTAAATTAATCTTTAAAAAATGTATCTGTAACCTCCCAAGTGAATACTTACAGTGTAGCATTTTGCTTTTTTTAAAAAATGGATATCTTTATTATTTTACAAGAAACCATGACAGAGTTTGGTTTAAAAAAAAAAAAAAACATTTACAGCTTCATACAGAAATGACTCACATAAAAGAAATTTCTCCACCTGCTCCTATTCTCCCATCCTATACTGTTATATAAAGGTTCACTTTCATATTCACCAATTTGTGTACCTTGGTCCTCCACTCATTACTTTTTGACATTTACATCAATCAAATATATACATATATGAATTCTCCAAATGTATAATGTCAAGAGTATTATGATAAACATATTAAATATCTTCACTTTACATTGCCTTTACCAGAGCATGTGCAAACATTTTTATTACATATTTAATCCATAAAACCTGTGAAACTTGATATGTAAATTTAAGGTGTAAAACATTAAGCTAAAATTCTCATTAAATTATTCTAAAAACAGACAAAACACTACCTATTTTCATTTTTCTTTAGCATTACAGAATATCAATCCTTTCAGTGTGGATAAATATCAATCATTCATAGGTGAATTTTCTTTTTCTTTGTTTTTGTTCTTTCTAAATATACATGACAGTAGTGTGTATTTTGACGTATTATACATACATAAAATAAATATAACTTGTTTTAACTAGGATCCCATTATTGTGGTTGTATATGATGTGGAGTTACATTGGTCGTGTATTCATATATGAGGATGGGAAAGATACGTCTGATTCATTCTACTGTTTTTCTATTCCCATCTCACCTCCCTTCCCTTCATCCCTTTGTCTAGTCCAGTGAACTTCTAATCTTCACCTCCCTTGTTGTGGGTTATCATATATCAGATAGAACATTCTGCCTTTGGTTTTTTGGGATTGGCTTATTTCACTTAGCATGATAGTCTCCAGTTCCATTTATTTACCAGCAAATTCCATAATTTCATTCTTCTTTATGGCTGAGTAATATTCCATTGTTTATATATACCACATTTTCTTTATTCATTCATCTGTTGTAGGTCACCTAGTTTAGAAGGATTGCAAGTTTGAGGCCAGTCTCAGTAACTTAGCAAGACCTTCAGCAATTTAGGGAGACCCTGACTCATAATAAAAAATAATTTTAAAAAACTAGGGATGTAGATAGTGGTAAAAGTGATCCTTGGGTTCAATTCCCAGTACCAAAAAAAAGAAGAAGTAGAAGAAGTTAACAGTCCATTTTTTCCCTCTCTTATGTGGAAGCTTGAGAGAAAATAAAAAGGAATAAACAAGGGATTTCATGAAAATAGAAGAGACCAGATAGAGGAAGAGGATTGAAATTAGGGTGGGAGGAAGAGAAACATGGGGGAAGTTCTAGGGAATTAAATCAACAAAATTATGCTAGGTTCCTGTAAGAATATACCACAATGAATACCACTATTATGTGTAATTATAATGCACTAATAAAAAGAAAACATACCTTGAACCTAATAACCTGGCTTATTTTTCACATTTTTTTTTAATATTACCTTTTTTCGTTTTGCTTTTGGTGGTTCTGGGGATTGAACCCAGGGGCATTCTACCTCTGAGCTATGTTTTCAGACAGGGTCTCCCTAAATTGCCCAGTCTGGCCTCAAACTGGCCATCCTTCAGCCTCAGCTTCCCAATTTTTGAGATGTTATAAAAATCTCAAAGTCTTCTGAAGAAAAAGCTCCTTCTGACTGTGGGTGAAACACTGTCACTGAGACGGGAGGCAGGGTGGGGCCTCTCCTGAGAATTCCTGGTCCCTGGGGGTTCTCAGCCTAATAAAAAGCAAGCTCACCAGCCCTGTGTGATGTGGCTCCTTCCCTCCCACAACACACCGAGTCAGTGAATGAAAAGATTTCCTGCCACTTAATACACTTCAGGAGGGGAGAATCCAAAAGAGCAGGAATGAGCCCGCTCATGTTTCTGACACTGGATGCCGCTTAAGGGCCTGGAGATGGGCAATACTTGGGGCAGGTGTGGGCAGCATTATGACTCTGGTTTCCCTCAGACCAGATGAGAACCCTTTCTAAGTCACCCTGCCACTCAGACAAGGAGAGGAGCAGTTTGCTCCAGAGGCCTCTTGAGGTCTTATCAGGCCTAGATGCAGCTGTCCTGCAGGTTCTGGAGGCCTGAGAGGCCAGCCTCAGGCAGTGGCACCTCTGCTGTCAGGAGTACAAATCGATCTGGGTGACAGGACAAGCTCTCACTGTTACTACTGACATTTCTGTCCTTCTGAAGAACCACTGAACAGAAGACAGAACCCTGCATTCAGGCTGTGCCAACTGGGGGCTGTGTTCCCTACGGCCACAACACAGCGATGTACCTTCAGTCCTGGACAGGATGAAGGGAACATACCAGGGTGTGCCAGTAAGAACGAGGGCAGCCACTGGGACAGGAGTCACTGACGTGCCTTTGTTTTTTTGTTTTTTGTTTTTTTTTAGTTGTTGATAGACCTTTATCATTATTTATGTGCTGTGCTGAGAATCAAACCCAGTGCCTCACACATGCCAGGCAATTGCCCTACCTCTGAGCCCCAGCCCCAGCCCAGCCCAACTTTGTTCTTTCGTTCTTTCTTTCTCTCTCTCTCTCTCTCTCTCTTTCTTTCTTTCTTTCTCTCTTGCTTTTTTTGTGGTGCTCATCCCAGGGCCTTATGCATATAAGGCAAGCACTCTACCAACTGAGCTGTATCCCCAAGCCTTAATTCTTTCTTACTGAATGGTGACACCAGGTACTTTTTGATCCAGCCCCAGGAAGTCCAGCTAGGTTTCTTGAGTGTGAGGGAGGCTGTGTTGTCACCCTGGGCCTTCTGTAAGAGCATAAGCGTAAGAAGCTACAGTGGTGGGGCAAGAGCCCAGGACAGTGATCATGAGAAACTGATGTGACTCTATTTTTAAAAAATAAATAAATAACAGCAGCTTCTACCTCAAGGCCTGTCCTAAGGAAGGGGGTGTGACCCTTGTCCTTGGAAAGACCCACAGAGCACTCCTAAGCACATACCCACCCTGCTGAGTTGTTTGTCTGTAAATTACAGGAGAGGTCTGTGAGCCAGGTGTCCCTGACTCAGTTAGGCTAGGTGAGGACCCATAGCAACCCCCATAGCAATCTCCAATCAGCATGAGACAGGGAAAATACCTGGAATGCCATATGATCCCCCAGTAGTTTATGGTGGTTGATAACATGTTGGGAAACCATGTAGTTCAGCACATACACCCCCTCATGGCCTAAACCAATCAGTTCAAAGGAACCCCTTCTTGTACTAGCCAATCACCCCTACCCAACTTGTTCCCGCCAGTGAATGTGCTTATCAATGTTAAGAGTTGTTGTTTGACTTTCCCACGGTATGGAATGATTTGCTGTGTGATGTTGTGACGCATAGAGTATCCCCCCAAACCTTTAAAATCTCACTGAACAAAGGACCGGGACTCACTCCCTGGGACCGCTGCGTAGGAACGGTTGTGAGTCCAGGCTCCAGCTTGCAATGAAGACTCTTGTGTGATTGCATCAGATTTGGCTCCTGGAGGTCTATTGCGGTCCCACGAATCTGGCATAACAACCAAGCCCAGAATCTGAGCAGCAGCCAGAACAGATAAAAGTGAAGGTCACCAGGTGATGGAGGTCACAGCAGCAGTTCCCTCTGACTCAAGAACTATAGACTGACCCGACCCGACCCACTAGCAGGGCATTTGGGAGCCTTGTGCCTGTGCCCTGTGGCCCGCAAACCCCTTTCCCTAAGGACAGAGTGTTGCAGGGGACAGATGAGGCAGGACACCAAAGACAGCAGGAAACAGTTTTATTTGGCTGCAGCCAGGTTCAGTGGGCACAGCTTTCGCTGTCATCAATTAATCCCCTGAACCCAGAGTTCAGGCAGTTTCAGAACTTTATACCCAGCATGTAAGGGGAGGGGCTCAGAAGTTCACAGTCTGCAGAAGTTCACACAAAAACAGCTTTTTCTTTCACTGTTCTGGGCAAGTTAACCCTTCAAGGATGGTGCCTGAGAAGGAGAAAGCTTCTTTTCCCTTTCTTCCCTCGCCCTGCCAGCTGTTACCATGCAGCCCAATTAGTAACAACTTCTCTTATCTTTGAAATGTGAACATCTCTGTGAAGCTCAAGGCCAGAGACCTAGTTAAAAGAATCTGCTTTTCTGCACACTCTGCATTTACAGACATACTTCCCTTGAAAACCATTACAAATTGTCATATATATATGAGATAGTTCATAAAGGTTTGTTCAGCACCTGGAGTGCTGATCTCTTTCAGGCCCAGTGGCCAAATTTAATTATCATAAGAGAATACAACAGGAAATAGGAAGCTTCTCTACATTGAACGTTTTTGATTGCTTTTTTGATAGCTTAACTACAATGAACTCTTTTGCTGATAGTCCTAAGATCAATTATGGTGAATATTTCTGGAGAAGGGAGGAGGGGGTGCCACTACAAGACTAGGGCTAGAGGCGAGCAGGTTTTCTTTTATGTCTTATTTACTAGGGAGCACATAACCATGTTTTTGCTAATTTGTTTGATTTATGAAGTGATTTCCTCTAGTCTGGGTTTTCTGTTATTGTTACTCCATCTTAAAATTTCCAGTTCTCTTTCTGATTTTGGGCTGACTCAAAGTCCTCTTCTATTTTCAGATGTTGAAGAACATCAGACCTGACAGTTTGAAGTTCCTGGTTCTCATTCCTTCTAATCTGTTTCAGAGAGAAAACGAATGGGCTAATGGCAAGGCAGGCTAGGAAAGACATCAGTGGAACAGAGGTGGGGAACAGCAGGGCTAGATCTGAGGAACTAGCAGGTCGTGGAGGTGACCCAAAGAAGGGCAGCCGGTGCTCAGCACCAACATGCTCAGCTGTCCAGGACTGACACTCTCAGCTGGCATCAGAAACAACAGGGCTCAGAATGCTGAGTAGAAGGTTCTGCCACCACACACCCACATGGGTGTCCAGAAGAAGTAGTTCAGGTCTTACGAAAGAAATAATTTCTAGGGACTAAATAAGGGGGGAGAACGATGATCCTGTGGGACAGGAGGCTTGTATGATTTCAGGAGTCCATTAGCAAAATGAATAGAAAAATATCTCACTTTTCAAATGCAACAAAGATTTTCAAGAGTTTTTTAGGACTCTTGTCAGGGATGTGGCAGGGGACCATGAAGATGAGTGGTATGATGCTTAAGTTTCCTTAATTTTATTACCTCTACCCATAGTTTGGTTCAGACTAGGGCTCCAGACACAACCAAATCAGAAAAATGAAGACATAAGCCCTTCTGCAGAACAGGATAGATTCATAAAACAAGGGTAAAGAGAGAGAAGGTGGTTTGATGTTCATGTGGTTATGGAGGGCGACTAGCCCAGGCCTCTCATATAGGTTGGACAGTGTGCACTGGGGCCATATGACAGCATGCACAGAGTAGCACGGAGATTAGGAAGTGCCCTGGGTGTCTTGTGGCCAATCAGGAAGAGAATGGGGTCTGGTAAGGACTTAACATGGTAATTTATTTGCTTTTTCTCCCCCCCCCCTTTTTTTTTTGGTACCAGGGATTGAACCCAAGGGCACTGAGCCACTGAGCCACTAAGCCACATCCCCAGCTCTTTTTATTTTCAAACAGGGTCTCATAAGGTTGCTTACAGTCTCTCTAAATTGCTGAGGCTGGCTTTGAACTTGCAATCTTATTGCCTAAACCTCCTGAGTCTCTGGGGATTACAGGTGTGCATCACCATGCCCAGCTATTTATTTGCTTTTTCATTCAGTCACTGAATAGCTTCTATGCTTTGGAGGATGAGAAATGATTAAGGTCTGGTGCCTACCCTCAAGGATCTTAAGTGTAAAAGCAGTATTTGACACCTGACCATGATGCAACCCTGAGTCCCCAGAGGAAGTCACCTGGACCACAAAAGCCTTTGGAGGAGTGTAATGAGAATGCTGGGATGATGACAAGGCACCAGGGCATTAGTAGGAGCTTGCTGAAGACTGGAAGCACATTTGTCCCTGCACATTTAGAAAGAAGCAGGTTGACCACTGTCCCTGCTTTGTTCTGTCTTGGTTTTAGCATTAGTTTTTCCAGCTATAGTAAAACGGGGACAGTTAGCCAACCTAGGAGGGAGGAACACTGACTAGCTTCCCTGGAGGAACTAGGGCATCAAAGTTTCTGGGCTCAGGGCCAAAGCACCATTCATTTATTTTTGGCATGTGACCTTCAACATACTTTCTGATCCAGCCTTGGGAACTCTAGCCAGGTTTCTTGAGCCTGTGGGAGTCTGGTGTCACCTGGGCCTGCTGTAAGAGCATAAGGAGCTAGAATAATGGGGAAAGAGGCTGGGAGAATGATCAAGCCCAGAATCTGAGAAGCGGCAGCCAAAACAGATGAAGGTTAAGAACACCAGGTGATGGAGGTCACAGTTCTCTCTGACTCAAAAACCATGGACTGACCTGACCTTTGAGCCAGTGCCCTGCATACTCCTTTCCCTAAGGACAAAGCAGGGTCAGAAGTGTAAGGCTGCAGCACAAAGACTAGGGAAGAAACAGTATCCCTTTGTTCCTCTAGGCCTCTTCTAGGCAACAGTCTGTTGGTTTAGGTAAATCCGCCTGGATTTTTATTGGGATCTTCACTTTAGTTTACCTCACACTCAGCATGTGAAATTACATGCAAAAATTTGTAAGAATCTTCTTGGGCTGAACACAGTGGCATACGTCTGTAATCCCAGCTACTCAGGAGACTGAGGCAGGAGCATTATAGGTTCAAAGACAGTCTCAGCCAATTAGTGAGACCCTGTATCAAAAAATAAAAGGGCTGGGGATGTTGATCAGTGTGTGTGGGGGGGGGGGGGAAGAATCTTCTTGGGATGACAACATTCAGCAGGGTCTCAAAGTTGTTCAAGATCTGAAACACCTTTAAAAACACTTGACTAAGGGACTGGGGCTGGGGCTTAGTAGTAGAGCACTTGCCTACCATGTGTGAGGCACTGGGTTTAAACCCCAGCACCACATTTAAAAAAAAAAAAATTAACTAAACAAGACAAAGCTTAAAAAAATGCCAGACCAAGTATTTTTTAAGGTACCTATTTTAATATTCTATGATTCTTTAAAAATAATTGATTCAAATTTATAAATAGAATAATGAAGGAACAGTCAGGGTTCAAGAAAATATCATTTTGAGAAATATGCCAAATATTAACACTGAATAATACAAAACAGTTTTCTTTGTTGTGGATGGGGAACTGTCGTGGGGTTTTGTGTCAACTTGACTAGGCTATTTGGGCAAACCACGTGTACCCATTGGTTTGGTTCAAACACCAGACTAGAGATTGCTATAAAAGGTATTTTTAGATATGATTAACATCTAAATAAGCTGACTTTGAATAAGGCAGACTACCTTCCATAATGTGGGAGGGCCTCACCCATTAGTGAAAAACCTTAAAGGCAAAGACAAGTTTTCCAAAGAGGAAATTCTTTTTTTTTTGGAGGGGGGGTGTACCAGAGATTGAACTCAGGGGCACTCAACCCTGAGCCACATCCCCCAGCCCAATTTTGTATTTTATTAGAAACAGGGTCTCACTGAGTTGCCTAGCATCTCTCAGACGTTGCTAAGGCTGGCTTTGAACTTACGATCCTCTTATCTCAGCCTCCCAGGCTGCTGAATTACAGGCATGCACCGCAGGTTAGCAATTCTCAAAATTGCCACAAAGCAATCTTGCTAGAGTTTCCAGCCGCTCTACAAAATTTCCAGAACTTGCCAGTGCCCAGTCATGTGCACCAATTCCTTCAAATCACTTCTCCTATTGGTTCTACTTTTCTGAAGAACTCTGACTAGTATAGGACTCCTTAGTCATTTATTTAAAATTACAGTACTGGGAAGATCACATACAACCACTGAATAAAATAGTCAGCCCCGGTGAAAGCAGGCTATTTGGAACAAATGAGTTCTTTTGGCCTGTGGCAGGGTATAAAGAAAAAATAACACTTTGGGGTGTACGTTCAAGCTTCAAGTGTTATGGCTAAAAACCAGTTTGGTCAAATTGGCTGAAAGCAAATAGGTAAACAGGACCATTTGACCAAACCATGATTTGATCCCAAATCAATATGCATCCTTTTCTTTTTTGGCAGTTCTGCAGATCCAACCCAGGGCCTCTCCATTGAGCTACATCCCCATTCCTTCTAATTTTATTTTGAGACAGGGGCTAAGTTGCCCAGGCTGGCCTTGAACTTGCCATCCTCCTGCCACAGCCGCTGGAGTCATTGCAGCCAGGCTGCTATCACTTTTTAACTGATATGCCACTTTGCACTATTTAACGTTTCACAAGAAGCACATATCCGTGTTACTCTGACACTTTTACAGAAACATAACGAGTTTTTTCAGTTCTGGTTTTAGAGGGCTCAAGGCACTGGGGGGTGCGGAGCGGGCGTTACCACTCGGTAGGGATCTGCACCCTCTCCCAGGCCAGCGCGGGGGAGGCCGGTGAAGTTCGCGCAGACCCCAGTCTTGCTTCTTGCCAAGTGCGTGGAAGAGCCCAGACCCTGTGAGCAGAGGTGAAGAGTTTTTTTTAAAAAAAGGAGGGGGTGCTTCGTGAGGCTTCTAGATTCCGCAAAACACCAAAGCAACATCCGCTGGGGTGGAGCGGGATGGTAAAATCAGCCTCCCAGCTTCCTCCTTTCGCACCGGGTCTCATTGTGCCGTATTTCACCTCAGCAGGTATATACTGCGGCGCATCCTCGGGCAAACTCGACTCGCTTTTCCGGGGAGTTTTGGGGGACTCTCCGAGTTTACTGATAAACACTTCCGGCCGAGTTTTAAATTTCCTTTCGCGTCACTTGATTTTTCTCCATAGTGATTCCTAAGATGTAACTAGGGTTGGAAGAAACCCAGGCGTTGCTGCCTCTGGGAGCGGGAGGCCGTAAGCGAAGTCATTAGAACCGATGGCTAAGTCCACGCCACCTCCGCCGGCATCCGAGGCCACGGCGGCGAAGACAAGACCAGTGTAGACTCCCGGCGCTCCAGTTCCCCGGCTCACCTCTACGCTGCCCGCGCGGCCGCCCGGCGCGCATCCGTGACGTCACGACGCATGGGCGGAGCCTCGGCGGGGCGGGGCGCCAGCGGTCTCGCGGAGGGGGCGGGGCGGGGGCGGTGGCCCGGCAGGGCGCGCTCAGTCCCCGAGGTGCCGGCGTTTATAGCCCACCCGCTGTGGAAGCGGCTCCGGCCGAGCGGCGAGCAGCGTCGCGATGTCGGGGCTGCCCACTAGCCTGGAGCAGCTTCGCCCAGAGCAGAGCACGCTGGAGGCGTCGCGCGCTCGCTTCGTGCTGGGGCTGGACGTGGGCAGCTCTATGATCCGCTGCCACGTCTATGACCGGACGGCGCGGGTCTGCGGCTCCAGCGCGCAGAAGGTGACAGGGGAGCGGGCGTCGGGGCGCAGGTGTGGGTCTCGCGGAACACGCGGGATCGATCCCGAGAGGCGAGCGGGCGGGTCCGCCCCTCCCAGCCTGGACGCGGCCACCTGCCGCACGGCGGGCCCGGGGACCTGAGTGGCGCGCCCGGACAGCCACATCGCGCATTCCCTCCCCCGGCGGGCTGCACCGCGGGCGCCCTTCCTGCCACGCTGAGCGCACCCGGCGGGTGTGTGACCCGCGCCGCTCGCGGGCTCTGTTTCCTGGAAGTCCCCTCTCCGGCCTTACCTGGGTGGGACTTGAGGTGATTCACTGTGCGGCGCTGGGCAGGGTCCGTGTATCCAGCCAGAGGTGGTTTGTGATTTGCTTGCTTTTTCCTGTACTTCTTTGATAAACCTCCAATTCCGAGTTTATTTACATTAAACATTTTTAGGTCTTGACAAAACTTAATTTATTGACTGTTTTTCGGTTGTCATCTTTATTAACTACTCCTGAAAGTGCTGCTTCCTCACATGAACAGCTGGTTTCCATGAATATTGAGGAATTGAGCAATTTTGAAAGTTGTGTTGTCATTATTATTATTATTTTCTTTTCAACTTTGAGAATTCATAAAAACATCTTTTTCCTGGGTTGAGAAACCTACGAAGTCATTGGTTGGCTGTTAGCAAAGCTTTGAACTATTGATTATTCTGTGCAGCAGCCAATAACTTGATATTCTTTTTTTTTTCTGAATACTTTTTTATTTGTAGTTGGACACAATATCTTTATTTTATTTTTACGGGTTGCCGGGGATCAAACCCAATGCCTCACTCATGCCAGGCAAGTGCTGTACCACTGAGCCACAACTCTGGCTCAACAACTTGATATTCTTGTTCTCAATGCAACAGAAGTAATGTTTATTAGATATGGTTTTCTTATTTTCTCTTTTCAATACCTGCATCTTTTTGTGTTAGAAATGGTATGGAGCAATTCGTTTCCTCAACCATTTCCAACGGTATGGGACTATTTCTTTTTTCTCTGTGTCCACCTGTCTTCCCACTGTATTTTTTTATCCCAGCAGCTGCCCAGGAGCCAGTCTACCTAGGATGCAAGTAAGTAGAGAGGGCTTTGAGAATTCGTTTTGAGGAAACATCAGACTTTCATTCAGATTTCAGTAAAAGGACAGGGAGCTGGGACTGCAGCAAATCCCTGATTCCTTCCCTGGCTAGCAGTGCAGGAATACCCCTTGGCCTCAACCCTGTCTCTACCCCAACCTGAAAGGACAGATGAAAGACAGACACTGTCCTTCAGTGACTGTACTCCTTATCTTATTATGAGCCTTTATCACAAACACAGTGATACTTTTTACATTCTCCCTTAGAATTCTAGACTCAAAGTGCTTTTGTTTTAAGCAATGATTTTTTTTTTTTTAAATGGAGTATTTGGATCCAAAAGGAGAAACTTGTTAGAAAATGTGGTTTCACAGTTGCTATATAATTTGGGGCAAGTCATTGGTGTTTTAGAAATGAGGTTAAGAATCTCAAAGATGAATCAAAATTGCAGTGATTGAAGGAAGCTAGGGTGGTTTGCTCATACTCTAATCTGTGGAGAAGTTGTCTGCAAAAATATATGAGTAAATGAAAATATGAAAAATTTGTCCTCCAGGGACGAAGCAGTATTTTAGATGAAGGAATTTATAGCAATGTCTCTCCAACTTGAGGTGGAAGCTTTCAGTAGTATTTAACTATGGGTCTGGGACTGCTGGATTTGAAATAAGTAAAACTAAGCGTTTAGAAACTTGTGTAGCAATTTGGCAAAGCAATTTTATGTCTGTTGTCTTTAATAATGAAACACTTGGGATTTTATTTTGTGTGTCTCATTTTCTAGGAACTTATTTTAATTGTATCTTAAAAATCATTGGCCCACAAGGCTGGGGGTGCAGCTCTCTGGTGAAGCACTTGCCTAGCCTGTGCAAGGCCCTGGGTTCTATCCCCAGCATTGCAGAAAAATAAAAATAAAAATACAAAAGCAGCATCTGGTCCTTTACTGCAGATAGTTTGAGTTCTTTGGGAAGGTCTTGTCGGTCTACATTGCAAATTAGCCCCTGGTTTATTACTTCATGGGCACAGAATAAATAAATGAATTAAATAAATAATTAAATGAATTAAATAAATAATTAAAGTGTTAGGAATTCAGTTTACTTCATGAATTCTATGACTTAGACAAAAAAAACTTGATTGTATCTGTTTTCTCCAGTGAAAAAAAATCACACCCATGCTACTATGATAGAAGGAATAGTAATAAAAACCTAAAAAGAGCTAACTCTTTGGAGACATGAATAAGATAGATAGTGTTGACCTTTTAGTGAAAATTGAAATCCCAGACATGAGGACTTACATTAGGAGGTTTGTACTAGACCTCTCAGAAGAATTCAGTTTTATTTCTTGTACACTCATATATTTTTAAAATTTTTAACAACAGAGATGCACTTTGGACTTTTTCATTAGTTTTTGTTTTCAGTTGTGCTGGGGAACAAACCCAGGTTATGCATTTTACTGCTGAGCTACATTGCCAGCCCAGAGAATTTGTATTCTTTTTTAAAGTATTTCTTCTAGACTCTTAAATATTGTTGTTAAATATTATATAAAATCGCACAGGTGCACATTTGATTTTGTTTTGAAAAATGTAGAAAATTAGGGCTGGGGTTGTGGCTCAGTGGCAGAGCACTTGCCTAGCATGTGTGAGGCACTGGGTTTTATTCTCAGCACCACATATAAATAAATAAAAAATAAAGATTCATCAACAACTAAAAAAATTTTTTTGTTTTGATATAGAAAATTTATCTTGTTCTCCAGTTGAATATCATGCTGTTCTGAGAAGTTGGTAAGATAATGATTGGAAGAACAAGTTCAGGACAGAAGTTTCACTCCAGTGAGAACAGTGACATCTCCAATACTGTGTACTCATGGTACCCTCTTGGAAAATACACTGCTGGTTATCATTTTTTTGTTGTTGTTGTTTGTAGTCAGAAGACATTTTCTTCTTAACTTTGATTATATTCTCCATCTGATTTTGGTTTGGTTCTCCTAGAGAGGGACATATTTCACTCCTGTTACATGTTGGGGACTGCTATGGTTTGAGTTCCCAAGGGTTGTGTTGGGAGCTTGGCTCCCAGTAAGGCACTGTTGGGAGCTGGTGAAACCTTAAAGACGTGAGACCTAGTAGGGAGTCCTTAGGTCACTGAGGGTGCTGTCCTCAGAGGAACCAAGGTGGTTCTTTTGGCTTTTGGGATCCTGGCAATTTCCTTTTCCCTGGCTTCCTGACTTGCTGTACGTTCTCTTTTTCTTGCATAAATCCTGCAGTGATGCCATGGTCATCTGCCATGATATAATGCAGCCAAGGGGGCCATCATCAGAGGACAAACTGAGGGAACCGGCAGATCTTGGACTTTCAGCCTCCTAAACTGTGAGCTAGTTGGGCATGGTGGTGCGCAGGCCTAGTAATCCCGGGAACTAAAGAGTCTGAGACAGGAGGATCACAAGTTCAGTGAGTTCAATGCCAGCCTCAGCAACCTAGCAAGACCCTGTTTCAAAATTAAAAATAAAAAGGGCTGGAGATATGGCTCAGGGGCAAGGTGTGCTTGGATTCAATCCCTAGTACTGCAAACAAAACAAAGCAGTGAGCTGCATAAACTTCTTTTCCTTATACATTACCCAACTTCGGGTATTTTATTATAGCAATGGAAAATGGACCAATGTAGAGATGCTGTGACCTGTCCAGGTTGGTGGAATTAGGTGAAGTGAGCCAGTGGGTCCATCATCAAGTCTGAAGATTTGTTGCCTGAAGCAGTGATACCACATTGAATTTTGGGGGATGAGAAAGTGTTGTTGTTGAACCATTATAATCTGTAGTCAGAAAACCCTTGGATGGAAATGACAGAAATATTTTAATGGAAGAGAAATAGATTTCATTAAATCTGTTACTGATGAGCTCACTAAATAATAATAGATTCTTTTTCCTACAGTACCTTAAGTCACCCTTCTGTTCCCCATGTTATTGTTCTTTGTGTTTATTTATTTCTTAAATGTTTAGAAATTTTCCTAAAATGATGCTTTTGTTCACTTTTTCAGTACCATGCCTTGCTCTAGCACTCAGCTGTATCTGTATCTGGTATTTGTTATGTAGAACTCTGGGTTTAGCTACTCTAGAGAGTAAACTTCTTACTTTCTGCCAGGTTAGGGAGAGGCAGTGATTTGGCTGAGATCTTTAAAAAGACCTTGAATCAGTTTTGTATACGGCCCTATCTGGCATCTCAGCATTCAGAGGTATCTCTAATTTCTAGTGTTCATCTGTAAAATCTCTTCTCTGTTGATGGCCCTTGCTGTGATAATTTGCTTATATATTGATTCATTATTCCTCCCCCGCCCCGCACATACTACTGCACTGGTCTTGTTCACCTTTTATTTGAGGAATACCTGTGATGTCCTAGGCACTTCTGGATACTGGGGATGAAATGCACAGAAGAGACATGCTTCCTGCCCCCGAGTGCTCCATTCTGAGAAGTAGGGTAGAGATGATCTGACTCTGGGCAGCCTGGCCATTATGAGGAATAATGGTTTTACCCCAGAGTGTGGTAGGGTTGAGGGTGGGGTGGGTAGAACAGAGGTGCAGGTATTCTGAAGAGGGAGTAAGGTGTGGGCATTTTCTCCAGTAGGCTAAGTGTTGTACCACCTGCCCACTCATTGTTCATATTTTAAATATGTGTTAAAATATAGTCTGATCCTGTTTGCTTTCCTCTTCTGTTTGTCCTTGTGCCTTTGAAGTCCCTTTTTTTTTTAAGTATTAGGAATGGAACCCAGGTCTTTGACACATGGTATACAAGTGCTTGCTCTACTACTGAGCTACCACACCCTTAGCTTTAAGTCTTTTTAATTACTTTTTTTTCCCTTTTGTTATTACTGGGATGAATCCAAGGACAGTCTATCAATGAGCTGTACCCCCAGCCTTTAAAACATTTTTTAAAAAATTTTGCCAGGCATTGGGATGCACGCCTGTAATTCTAGCAGTGTAGGAGGCTGAGGCAGAAGGATCACAAATTCAAGGCCATCCTCAGCAATTTAGGCCCTAAATTTAGTGAGACTCTGTCTGAAAATTAAAAAAAAAAAAAAAGGACTGGGGAAGGAGCTCAGTAGTAGAGTACCAAAAAAAGGAATTAAAAAAAATTTTTTGTTGTTGTCTTTTTTTTGGTACCGGGGATTGAACTCAGGGGCACTCTACCACTGAGCCACATCCCCAGCCCAGTTGTGTATTTTATTTAGAGACAGGGTCTCACTGAGTTGCTTAGCACCCTGCTTTTGCTGAAGCTGGCTTTGAACTCATGATTCTCTGCCTCAGCCTCCGGAGCCTTTGGGAGTACAGGCGTTCACCATGATCATGCCCAGCGTTTTTTATTTTTAAATTTTGAGACAGGGTCTCACTAAGATGCTGAAACTAACTGCAGACTTGTTATCCTCCTTCCTCAGCCACTTGAGTTGCTGGTGATTACAGGTGTGCACAACCATGCCCAGCTTAATGGTTTTCTTTTAGAGGAATCCAGAAAGGAATTGGGATAAATACATATGTTCATGCCATCAAGTTGACTTAAACACATAGATTTTTAAAAAAATTTTTTTTTTATTTTGTGGTGCTGGGGATTGAATCCAGGGCCTTGTATATGCAAGGCAAGCATTGTATTAACTGAGCTATCTCCCCAGCCCCAAACCCATAGACTTTTACAGTTTTTTTTTTTTTAATTAACAAAGTAAAATAGACTTTTTTTTTAGTATGTAGTTTCTATGGATTTTAGCACATATATAGGAGTAACCTTCCAAACACCTTTCTGCTGCCTCTTTGAGGTCATATCTTCCTTCCAAACTGTACCCTTGGTAACCACTGATCTATTTTCTATGATGTAGTGTTGTTTTTTTGTGTGTGTATGTGGTACTCGGGATTGAATCCAGGGGTGCTTGCCTATTGATCTACTTCTTAACCCTTTTATTTTATTTTTGAGACAAGACAGGCTCTTGCTAAATTCCCTGGTCTGGCCTTGAACTTGATCCCTCCCCCCAGTTGCTGGGATCACAGGTGTGCTGTGAATAGTTTGTTGTTCTGTCTTTTTCAGATTGTCATTGTGAGTGGAATCATACAGTAGGTAGCCTTTTATGGCTGGCTTTATTCAGTATAATGCCTTTAAGATTTGTCTACGTTGTGAGTATTGATAGTTGGTTCATTTTATTTTTTATTTCTTTTATTTTTGGGAGGTACTGGGGATTGAACTCAGAGGCACTAGGCCACTGAGCCACATCCCCAGCCCTGTTTTGTATTTTATTTAGAGACAGGGTCTCACTGAGTTGCTTAGCACCTCGCTTTTGCTGAGGCTGGCTTTGAACTCAAAATCATTCTGCCTCAGTGTCCCGACTGCTGGGATTACAGGTGTCTGCCACCATGCCCGGCTTGTTTTATTATTTTTGAGAGGTTTCATTATATGGATGTTCCACATTCATGCACCTGTTGAAGTACATTTTGGATTGTTTGCAGTTTCTGGTGGTTATGACTAGAGTTGCTGTAAACATTTATGCACAGATTTTGATGGGAACATAAATTTTCATTTCTTCTGAGCACATACTCAGGAGTGGGATTGGTGAGTCATCTGGCAAGTAAAAGTTTATCTTATATAAGAAATTGCCAGGTTTTTCCAGAGTGGCTGTACCATTTTGCATTCTCTTCAGGAATGTAAAAGAGACAAATATTTCTCATATCCATTAGTACTTCACCTTTTTTTAAAAAATATTTTTAGTTGTAGATGGACACAAGACCTTATTTATTTATTTTTATGTGGTGCTAAAGATCAAACCCAGTGCCTCACACATGCTAGGCAAGCGCTCCACCACTGAGCTACAGCCGCAGACCCCATTAGTACTTATTATTGTTATTTTTCCCCCCTACAGTTACCCATAAGGAGTGGTAACTCACTGTGGTTTTAATTTCTCATTTCCTTAATAGCTATTGATGTTGAATGTCTTCATGTATATATTTGATATCCATATATTTTCTGTAGAGTGCGTGATCAAGTCTTTTAAGAACCATTTTTTAAGGGGGTTGTTTGCTTACTGTGTAGTTTTTTGTTTTTTTTTTTTTTAATTTTTCAGTTGGACACAATATCTTTATTTTGTTTATTTATTTTCATGTGGTGCTGAGGATCGAACCCAGGGCCTCACATGTACTAGGTGAGTGTTCTACCGCTGAGCCACAACCCCAGCCCTGCTTACTGTGGAGTTTTGAGATTTCTTTCATATGTGTGTGTGTGTGTGAGTGTGTGTGTATTTTAGTTGTTGATGGACACAATACCTTTATTTTATTTGTTTATTTTTATGTGGTGCCAGGGATCAAACTCATATGCTAGGCAAGCGCTCTACCACTGAGCCACAACTGTGGCCCTCTTTATGTGTTTTGGATGTGAGTCCTGGTGTTGGATGTGTGACTTGCCGATATTTTCTACTAGGCTATACTTTGTCATTTCATTTTCTTTTTTTAAGTTGTCTTTTTATATTCTTAAGTGTCTTTCTCAGAGTAAATATTTTGAACTTTGATTAAAGTCCATTTTGTCCTTTTTTTGTTTGCTTTATGAATTGTCCGACTGGTGTCCTAAGAATTCTTTGCTTAGCTCAAAGCATAAGGAGTTTCTCCTATGTTCTCTTCTAAACATTTTATAATTTTAGGTTTTACATTTAGATCTTGATCCATTTTGAGTTAACTTCAGGTTGAAGTTGATTTTTTTGCATATGAATGTCCAGTTGTTCAATATCACTTGTTGAACATCATTTTCTCCATTAAATTGTCTTCACTCTTTTGTAAAATTCCAATTGGCCATATTTGTGTGGTTCTATTTCTGGACTCTGTTCTCTTCTTTTGATCTATTTGTCCATTCTATGCCAGTAGCACAGTTTTTGATCATTGTAGCTTTATAGGAAGTCTTGCAATTGAATAGCATGATCTCTCTAAGTTTATTCTTTAATATTATTTTTACATTTATCTTTTAGTTGTAGGTGGACATAGTACCTTTATTTTATTTTTATGTCATGTTGAGGATCGAACCCAGTGTCTTACACATGCTAGGCGAATGTTCTACCCCTGAGCCATAACCCCAGCCCCTAAGTTTATTCTTTTTCAACATTGTTTTGACAATTTTAGTTCTTTTGCCTTTACATATAAATTTTAAAATCATCTTGCACATATATACATCTCCATTCTACTGGGGTTTTGATATAGAATTCTAAGATTCTTTTTCACTTAGTACATTAAAAATGTAGTTTTGTGCATGTAATGCATCTGCTTTCAAACTTTTTTCCTTGTTTTTAGTTTTGTGCATTTTAATTATGATGTATCTGAAGGTATAGTGCCTTAGACTTTGGTAGAGATTTCTAAGGCTTTTGTGAACTCCAGGCACTTTCAGCACTGTTATTTCCCTGAAGTCACTTTTCTCTCTACGATGAATCCTTTTCTTCTTCAGAGACCATGATTATACAATAATAATTAAACCTTCTGCAATTGTCCCACATATCCTGTGGTTTTATTTTTCTCTAATTGTTCTTCTTTCTCATGTTTACATTACATATTTACTATTTTTTTATATTTCTTTTTTAGTTGAAGTTGGACACAATACCTTTATTTGTTTTTATGTGGTGCTGAGGATTGAACCCAGCGCCTCACGCTTGTTAGAAGAGCTCGCTACCACTGAGCCACAATGCCAGCCCACATATTTACTATTGATCTATCTTCAAGTATTGACTTTCTTTTGTTATCTCCATTCTGCTATTGAGCCCATTCTGTGAGTTTTTAATTTTTATCATATAAGTATTTATTTATTTTTGGTGGTGCTGGGGATTGGCCTTGTGCCCAGCCCTAATTTTTAAATATTATGTTAAAAGACTGGGTCTTATGTAAATCTTACGAAAAATGCCAATGTTTCTTTCATCAGGCAGTTATTGGGTTCAGACTTAGTTCTGATCAGCCTTCTATGCATTATGCATTCAGCAGTACTTGTGTTTCCTAAATCTTGGTAGTACTTTTCAGATTTGCCTTGGATATATGCACAGCCTAGTGACTCAGGCAGTTGTCTGGCCCTTAGTTTTGTTCTTAATGTCTTTGGTATACTGTTCAGAACTACATCCATGCAACATGCAAGTACAGCTTCCATGTGAGCCTAGGAGTTTGTTTACAACTTTCTATGATGTTTTTCCCAAGCTCATCTCTCTCTGAGATTTATATATAATATATATATATATATATATATATATATATATATATATATATATATATTTTTTTTTTTTTTTTTTTTTTTTTTTTTTTGGTCCTGGGTATTGAACCCAGGGTCTCAAGCATGCTAGGCAAGAACACTACCACTGGGCTACATCACCACATATTTAAATTTTTTATTTTGAGATAGGGTCTCTCTAAATTGCTCAGGCTGATCTTAAACTTGGGATTCTCCTGCCTCAGCCTCCAGAGTAGCTGGGATTACAGGTGTTTGTGCAACTACTATTTTTTTTTTTTTTAATTCCCTGAGCCTCACTTTTGGTCTTTAGCCTGAAATTTGGATCTTTTGTTACCTCATTTTTCTGGATGCATCTGAGGCAACAGGGGCCCAGAGAGATAAAGAAAGCCACAGGGGTTTACCTCCTGGTCTCAGGACTGCCTTCTCTGATTAGGAAGGAAGTTTTCCCTTCCTCAGTGTGTATATGCTTGTTGAATCCTACTGATAACCACTATTACTGCTGCAGCCACACTTCAGGCCAGCCTGGGTGTGAAAGTAGGGAGTCTTGGAGGAAAAAGAGAAAAAGGCAGAGGGGGATCACTATGTTCCCTCTGAGTGTTGGGGGTTCCCCTTCTGGTTCTATGAGTTCAAACAACAGAGCTTTGCCTGGAACCCAATTTAGTTTTTAGAGTACTAGTTCAGGGGAAGTCAGAAAAATGGGAAGTTCCCTTCCAGTCTAATAGTACTAAAAAGAAGTATATGTGTATGTCGGGGGTGGGGGTGAGGTTCTGGGGACCAAACTCAGTCCTCCTTTGTGCTATTGGTACACAAGTTCTTGTCTAGTTCCCCAGTGTACCTGCTACTAAATACTATTTAAGAGTCCAAGAAGCTGCCTGTGTATTCTCTAGGGTTATATTTGTACATAGTAGAAGAAACAGGATGGAGTACACTTTTACTCATTATAATCTGAACTGGAACTCAGTTCTTTTTAAATTTGTTTTTTAACCTTTTAGAAGTCTGACTTTTGTCTTATTATAAAATCCTTCATTGTAGAAAACTTGAAAAATAAAAGTAAGATAAAAGAAGATGAAATCTCTATAAACTCATGAACTACTGCTATTTTGGTGTTACCATATAGTCTCTTTAATTTCCTACATGTATTTTTTTTCTGCTTTTTTGGGGGAGGTGCTTGGGATCAAATCTAGGGCCTTACACATGCTAAGTCTACACTCTACCCCTGGTTTTCACCCCCAGCCCCTCAGTTTTAACAATAAAAATTAACTAGATAAATAATGTTAATTATTTTAACCAGTAGTTCCAACGCCCAGTTACTGTCGACTCAATCTCATTATTTTTAATTAAATTTTCTCTTTTCTTAAATAGGTAAAAAACCTTTATCCTCGAGTTGGCTGGGTTGAAATTGATCCTGACATTCTCTGGACTCAATTTGTTGCTGTAATAAAAGATGCTATCAAAGGTAATAGGATTAATAAAAATAACAATGGCCTCTATGGTATATTTTGATTGTAATAAGAGTTTTCCTCAGGGATTTTATTAAGAGTTTTCTGAGGATTCTGTAGAATTTGTTGTTATAATATACATGTAGTATTTTATTAGGGGTCACAGTTTCCCTATATTTTTGGGGGGTGATTTGTGATTCACAGCAAACCACTTCAATAAGGAAAAGTAACAGCAACCATGTCCCCCCATTTGTCTGTTCAGCTGTAATTTAAATGAATGTTTATCTTCTTTCATCCTGCTTGTACCTAGGACTGACTTGATTTCCTGATGCTTATAGAATACTATTGGGTTATAAACAGTTACCATGTACTGAGTTCGCAACTGTTCAAAACTTACTTCATTGTAAAGTAAGTTTTCCTTCTGTGATCAGTTGATGTGGTCTTCTAACCACAGCCATGGACTAAAAATCTTAGCTCTTTAAGAGTGTTATTAGGGCTAGGGATATAGCTCAGTTGGTAGAGTGCTTGCCTCCCATGCACAAGGCCCTGGGTTCAATCTCCAGCACAAAAAGAAAAAAATAAAGAAAAATGTTTTCAGCGCAACTGTGTTCAGTAACATTGCAGAAGATGACTTATAGATTATAGAAAGTATTTTATGTCATTTTTCAAGCCTGAATTGCTTCTCCCCCTTATTTTAATTTGTAATATTTCAAAACTTATTAAAAAGTTGCAAGAATAAGGAATGAGAAGCTAGCTCATAGTGGTAGAGCATGCATGAGGCCCTGAGTTTCTTCCCCAGCACAGTAAAGAAACAAACAAACAAAAAACGTTTCAACAATAATAGAACAAACATTGGTATACCCTTCTCCCAGATTTAAACAATTTTCTCCACGAATATTTTTTCCTGAAATATTTGAGGGTTATTTGTGGTGTAATCTGTCACGTCTAAACACTGTAGCATCATCTCCAAAGAAAAGCCATGTCCTCATGTGTATGCACAGTGCAGTTATCACACTTAGGAAATTAGTAAATACCTTACTACAGTATTTAACAATATTTAGCATTCATAGTGTCCTCTAGTATTTAGTCTTCAGTATTCTCTTATCTCAGTAAAAAAATAATAATAACTTTTTCTTTGTCTAGATTGCAAAGATGAGGCTTTGCAAATAGCTGTTAGTCTGTTTAGTCTACTTTAATCTATAGCAGGTTCTTTATGACATCGACAGTTTCAAAAGCACAGGCGAAGCCTGGCACAATGGTGCGCTCCTGTAATCCTAGCAGCTTGGGAGGCCGAGGAAGGAGGATCTTGAGTTCAAAGCCAGCCTCAACAAAAGTGAGGCACAAAGCAACTCAGTGAGACCCTGTCTCTAGATAAAATACAAAATAGGGCTGAGAATGTGAGGATGTGACTCTGGTCGAGTGCCCCTGAGTTCAATCCTCAGTATTCAAAAAAGAAAGCAAGCAAGCACAGGCCAGTTTAGCAAGCTGCCCCTCATTTGGGGGTTGTCTTATTATTTTCTCATCATGAGATTCAGGTTGAATATTTTTGTAAGGAATACTATGTATGGTGTGATAATTTTCCTCAGAGCTCAAATTGAAGTTGGCCAAAATTTTCCCAGTGGGGTAAACTGATGTTTTAAAAGAAAGTTACAGGTGCATACTTGTATCCTAGTGACTCTAGAGGCTGAGACTGAAGGATCGCAAGTTTGAGGCCAGCCTTGGCAATTTAATGGAGCCCTAAGCAACTTAGTGAGACCCTGTCTCAAAATAAAAAAAACAAAAAGGGCTGGGGTGTGGCTCAGTGGTAAAAGCTCCTCTGGGTTCAATCCCTGGTTCAAAAAAAATTATAAAAATCACTTGGTATTACTATATTTTAGGAAATTTGGATTTTAAAAACATGTTTTTATTTACATCCTTAATTTCTATTTGTATTGAAAACATATTCTCAGCTTTAATAATTATTTACCTTTATCTCCATCAATCATCTTATGTTGTGATTGATCACCACCTAGGTTAAATTTCAATTTTTTAGTGTTATCAGGAAGAAGAACATACTACCTGAGTTACTTTGAATACATTTTTCTTTTTCTAACGTTTAAAGCTATTTTGTTAGGCTATGTCTTTTTCCTTTTAAATTAAAAAAAAAAAAAAAAACTACAAAATCATCCAGGTAGTGCTTTATTTATTAGTTCTAATTGTTTCGTTAAAATGCTAAGCCCAGTTGGGCATGGCCACACACATGCCTGTAATCCTAGAACTCCCTCCCCCACAAAGTGCTAAACCCAAGAGTTTTCCTTAAAGATTATATTGAATAATTTATTTTCCATACAGTAATATGGTCAAGTAAACATCACTGGCTTTTAAACATGTGTTTCACTGGTCTTCACCTGCAGCTGCAGGAGCACAGACGAACCAGATTGTTGGTCTTGGTATATCCACACAGAGAGCGACTTTCATTACGTGGAACAGGTGAGTGCTTTGTGTGATAAGCACTGTATTGTGGGTTCCTGCTTCAGTGCTTAAGCAGCTGCAAAACCTGTTTGGGGTATTTTGGTGAATTGAGATGAGCTTACTTTCTGGCTTGCAGGCTACTCACTTGGTCTTGGGCTTTACTTATGTAAAATAACAATAAAGAGCTTCTTGTCATGAAATTCTCCTCCTCTTTTTGGATGTTAACTTCCAAAGGAGTGGATTGAAGATCTAAAAAATTATGTTATTCCTAGAGAGAGTCAGGGAATTTAACAATCTTTTGTTGTTGTTATTGTTCTGGGGATTGAACCCAGGGGCACATAACTACTGAGCCACATTCCTCCCCAGCCGTTTTTATTTTTCATTTTGAAACAGGGTCTCCTTTAAGTTACTTAGGGCCTTGCTAAGTTGCTGAGGCTGGCTCAAACTTGCAGTCCTGCCTCAGTGTCCCAAGTTGCTGGGGTTATAGCCATGCACCACCGCACCTGGCAACCCAGAAAATTCCAATATTGTGCTTATAGTTTAAATTTTCAGACTACTCCTAATTTACTGTGTAGGTACCAAGCATCCGAGGCATATGCAGATTAGACATAATTATGGTATTTAATAGCAACCATAGCGTGAACACCTATGATACTCCAAGTTTCATTATCTTTATAACAAACCTGTTATTTAGGTATTGTGTCTGTTTTTAAAGAGACAGAAACTGAAACTCAAAGAAATAAGGAGATTGTTCAAAATTACTCAGTAAATAGAGCCAAGATTCCAAATTATCTTTTTGGGTTTTTTGTCTTATTTTATTTTTGCAGTGCTGGAGATGTAACCCACGGCTTCATGCTTGCTAGCCAAGTACTCTAACATCAAGCCAAGCCTCTAGCCCAGCATGTGTTGTTTTTTGGGGGGCAGAGGTTTGGGTACCAGGGATTGAACCAAGGAGCCCTTAACCACTGAGCCACATCCCCAGCCCTTTTTGATTTTTATTTTGCAACAGGGTTTCATTAAGTTGTCCAAGTCCTCCCTGAATTGCTGAGCTGGCCTTGAATTTGGGATCCTCTTGCCTCAGCCACTGAAGTTGCTGGGATTACAGTTGTACGCCACTGTGCCCAGCCAGTGTGAGTTTTTTTTAAGGGAGAAAAAAAACCCAACCCTGTAAAATTTGTCTTTATTACAAAGCACTAGACTCCAAAGTGTATGTTGAACTTGGGCCTTGGGAAATATAAGTAGGAGGAGGAAAATCCCTGCGAATCTGAAAAATATAATTGGGGTGAATTCATACAAACTTACCTCTGCTCCAGCAGTACTGAGGATTGGATCCAGGGGTGCTCTACCACTGAGCTATACCCCTGACCCATTTTATTTTTTATTTTGAGACAGCGTCTTGCTAATTTGCTAAGGCTGATCTTGAATTTGGGATCCTGCAGCCTCAGCTTCCTGAGTAGCTGGGATTACAGGTGGGAGTACAGGGCAGCACCTAGCTAGGACATGGTTTCTGATTTAGTGTTAGGCAAGAGGAAGAAATTTGAATTTAGCAATATTTCTGGCCTTGATATTTTGGAGAGTGTGATAAAAATCACAGAGAATACAAGAAGAGGGCTGGGGTTGTGTCTCAGAGGTAGAGCGCTTGCCTAGCATGTGTGAGTCACTGGGTTCGATCCTTACCACCACATAAAAATAAAGATATTATATCCACCTATAATTAAAAAATAAATAAATAAATATATATTTTTTAAAAAGAGGAGGCTGGGGATATAGCTCAGTTGGTAGAGTGTTTGTCTCGCAAGCGCAAGGCCCTGGGTTCAATCCCCAGCACAAAAAAAGAGAGAGAGAGAGAGAGAACACAAGAAGAGGAACAGGTTGGGTTTGGGGAGACTAGGTTAAAGAGAAGATGATAAAGTGTTTGGTTTTGGATGTCTGAATGTGGAGATATGCTGGAGGTGTCTGGAACATTGGTGTCTTTAGGGTGAGGCACAGCAGATCTCCATATAGCTACTTTCTGTTTCGAGGCACGGTGTGTCTGAGGTTGATACCTTCATCTGCAGTCCCCCTGTGCCTGCCCTCCAGTGCCTTGAATATGGTGAGTCTTTAATAGTAATATATCATCAGATGAAGTGATGAATGAATTCAAGTTATCTGTGTAGATTTAATCAATGGCACTGTGGAAGTTTAGGGACAGGAAGTTCTTTCTTGTGGAAACTGTTCCATGGCATGCAGATGTTTGGCTGCTTTCCTGGTCTCTGTGAGATGCCAGTAAGCACCCCCACTCCCATCCTATTGTAACAACCACATGCAAAATCATGCTCAATTGAGAACTGCTGGTGCATATGAAGTCTAGACAAGTGGATTTATCTGGTAGGATTATTTGGAGAGAAGAGAAGCAGGCTGAGGATTTGGACTATGACCCCTTCCTCCAGAATCAAAAGGAAATCAGGAAAGAAAAAGCTGGCAAAGCAGGATCAAAGCCAGGCTGAGAAGGGGATGATAAGGTCATGGAGGCAAGAGAGTGTTTCCAGGAAGGGAGCTGTTTGGAAGTGTCACATTTGGTTGGATTTGGTGATAAGGTCATGGGCCCCCCAGAGTGCTTTCGTCAGGATCTGGTACCTCTCATTCAAGATAGGAGTTTCAGGAATACACTTGTTGGGCAGCAGTAGGACCATACCTTGTTTTTAGAAAAGATATAAGAATCAGATTCCAAGCAGTCTGCTTCCCTTATTGGTATTGCTATTTTTCTTTGTAGAGGGAACAAGTTTTCTTCCTAGATCAATTATGTGAGTTTCTTTTCTTGGCTTTTTTTTTTTTTCTTTTTTGAAATATTTGTATTCTTCTGTGAGTTTTAGAAACACTCTTTGCTTGTAGAAAACTGTATTGCAGATTTTTTTTAAGATAGATGCAAGGCCCCTTTCTTCTTTACCCTAAAATAATGGAGGCTTATTCTGCTCATTGGGCCTGAGTGAGCCACTGTGGTGCATGATGCTGGCAGGTTCCAGAAGCTTGAAGTACGCCTTGTTCCTCTGTGGGAAGGGAGACAGACCAGACCCTCTGGAACAATCTATTGTTTGCTCCAGTCCAGCCAGTGCCCCTCCTCCCCCCTCGTTGTTTGCCTTTTTCCTATGAGCAGGATATATCCCTGTCCTCATGGCCATACAAACACTGTTTTCCATATGCTTGCTATCAGGAAGTATAAAACTTAGAACTTTCTTACTGTTTTTCTCCTTGTTTTTTTCCCCCTGTAAGAGACCGAGAAACTCAATGTTGTTAATTTTTTTTTTTTCAGTCCTTGAGTTTTCTTCATATTCTTTGGATTTAACTTCTTTTTTTTTTTTTTCCTTCAATATAATCAGTGGTGTGTTTAGCTGACTTTCTAAAATAACTCCAAATATATCACCTCTGTTTTGATTTTTTAAAAATTTCTTTTGTTTTACAAAATCACTAGCTATTTGTTTCTTGCGTCGCTGTGTCTCTCAGGGAGACTTCTGCCAACTAACCTCAGATCAGGGTGTGTGCCAATCAGTAACATAAACTGCGTGAGTCGTGCCAGTGAGCGGGGAACCCTCCCCTCCGTAACTGTTGGGAGGTTCCCAGGGAGTGACTCGCTGTGGTGCTGCTGAACTGAATACAAAGCTGAGTAGGAGTGCCAGCCCCCAAGTAAGTCTCCTTACTCAAGTTTTATTCCATGATCTTGCCACATGAAATATGTCTTTCATTGTAGCATTTAATATTTATGTTAATGGCTCTTGCCACTTATTTATGACACAAAATATATAAGAGCCACAGAATGGTATAACGTGTTGGAAGGGCTTAAGACAGTTTCATTATAACATTGCCATTTATGCTCTTCTTTTTTTCTCCTTTTATTGTTGGTAGAAATAGAATTAAGCCAAGTCAGTGCTATGTGAATGTTGGAATATGTGCTTCCCCTTGAGGTCAGTTTTCCAGATTGTCTTGTACTGTGATCTGAATTGGCAATATCGCTTCCACGTTTTGATTTCCCCCACTTTGCTCTTCAGCACACTAGCCTGCCAGTCCCTAACACTGCTTCATGATGACTGAAAAAATAACAGCACTTTTTTTCAAGAATATTCACCTTCCTGTTGGGCATGCCTATAATTGCAGCAACTTGGGAGGCTGAGGCAGGAGGATCACAAGTTCAAAGCCAGTGTCAGCAACTCAGTAAGGCCCTAAGCAACTTAGTGAGATCCTATCTCAAAATAAAAAAAATAATAAAAAGGACTGGGGATGTGGCTCAGTGGTTAAATGCCCCTGGATTCAATCCCCAGTACCAAGGCAGGGAAAAAAAAAATGTTCACCTTCTTAGTTAATTCCTAAGCAACCTTCTGAGCTCAGTTCCACAGTCACTTTTCAAAGAAGCCTTTCTTGACCCCCAGTCCAGGAATGGTCTCTCTGTTAAATATATTTATGGCACCTTGAACTTCTACTCCATGACATTTATTCTTGTCCTATGTAAGCAATTGAGTGATTCTTTGTTTGAATTTCCTGGTAAAAAGTATGTTCATCAGGGCAAAGATGCATTGTCTCTGTTCACAGCTCTGTCCCCAGAAACAGACAAAGATTGCCTTATAAATATTGGCTGAAATCATTGAGGATATGACCATAAATGTGGACTGCTTAAGTAGAGTGGGGAATGGCAGCCTTGGAAAGTAACACAGGAGGGGACCTGAAGAGGGTAGCAAGCCAGCCCGAGTTTAATGTTGAAGGTTAGTAGATGCTGTGCTGGGGGTGTGGCTCAGTGGTAGAGCATGTGCAGTCACTGCTGGCACACAGGTTTGTGGGAACCAGTGGCTGATTTGTAGGATCCTTAATAGGAGAAAGGAGTTTTTCACTACTTCTTTCTTTATTTTCCACTATTGGGGATTAAACCTAGGGGTACACCATCACTGAGCTATATCCCCAGCCCTTTTTATTTTTTTATTTTGAGACAGCATCTCATTAAGTTGTCCAGGCTGGCCTTAAACTTGGAATCTTTCCCTTATGCCTCAGCCTCCCCAGTACCTGGTGTTATAGGTGTGTGTCATTATGCCCAGATTCTTCTATATTTTTTTAGTGCTGTACTCTTATTGTGGTATTGACCCAGGATTTGCTGAATTTCTGGGGTTTTTCTTTTCTTTTTTAAATATATTTTTTTAGTTGTAGATGGACACAATACCTTTATTTTGTTTATTTTTATTTGGTGCTGGGATCGAACCCAGTGCCTCATGCATGCTTGGTACGCACTCTACCACTGAGCCACAACCCTGGCCCAGGGGTTTTTATTTTCTTAATGTTTAAATTTTTTTTTGCAGGGCTGGGAGCTAACCCAAGGCCTCACACATGCTAGGCAAGTACCTTACTACTGAGCTACGTCCCCTGCCTTTTCTGTTTGCAAATAGGATCTCACTGTGTCGCCCAGGCTGTCTTCTAACTTGCATTCCTTCTGCTTCAGTCTCCCAAGAAACTGGTATTAAGGAGCATGGCACCATGCCCGGTTTGAATTTCTGTTTATTGGAGAAATTTTGGTAAGCGTATTAGGTTCCTGAAGGCTAGGCCAAATCCTACAATTGAAAGGTAAAGAAATAGGCTCAGGTGATATTTTAGATCCTCTGAGGTCAGAAGTTTTTATCTGATTATATGTATCAGGGTAAGTACAAGGAAGGGAAAAGGCATTGGCTTTGTATCTTGCTTTTAAAGAAGCCGTTGGGCATGGCAGCACAAGCTTCTTATCCCAGCTATTCAGGAGGCTGAAGCAGGAGGGTTGCAAGTTCAAGACCAACCTGTGCAACTTAGTGAGATCCTGTCTCAAAAAATAAAAAGGGCTGGGGGTGAGGGGCTGGAGTTGTGTGGCTCAGTGGTAGAGCACTTGCCTAGCATGTGTGAATCACTGGGTTCGAGTCTCAGCACCACATATAAATAAATGATAAAGATCCATTAACAACTAAAAAAAAAAAAAATTTAAAAAAGGGCTTCGGATGTAGCTTAGTGGTACAGTGTTCATGTGCAAGGTCCTAGGTTCAATCCTTAGAGAGAAAGAGAGAAATATGTGGAACAAGTTTTCAAAGGCCTTTTCGTTTGTTGTTTTGGGGTGTGCACACATTGTAGTATTTCAAAAAGATTATCTTTGGGGATGGAATCTGATCTAAAATTTCACAATGTATGTCATATTATTGTGATGCAGTGTGTTTAGTTTAAAAAATCAAAGAGAAGCTGTTCAGAAAGCCCCATCTAATTAAATCATGCTTTGAAATTATATTTTAGCTTCTAATTTTGTTTTCTCTCATGGCAGATCTTTAGTATAGTCTCTGATGTTTACAGAGTCTCAAAACTTTGTTTCCTTCTTTTTTAGGAAAACAGGAAATCATTTTCACAACTTTATTAGTTGGCAAGACCTAAGAGCAATTGAACTTGTAAAATCCTGGAATAATTCTCTTATAATGAAGGTAATCTTTTCCTTAGATCTTATGTGATTTGGATGTTATTGTTTTTTCCTATAACTACCTCTTAACTGTAGACTTAATTACATAACTGCCTTCGTTTGTTGCTTTAGGATATTAAGAGTACACAAACAATTCCCCAAACCAGTAAAGTTTAATAATAGTCACCCAAAATTATATATGGTAGACTTACGTACTTAATAGTTGCACCTTGGGAAGTCTTGAGGAGGTTGGGGGGACCACTCTTTTACCTGTTAGTGGGAATTTGTGTTTCTATCCTTGAGAAATGGAAAAGACGCAGACTAGATAGAATGAAATATCCAAATTTCATCATTGTTGTAATAAAGTGAAGAATGGATACTGAGATAATAGCTGGCAGCCTGCCACAAACTCTTCACTTTATGCCTGGAAGTAGTAGGCCATCAGTCAGTGACAGTGCTATCGCTGGTGGTGGCAGCAGCAACAGCATCAACACTAGCTGCAATTGTGTTATTTCTCTGAAATCTCCCTCCCTCCTCACTGTGAGATTACTGAGTCAAAGGGTCAGGTGTTTTCCACCTCCTCAAACGTGGTCCAACCTTCGGTGTTTGATGTTCCAATTAATATTCCATATTGATAAAATAATCAATTTCTAATGCCTCATGATCAAATGCCTTCTCAGCTACTATGCTGGCACCAGACAGTGCATATATTGTGTGTATATATGTGTGTATATATATTTTACATATATTTAAATGCATCTTGTCATAATAATTTGTGAGACTGAATATTGAGAGTTTGTGTGTATAGGAAAGAAATGGTAGTTAAAGGAGTTGAAAGTGATTTTAAGGAAATATCTTGAATCCTGAAATGTATAATTTAAAATAAAATCATTTAGGGCTGAGGATGCAGCTTAGTTGTAGAGTGTCTTCCCTAATATTTTGTAAAGCCCTGAGTTCCATTCTGGCACTGCAAAAAATTAAATAAGTAAATACATAAATTTTACTTTGTAATTTTATGGCTTAATGTATAATTTTTTTTGGATACTGGGGATTGATGAACCATTAGTTTTTTTAATATTTATTTTTTAGTTGGACACAATATCTTTATTTTATTTATTTATTTTTATGTGGTGCTGAGGATTGAACCCAGGGCCTCCCACGTGCTAGGTGAGTGCTCTGCCACTGAGCCACAACCCCAGCCCCTGAACCAGTAGTTTTTAATAGTCCACCAAGGGTCTGGAATCGTTAGAGTGCTTTCCTAGCACAGGCGGGACCCGGGTTCGATCCTCAGCACCACATAAAAATAAAGGCATTGTGTTGTGTCCATCTACACCTAAAAAATAAATATTAAAAAAAAAAAGTTGAATAGTCCACCAAATATTCCTTAAGAGAGATATTTGAAACTTTTATTCCTTTGAAAATTAGTTGTGACCACAAAAACATTTTACTTCTACAGTATGAACTCCAGATGCCAAATTTTGATGTAAAACTAAGACCTCATGCGTAACACTGAGCATTAAAAGCGCTGAATCTACCTGAAACTGAACATGTGCTTGATGAAAGTTTTGGTTCTTCTTAGTGGAAAATGCACCAAAAAGCATACTGGCACAGTTGAGCCTGCCCTGTTGCAGGTGTGTCCTAGCTGTGGAGGAACCCCTCCCTGCTGTCACTCTTCCTAGGGCTCATGGTTTTGGGATTCAGGCTGTGGGAGCTGTTTCTACTGCATTTGTCAGAGCTGGCACCATGGTCGTTAGTTTGGCCATCGCTAGCCCAAGGAATAGGAAGTAATTGAGACGTGGAGTCATCTCCTCAGCCATGTCTTCCTCCAGCCTGCTCAGCCACCCAGGCCTTCTCTCATTGTTCTTAGTGATCACTGCGTCTTCTCTGCCCTAGCATAAAATCCCAACTCCTCAACACAGTTTGGCCCTGTCCACTTTGCAGACCCCTTTGTCCATCTTTGCCCGTCTGCTTTTGTTCTTGTAGCTCTTTTTTTTTTTTTTTTTGTACTGAGGATTGAACCCAGGAGCACTCAACTACTGAGCCATATCCCCAGCCTTTTTTTGTATTTTATTTAGAGACAGGGTCTCACTGAGTAGCTTAGGGCTTTGCCAAGTTGCTAAGGCTGGCTTTGAACTTGTGATCCTCCTACCTCAGCCTCCCAAGCCTCTAGGATTACAGGTGCATACTGTTCATGTAGTTCTCCAGTCCTTTCTCACCTTGAGTTCTCCCATCATGATTGGATGACTGGATCCTTCTCGTGATTTAGGGACCCACCCATGTGTCAGCCCCTCTGGGAACCCTTCCCTGCCCTTGTGAAGAGCCCTCTCTACCCTAGTCTTTCACATTTCCCTTTGTTTCTTGCACCAAACTTATTAAATTTCAGAATGTCTCCTCCAACATTTATCAGTTCCTTGTGGTGACATGTTATTTTTAAAATATTTTTTAAGTTGTAATTGGACACAATACCTTTATTTTATTTGTTTATATTTGGAGCTGAGGATCAAACCCAGGGCCTCCCATGTGCTAGGTGAGCGCTGTACTGCTGAGCCACAACCCCAGCCCTGTGACATGCGTCTTTTAAATTGAAATTTTAATTAACGTAATCATAGATTCAGATGTTGTTATAAGAAAAATTGCAGAAGTCCCTTATATACTGTGTAGTTTCTCCTAATGATAACATTTTTCTAAACTATAGTACGTCACAGTCTGGATATTAACATGAATATCATCCATAGATCTTATTTAGATTTCTCCAGTTTTACTTGTACTCATTTGTGTGCCTATGTTACATTCTATACAGTTTTCCATCTGTGCAGGTTCCAGGTATCTGCTGCTGTATTAAAATACTGAACAGCCTGGGCCTGGCCTATAATTCCAATGACTCAAAAGACGGAGGCAGGAAGACTATAAGTTTAACACCAGCCTCAGCAACTTAGCAAGACCTGTCACAAACTAGAAAAATAAAAAGGCCTGGGATGTGGCTCAGTGATAAATTGTACCTGCTTTCAATTCCTGGTACACACACTCACAAAAAGATACCGAACATATCCATCACTACAATGATCTCTCTTTTTTTTTCCCCCTCAAGGTACTAGGGATTGAACCCAGGGCATTTAACCACTGGGCCACATCCCCAGCATGTTTTTATTTTTTTATTTTGAGACAGGGTCTCTTTGAGTTGCTTAGGGACTCAGCCTCCAGTGATGGGACTATAGACATGCACCACTGTGCATGGCTATAATGATCTCTCTCTCTCTTTAAAAAATAATTTAACCTTTATTTATTTATTTTTTATGTGGTGCTGAGGATTGAACCCAGTGCCTCACCCGTACTAGGCAAGTGCTCCACCACTGAGCTACAACCCCAGCCCCTACAATGATCTCTTATGTTGCCTTTTAATTAACTGTGATCTACCTCTTCTCTCCATACTCCGCACTCTCTCCCATCGTTATCTCTTGGCAACCACTAATCAGTCCTCTATTTAAAAAATGTTTTTATTTAAAAAATGTTCTATACATGGGATCATACTTTTTTTTCTGATATTACCTTTGGGATTGGCTTTTTTCACTTAGTATTGTTCCCTGGAGATCCGTACAAGTTGGTGTATTAGCAACTCTTTTTTTTTCATTGCTGGAATGTATTCAGTGGTACAGATGTGCCACAGTTTATCTAACCACTCACCTGTTGAAGGACATCTGTGCTAACTCCAGTTTTTACCTATTGTAAATAAAGCTGTTATAAGCATTCTTTGTATAGAACTTCATGTAAATAAAACCACATCCCAAAGCACTACTGGTGAGTTATCTGGTACTTGTGTGTTTTATTTTTTAAGAAACTGACAAACCTGTTTCCAAGAATGATTTTATTTTATTTATTTATTTTTTTTAAACGATTCTTTTTTTTTTTTTTTTAAATATTTATTTTTTAGTTTTCGGCGGACACAACATCTTTGTTTGTATGTGGTTCTGAGGATCGAACCCGGGCCGCACGCATGCCAGGCGAGCGTGCTACCGCTTGAGCCACATCCCCAGCCCGATTTTATTATTTATATTACCACCAGTAATTCATGAGTTTTAAGACACATTTTTTTTTCTGGTACTGGGAATCGAACCCAGGGATGCTTTACCACTAAACTATATTCCCAGCCCTTTTTATTTTTATTTATTTATTTTTTTAAAGAGAGAGTGAAAGAGAGAGAAAGAGAGAATTTTCAATATTTTTTAGTTCTCGGCGGACACAACATCCCTGTTTGTATGTGGTGCTGAGGATCGAACCCGGGCCGCACGCATGCCAGGCGAGCGCGCCACCGCTTGAGCCACATCCCCAGCCCCAAAATAATAACTTCGGGGCTGGCAGTGTAGCTCAGTAGCAGAGCACCTGCCTGGCACGAATGGTGTCCTGGTTTCGATCACTAGCACCACAGATGATGATAATATTTTTTTTTTTAATTTATTTTTAAGAGAGAGTGGGAGAGAGAGAGAGAGAATTTTTTAATATTTATTTTTTAGTTCTCGGCGGACATAACATCTTTGTTTGTACGTGGTGCTGAGGATCGAACCCTGGCCGCACGCATGCCAGGCGGGCGCGCTACCGATTGAGCCACATCCCCAGCCCTTATTTTTTTATTTTGAGAAAGAATCTTGCTAAGTTGCTTAGGACCTTGCTAAATTGCTGAGGCTGATCATGGACTTGTGATCCTCCTGCCTTAGTCTCCTGAGTCACTGGTATTACAGGTTTATGCCACTGGTATATGCCACTGCGCCTGGCCATTGTTTTCATATTTTAACACATTTGAAATTGGGATACATATCTTTGTGGCACATTAAATAATTATTCATTTTACATTCTGTCTTCTTAGGTTATCTAACTTGTTGGTTTGAATACTTATTTGTCTCTCTTCTCACAAGAATAGCAGTTTTCACAGGGCAGAGATTCTGGCTGTCTCTTTTTTTTTTTTTTTTCAAGGCCTAACACAGTCCACGTATATAGAATAGAGGGCCCCCAACAATTACTTGTTAGATGTAAATGAAGTTGTTCATTGTTCAGGTGTTGACTCAAAGTACAGGTGCTGGAGCTCTTAATATTTTGTATCCACACCCCCAATGAGTCAGCATTTTTAACAGAAGATCCTCAAAGTATCCTAAATCCAATTTTTAATAATAAGGTACATTGTGGCCAGGCTGGGGTGCACTCCTGTAATCCCAGCTACTTTGGAGGCTGAGACGGTAAGTTCAAGGCCAGCCTGGGCAACTTTCACAACCTTGTCTCAGAGTAAAAAAATTTTAAAAAGAACTGGGGGTGTAGCTCAGTGGTGGAGCCTAGCATGAGTGATGCCCTGGATTCCATTCAGGATGCTTATGAATGAAGAACTTAAGTTTGAATCATTTCTTAAAATATAGCAAAAGGAATATAGGCCGTCACTTTAAGTACTTTAAATACTTTTTAAGCTTTTAATAAGTTCTTAGATAATTAGGTAAGAATAGATAGTATTAAATCAAATCATAAACATCTAAGTATTAATTATTTAAAATATAGGGAAATTTGGGGCTGGGGATATAGCTCAGTTGGTAGAGTGCTTGCCTCGCAAGCACAAGGCCCTGGTTTCAATCCCCAGCACCACATACACACACATTAAAAAAAAAATTGGCAAATCTTACTGTATGTTAATTGTACCTCAATAAAATTGACACAGAAATTGATGTTAAAAAAAGCATATAGGGAAATTTCCTTCTGAGTTAGTAATAACTTGATTTCTAATAAAAAAAGAGGAAGAGCTACTAGGAGTTCATTCTTACTGATGAGATTCGGGTTTCTTAGGGTTTTGATTTATAGAGGCAACCTGAAGCTGAAATACAAGATAATGGATATTGTAAAAATATATGGAATAAGAGCCTTCAAAATCAAAGATTGGTCAAGAGTTTTATGTAGATTGTGTTACAATTTGAATAGCAGTGAATTAACTAAACAGATAGACCTCAAACAAAATTTAAGTTTACCTAAGCCTAATGAAATAAGAACTCTACCAATACAGCCTCTTCCCTAGACTCTATTCCTTCATTTCCATACTAAAACTAAATAGATAGGTAAAAAGAGTTGTAGGCTTCTGTATGTTGTGGTTTTTTTTGTTAGTTATAGTTGGACACAATATATTTATTTTATTTATTTTTTTTATGTGATGCTGAAGTTCGAACCCAGGGCCTCAAACATGCTAGGCAAGCACTTTACCGCTGAGCCACAACCCCAGCCCCTTATGTGGGTTTTTCTTATTTATTGATTTATTTAGCTATTTAGTTATTAAAGATGGGGTCTCATGGGCTGGAGTTGTGGCTCAGCAGTAGAGCGCTCACCTTGCTCGTGCGAGGCCCCTGGGTTCAATCCTCAGCACTACATAAAAATAAATAAATAAAATAAAGGTATTTTGTCCAACTACAACTAAAAAATAAATATAAAAAAAAAAAAGATGGGGTCTCACTATGTTGCCCATGCTGACCTCAAACTCCTGGGCTCAAGTAATCCTCCTGTCTCAGCCTCCCATGTGGCTGGGATTAAAGGCCTGAGCCACCAAGCCAAGCTCTGTTCTAGATTTTCTTAAGTGCTGAGAACAACTTCCTAAGTAGTTCAATGACTTGTTTGTTATTGGGTTTGTTAGCATATGTATAAATTGATAAGGAAACATCAAATACCTTCAGTGGGTTTTCTTAAACTCCTTTCTTTTCAATAGTTCCTCCACAGTTCCTGCCGAGTGCTGCACTTCTTCACTAGAAGTAAGCGACTCCTAGCAGCCAGTCGGTTCACCTTCACCACCCAGCAGGCTTCTTTGCGATTGGCCTGGATTTTACAGAACCTGACAGAGGTAGGGAAAAGGTTTTGTGTGTAGAAATGTGAGAAAGACCAGGGAAGGGAAAATCCAAGAAATAAAACTAGTAATTCAATTATTTGAGGGAATATGAAGCCCCACCACTATTGGAATGGAAGATAAGTCATATTTACTTGATTTGGTTTTTAAAACCTTTTTGTTGTGTACACATGTAGAAAGGTGGACGAAGCACAGGTTTACACAGGGTGATATTTAGTAGAGCAACGACTGTGTGGCACCACCTGGATCAAGAACTGTACCACTGTGTAATTTCATATTGTATATGAAATTTTTACATTTTTATCATTTATGTGTGTATTCCTCAGTACTATACTTTAATTTTGCCTGAATATTTTTGCTTTTTGGTTTTTGGTACTAGGCATCGAACCCAGGGACATTTTACCAGTGAGCCGTATGCCTCGCCCTTTTTATTTTTTATTTGACATAGGTCCTCACTAAGTTGCTGCAGCTGGCCTCGAACTTACAGTCCTCCTGCCTTAGTCTCCTAGTGTGCATCACTGTGCCCAGTTTGTCCGAAAATTTTAAAAAAAAAATTTTTTTTAGTTGTTAATGGACCTTTATTTTATTTCTATGTGGTGCTGAGAATCGAACCCAGTGCCTCATACATTCTAAGCAAGTGCTCTACCACTGAGCCACAACCCCAGTCCCTTGCCTGAATATTTTTGAACTATATAAATTGAATTGTATGGTGTGTACAACATATTAGTGAAATATGCCTGTGTTGTGTGTAAAATAGTTTGCTAATATTTTCAATATTACTTACTGTTCAGTGTATGGTTTTACTATAGTTTAAAAAAAAATCTATTCTGTTCATATACATTTGGATTATTTTCAAGTTTGGGCTATAATGAATATATCAGGGGCTGGGGATGTGGCTCACGCAGTAGCGCCCTCCCCTGGCATGCGTGCGGCGCGGGTTCGATCCTCAGCACCACATACAAACAAAGATGTTGTGTCCGCCGAAAACTAAAAAGTAAATATTAAAAACTTCTCTCTCTCAAAAAAAAATGAATATATCAGTGTACATGTAAGCATTGTGTCTATATGTAGAAATGGAATATTTAGGGCATGAATGTGTATATATATCTTCAATGATTGTGGATAATGTCAAAACACATTTCCAAAGTGTTCACCCACTATCGTGATGGGAGGACTTTTTATTTGATTGACCTTCATAAATGCTATTGGACTTTTTTATTTTAGCATTCTTGTGGGTAAGTACGGACCTCATTGCAAATTTGACTGAGTAAAAAAATAAGATCTAGGGTTGGGGGTAAAGCTAGTGGGCTCAAGGTCCCTGAGTTCAGTCCCCTGTTCCCCTGTACCCCATCTCCAAATCCAGCTAAATACTGTCTACTGGGGATATACTTTAGATTTCAAAAACAAAAGTAATTGGGTAGAAAAGCCATATCATGGAGTGAGCCGATATAGTGACATACACTTGTAATTCCAGCTATGTGGGAGGCTGAGATAGAAGGATTGCAAGTTTGAGGCCAGCCTTAGTAACTTAGTGAGGCCCTGTCTCAAAATAAAATAAAAAAGACCCTGGGGTATAGCTCAGTGGTAAGGCACTACTGGTACAAAAAAAAAAAAAAAAAAAATGCAGTGGTTATCCTGGTATCAGATAGAATAGCCTTTAAAACAAAAAATGAAAATTACTAGAGACAAAAGAGAATTTTATAATGATAAGAAAGTTAATCCATCAGGATTAAAAAACAATTTTATAATTGTATATGCATCCAATAACAGAGCCCCGAATACATGAAGCAAAATTGACAGAATTAAAAAGGAAAATAAGACAGTTGAACAGGAATAGTTGAAGACTACAATATCCTATTGTCTTTCTTTTTTAAAAAATACTTTTTACAGCAGATGGACACGATATCTTTATTTTGTTTTTATGCAGTGGTAAGGATCGAACCCAGTGCCTCACACATGCTAGGCAACTGAGCTATAACCCCAGCCCCCAATATCCTACTTTCAATAATGGTTAAAACAGTTAGACAAAAGATCAAAAAGTAAATAGAAAACTTAAAAAAACAATAAGAACTAACTATGTCTAATAGATAGTTATAGAAAATTCCATTCAACAACAGAACATATTTCTTTTCAGGTGTGCATGGAACCTTCTTTAGGTTAGACCATATGTGAGGCCATAATATAAGCCTTCCTAAATTTGAAAGGATAACATCATACAAGGTCTGTTCTCTAACCATGATGGAATGGAATTACAAGAAAATAACAGAAGAAAAGTTTGGAAGTTAAAAAGAGAGAGAGAGAGATTAATACGCTTCAAAATAACCAGTGGGTCAAAATTAGGAGATACTTTGAAATGAATGAAAACGATGATACAATATATCAAAACTATGGGATGCAGGCAAAGCAGTTTTTATAACTTTATAACAAGGCTATATTAAGAATTTTTTCTTTTTTTTTTTCCTTGGCAGTATTGGGAATTGAATCCAGGGTCACTACCACTGAGCTATGGCCCCACCCCTTTTTATTTTTTATTTTAAAGCAGGGTCTAGCCAAGTTAGTTGCTAAGGCTGGTGTTAAACTTTCAATCCTCCTGCCTCAGCCTCCCAAGTCGCTGGGATTATAGGAGTATACCACCACACCCATTTAAGAATATATTTAAAAAGAAAAAAAAATTAACTCAACCTAACTTTCTATGAAAAGATAAGCAAACTAAACCCAAAGCAAGGAAAGAAAAAATTAAGATTTAGAATGGAAATTAATAAAATACTTAACAAAAAAATGAAAAAAAAATCATTAAAACCAGAAGTTGGTTCTTTGAAAAGACTAGCTACACAGACAAAAAAGAAAGCAAAACAAAATAAATAAGACCATGAATGAAAAAGGGGACATTAATAATTCTGATTTCACAAAATGCCTTAATGGGCAACACTATGAACAAGTTAGGTCACTATTAAAAAATGGAAATTTTCCTAGAAATATACAAACTACTCAAAAATAAAAAAATAAACAATCTGAATAAATCTTAGCAAGTAAAATGTTTGAATTAGTAAGTAACAGATTCTCACCTGGAAAATCCCAGGTCTAGATAGCTTCGTTGGTGAAATCTACCAAAAGCTTAAAGAAGAATTTTGACCAATTTTTCCAAAAATAGAAGAGAATGGAACACTTTTCAGCTCATTAGGCCAGTATTACCCTGACACCAAAATCAAAGACATCACAAAATTGCAGACCAATATCCCTTATGAATATAGATGCAAAAATCCTCAACAAAATTTTAGCAAGTCAAATCTAGCAACAAATAAAAACAATTATATATGACCAAGTAGAAGTTATTATAGGAATGCAAGGTTGATTTAGCATTTGAAAATTGACTAATGTAATATACCAAATTAATAGAATAAGGGACAGAAAATACATGAGCATGTCAGTAGATGTAGAAAATCCTACAAAGTAGGAATAAAGGGTGATTTATTAGGGCCGGCTGGGCATGGTGGCACACGCCTGTAATCCCAGCAGCTCCAGAGCTGAGATAAGAGGACCTGATTGAGAGTTCAAAGCCAGTCTCAGCAAAAGTGAAGTGCTAAGCAACTCAGTGAGATCTTGTCTCTAAATAAAATACGAAATAGGGCTGGGAGTGTGGCTCAGTGTCAAGTGCCCCTGAGTCCAATCCCTCGTACCAAAAAAAAAAAAAAAAAAGGGTGACTACTTCTACCTGATCTGTGGAGACCCTATAGCAAACACTATACTTAATGGTAAAAGACTGAGTGCTTTCCCTGTAAGTTCAGAAATGAGATAAGGATATCTATACTCATCACTTCTAATTAACATTTTACTGGAGGTTCTAAGCTGGAGCAGTTACACAGTTAAGCAATGAAATAAAATGCAGCTAGTTTGGAAAGGAAAGAGTGAAAGTATCTCTGTGATCCAGATGACATGATTGTCTATATAGGTAGTCTTAAGAAATCCCTGAGAAAATGATTACAACTAATAAGTTCAGCAGAGTTGCAGGGTATAAAATCGATATACAAAAATCAATTGCTGTATACTAGCAATGAGTTAGAAATTCATTGAAATAAAGGAAACAGTTCTATTTATGATAGTGTCAAAAAGAATAAAATATGGGCTGGGCATGTAGCTCAGTTGGTAAAGTGCTTACCTCGAATGCGCAAGGCCATGGGTTCAATCCCCAGCACCACCAAAAAAAAAAAAGGAACAAACTACCTAGGAATCCAGCTGGGTGCAGTGGTACACACCTGTAATTCCAGTAGCTCAGGAGGATTGCGAGTTCAAAGCCAGCCTCAGCAAAAGCGAGGTGCTAAGCAACTCAGTGAGACCTTGTCTCTAAATAAAATACAAAAGAGGGCTGGGGATGTGGCTCAGTGGTCAAGAGTCCCTGAGTTCAATCCCTGATGCCCCCCAAAAAACAACAGCAACAACAACAAAAAACTTAGAAATCCATTTAACAAAGGTGCTGCAAAACTTGCAGAAACTACAAAATGTTGTTTGCTATCAATGGAGGCTGAAATAAAGGTAAAGATATCCTCTGGCTGGGGATGTAGCTCAGTTCGTAGTGTTTGCCTCACATGTACAACACCCTGGGTTTTATCCTCAGCATCATTAAAAAAAAAAAAAAAAAGATTACAGTGATCTTCAATATTTTCCATACCAAAATCCATAGCTTTTTAAAAAAATTTTAGCACACAAGCTGATCCTAAAATTCATATAGAAATTTGAGAACCCATAATAGTAAAAACAATTTGAAAAAAGAAAGTGTTGGAATCACACTTCTTTATTTCATCATGTACTTATTTTACATTTTCCTAATTACTAACAAAGTTGATCATCTTGTCTTGCTAATTAGTGGTTACTTGTGCATCCTTTTGTGAAGCATCTGTTTAAGTCTTTTGTCCAGGAAAAAAATTAATAGATTTCGATTTTAGAGCAATTTTCGATTTATAGAAACATTGAACAGAAAGGACAGAGAGATCCCATATGCTCCCACCCCAGCACAGTTTCTTCTGTTTTTAGCATCTTACCTTAATGTGGCACATGTTACAGTTGTTGGACTACACGTTAAGAATCATATGCAATAGTTTTATTGCCCTAAAATTTCCCTCTGGTTCACCTATTCATTCCTTTCCTTAAATCCCTGAACCCTTGGCAACCCCTGATTTTTAAAATTATTTCTATAGTTTTGCCTTTTCCTAAATGTTATATAGTTGGAATCATACAGTACCTGGCCTTTTTATGTTGACTTCTTTCATTATCAATGTACATTTAAGGTGTTTCGTGTCTTTTTTTGTGGCTTGACAGCCCATTTCTTTTTTTTAATTTCTTTTTTATTTGTTCTAATTAGTTATACATGACAGTAGAATACATTTATGCACTTTGACATACATAAATGGAGCATAATTTCTCATTCTTTTGGTTATACATGTTGTAGACTTAACACTGGGCTGCAGTCATATGTACATAAGGCCCATATTTTTCTTTTTTTAAAAAATTTTTTAGTTGTAGATGGACACAATACCTTTATTTTATTTATTCATTTTAAATGTGCTGGGATCGAATCCAATGCCTCACGCATGCTAAGCAAGTGCTCTACCTCTGAGCCACAACTCCAGCCCAGGCCCATTTCTTTTTTTCATTGAATAATATGCCATTGTTGAGATTTACCACAGTTTGTTTATTCAGTTCCTGTTGAAAAACACCTTGGTTGTTTCCAGTTTTTTGTAATTTTTGAATGTGTTAATCACCTTTCTGAAGCTGTGACAAAAAAACTGAGTAAAACAACTTTTTTAAAAGGACGAAAGATTTCTTTGGGATCAGTTTCAGAGGTTTTAGTCCAGATTCTTGGCCCCATTGCTGTGGGTCCATGGCAGAGTAAAACATCGTGGCAGGGAGCGCGTTGTGGAACAAAGCTGCTCACCTCTCTGTGGCCAGTGAGCTAAGAGAAAGAGCTTACTTGAATAAAAAACCCTTTCCCCAAACCCATTAAGCTATGAGTCTGTACATGGATTAATCCATTTATGAAGTCAGAGCCCTCATAGTCTACTCCTGCAGTCCCCACCTCTGAAGTCTGCTGCTTTGGGAACCAACCCTTGAACACATAAGCTTTTGGGGGATGTTTAATGTCTAAACTATAATAATGAATACAATTCTGTTTTGTATGTAGATTTTTTATGGACATAAATGTGTGCCTCATTGGGTAAATACTGAGGTGTGCAATTGCTCAATTGTGGTAAAACTCTATTTAGCTTTATAAAAAACTGCCATACTGTCTTCAAAAGTGGCTGTAGCATTTTGCACTCCCACCAACAGCAAATGAGAGTTACTGTGGCTACATATCCTCACTAACATTCAATGTTCGTGTTTTGTGTTGTAGGCATCCTAATAGGTGTGCAGCAGATTGTTGTTTTCATGGTGTGTGATAATATTGCATTGCTTTCAGTTCCCCAATGGCATATGATATGCAGCATATTTTCATAATGAAATTGATCATCTGTATACCTTCTTTGGTGAGGCATATGTTCAGATATTTTGCCCACTCTTTAAATATTTAATTTGTAGATTTTTAATTTTTGATCAGTTTACAGAAAACTGAGTGGGTAACAGAGTTCCTATGTACCTCCACGAGTGTCTCCAATAATTAACATCTTGTATTAGGACAGTGTGCTTATTACAATTCATTAGCCAATAATGACATTTTGCTATTAACTGGAGTCTCGATATGTTATTAACTGAAGTCTATAGTTCACACTAGGATTTGCTCTTGTGTTATACACCTTTACAAATGTGTGACAATAACATGTGTATACCATTACAGTGTCATACCCAGTAATTTTACTGCACTACAAATTTCCTTCCTGGTCAACCTTCTCTGCAGTAAGCCTCCAGCTGTTCATCAGTTACAACTTAGATTTTTCTGTATCAGTTTTTTTTTTTTTTAAACTCTGCCTTCTTTCAAGATTTTTCTCTTTGTCTTTGGTTTTCTATAGTATGAATGTGACTTCTTACTTCTTAGTCTTCTAGGTGTAGACTTCTTGGTATTCATACTGATTGGTGTTCTTTAAGCTTCCTGGATATATGATTTGGTATTTGTCGTTGATTTTAGAAAATTCTGTCATGTTTTTACAGAAAACATTTCTTCTGTTCCTTTCTCTCCTCTGATATTCTCTTTATACATGTCTTAGACTTCTTGTAATTGTCCCATGGTTCTCGGATATTCTTATTTATTTTTTTCCAATCTCTTTGCTTTTTAATTTTGGAAGTTTCTATTGACATATCTTCAAGGTCGCTGATTTTCTTTCCAGTCCTCTGATGAGTTTCAAAGGCTTTCCTTATTTCTGTTAGTATTTTTTTTTAAAGTTGTAGACAGACACAATACCTTAATTTTTTTCACTTAGTTTCTATGTGGTGCTGAGAGGATCACACCCAGTGCCTCACCCATGCTAGGTGAGGGCTCCACCAGTGAGCACAACCCCAGACCATCTGCTAGTGTTTTTGATTTCCGGCATTTCCTTTTTCTTTCTTAGAGTTTCCTTATCTTTGTTTACATTACCCATCTGTTTTTTTCATTAGAGTCCTTAGCGTATTAGTCCTAGGCATTTACCTTTTTTGATAATTCCAAAATCTCTGCCTTATTGCAATCTGGTTCTGATGCTTGCCTTGTCCCTCAGATCTTTCAGATTTTGTTCTGCTTTTCAGCTTGCCATTTGTTGTTTTTTTTTTTTTTTTTGCTGAAAGCCAAATGTGATATTTAGGGTAAAGGGCTGGGGCTGGAGCTCAGTGGTAGAGCGCTCGCCTGGCATGTGTGAAGCACTGGGTTCAATCCTCAGGATCACGTAAAAACAAAATAAAGGTACTGTGTCCTCCTACAACTAAAATAAATAAATAAATAAGAAAAAAGAAATGAGGTAAATAGGCTTTCTTTCTTTTATTTGTTCTTTTTTAGATATATATAACAGTGTATTTTGGCATATATAAATAAATGGAGTATAACTTCCCAATCTTGTGGTTGAACATGATGTGGAGTTACACTGGTGGTTTATTCATGTTTGAGCATAGGAAAGTGATGTCCGATTCAGGCTACTGTCTTTCCTATTCCTCTCTCTCCTCCCTTCCCTTCATTCCCCTTTGTCTAATTAGTGAACTTCTATTCTCCCCACTCCACATTATTGTGGGTTAGCAGCCACATATCAGAGAGAACATTTGGCCGTTGGTGTTTGGGGATTGGCTTATTTCACTACACATGATGGTCTCCAGTTCCATCTAGATAACTAGGCTTTCTGATGAAGTTTTACATTCATCTATTCATGAATTAGGCTATGGAGAACACCAAGGTAACTGTCAGGATGTGGAGAATTGAAGCCTATGAAGTTGATGTAGCTTGTGCCTGTGTTGTTATCCTGTAAATTTTGACATTGTGGAGTGACACAAACATGTCCAATCTACATTAATGGTATAGCTCACTCTAAACTTTTCCTTAGTGTTCTTGTTTTTATCTTCCTTTGCCTGTTTGGGTTTCCCTAGAGATGACTTTTTTTTTCTCTCTCTCTCTTTTTAATAATACTAGGGATTAAACCTAGGCCTTGCACTTGCTAGGAAATGCTCACCTCCAAGTTACAGCTTCAGCCCTTTTTTAAAAATTTGAGATAGGGTCAACCTAAGTTGCCCACACTGATCTCAAACTTGTGATCCTTCTGCTTCAGCCCCTGGGTAGCTGGGATTGTAGGTGTGTACCACCATGCCTAACTAGGGGCTTCTTAAATAAGGTCTGAGGCTTCCTGTTCTTTCAGTTACAATTCCCTGTTGTAATTCAGAACTCTGGTGATGTTGTAGTGAAGATTGTGGGGAGCAGAAGCATTCTATAATCTTGTGATTGGGTCTCAGTCTTTCAGTGAGCTTGTGTCCTTTCACAAATACCTTTTCAGGTGAGCCAAGAAGGCAAGAGGGGCTGAAATTGAACATAGCTCTCTGTCCCTGCATCCATTAGGCTCCAATAAAACTGAAGCTGGTTAGGCTCTGGCAATTCAGCTTCCTGATTGCAGACCACTTTTAAGGAGTACGGAACACTTGGGGCTCATTTCCCAATTTTTACCTTTCCCTTTTCCCTGCAAGAAGCACACCCTCAGAGAGGGGACTCTGTATCTCTCAAGCTAGTTCATGGCAATTAATCTGGTACCATTTAAGTGTTCCTACCATGCTTCATGCAGTGGCACATACTTCTGGCAAGCTCTTATTCTCTGCATTCACCTGTGTCTTTGTACTTTTCTTTCTAAAAAATTTTTTTTAGCATTGGGGTTGTTGCTCATTTTTTAAAAAATATTTATTTTTTTAGTTATAGGTGGACACAGTTTTATTTTATTTATTTTCATGTGGTGCTGAGAATTGAACCCAGTGCCTCACATGTGCTAGGCAAGCGCTCTACCACTGAGCCACAACCCCAGCCCCGTCTTTGTAGTTTTCAAGACAGGTATTTGCTCTGTGACCTCAACTCTGGGATGTTATCAAAGAGGAGTTGTTGATTTTCAGTTTTCTCAGCTTTTTTTTTCTTATAAGAATGGAAGCAATGACTTTTATATACTCTTTATACATCATTCAGGAAATTGGAGTTTCTATTTTTATTAAATATTTATTTTTTAGTAGTAGCTGGACACAACACCTTTGTTTTATTTATTTATTTTAATGTGGTGCTGAGGATCAAACCCAGGGCATCGCACGCGCTAGGCAAGCATTCTACCACTGAGCCACAACCCCAGCCCGATTAGAGTCTCCTTTCTACAATTAAAAACTGTGTTATTTCTTTTTTCCTTGCATATTCTCACACTTATGGATATTTTTGCTTGGTTATGTGTTATGAATGTTTTCTCCAGTTTTCCTTTGCCTTCTGACATATGTCTTTCTGGGGGGGGGGGGCGGGAGTTCTTAATTTTAAAGTAGTGAGTTTATTAGTCCTAATATCTGATCTTTTTTGTGACCTTTTGGATAATTCTTTCCTAGTCTGAGCTCATGAAGATATTATTCTGTTGTGTACACCCTCCTTTTGCCTTTCATAAGTTGTTTTAGTCTGCTTTGTTGCTGCTGCAAATAAAAGGACCTGGTCAGAACAACTGTAGAGGAGGAAAGGTTTATTTAGAGACTCAGGGTTTCAGGGGCCTCAAACCATAGACAGCAGGCTCCATTCCTCGGGGCTTAAGGTGAGGCAGACATCATGGCAGAAGAGTGTGGCAGAGGGAAGCAGCTTGCAGGATGATCAAGAAGCTGAGACAGACTCTACTCTACAGATATAAATAAGTACCCCAAAGCCACGCCTCAATTCCCACTTCCTCCAGCCACACCCTGTCACTTTAGTTACCACTCATTTAATCCCTCTTTTTAGATTTTTCTTTAATTCTCTAAATGATATTCCATTATTGTCTCTGTAGGATTCTTTGACATGTTTTGTAGAGTTAGGTAATTGATTTCTTTTATATCTATTTTAACAAGTCTTTCGAGTTATTTTTTCTCAATTTTTTTGATCTGATATTTTAAAAATTAACTTATTTTTCTGACCTGACCTTTAATTCAGTAATATTGCTAAATTCAGTTATTCTAGTTGCTTATCAGATATCTTTGTTGGGGGTTGTTCTGTGTATTCAAGTATGTCTTTTGAAAATAATTACATTTTCATTGTTACTGGTCTACCATTGTTATTTCTTTCTTTTTCTTTTTCTTTTTTTTTTTTTTTTTGCATTGTCATAGACCCCTGGGATTTGCCTGTAATCCCAGCTACTTTGGAAGCTGAGGCAGGAGGATTGCACATTCAGTGCCAGCCTGGGCAATTTCAAAATATTAAAAAGAGCTGGGGATGTTGCTCAGTGGTAAAGTACTTGCCTAGCACGTGCAGAGGCCCTGGGTTCTTTCCTTAGCACACACAAAAACTACCATGCTTTAGGCCAGGTATTGGCATGTGTTTCTATAATGGCTAGATAGCAATATTCTGGGTTTTGAGAGCCATAAGATTTGGGTCATAACTGCTCTGCCATTGTAGCACAAATGCTGCCATAGGTAATCTATCAGCAAAAAACCATAGCTGGATTCCAAGAAAACTTTATTTATAGACACTAAAATTCAAATTGTATATAGTTTTTATATGTCATAAAATATTATTCTTAGCTGAGTGTGGTGGCACATGCCTATAATCCCAGTGGCTCAGGAGGCTGAGGTAGGAAGATCATGAGTTCAAAGCCAGCCTCAGCAAAAGTGAGATACTAAACAATTCAGTGAGACCCTGTCTCTAAATGAAATACAAAATAGGGCTGGGGATGTGGCCTAGTGGTCGAGTGCCCCTGAATTCAATCCCTGGTACCCCCTCAAAAATATTATTCTTTGGGGTATTAAAAAGAATAGGGGCCTAGGGATATAGCTCAGTTGGTAGAATGTTTCCCTTGTATGCACAAGGCGTTGGGTTCAATCCACAGCACCACAAAAAAAAAAAAAAAAAGAATAGGAGTATAGCTCAGTAGTAGTAGACTACTTGTCCAGCATTCATGAGGCCCAGGGTTTAATCCTAAGCACTGCATAAACAAACTCTTTAAAAACCATTCTTAACTTGTACAAGAACAGACAGTGGAGTGGATTTGGCCCTTGAGTCACAACGTGACATCCCTGCTTTAGGCTATACTCGTGTATTTGTATATCTAAACTAAAAAAATATGTGCTTTGCTTTTATTTTTAGTTACAAAAGTAGCACATGCTTGGTTTAAAGCTTAAAGCCCTTCAGAAATACCATACAGAAAATAAAAGCTACTCCCTCATAAATCTCACACTGTGATAATTGCTTAAAATTGTTTGGAATATATTATAAAATTGCTCTTACATGAATACATTAAATTTTATAATATATATCTACTGATCTGCACTGAATTGATTTTATGCTGTTTTATTTTCAAGGTACAGAAGGCAGTTGAAGAAGAAAATTGTTGCTTTGGGACTATTGATACCTGGTTGCTATACAAGCTCACAAAAGGTAAAGGTGACCTGATAGATCTATCTCAAGTAAATGAAATTAGACTGAGAGAGGATTGCCTACAATAGAGTAGAAATTAACCTTTTCCTTCCTATATCCCAGACATACTACTCTTTGATGTCCACTACATGTTGTGGTAAAGCTAGATGTATTGCAGATCTGTTTTAAAAGGAGGATGGTTTTAAAATTGTGATGGCCAGGCACTATGGTGCCCACCTGTAATCCCAGTTTGAGAGGCTGTGACAGGAGGATCACAAGTTTAAAGCCAGCCGCAGCAACTTAGTGAAGCCCTAAGCAACTCAGGAGACCCTGTGTCTAAATAAAATGTAAAAAAGGGCTAGGGATATAGTTCAGTGGTTAAGTGCCACTGGGTTCAATCCCCAGTACCAATAAAATAAAATAATGATGGAACCTCAAATATAAGACTGGGTAACAGTCTCAGTTTTCAGAGTGGTAAAACTTGAGTTGAGTACCACATCTGCCACACTGCAGTTGGATATAACCTATTGTAGGCATTCACTTAGCAGCTCTGAGCCTCTTTTCTCCATCTTCAAACTGGGGATCAGAAAGTGGCACTGTCCGTGAAAGTGCTTTTGTAAGCTATAAAAGTTCACAAAGATTAAGAGGGAAATTTCTCTGGGGACTATTTTGGAAAAATACTCATTTTGGAATGAATTTGAAAGTAGACAAAGGAATAGATCATAAACTAAGGATAGATATTTATTTATATTATCTGATAATAAATGTATTTCCCATGTAATTTAGGTTCTCAGTATGCCACGGATTTTTCAAATGCCAGTACAACTGGACTTTTTGATCCATATGAGGTAAAGATGATTTCTTCTTTCTCAATTGCCAATTTTTGAAAGATTTAGGTGAGGTTGTTTTAGTTTTTTTAAATTAATTTATTATAATTAGTGAAACTTGTATGTGATTATTTTGTACAATATAGTGTTTTGAGATGGTTATGTAGGTTTGAAATGTGTAGATGTGTGTGTTCTGATGTTGTGTTTTCATGCATAGATGTGTTGGAGCAGGCTCATTACCTCCATGATTTCCGTACCACTCTCTCTCCTGCCTCCCGTGAAGGACACCAGGTAATAATGAACATCAGACGTGAAAATCAGCAACATTGTCCTTGAAAGATTTTTGCTTTGTTGGGGAAAAGCATTTTATCACATACCTGAGGTGTTTGTATGTTCATATCTGACTTGTTGGCCTCTGCTGAAAACAGTTTGCTGAATTTTAGAGTTAATATTTCTAGAGCTATAACTAACTTTTTAATCAATCTTATTTGAAGCCACAATTTTGGATCAGTGGATGAAGAGATATTTGGTGTGCCTATACCAATAGTTGCCTTGGTAAGTCCAAAACACGAGGGTTTCTCTTTGTATTGTAGAAACTAAATGAATTTATGAATATTTGGAACTCACTTTAAGAGAGACAGACGTCCTTGGCAGAGTAAGGTCAGAGTAATCTAATGGGGCTGGGTGTAGCTCATGGTGGAGCACTTGACTGGCATGCTCTACCTAGTGTACCCATGTTCCATCCAAGCACCAAAGAAAAATCAGTTAAAGTATCCTTTTCCTTTTCAAGTTCAAGTGTCCTGGACATGAACAAGTATCCTCTGTATTTCAGAAAGGGGACCACTGGACCAGCCTCTGTCATGGAAGTACCTCATGATCTTTTCCAACTTACTTATGTATTGTCTTCCAGAAAGAGTGTGTTAAATTTTTTAAAGATGTATTCTGAGTAATGTGTGGCTTATATTTGATATTATGAGCTAAAAACAATGATGGGGCCAGTGTTTTTATTGGGTACAATATATTCACAAAAGTAATAGAACAATTCAAATTAGAGAAAGTAGTATTTGAGTTTTATAAAATCCTTACCAAGCATCTACTGGTATAAAAGCTGGTGTAAAAAATTTTTAATTTTGTTATTTTTGATTTATAAAGTTCCTTTCATCAGTATATTCTTTTTCTCTAGCTAGATCAAGAGTCAAAATTTGGAAAACCACCAGAATTTGCTACCTGTTATCAGGCTGCAAAGAAACTCAAATGTTGCTTTTTGTTTTCGGAGGCAGCATAAGCAGGAGGCAGAGACTCGGTGTCCCTAGATGGACAGTCTCCATAGTAGCTGACGGAGCAGACGAGGGAAAGGGAATTTAATCCCCAGTTACAGCTTCACGGTCATTTAGGAAGAGTCTTACTCACTTGGGGGTTAGGTTCAGCATTAGATTAAGGTATAACTGGAATAATTTTTTTAAAAAAGGTTATTTAGATGAGTTTTATTTTTTATTTAATTAAGTTTATTTATTTATTTATTGTGTTGAGTCTTGAACCCAGGGTCTTGAACATGCTAGTCCAGTGCTCTGCCACTGAGTTACATTCCCCAGCCCTAGATTAATCTTAGTTTTTAAAATCTTGCCATATAAGACTGGAGAAGTGGCTCAGTGGTAGACATCTTGCCTGGCAAGCATGAGGCCCTTGGCTAAATCCCAGCACCACCACCAAAAAAAAAAAAATTATCCTATAAAGTCAGTTGCATAGGTGCACTTGGAATGGTAAGGCAGGAGGATCACTTGAGCCCAGAATTTCTGGACTAGCCTGGACAACATAGCAACATTGTAAAAAAAAAAAACTAAAGTAGGATTAGGGATTAGGGCTATTTCTCAGTGGTAAAGTGCTTATCTGAGGCCCTGAGTTCAATAGGCAGCACTGAAAAAAATTTTAATAAATGTAAATGAATAAATATTCCTGTATGTGTGCTATATTTACTTATATTAACAAAATGATATAATTTTCCTACAAAAATATATAGTTGGAGCTGAGTGGCTCCTGTAAAACCAGCTACTCAGGAGCTGAGGCAGGAAAATTTCAAGTTAAAAGTCATCCTGGGCAATTTAGCAAGATCACGTCTCAGGGCTGGGATGTAGCTTAGTGGTAAAGGGCTCCTGTGTTAAATCACCCTGGTGCTGATGAGAAGAAAAAAATACACACACATATATATGGCTGGGAAAGGGATGGTTTTGACTTAGGTCTGTTTCTATTTAAACATTTACCTATCATTCTTTTTTTAAAAATTGTGCTGAGGGTAGAACCCAGCCACTCCTGCAAGTGCTCTGCTGCAGAGCTATATCCTCAGCCGCACCCATCATCCTGTTTTCTTAATATTTATTTTTTAGTTGTAGTTGGACAAATACCTTTATTTTATTTATTTAATTTTATGGGTGCTTGAGGGTCTAATCCAGGGCCTCACACGTGCTAAGGGAGTGCTCTAACACAGAGCCATAACGCCAGCCCCACCCATCATTCTTTTTTTTTTTTTTTTTTTAATATTTTTTAGTTTTAGGTGGACACAATATCTTTATTTTGTTTTTATGTGATGCTGAGAATCGAACCCAGTGCCTCACGCATGCCAGGCGAGTGCGCTACCACTTGAGCCACATCTCTAGCACCCCCCCCACCCATCATTCTTAATAAAAGAGAAACTTGTGCAGTCAGTTACTTTGACTAGTGAATGAAAACTCTGTAAGATGAAAATGAAAAAAAATCAATTTTTTTTCTATACAGTTTTTATTTTGACCTTTACTTCTAAGATTATTTATCTGATGCTTAAAAGTAATGAAGTAGGTTGCCCATTAAAAAATCCTGAGACCAAAAAAAAAAAATCCCAAAAATAAAAATTACCAAGGCACATTAGTTATGCACATGATGCTAATCCTAGAGAGACTCCTGTCCTGTAGTTTTTGTTCCCTGTTCTCTTTGGGATGTTATTTTTTTTTTAATTTGAGGAAAATGTGAATGAGAACATAAATATTTAATTGCAAGACTGCAATAAGTGAGGCAGTGAAAAATAATAAAATGGACCACTGCTAAGGGCCGTGGGTCTTACATTTGAACACTTTTGGTAGGTCGGCGACCAGCAATCAGCCATGTTCGGAGAGTGCTGCTTCCAGACAGGAGATGTAAAATTAACCATGGGAACTGGGACTTTTTTGGATATTAATACTGGAAACAACCCTCAACATACTGTTGGAGGTAAATAATTAGAATTTATTCCGGTCTAATATCAGTTTTTATATTCATAAGTGTTTGGTGATCCTTATACTATTTACTCATTTTATGTTAAGAATGATCCAACACATTATTATTCTTAGAAACAATTAATCCCCATTTTCTTTATTTCCTTTAAGTTAGTAACATTAAAAAACAATAAAGGGCCGGGTGTGGTGATGCATGCCTTTAATCTCAGTGGTTTGGGAGGCCGAGGCAGAAGAATTGCAGGTTCAAAGCCAGACTCAGCAATTTCGTGAGGCTGTAAGCATCCTAGTGTGACCCTGTCTCAAAATGAAAAATAAAAAGGGCTGGGGATGTGGTTCAGTGATTAAGCGCCCTTGGGTTCGATCCCTGATGCAAAAACAAACAAAGAACACCCAAGAAAGAGAGTTTAGCATGGTGGTGCACACCTGTAATCTCAGTGATTTGAGAGACCAAGGCAGGAGACTCTCAAATTCAAGGCCAGCCTCAGCAATTTAGTAAGGCCCTAAGTAAATTTGCAAGACCCTCTGTAGCGTTAAAAATAAAAGGGGCTGGAGATGTAGCTTAGTGGTGAAGTATCCCTGGACTCAATTCCAAGTATCAAAACAATAACATCAACCAAAAAAAGTCAGGTGCAGTGACCCATGGCTTGTAATCCCAGTGATATTTGAGAGGCTGAGGCAGGAGGATTATAAATTTGATGCTAGCCTGGGCAAGCAAGACCATGTCTCAAAGTAATAAATAAAACAGGCAAGGGATGTAGCTCAATGGTAAGCACTCCCTGGGCTCAATAACAAGTACTACAAAAGGAGGAGGAGGAGGAGGAGGAGGAGGAGGAGGAGGAAAATCAAAAGATCAGAGTAGTTTGGTTAGCCTCCCAAATATTTATCTGTATTACATGTTATATATAAAACTTTATTAAAGTTCTAAATTTCTCTCTCCTTTTTTTTTTTTTTTGGTGGTGCTAGAGATTGAATCCAGGGCCTTGTGTGTGCTAGAAAAACATTCTACCACTGAATTACATCCCCAATCCTAATTGTTTTTCCTATTTATTAAGAATTATTCTTTCTCTGAACTTTTTTGTGATAGTTGTTAACTAGTGATGCATGCATGTGTCAAGTCTTAATGACAGTTGATTTCAGTTACCAAGAATTTGCAGATGTGCAAACAAAGAAATCTAGTTTGTAGAACTATTCCCTGGAGGTCTGGGGCACTTGATTTGGGCTCTGTTTTCTTCACATGGATGCTCAGATCTGTTTTTTAAAATATTTTTTCCTGTCTTCCATGCCTAATCCAGCTGTTCCTTTCTCCCTAACTGGGAAAATGAAAGGTAGAAAATGTTGATCATTATACTCAGCTGTTTCTATGTAGGAGTCTTGTTTGGAAACCAGGGGTAAATACAGCAGCATAGCTTTCTAGAAAACTGATCTTGTAGTTACCTTTACTTCTCAAAATATTTATTGCCATGCGTCTAGAGGTATAGACAGGCCTATAGCTAAATAAACTAATATTTACGAGCTGAGGATGTAGCTTAGTGTTAGCACACTTGCCTAGTATGCATGAGGTCCTCGGATCAGCCCAGCACCACAAAAACAAACAAACCAAACAAAAGCAAAAAAATCCTAACATTTATTGTTCATGTTATGTGCCAGGTACTGGTCTAAATTCTTTAACTTCTTTTCATGTGTAAACTCAGTTTACTCCTACAGCAGCTCTCTGTCATAGGCCATGTTACAGTGGAGGAAACAGGCTAATAGGTTAGATCACAACTAGTTAGTGAGAGAGGGCTGGAATGTGAATCCAAATGGTCTGACCTAATAGGCACTTTCCTTTTTTTTTAATAAAATTGCATTTTTCTAAGATGGCTAAGATGGCACATGCCTATAATCCCAGGACTTCAGAGACTGAGGCAGGAGGATTGCAAGTTCAAAGCCAGCCTCAGCAATTTAGTGAGGCCCTAAGCAAGTTGAGACTATGTCTCAATAAAAAATAAAGTGGTTAAGTGCCTCTGAGTACCTAAATAAATAAGTAAACAAATCACATGTTCTATTGGAACAGTCTCTCTTTGAGTTGTGTATCTATTAAATGACTTCAATTGTTTGCTTGTTTTCTAAGGCTTTTATCCATTGATCGGGTGGAAAATTGGACAAGAAGTTGTATGCTTAGCTGAAGGCAATGCAGGAGACACTGGAAGTGCCATAAAATGGGCTCAGCAATTAGGTAAGTTGACTTTTAAATGTATTTCGCAGGTCAGACTTAAAGAATTCTACTATGCCACATGATTGGAGATCAGTAGGCAACAAATGGGGTATTTATTTAAATAAAACATTACAGTGTTAGAGTTGAAGAAAATATGGAATGTTTTTATGATATTAAGGTGTTAAAGCTAGGTATTCAGGAACCATAAAGGAAAAGAATAATAGATTTAAGTGTCTAAAGTATCGAAGTATAGGGAAAAATGTCTTAGGTAAAATTAGAAGACAGGTTAGTAAAAACAATTTGTAGCATGTCGGGAAAACAAATCACAAATAATTGACAAAGGAATACAGGCATTTCATAATAAAATGACCATTATGAACTGTTGCTTATAGCCAATAATCAAAGTAATGCATTTAAAAATATTGCCTTTTGCTGGGCAAGGTGGAGCACACCTGTAATCCCAGCTACTAGAGAGGCTGAGGCAGGAGGATTGCAAGGGCTAGTTTGGGGTGACCTAGCGAGACCATGTCTCAAAATCTGAAATTTTTTTTTAAAAAGGGCTGGGGAACTGTACCCAAAGGACTTAAAAACAGCATAATGCAGGGATACAGCCACATCAATGTTTATAGCAGCACAATTCACAATAGCTAAACTGTGGAGCCAACCTAGATGCCCTTCAGTGGATGAATGGGTAAAAAAAATGTGGCATATATACACAATGGAATTTTAACAGCAATAAAAGAGAATAAAATCATGGCATTTGCAGGTAAATGGATGGCGTTGGAGAAGGTAATGTTAAGTGAAGTTAGCCAATCCCCAAAAATCGAATGTCGAATGTTTTCTCTGATATAAGGAGGCTGACTTATAGTGGGGTAAGGAGGGGGAACATGGGAGGAATAGATGAATTCTACATAGGGAAGAGGGGAGGAAGGGAAAGGGAGGAGGCAGGGGATTAGCAAGGATGATGGAATGTGATGGACATCGTTATCCAAAGTACATGTATGAAGTTACGAATTGGGTGTCAACTACTTTATATACAGAGATATGAAAAATTGTGGTATATATGTGTAATAAGAATTGTAATGCAAAAAACCCCACAAAGTACATGTATAAAGACATGAATTGGCATGAACATATTTTATAAACAAAGATGAAAAACTGTGCTCCATATGTGTAATAAGAATTGTAGGGGCTGGGATTGTGGCTCAGCGGTAGAGCGCTCACCTAGCAAGGGCGGGACCCGGGTTCGATCCCCAGCACCACATAAAAAAAATAAAGGCATTGAGTTGTGTCCATCTACACCTAAAAAATAAATATTAAAAAAAAAGAATTGTAATGCATTCCACTTTTGTGTATTTAAAAAAAAAATCAATTAAAAAAAAAAAGGGCTGGGGATGTAGTTCAGTGGTAGAGCATTCCCAGGTTCATTCCCCAGTACCACACATACACACACACACAAAAAAAAAACTACTTTTTTTTTTTTTTTTCCAATTGTCAGTCTGTTAGAGATTATTAAGTTTTATGATGCTCAGCATTGGTAGAAATGTAGAAAAAAAAAGTATTATTATTTTCCATTGGGATGATTGTAATTAGTGTGGCCTTTCTGGAAGATAGCCAGGTAGTATGTAGCATTTTTCAGAGTGCAGACCCTTTGCATGCACTTCTGTTGATTTCCTATAAAAATCATATAGGTGGGCAAAGATGTGTACATATATGGATGTTTAATGTAGTAATTGGAAATAAGTTCTGTACAGTAATAAAGCCTGCAATAAATGTCAGTATATTCATACAGGGCAACAATGTATATTTAAAACATCAGTGTAGTTGCTTTTTTTTTTGGTACTGGAGATTTAACCTAGGGATGTTCTACCACTAAGCTACATCCCCAGCCCTTTTTATTTTTTATTTTGTGACAGGGCTTTGCTAAGTTGCTGGGGGCCTCACTAAGTTGCTGAGGTTAACTTGAACTTGCCATTCTCCTGTCTCAGCACCACAGGTTACTGGGACCACAGGATTTGCCATCTTACCTGGCTGTAGTTGCATATCTTTTTTTTTTTAATATTTATTTTTTAGTTATAATTGGACCTATATTTTTTAATTTATTTTTTTGTGGTGCTGAGGATCGAACCCAGGGCCTCACATGTGCCAGGTGAGTGCTCTACCACTGAGCCACAACCCAAGCCCCATGTAGTTGCATATCCTAATGACATGGACCATATCTGTGATGCATTAAGGAGGTGATAGAGCATTTAAAGGTTAGCCTATATAAGTAATTTTTACTTCGAATTACTCTATTGAGATATTATCCACATACATACAGTGCACCAATTTAAAGTGTACACTCCAACATTATTCAGGGCTTGCGCTCAATTTAATTTAGGAATTAGTAAGCTAATTTAGCTTTTCAAAGATATATTGTATCTAAATCTTATAAAAGTTTAATATACCTTGAGCAATTAAAAATTGATCTTGAGGTTAGGTGTGGTGATGTATGCCTGTAAACCCAGCAGCTCCGGAGGCTGAGGCAGGAGGATTGTGAGTTCAAAGCCAGCCTCTGCAAAAGTGAGGCACTAAGCAATTCAGTGAGACCCTGTCTCTAAATAAAATACAAAATAGGGCTAGGTAAGTGATTCAGTGGCCAAGTGCCCCTGAGTTCAATCCCTGGTACCCCCCCACCAAAAAAAAAAAATTGATCTTGAGTAATTCATGATAATTCTTTCATAATAGAAGTAAAATGATTCTTGATTTTTGGCTGGTTATTTTTTTTTAAAATAAAAAATTAAAAAGCCTAAAAATAAACAAATAAAGTGTTTTTAGAGTGTATATGTGGTGTTACGAACATCACCACTATCTAATTTTAGAATATTTTTATTTCCTGTAAAAGAAACACCCTACCCATTAGTAGCCCTGATACCATTTTTATCCTGGTCCTTCTCACCATAGCCCTGAGCTACCATTAATTTTCTTCCTGTCTGTGGATTTGCCTGTTTCAGGCATTTCATACTGATGAATTGTATCTTATGTAGTCTTTTGTTACTGACATCTTCCACTAGTGTATTTTCAAGGATCACATGTGCTATAGAATATATTAGTACTCCATTTCTTTCTTTCTTTTTTTTAATAATTTTAGTTATAGATGGACATAATAATACCTTTATTTTATTTCTTATTTTTATGTGGTGCTGAGGATCTCAGACCCAGTGCCCCACATGTGCTAGGCAAGCTCTCTGCCATTGAGCCACAACCCCAGTCCCTCCATTTCTTTCTTTTTTTTTTTTTAGAGAGAGAGAGTGTTTTAATATTTACTTTTTAGTTCTCGGAGGACACAACATCTTTGTTTGTATGTGGTGCTTTTTTAAATTATTTTTTTAGAGACAGAGAGAGAGAGAGAAATTTTTTTCTTAATATTTATTTTTTTAGTTTTTTCGGCAGACACATCTTTCTTTGTATGTGGTTCTGAGGATCAAACCCGGGCCGCACATACCAGGCGAGCGCGCTACCGCTTGAGCCACATCCCCAGCCCCCCTCCATTTCTTTTTATTGCGGAATAATATTCTATTGTATGAATAAGCCATAATTTATTTATCCATTCATCAGCTGTTGAAACTTGGGCTCTTTCTCTGCATTTCGTCTTTTATGAATAATGAACAGCTTGTTATAAAACCATATTTCCTTCATAAAGCATTATATACCAAAATATTAATAATGCTTATAAGTAATTTAATTATAAGTAATTTACATAATTGCTGAGAGCCATAGCTGAGTCGGAATGACGCATGGCATTTTTGCCAGAACAGAGTGGTTGAGAGGTGATGCCAGCAAGCCATTGAGATGATGACGGTTATGTTAAGCGGTGTATTCAATTGCATGTTAGACCCCTGCTGTCCAGCTTGGCCTGCTACTTTGGAGTTCTCCTGCTACTTTGGAGTTCTCCAGGGGATTCCCGGAGAGTTCCCATTGGTTGGGGAAGTGCTGGAGGAGGGATTTTCCAGAGGAGGGATTTGCGGTTGGTGTGTGGTGGCCCGTATGGGAACAAACCCGCGACCTTGGCGTTATCAGCACCAAGCTCTGATGAATCCAAATTTAAAAAGTTTAGAGTAAAAAGGGTTATTTTAAGTTTATCTTTGGGGGATATATACCCCTTTCCACATAATTATGAGTAATTATAATTAAATTATGGTGCAACTTTGACTTTATTCTCTGCTGATTGGAACTGAATTGATTTGTTTGAAGAAAAAATATCTATTGGCAGAAAACACACTCCAGGAGGAAAATGCCAGTTTCTTCCTTTCTCTCTTTCTCTTTTTCTTTGAGCCTGTACCTCATTATATGCATAAGATTTCTTATTAACCAAACAACATTTATTTCAAAGCTCTTTATTATTTAAATGTTGCTTCCTTCTTAAATGTGTTTCTCCTAATATTCTAGGCACATGTCTTTAATAACTCTAGATTATCAAAAATAAAAAAATAGTTTACATATTTCATCTCTTTTAGTTATACCTTTTATTACTTGTATTCCTTTGCAGAAGATGCAAATAGTTGATTTCATACTCATTGGTTAAAAACTACTACTCATTCCTGAGTTTCATGGGCACATTATCCAAGGGAGTCATTTCCATCGCTTAGGTGAATCCAGGCTCATTCATTGTGATTCAAAATGCTTAAAAATGCTTAGGGGTGGGTGGTTGCAGAGCAGTGGCGCATGCCTATAATCCCAGAAGCTGAGGAGGCTGAGGCAGGTGGATCACAAGTTCAAAGTCAGCCTCAGCAAAAAGTAAGGCACTAAGCAAGTCAGTGAGACCCTGTCTCTAAACAAAATACAAAATAGGGCTGGGGATATGACTCAGTGGTAGAGTGTCCCTGAGTTCAACCTCTGGTACACACACCCACACACACACAAAAAAAAATGCTGAAAAATCTTCTCTGGGAGGTGGAGCCAAATGACCCTGAATTTGAGGAGGGACCTGAATTTCTGAGGGAAGCACAGGCCTTCCTGAAAGTCAGTTCCATCTCTGGAAGGAAAATGAGACTGTTGTGAAGGGAGAGACTAATTCAGAGTTGAATTATTTACTTTTAAATTTCAATAGCTGGCATAGCTAAATATTGCTGGTATTTTCTGATATTTGTCTGAATTCACATTAAAAATTACACATTTAAGCCAGGCTCGGTGGCACATGCCTATAATCTCAGCGCTAAGGAGGCTGAGTCAGGAGGCTCACCAGACTCAGCAGAAGTGAGGCACTAAGCATCTCAGAGAGACCCAGTTTCTAAATAAAATACAAAATGGGGCTAGGGATGTGGCTCAGTGGTCAAGTGCCCTGAGTTCAATCCTGGGTACCAAAAAGAAAAAAAAATCACATTTATTTGAATATATTTACTGAGAATTTGCTTTAATAAGGCATATTGAAAACAATAACTGAATTATATTCAGGAGAAACATATCATGTCAGAGCCCTAGTGACCCTGTCATCTCCTTGGAGATGTGGGTACTCTGCAGGCTCTGGGCCTCCATGTCTTTGTGTGACTTACTAGTCCTGTTCCTCCCTATGTGGTGGCTTCCTCCCACCTGTCACTGGTTGAACACAGATTGAACTTAGATTCACATGTAAAGCTATTTAAACTGGGTTAGTCTTGATTTTTAGATTTGTTTTTCAGTCTTTTGCACAGTTTCTCTGTCCACCCCCGACCTTAGGCCATATTTGGGTCCCTACATGGTCATCTCTTTTCAGTTTGGTCCATTTCTGCTCCTCTTCATTACTCTAGGTTCTATTTTGCTATTTCAATCTTGTTAATAGTTTTACATCCATCAGTTTTTATTCAATGAACAAATAACTGAGTGCTCAGGATGCACCTTTCTGTGTGCTAGGACATCAGTGACCCTCCCTGCCCTCATGGAGGTTATAGCCTAGCAGGGAAGGTGCACATTAAATTAATTTTTTAAAACTATTAAAGCTGAGCATGATGGTATGCACCTGTAGTCCTAGGTACTTGCGAGGGATAGACGGGAGGAGTTCTTGAGCCCAGGAGTTCAAGGCCAGTCTGGGCAACATAGGAAGACCTTGTCTTAAAAATTGTGTGTGTGTGTGTGTGTGTGTTGTGTTACTGTTAAGTATTAGCAAGAAGCAGCAGTACTAGAATCAGTGGTTGCCTTCCAAAGAGAGGACTTTGTCCAGTCTGGAGTATCAAAAGATTTTTTTAAAGAAGCAAGTAGTATTTCAGTTGAACCTGAAGAAAGAGTGAGAGTGGTTGAAGGTGTGGCGGAAGTTGGTAAAGGAGTGGTCCTAGTGTTATCCTTGGTGTGCCCAGCAGGGGTCCAGGTCCTTGGTGTCCCAAACAAAGAATTGAACAAGCCTGTAGTCCCAGCAGCTGGGGAGGCTGAGGCAGGAGGATTGCGAATTCAAAGCCCACCCCAGCAATTTATCAAGGCTGTAAGCAACTTAGCAGCACTTTGCCTCTAAATTAAAAAAAAAAAAAAAAAAGGAATTGAGCTACTAAACAAACAGAAGTAACAGGCAAAGTACAGATTCATTGAAGGTGAAGGTAGCACTGTATAAGGTAGAGCGAGTGGGCCGAGCAAGAGAGAGAGAGGCTCAAGGCCCAAGTATCTGGAATTTAATGAATTTAATGTTTTGTATGCCAAGCTGTGAGGTTTGTCTCTTCCCTATATTTATCTGATTACTCCCTTTGCTTCCATTGGTTACTTTAGAAAACCTAATTAGAATATTGACCTCTTTCCCAGTTGGCTACTTTAGACTAACTACTAGTGGTGGGAGTCCTCAGGCCATGATGACTCATCTCCCTGTCTTGTCCTCTAGGAATGTTTTTCTTGTACCTTGCGTCTGCCATCTTGGTGTCCCTCTGAACTCCTGTCTAACACGAGCAGAGAAGACCAGTGTGAAAGGCCCTGAGCAGGGAGAAACATGACATAGTTAAGGGACTGAAAGAAAGCCCTGTTTCTTTTCTACAGTTGAGGCAGTTTGCATCTCTGCCTCCTCCAATAACGAGGGTCAGGGGACATCTTTTCCTTCAGATCATTTTTAATTGCTACACGTCATGTCTGCCTGCCTCAGGCAGTTCCCATAAGACTCTTCATAAGTAATGCGTTTGAAATTATCCAGAACTCTTGTTTACTAGAAATAAAGGAACTGTATTTTTCCTCTCTGGGTACCTTCCCAAGAGAGACAAAAATCTCCCTCATTAGAGGGGATGAGATAAACATTCTCTCAAAGGTGAAGGGTTCTGAGTGACTGGTTAGGCTTCACAGTGAGTAGAGTTACAGAAGACAGCGGTCATAGTTCAAGGCCCTGCTTTCCTCTTTCCTGCTGGGAGGACACAGGAAGATGAGTCCACCCTGGTGCTGGAGTTGGAGTGGAGCCCAACAGGAGTGAAGCTTTGAGTTCTCCAGGCTTTATACCCAGGATAAATGGCTCATGCACACTGGTCAGAATTTCGTGGGTAAATTCATTTTTTCAAATTAATAAACTTCAGTGAGTTTACTAATTTGAAATAGAATTTGGGGAGCTAGGATGGTGGCTCCGCGGTGGAGCGCTTGCCTAGCACCACATAAAAAAATAAGGGCATTGTGTTGTGTCCATCTACACCTAAAAATAAATATTAAAAAAAGAAAGAAAGAAATAGAATTTGGTTTATTTGTTCCTGTTATTCAGTTTTAGCCCACTCCCCAAATCCTTTCTTTAGAAAGTATTCTTCTGTTTTTTAAATGTGAAACATTAACATGATTCCCAAAGCCAAAACCAGGAAAAAAGATACACTCAGTTTTGACCGCCCCACCCCCGGCCCTGTACTCTGTCTCCCTGCCTCTTATAGATTATTACTTCATTTATCTTCTGTACTGCCTGTTTCTTTTTGCAAAGACATCAAGATATATGTATATTTCCTTATTTTCCCTGCTTTCTTACACAAAAGTAATATGTTATATATGTCCTCTTGTACTTTGCTATTTTCACTTAATTTATTTTCTGGAAATTATTTTCACACTAGGTCCCTGGGATCCTGTGGGTCCTTTACATAGTGCACAATACTCCATTACTGATGTGCATGCAGTTAAGCCAGCCAGTGGCCTATTTTGGAGCATTTAAGTCGTTTCCAGTGTTTTGAAAATCCAGATGATGGTACAATGAATGTATGAATTTATATTTTCATATTGTTAGAGGTTTATCTTAGTAATAAATTCTCAGAAGTGGGGTTGCGGGGCTGGGGATGTGGCTCAAGCGGTAGCACGCTTGCCTGGCATGTGTGCGGCCCGGGTTCGATCCTCAGCCCCACATACAAACAAAGATGTTGTGTCCACCTAAAAAATAAAAATAAAAAAAATAGGGCAGGGATGTGGCTCAGTGGTCGAGTGAGTGCACCTGGGTTCAAACCCTGGTACTGCCCTCCCAAAAAAACCCTCTTTAAAAAAAAAAAAAAAGAAGTGGGGTTGCTTTGTCAAAGAGCAAATATACAGTAGTTTTGTTGGATATTGCTAAATTCCTCTCCGCAAGAATTATACCATTTTGTATTCACCCTAAAAAACATATGAAACTGTTGCCTTTGCAACTTACTAGTTACATGTATTGTCCAGCCTTTGAATTTTTGGGGGTAGGGAGTACTGGGGATTGAACTCAGGGACACTTTACCACTGATCCACATCCCCAGTCCTATTTTGTATTTTATTTAGAGACAGGGTCTCACTGAGTTGCATAGCACCTCACTTTTGCTGAGGCTGGCTTTGAACTCTCTATCCTCCTGTCTCAGCTTCTGGAGCTGCTGGGATTACAGGAGTGCGCCACCGCAACCCGTGAGCCTTTGAATTTTTGTCAACCTAGATGGGTGAGAAATGACATCTCAGTGTTAAAATGGTATTTATTTTTTCTTTTTCTTTTTTTTTTTTTTGGTATGGAGGAGTGAACCCACTGGGGCTTAACCACCAAGCCACATCCCCAGCCCTTTACGTTTTTATTTTAAGACAGGGTCCAACTAAGTTGCTGAGGCTGGTCTTGAATTTATGATCCTCCTGCCTCAGCCTCCCAAGTCACTGGGATTACTGGCATGTATGCCCAGCAGCATTTCTTTTTTATTATGGGTGAAGGTGAACCTCTGTCCTTATGTTTGAGAAAAAATAAATACTACTTCAAGTCTGTTGAGGTATAATTGCATAAATTAAGTTCACCTATTTTAAATGTTCTGCGAGCTTTGACAATATACTTGCAGTCATTCATATGTGTACATATCTGTGTGTGTGTGTTTGGGTTTTGGTGTATAATCGTACAGATGTTTTAGGACCTTCATAGACTAATGCAGTCATTAACAAGGATAATCTCTGCCCAACTCTAATCCCTAGAAGTAGCTGGTCTGTATTTTTACTGTTTTTTTTTTTTTTTTTTTTAATTCTACCTGCTTTTTAAAGAGTTCTTTTTTTATGCTGAACAAAAGTTCTTTTCTTAAAAGTATGTTAAGCAGAATTTTTTAATTTTGCTAGGCACACTTTACATACCTCTAATCCCAGCTATTCCAGAAGCTGGGGCAAGAGGATCACAAGTTCAAGGGCAGCCCCAACAACTTAGTGAGACCCTGTTTCAAAATAAAACAAAAAGGGCTGAGGGTGTAACTCAGTGGTAGAGTGCTTGGGCTCAATGGCCAGTACCACTCCCCCACCCACCCCAGGCCCCCAACAACAAAGTTTTTAATTTAATTTTGGTGAAATTTAATGTATCAGTTTTTTGTTTTATAGACTGCTTTGGATAGTATATCTAAGGCTGTTTGACAGGTTTTCTTTCATATTTTCTCCTAAGACTGGCACAGTTTATGTTTTACATTTAGATGTACGATCCATATTTAGTTAATTTTTCTATTAAAGCATGAGGTTTCGTCAAGGTTCTTTTTTTACATATGAATATCCTTTGGCTTTTTTTTTTTAATGACATGGCAATGAACTCTTAATTCTCCTTTTTTGAAAATTATGGGGTCTTTTTTTGTTTTTATTCTGAAGTTTATTTTTACAAGGTGTAGAATTCTGGGTTGTCAGTTCTTTTTCTTGATTACTTGGGCTGGGGCTGTAGCTTAGTGGCAGAGAGCTTGCCTAGCAAGAGTGAGGCACTGGGTTTGATCCTCAGCATTCATCTTTAATTACATAAATAAATAAATAATCACAAAAATAAATAAATAAATAAAAGATACTGTTCTTAGCCAAGTGCATTGACACAGGTCTGTAATCCCAGCAGTTTGAGATGCAGAGGCAGGACAATCAAAAGTTCAATGCCAGCCTCAGCAATTTAGCTGAGGCCCTGTCTCAAAATAAAAATGACTAGAAGCCTATAATCCCAGGAGGCTGAAACACTTCAAAGCCAGTTCAAAGTCAGCCTCAGCAACATCAAGATGCTAAGCAACTCAATGAGATCCTGTCTCTAGATAAAATACAAAATAGGGCTGGGAATGTGGCTCAGTGGTTAGTACCACTGAGTTCAATCCCCAGTACCAAATAAATAAATAAATAAAAATAAAAAGGGCTGGGAATATGACTCAGTGAGAGAGCACCCCTGGGTTCATCCCCAGTACCAAAGGAAAAGAAATGTTCTACTACCTTTTTGTCTCATACTTTCTGATGAGAAATTCACAATTCGTAGTCATTTGAATATTTGTTCTCCATTATGTAATCTGACTTCATTACAAGATTTTTCTTTGCCTTTAGTTTTTGGCTTTCAATTTTATTATGGTGTGTCTAAGCAAAAGTTCTTTGTGTTTTAGCTTGTTTGAGATTTGCTGAGATTCTCTTCATTTTAGTGTCTTCTATTCATTTATTCATGTTTTACTGATATATAAAAATGGTCTGGAACTGTAGCGTGGTGGTAGAGTGTTTGCTTGGTACGTGCATTGGTTCAAAACCAACAAAAAAATGCATAAAAATTGTATATATTAGTGGGGTACCATGTGATGTTTCAATATATTTGTATGTTATAAAAATGATTAATCAGGGTAAACATATCTGTTTCCTCAAACATTTATCATTCCTTCATGGTAAACACTTTTAAAATCCTTGATGGTACTGGTACTTGAACCCAAGGCCTTACACATGCATATTTAGTCCATGATCATTATCTGCAGTCACCCTCTTGTGTGATAGCATGAGATTCTTAGCTGTGCCTGTGTGCTGGGGATGAATCCAGAGCCCTGTGCATGTACCTACAGATTATTGAATTTGTAGATTTTTATTTTTCGTTCACTGTGGGAAGTTTATAGTCATTTTTTTCTTCAAATAGTTCATTAGTGGTGCTTTTTCCTGGGACTCAAGAGACAAATGGTAGGCTTTCTTTTTGTCCCACAGGTCTTAGAAGCTCTGTTTTGCTTTTGGGGTTTTTTGCTTTTTGGGGTTTTTTTCCTCCCTCTTGTTCAGATAGAATGATTTCTTTTGCTTTGTCCCCACTTTACTGGATTTCCCCCTCTGTCTTCTCTATTCATCTATTGACCTATGCCATAAATTTTGAAATTTTGATTATTATATTTTTCAGTTTTGAAATTTCCTTTTGGTTCTTATTGACACCTTCTATTTCTTATTGTGAGTGTCTGTCTTCCCATTTGTTTCAAGAGCATTCATCCCTTTGAGCATGGTGGTAACAGCTGTCTTACAGATTCTGCCTGATAGTCCCCAATGCCCATGACATTGTGGGATTGGTATCTATTGTCTTTTCCTTTGCAAGTAGTTGAGATTTCCTTTGTCTCTCATGTGTTGATCAATTTTCTATTGTTTTCAAAATTTGAATTTCATGCAACTCCTGGTCTTCTTCAAATCCTATGGAGAATTTTGATATTTTTAATTGTTCTTTTTTTAATTTTAATTTTTTAATTGTTAATGGACCTATATTTTTATTTACTTATATATGGTGCTGAGAATCGAACCCAGTGCCTCACACATACTAGGCAAGAGCTCTACCACTGAGCATTTTAACTTTTCTTATAGGCCATAGGTTTGGATATTCTGAGATCATAAGTTCTCCACCTTCTTTGGGCTGTGGTTCCAGTGTTCTCTCAGTTTTCAGGCTCTAAAATTTGGATCTTTCCCTCATTTTTGCCACCCAATGGCCAGTGGGTGGTGGTATACCTGGAGAACAATGCCTTTGGTTTATTATATAGGTTTAATCTTCACATGCACAGCTCAGGGGTTAGGCTAAGAGTTCCTTTAAAAATATATAAATATAGTTTTTTGGTGGTGCTGGGGCTCAAACCCAATACCTTGCAATCACTAAGCAAGCACTTTACCAGTCCCATCCCCAGCATCCCCAAGCTACATCCCCACCCCCATAAAAATCTTTGTGAGGTAATTTTCCTGAGCACCTTTCTCTCACTGATCTCTTGAATACTTTTTGTCAGGAGCCATGCCCTGGTGTTCTAGCTAGGAATTTGCTTCTGTTTCCCTCCTGTACCGAACACCTTCCCCACTGTTTCTGGCTCCTCATCTGGGTGGCAAGAGGGACTTCCATAGTGCTCCTATCTCAAGTTTTGGTTGCCTCTGCTGTGATGGCTGTTGTTAGCCACAGGGTTTCTTGGGGTGGGACAGATACCAAGAGGGAAAGAAGAAGAACGCAACAGAGATGCCCCTTGTGCTCTTGGCCTGCAGTACTGTATTACTGTGTCCCTGGGCTGTCGCTGATGCTACCTTGGGATTGCCTGGGAGCTCCAGCCTGAGAGAAAGAAAAATCTACAAAGCAAAAAATGGTACTTTCCTCACTGTGTCCCATCCAAACCCATCTCCTGTGTCTCAGACTGGTGGGAGTGGACTTTTCTCAAAGCTCTTTTTGTGCCCAGTATCAATCCGGTTTCCGGTTTCACGCTGTCCCTGAGCCTAGGCCAGGAGACACCAGAACACAAAACAGGAAACTGACCGTCAGTTTGGTGGCATTTGGTGTCCTCCCCCTCCTGCTGGCTTATTCTTCAGAGTCCTCAGCTAGCTTCTCCCTGCATTCCACCCAGGACTGTAGCTGCAGTCAGTGGGAGAGAGCAGAGTGTGCTAATTCCTAAAGCTTTTCATCAGTGAGCCCATTGGAGAGTGGTTTAAGTGGAAGATTATTTAAAGAAATTCTTCAAGCAAGGAATGGAACAAACAGTGAAAAATGTGAATAACTTAGATCTCTTTTTTTCCCCATGTTTCCTTGCCTGTTATCAAAAGCTTTCCTCAAACCAGCTGTCTAGTGTGCATTTTCACATCTTGTCTTGATTTTAAAACTTACACATGACTTTTTTTTTAAAGTATAGATTTTAAAACAAACTTTTAACATTAGTTTTTGAAGTGCCAAAGATATTTTGCATGTTATGGTTTAGATATGAGGTGTTCCCCAAGCTCCTATGTAAAAGAATGCAAGAGAGTTTAGAGGTGAAATGGTTGGGTAATGAGAGTCCCAGTAGGGATTAACTGGGTGGTAACTATAGGCAAGTAGGGTATGACCACAGGAGGTAGGTCCCTAGGGGTGTGCTTTTGGGTTATCTATTTTGTCCTGGGTGAATGGAACTCTATTTCCCGGTGCCACATCTCAGCTGCTTCCCTCTGCCACACACTTCCACCGTGATGCTCTACTTCACCCCAGGCCCAGAGCCACGGAGTTGGCCATCTGTGGAGTAAGACCTCTGAAGCCATGAGCCCAAATAAACTTTCCTCTTCTAATTATCCTTGTCAGGTCTTCTGACCATGAAAAACAGAAGACCTGACTAAAATAATGGGTGAAGTTTATGAATCCGATGATTGTCACATTGAGTAAAATTTTTAGTTATTATTGGACAATCTTCAGTAATTTGATTTTAATATACATGCTCCTTATATGTCTTTATTTAACCAGTTGTTCATTATTAGTGTAACAAATCATGTATTGAAATAAAACCAATTTTATTAAGGCTGTATAAAAACAGTAATATTTATTATGACTGATTCCTGAGCTTTTTCATCTGACCCTTCTGCATGCTCCTTCAAAAATCACTTCACAGAGGGGCTGGGGTTGTAGCTCAGTGGTACAGCACTTGCCTAGCATATGTGAGGCACTGGGTTTGATTCTCAGCACTGAATATAAATAAATGAATAAATAAAGGTCCATCAACAACTAAAAGTATGTATAAAAGAACTTTAAAAAAAAATTATTTCCCAGAAAAGGATACTTAAATGACCAGTGAAAAGGTATTATTGACTTCATTAGTCAACAGGGAGATGTAAAATCAAACCAATAAGCAATGCCATCAATATAACTAAAATGTAACATAGATAACGTCAATTATTGCCAAGGACATAAGATGCCATACCTGTAGGAACCTTAAATTGGTACAACCAATTTAGAAAAGTATTTGGCAGCATCAACTAAAGCTAGTCCCAAATATGAAGATCCTATAACTAGCTATTCCATTTCTTGGAATTAATAAATAGAAATGTACACATATGTCCACCAAAAAGAATGTACACAAGGGTTTAGTGTGGTCTATTTATATTAACAAACACTGGAAACTACCCAAATGCCTATCAGCAGCAGACTAGATTAATGAGTTGTGTAAAGTCACATTGTAGAATACCACATGAATGGAGTATAACTAACTACTTGAGCAATCTGAATGAACCTCCCAAGTGTGATGTTGAATAAGAGAAGTTTCTATGTAGATTTAGGTATGGGTTACCTGGATGTGTTCACCCTGTGAACATTCATTCAGGGGGCTGGTGATCTGCGCAGTGGAAGGAACATTTGCCTAGCATGCAGGAGACCCTACATTTGATCCCCATCACTGCAAAAAAAAGGAAGGAAAATAAGTTTATCATCCATAAACTTAGTACTTGCACATTTTTCTGTATATATTTTATATACTTCAGCAAAAAGTTTACTAAATGAATTAAGTTTTGTTTTTCTATTTTTGCTTGTTTTTATTTTTATTTTTTAAGTTTTTAAAATTTTTTTTTGGGGGGGTGGTACCAGGGATTGAACTCAGGGGCACTTAACCACTGAGCCACATCCCTAGCCCTATTTTGTATTTTATTTAGAGACAGGGCCTCACTGAGTTGCATAGCACCTCTCTTTTGCTGAGGCTGGCTTTGAACTCACCATCCTCTAGTCTCAGCCTTCTGATCCGCTGGGATTATAGGTGTACAACACCATGCCCAGCTGTTTGCTTGTTTTTGAAAGATTGACCTTTAATATATCTATTACTGGCCACTTATTGAACTCATAAAATGGAGTAATTTTTCAGTTGACTCTCTTGTATATTATAGATGATTCTTTCATCAGAAAACTAGGAGATCTTATCTTCAGAAAATTTTGTTTTGTTTTTGTTTTGTTGCTGAAGTGGAACCCAGGGCCTCTTGCATGCTAAGTGTGCTCTCTGCCACTTAGTGACACCCCTGTCCCCAGGAGAATAATTTTTAATGCCAAAGAAACAGACATAGAATTGCTTCTGTAAGTAGCCCAAATATCTAAAGAAAAAAAAAGAGGGCCTGCTGCATGCAGAGCTTGCCTGGAAGAGCCTCTGTTTTCATTGTCCCCTCTCCCTTCTGTGAGCTCATAAACCTGTGCAGTATAAGAACTCAGAACTAGAACACAGTGACCTTTGTGCTGACTTTTTTAAGGGAGCATCATTTATATTATATTCACAATGCCTGGGATGCAGGTAAATGCTAGTTGTGTAACATAATTCTGTTTGTCCCTCCCCAACCCCTTCGTTTTGTTTTAGGGGTTTTTTTGTTGTTGTTTGTGTGTTTGTTTTTGCAGATCTTTTCACAGATGCTGCTGAGACTGAAAAAATGGCCAAAAGTTTGGAAGATTCTGAAGGAGTTTATTTTGTTCCATCTTTTAGTGGATTACAGGTACTTTTTTTTTTTTTTTTAAGTTCATGGCAATTGCAAACATTTTTCTGTTCCCACCACACCCCAAATTATGTATCTGTCACTCTATTACCTGAAAATTTGGCTGCTGAAAATAACTAAGATGAAAGGTACATTCTAGGACTGTGAAGTTGGGCTCTGGCCCAGCACAGATTCCATAAGAGAGCAGAATGTCCCTTAAGTGTGACCCTGCTGGCTTGGCTTGTACTTGCAGAATTCAGCTGGCTTCTGCTTAGAACTCTGTCCCTTGGCAGACTTAAGAGTTGGCAGGTTTGTCATAGAACTTTTACATAAGACTGAGGAGGATTACTTTATCATGACTAAAAATAGTCATTTCCTAGTAGGGGGAAAATATATCAGTAAATGGGCATTCTGTACCAAATAGAAAGTGTACCATTGGGAACCAGAAAAATAATGTCAGGGCATATTCACACTCTACCACATGCACAGGTAATGTACATATTTTAAAGTTATATCTTTGTAAGTTTTGATAACTTTTTTCAAAACTCAAGATTTCTTTTCATATAATTCTTGTGGTGGAGTTACTTTGCCTAATCGAAAACTGAACCTAGTTTTAAAAAATGATCAAAAGTTTGGAAGATTCTAAAGAAGTTTATTTTGTTCCATCTTTTAGTGGATTACAGATGTTTTTTAAGTTAATGGCATTACAAACATTTTTTTTTCTTCTACCACATCCCAAATTTTGTATCTGTCACTCTGTTACCTAAAGATTTGATTTTGTAACATTGAACTTTTTATTTAATTGAAAGAACTGTGATCCCACCTTGTATTTTAGCATATGTCACAAAGACTTTTAAAAGAGATTTTCAAGTACACTATTATGAACAAATTTACTTTCTGGGAATGTTTTATACCATTCCCTTTAAGCTTCCTATAAAAATTTTCTTTCTTTCAAAAAATAAAATTTTTCACTTGGAGAATTTGTCTTATACTTGAGCAATCAGATAAGGTCCAAAATTTTAAAGTTTGGCAGATATAACATATAACCTGGTAAAAGAAAACGTAAATCAGGGTGTTTTAAATCTTAAATGTACTCTACCTTCAGAACTAGAATTAAAAATAGCATTCTTTGATGTCTTTAATATTCTCCTCCTGTGTGTTTGTCCTAAAGGCCTGAAAGCTGATGGAGTGTATGTAGAGATTACACTTCATCCTCTTCAGGGTGATGCGAGGCAACTCCAAACAGCAGCCATGGCAGGACAGGAAGCAAAAGTTTTCTATCTAATTGAGGTTTCAGGAAGAAGGTTAAATGGGTAATTGTCATCGGCAAAGGTAGGGCTTGGTTAGGTTTTTATAGATTCTTTCCTTTCTGAAAAATGTGCTGTGGGACTTAGTAGTGACTTTGTCTTGACAGCTCCATCTGTACATTTCATCACCACATCCTGTTCAAATAATACATAGTTTGTGATTTAAAAAAAGAAGTCTTGCCAAAGCCCAAGAGCTTTAGACAGTAGTGTTACAGATAGGATTTTTAGTTTCAGCTTGATAAAGCCTCTCTGTCCTGCGAGATGACAACCTGGTTATCTCTTGGCAGCAGAGGGCTGGTGGGGGTGTCTGTGGGGGAGGACCGCAGGCCGGTATTTCCCAACATAAAATGAAGCTCTTAATTGAAAACTGAAAGTTAACTCAAACAATAGTGTGTTGATACAAAGCTGTTTGGAAAAATAAGGAGGCAGAATGTGTCAACAACTAGAGAAAATGAAAGATGGGGAATGGAAAGAAGGAAGGTTCAAGTGCCTGATGCTGCCTTTAGTTTTAGGATGTTATTAGAGCTTCAGAGAGTGAGGACAGCGTAAGATATTGAAGTCTCCTGTTACTCTCAGTTTCTCAAGAAGTTTGCTGAGAAGAGGGTGCTGGATCATGAGCTTTGTGGCAAATGGGGAAGTCTGGGACAGGCACTCTGGGGATGGCAGAGGTGTGGACCACACACCTGGGTGGCACCAGTGAATGTTACCATTGTGGCTTTGTTTTAGCAGGGCTTGTGCTTTGGAAAGCAAGATAGTAGGCATTGGAGGTAATCATCAGTAGCTACCTACTTAGGCACTGGTCTGTGCTGATGGTGGAGTAGATAGACAGGACTAGGAGCCAAGTCTCAGTCTTCAGAGGATGAGGAGTGGTGTGGTTTAGATTTGAGATGTCCCCCAGAAGCTTGTGGGTGAGACAATGCAAGGACATTCAGAGGTGAAGTGCTTAGAGATATAACCTAATCACTGGGTAGATCCACTGATGCCAGTGATTAGCTGGGTGGTGAATGTAGGCAGGCAGGGTGTGGCTGCAGGAGGTAGGTCACTGGGGGCGTGCCTTTAGGGTTTCTATTCTGTCCCTGGTGAACAGAGCGCTCTCTGCTTCCTGTTTGCAGCGTCCTGAGCTGCTTTTCTCCTCCGTGCCTGCATTCCTGATGTTCTGCCTCACTTCAGACCTAGAGCTGTGGAGTTAGCTCTCTGTGGACTGAGACCTCTGAAACTGTTAAAACCCAAATAAACTTGTCTGTCCTCTGTGTTGTGTCAGGTCTTTTAGTCCCAGTGAGGAAAAAGCTGACTAAAACAGAGAGATTTGCTGGGCATGGTGCCACACCCCTATAATCCTATCCATGGGGGGATAATTCAAAGCCATCCTCAACAACATAGCAAGACCCTAAGCAACTTAGCAAGACTCATTCTCAAAAAATGAAAAGAGCTGGGATGAAGTTTAGTGATAAAACACCTCTGGGTTCAATCCCCAGTACCAAAAATAAAAATTAAAAAAAAAAAAAAAGACAATAGTACTATAAAGGGTTTAGACAAGGAATAATAATAAATAATTATAGTGGCATCTAACCTGTGAATACTCACTGTGCATCAGATATGTCCTAAATTTGTTCATTCTTTATTTTTTTTCTAAGCTGCTGGGGTTAGAATCTAGAAGCCCACACCAGGCAGGTGCTCAGCTACTTAGCTACATCTCCAGTCCTGCTTTATTTCATTTCATTTCACTTCACTTCACTGTTTTACAACAGGGCCTCACTAAGTTGCAGATGCTGGCCTTGAACTTGATCCTCCTGCCTCAGCCCCCTGAGTAGCTGGGATTATAGTCTTATGTCACCATAATCCACTGTCCTAAATTCTTTACATGCAGTATTTCATTTAATCCTCAGTAACTCAACAAGGTAGAAGATACTCGAATCATCCCACTCTGAAGATGGGGAAAATGAGATTGATTGCTTGCTTGATTTTTGGAACTGGGGATGTGACCCAGGGCTTAATGCATGCTTGGCAAACACTTTACAACTGAGCTATGTCCCCAGAGTGAAAACTGAGGTTCAGAGCTGTTAAATCACTTGTCTGATCTCACCTAGCTAGTGAGTGGCAGAACTGGTTTTAGAACCTAAGCATTCTGACTCCAGAGTCCAGGCTCTTAACTGCTCTGTCAGATGGCCTTATGGTATGACATAAAATACTATGCAGTCAGAACACACAGTAGGTGCATACATTCAGAGTCTGGGTTGACAAGGGCAAGAAGCATGGCATTAACCATCCTACAATTCCCCATCAGATTCAGCTGAGATCCTGGTGGTGACAAGGGCCCTGGGGCAGGTAGTCTGTGCCCTGGGAAAGAGGTAGCTAGCTTTGCTTAGGGAGCCAAACAGAGTTTTACTGAGTGCTACTGATCCTTGTTGGTTGATGGTTCTGTGGAGGCTTAGTCATTAGGATTGGCAGTGACAGCCTGAAGTTGTGGCTGTAGGCCATCTGCCATAATGGAGTGTGTCCAGGCCTGTAGAAGGACCTTCCTGGTGTTTCCTACCAGGACACAGACTCACATGGACTAACATGGGGGTGTTGTAACTTGTAAAGAAATTTTAAGTTTCTATGGAATACCTCCTTAATGTTGAATTTCTTTTTTAATTTTTTGTTGGTCCTTTTTAATTATACATGACAGTAGAATCAATGTGATATAATTATACAAGCATGGAATTTATCTTTTTCTAATTAGGATCCCCTTCTTATGGATATACATGATGGTGAGATTCCTTGTGATATAGTCATATATGTACATAGGAAAATTATGTCAGATTCATTCTGTAAGAATTCCTTAAGTAATTAGCAAAAGTATTATTTGTTTCTTTATTCACTAAATGTTAATTGGTCCTCTGTAAAGTGCTACATACAGTGGTTGGAGACACCTTGTGAGCATAAGACGAGGTTCCCTTTATGGCATTTACAGTATAGAGGGGAAGATTGAATCAATAATCCCACAAACGTGGTCATAAACTGGTGCATAGTATCATGGCAAATTGTAGAGTTCCATAAAAGCATGTAATGGGGAACCTAATCTAGTCTCTGGATCAGAAGTTTTCTCTGAGGAAACTGAGCAAAGATTTGGAGGAGGATTATAAAATAACCAGGAGAAGGAGTGTAGAAAATTTTCTAAGGAAAGCGATACCAGGCATGGTGGGGCACACCTATAATCTCAGCCACTTAGGAGGCTGAGGCAGGAGGATCCCAAGTTTGAGGCCAGCCTGGAGAGCTTATCAAAACCCTGTCTCAAAATTAAAAACAAAAAGGGTTGAGGATGTAACTCAGTGGTAGAGCACCCCTGGGTTCGATTCCCAGTTCCTCAAAATAAAGAAGAAAAGCCCTGAAGCTAGAGTACTATTTTGGGGAAGCCATTTTCTTGGTAGCACTAGTGTGTCCATATGTCCTGAGTATATTCATGTGTCAGAACTGTTCTTCTGTTTCCTTATGAGATTGTAAGCTCTTGCAGAGATCTTTGTTTTATATCTTTATGTCCTATATGTCCTAGAATTGTCTTGCATTCTGGGGATACAAAGACTTTTTTTTTTTTTGGTACCAGGAATTGAACTCAGGGATACTCAGCCACTGAGCCACATCCCCAGCCCTATTTTGTATTTTATTTAGAGACAGGTCACTCTGAGTTGCTTAGTGCCTTGCAGTTGCTGAGGCTGGCTTTGAATTCAAGCTTCTGCTGTCTCAACCTCCTTAGCCATTGGGATTAGAGGGGTGCGCCACCATGCCCTGTGATTTATACAGACTTTATCCAATGAATACGTCTGACAATATGTGTGATGTAAGCTGTGCCACTGAAAAGAATGTTTTTGTTTTTAAATCTTAAATCTAATTTATATCCTTAACAAGTCATTCTACATAGTGGTTGAGTGCCCCTGGTTCAATCCCATCCCCTGTACCAAAAAAAAAAAATTATCCTAGGGCTGAGGGTGTAGGTGGCTGGCAGTGCACTTGTCTAGCTCCAGGCCTTGTAATTCCAGCTCCAACACCACAGGAAAAAAAAAAAAAAAAGAAGAAGAAGAAGAAGAAGAAGGAAAGAAAGTAATCCTAATGTTTAATTTTTGGATTATCGTTTATTTTTAAGTATTCTTGTAACATGCCTATTTTTATTGTATAAATTTCCTCAAGTCTGTAGACATAACTAAGAACATTTATAATACATTCTTTTTACCTCTTCCTTTAGGCTCCATTAAATGACCCCTGTGCATGTGCTTCTTTTATGGGTTTGAAGCCTTCTACCAATAAACACCATCTTGTCCGAGCAATACTGGAGTCAATAGCTTTCAGGTAAGAAAATCTGCCCCAAGCTCCCTGCCTCTCATCTACATGCTTTGCCATTTCCTGTATTAATTTGCTATCAAATTAAAATATTCAGTGCTTACAGACCCAGATCTTTAAGGTGGGCCTACCAAGCCCACCCATGTGCATGCATGCTTGTCTGTCAGTGCATAGGAGGGTCCACAAGCAGGTGGTGCTCATCCTGTCCTTCATTGTCCCAGAAGCTTATTGACTGTCCCTTCCATATAGGGGTGGCCTCTCAGGCCCCATGAAGAGAAAGAATGCCAAGAAGGGTGAGGGTGGGGCCAGAGCTGGTAAATAAGAATGGGGGAGGGGGACCTTCCCACCCCTTCCCAGGTTAGAGGATTATTTTCTAGTTAGATAGTAAAACAAGATCAGCACTTCTAAAAAATTGAAAATTTCTTACTTTTCATTAAGTTATTTAATTTAAACTTTCAGTTTAAAACATACTGCATTTGATCTAATCTGTTCTGATTGCTAATTTCCTTGATATTTCATTTAAATAGTACCAGTATTAGATTTGATTTTTGAAATTGAATGATTTTTAAAAACATCCAGGGGAGGCTGATGCTGTAGCTCAATGGTAAAGTGCTTGCCTCACATGTATGAGGCACTGGGTTCTATTCTCAGCACCACATAAAAATAAATAAAGATACTGTGTGTTCATCTACAACTAAATAAATATTAAAAAAAAAAAAAAAAATCCAGGACTGGGGTTAAAGCTCAGTGATAGAACATGTATTGTCCATATGTGAGGTGCTGGGTTCTATTCTCAGCACCACAGGAAAATAAATAAGAATAAAAAAATTCCAGGGCTGGGGTTGTAGCTCAGAGGCAGAGAGCACTTGCCTAACATGTGTGAGGCACTGGGTTTGATCCTTAGCACCACATAAAAATGAAACAAATAAAATAAAAGCATACTGTCCATTTACAACTATAAAAAATAAATAAATTTTAAAAAATTCCAATTTCTCTTAAGCATGAAAGGTTCAAATTGGAATTTTCAAAGGTGTAGTTTCCTTATTCATGAGGAAGAATTCAAATTTATAATGCTTCTATTATCCAAGACTTAAATCATCAGAATTATTATTTATATATATTTCCTGTGATCCTTTTGCTATGGGACAAGTATAGATTGTTAAAACTAAGAACACAGCTGTCAGAGCTGGGTGCAATAGTGGCATAGGCTCTAATCCCAGGCTGAGGCAGGAGGATCACAAGCTCAAAGACAGCCTCAACAACTCAAGCAAGACCCTGTGTCAAAAAATAAAATCAGAAAAAAGGGCTGAGGATATAACTCAGTGGTACAGTGCCCCCCAGGTTCGATCCCCATTGTGGGGGTGGATATAGCTGTCATGATAAAGAATATTTGTTTCATTTAGTTTAAAATAAGTTAATGTCCATGATTTCAAAATAATTGTATTTGATGAATTCTATTAAATGTTATTTGTGGTATCTCATCTTAATGAATACCTTTTAAATAGCTAATTGCTTTACTTTTTCTTTGAAGAATGGTAAAAGATTTAACTTTGTTGTAAAATAAAAAACATGCTATATGAAGGGGGGAAGCATGAAAAGCCGAGCTGCTGTTTAAATCAGGCATCTGCTAGGCATTCTGCAGTTAACCAATATTTCTTTAACATTTTCTTTCGCATGTTTTATAAACATCAGGTAAATAAAACTGTGGTTTTAATTTTTTGATATCAGAATAGAGGATTATTATTATATGAATGCCCTCTAAATAGTTATCTTGTTTTTGAACCAGAAACAAACAATTATATGAGATGATGCAGAAAGAGATCCATATTCCTGTTACAAACGTCCGGTATGTGAGCTTTATTTCTAACAGGGTCATTTAGAAGTTCCAAGTAAGTAGTAGCTGCTATTAGTATTTTAATCATTCCGGTTTTTCAGGATTTCAAAAAGAATTTATGCCTGGCTCCTTGGCAGTAAATTATTGGTCACTGGAATTTGGAGAGGATAGGAAAGCTAATTGGACTTCTGGACAACATAACATAATATGAAATTTGGTAGAATCTTGCCACTCATGTGTATTGTATAAATCTTTTTTTTAAAAAATCTCTCTTTTTGAGTTTTAGCTGTCTTTTTGGCATGGAAGTATCAAATTTACTGACTTTTGTTCCTATAATGTCCAAATGAATTTTTATGTTGGGTTAGTTTTTACTTAGCCTATTTTGACTAGTCCCAAGACAGACAGGGCAAGTGGGGAAATTGATGGCAGGAAAAAGGAAAAGTATTTAGCAAATACCCAGTAAAATTGTTTGTCATCAGGTCAGTGCTAAGCGATATAATTTTGGAATTAAAAATATATATATATATATACAGAGTTTGGGGATATAGCTCAGTGGAGAGAACTTCCTTAGCATGGCTCTAGGTTCAATCCTTAGCACAAAAAACATTAAACTTATAAAATCAAGGATGTAAGAAAAATATGTAGCCCACATAAAAAGAATGAATGATGCTATTATTCTTGTGACTTATCTTTTATATCTTGCTCCCCACAGGGCAGATGGAGGAGTTTGTAAGAACGGTTTTGTCATGCAGATGACTTCAGACCTGATTAATGAGAATATAGACAGACCAGCCCACTTTGACATGTCCTGTTTGGGTGCTGCTTCTCTTGCTGGCCTTGCTGTTGGTATGTGTAGATTTTATTAAAAAAAAAAAAAAAAAAAGCTACCTTGCAAACCATATCTATGATAGCATTTCTTCTCTCAAATCATAAAATTGCTGAGAGGATCTGGAAAGCCTTGGTGTGCATTAAGGTCCATATCCATAAGCATATTCCTCACAAAATACCCTGTGACCTTCTCTGTTTGTTGGTGGGTCTGGGTACACCACCTCTCCATCCTTCATTCCTTCCATGAGAATGAATAGGAGATGAGGGCATGTGATTCTCAGCTGCTTTGGTTCCTAGCAGAGAAGGATCTTTGGGTAGCTGGTGTTAAGGAAAAGAACTGTTCAAGCATACTTGTTAAAGAACACTAAGGCAGACTTAATTCAGGGATACTGTTGCAACAGGTATAGGGACTAAGGCAATGTTTAAAACTGAAGCAAGTTTTCTAGTGGCAGATACAACAAGGAAAAGTGAGAATTTATAAGCTCAGGAGCAGGATGGGAATCAGTAAGTGGAAGATTTACTAAGAAGACACAATGGAGGTAAGAAGAAATTCTGGCTAAACCAACCTAACAGGATTTTTGCTGAAGGCTGGCCTGGGGGAATGTGGCAGATGAGATATCCAGGATGATCAGATACTGAGGTTTGGGGATTCTGGCTAAACGGACTTGGCTGCATTCTTCTTAAAGTAGATAATGAGGAAAGGAACATGGAAGTCTCAAGAGTTGAAGCCTAGTCGAAAAAGACCAGAGGAACTAAGTATAGAGTTTGACCAAGAAGAGAATCTTGTCACTAGGCTTGTCTTTGGTTTTAGAAAGGACTGCATTCAACCAAGGAGGGTGGCACACTCCTGTGATCCTAGTGACTAGAGATGCTGAGATAGGGGTACACAGTTGAGGGAGCCTCAGCACCTTGGTGAGATCCTGTCTCAAAAAAAAGGTGGGTGGGATTGGGGATGTAGTTGAATGGTAAAGTGCTTGGGTTCAATAAATAGATTACTATAAATAGATTAAATAAATAAACACACTCATACCCACATACACCTGTATCAGACTACTAATGATTATAATTATAAATGTGTCCTCAAATGGTCACAGTGGTATACACGTAATCTTAGTGACTCAGGAAACTGAGGCAGGAGGATAGCAAGTTCAAGACCAGCCTTGGCAACTTAGTGAGACCCTGTCTCAAAAAGAAAACGAGCAAGTTCATATGTAACTCTGTAGTAAAGCACCTCTGTGTTCAATCCCCAGTGCCAAAAAAAAAAAGTGTTCTCTTGCTGCTTTTGATTATAAATCACATGATCCTCATTTCAAAGAACAGTATGTGTTAGATCAATTTTATCTTGAATTGGAATTTAAATAGCTTGCATAAAATGCTGTACTTTGAAAAGAAAACTCTCATATTAATTTCCAGCTTTTGATTTTATGCATATGACGGAGAGTTGTCACCTATGTCAAGATGTATGACAAAAATCTCAATTTATCTTCATTTATTTTAATTGCATAAAAATAATAATATATGCCTAGCTTAGTGACACATGTCTTTAATTCAGGCTGTGTAGGAGACTAAGGCAGGAGGATCACAAGTTCCAGGCCAGCCCGGACAATGTACTGACTCCCTATGTCAAAAAATAGAGAGATGGGATATCTCAGTGGTAGAGCACTTGCCTGTCAGGGGAGAGGCCCTGGGTCCAACCTGCTGCACTGCAAGAAAGAAGAAAAAAAGAAAATGTATTATTTCTTATTTGAATTAAAAAAAAATTTAGTTGTAGAAGGACACAATGCCTTCATTTTATTTATTTTTATGTGGTGCTGAGGATGGAACTCAGGGCCTCACATGTGGCAGGCAAGTGCTGTACCATTGAGCCACAACCCCAGCCCCCAGATTTTTTTTTTTTTTTAAATAGCAAGTCATGAAATTAAATGATGATGGGATGTGGCTACTTTGAAAGTGATTCAGTGGGGCTGGGGTTGTAGCTCAGCGGTACAGTGCTTGCCTCGCACACATGGGACACGGGGTTCGATTCTCTGTACCACATAAAAATAAATAAATAAAATAAAGATATTGCACCCATCTAAAACTAAATAAAAATTTTAAAAAAAGTGATTTGATGTCATGCTTCTCAGAAATAAAGCTTAAAATTAGAAAACAAAAGATTTTAAAATATTGGTGTATTTATTCCCAGAAATGGTCAATCTAACAAAAGTAGCAAACTATTTTGGATTGTTTTAAAATAGTAATTTTTTCCTGTGGCACAACTCATGTTTTTGAGTGAATTTTATGGACTCATTATTTGCCTTAAAATCTGAGAATAATTTTTTCATCTGTAGGGTTTTGGACTGACAAGGAGGAACTAAAGAAATTGAGGCAAAGTGAAATGGTTTTCAAGCCGCAGAAGAAATGTCAAGAATATGAAATGAATATGGAAAACTGGGTCAAAGCAGTGAAACGCTCCATGAATTGGTATAACAAGACATAACACTAAATGAAACAGTCAAGACTGTAGCCGGCTGGTGGATGCCACCTGCAGATTACAGTGCTCAGGGAGGACTGGTACCACAGGGACCACAGAGAAGATTCAAAATGAGCTTCGCAACCTGGGAGAAAAAGTGTTGCTCTTAAAAAACAAAAACAAAACTAACTAAAAAACACTGACTTTTTTTTTAATCTTGGTAAAATTATAAGGCGGCAGCAATACCTCAAAACTTCGTCTTCAATTTTCTAGCAAATTCCACAGGACATCAGCCATTTCCAACTGGATTTTGACAGTTATGAGCCCTCCTCTTTTTTAAACTGGGTCAGTGGTACATGGAACATAATTGTTTAGCATCCGAGAGCTAATAATTCTAGGTGAAACACCATTCACATTTTGCTCCAAATTATCGGAAAAATATTTCTTTAATTCTTTACAACTAAGCGGGCCAAACCAGGCATAGTGGAGCATACTTGTAATCCTGTCTATTTGGGAGGCTGAGGCAGAAGGATCACAAGTTCAAGGCCAGCCTCAGCAATTTAGAGAGACCCTATCTCAAAATGAAAAGGGCTGGGATGTAGCTCAATAGCAGAGCACCCCTGGGTTCAATCCCCAATACCAACAAAAAGAAAGAAAGAGAAAATTAAGTGGGATATTTGAAATCCATAAAGCCAAAAAGAAAGAGTAACTGAGAAAATATGGAAGTTTAAAATAATAAAAATTCAAATGTAAAGCCATAATTTTTCAATGTCATATCCAAATATGAGCTCAATGTGCCCTTCTCAGAAAAGCTTATTATTGAGTCAATTTTTTACTTTTTTGGGCGTAAAGATACTGCCTTAATTTTCCCTTGTCCAGCCAAAATCTAAGCATTCTTTATATGTGGAAAAGCACTGGAAAACTAATTTTAGTTAATGGACTGAAATATATGATGATTTTTAAGGAACAGAAAAATATCTTTTAGTTTCTTTCTCAAATAACATTTCTTTCAAAAATTCTGGGTGAAGTATAACATTCTATTTTTTTACAAAATGCAGGCAGTTAAAATACATCTTGCCTTTCTTCTCCTGTTCTTTATCTCTCTTAGTTATTGAGATGCTTACATAAGTGTCTTTTGGTTTTATTAAGTGCCTAGTTGATAGATTTTAATTTTAAAAAGGTGCCCTAGTTTATTGGCAATTTAAGACTTGCCTTCATGGTGGTATTTCACTTGTTGGTGTCTCATTCTAATGTTTGTCCAGCCTACTCATCTCTCTGAGCTACATGCAGTGGCACGTAGAATTGACAGGAGTGCATTCACAGTCACAGTTGCCCTTCTAGCCACAGAGCTGGAGATCCACAGAGAGGAGCCGACTTCATTCATTACTCCCACTGTCAGATTTCATTGCTAGAATCAATGTAAAGGAGAAACCCCAGGCTGAGTATGAAATTGTCGTAAGGCAGCTGACCAGCCCCCAAACCGTTTTTATGTTATTTGTCCCTGCCTGCATTTGGGGATTTGAATTTGCAAGAATGAATGAATGAATTTCCCTTTTTATCAAGATTTATCACATACAAGTCCTGCATGGTAGAATTGGCTATTGTGTAATAATGAAAGTGGGGGAGGAACTGTTCGGGGAATCTTCTTATTGATGCCATTTTTCTCCATTTGAGAATCCAGTTGATAGACCAACAGTTAAAGTGCATTTCTGCAGATTCCATTTCCATGACCTTCAAGTATCTCTTTCAATGACTAAATGTTACCTGATGGAGGCACTGTAGTAAATACAAGGTATCATTAGCTCCATGAAGATTTGGATATTTTTTTGTTAAACAAAGATGGTTTGGGGGCTGGGGTTGTGGCTCAGTGGTAGAGCGCTCGCCTAGCACGTGCGGGGTGCCATGTTCAATCCTCAGCCCCACATAAAAATAAAACAAAGATATTGTGTCCAACTACAACTAAAAGAACAAAAACAATATTTTTTAAAAAGGATGGTTTGGTTTACTGTAACAAGTCATAGCTCTTTATGTAGATAATATCTTATTATTTTTGTTCTCTTTTTACATCCTTTTTACAAAGTTTAGTGGCCAATTAAAGGCTTCTCTACCAAAATTACATGAAAACTGCTCTTGTTGTGTTAATATTTCTTTTGGCTTCTGCTTCTTAGTGGGTGTGATTTCACGGAAATGATTCTGTCTTTTGGATTAGAATATACTGAATTGTAATATTATTCCTAAAAATTTGTTTCATTTCTTCTGCACATTCTTCTTTCTCAACATTCAATTACAAAACAAAGGAGATAATATAGGAAAATAATTTTGAATATCTCTTATTAGAATTGAACTACTCCTTGAAGAGCAGTTGCTAATTTTTTTTCTTCTGAGAATCTAGAAACTAATCTTTTATTTGTAGTGTTTCTGGCTGTTTTTAGTGACATGATTTAGTAAATCTTTTGTCATATTTAACCAAATTCAGTAATAAGGTGATATTTGCTTTTGTGGTTATAAAAACAATTGATAATGAAAGTCAGTTGAGTGGGAAAAAATCACTTTTTCCATCTGTCAAGTTTATTTTCCATTTTTATGCTAATATTTGAAAAGAATTAAATGTGCTAATGTTCCTCAGCATGTTTTATTTTCCCATTATGGATCTATCAGATAGTTTTAGTTCTTAAGCAGTCTCTTAAGTTCTTAAGGAGGAGAGTGTTCCAAGTTCTTAAGGAGGAGAATGTTCCTGTACAGTCCATGTTAAAGTGGTTCTAATTGCTTTTATACTATAGAATTACTGAGTTTTAAATCCTTTTTATCCACCCATGACCTGGGCTTGCACTCTCAGCATTAACACTTTGGACTGGATAGTCTTTGTTCTGGGGTACAGTGCTGTGCATCAGAAGAGTATCCCCAACCTCCACCCTGTCGCTTCCAGCATCCTCCTCATAGTTGTTATGGCCAAAAAATGTCTCCAAACACTGCCACCATGGGAGGCAAAATCACCCCCGTTGAGAACCACCAATGTGGGCTAGGAGAAGAAAATTGAAGACTCAGGAATAGAGTATCATACTCCTGTTCTGACGCTTAGGGGACCCTCACAATATAATGATTGTCCTTTAAAAATTTTTTTTGGTGGTACTGGGGGATCAAACCCAGGGCCTCCATCCTGCTAGGCAAGGACTCTACCCGGAGCTTCATCTCCAGCTGGTAATTGTGTAATATTTTTACCCGCTCATCGCTACCGCAACCTTTGCAGCCTTTGTCGTCTTAATCAGTAGGTCTAGGACTTCAGTTTAGAATTAATGTATTCTACAGACCATCTGCTACTTGATCTGCTTTTTTGCCTCCCTTTCATCTCCGAGCAAGAGATGACCACTCTCTTTTTCTGCCTTCTGTGGAAACCTCCAGACTGGAAGCTCCCTGAAAGCAGGAGCCAAATCTGTTTCTTTCTCCAGAGCTTAACACTGTGCCTTCTTGTTTGTGGGATGAATTTTTGCTTTGTTTTAAAGTGCAACTTTGATTGTATACATATTTTATCTTTGATGTTACATACTTTTGTTGATATGGAACCGTTTATATTTGTTAAAAGTAAAATATGTCTCTGTTGAATTGATAACTTTGTTATAAGAGCTAGAATCCTTGTATTGTTTATTTAAAAATAATTCATATGTCCGTGTATTTGCAAATGTATTTTTATATAGATGTACACCCATAAATACAATTATATTTACTCTTTTTTTTTGGGGGGGGGGTGTTGGGGATTGACCCCAGGGCCTCGTGGGTGCTAAGCAATACCCTACCACTCAGCTGCTCCCTCAGCTCTATTAACTTTTAAATGTATAATTGAAGCCTTTCTAGTCACAGGGTTTATATGTTTGGCTGCAGATGACTAACAGAGATTAAATCATAACATTGCCAAACACTTAAGTGCTATAGGAAAGGAACTTCAGACATAGCCCTTTCTGCAAGACACACTGGGAACTAGTCTTTAAAATAGTACAGCCCAGGAGGCTGTCAGGAATTTTATAATTCTTTAAGGTGAGAGAAAGCTGTGCTCCAGGGTCCTTCAGATTTAAGTGATTCTAGTGATTCTAAAGTCATCCTAGAGATAGCCTAAAGAATGCTTGAATATACCCGGAAGGAGTCTGAATCCCTTTGGGAAATTTAAATCATGTTTTTTCAAAGAAGAGTTAAAAACCCCAAACATACCTTGGATCTTTAAGACCTACCTGATTCCAGAATCATCATCTCAAATTCCCAAAGCCAGGCCATCTGGTTCACAGTAGTCAAAAATGGGTAACTCTAAACTGGTGGGCAGGGTGGTGCATACCCGTAATCCCAGTGGCTAGAGAGGCTGAGGCAGGAGAATCATGAGTTCAAAGCCAGCCTCAGCAAGGATGAGATGCTAAGCAAGTCATAAGACCCTATCTCTAAATAAATAGAGTACAAAGTAGGGCTGGGGATGTGGCTCAGGAGTTTAGTGCTCCTAAATTCAATCCCCAGTACCCCCTCAAAATGGGTTACCCCCCAAAATAAAGTAGGTAACCCAGAATTGTGGGTTTTTTAAGTTTTGGAGCCTCGTAACCATAAATATTTTGGTGCCAGCATCTAAATCACAGGCTATACTGTCACTATATTCCCATAGAATCCTTGGCCCAAGAAGAATTCAAGAATGATCTTGGGTATAGAAAGGATAGAGACATGAGCCTGAAGAATCAAATTTGTTTCTGAAATTCTGTTCTTTTTCTACTGTTGTACCTCCTTTACTATAAATTTGCTATTAAAATGGCTACGTCTAGATAGATATCTATACTGTATAGAGGAAAAATGTTAGAGGGACCCCACCCTAACTAATTCTTGGGCTGAGGGTATAGCTCAGTGGTAGAATGCTTTCCTAGCATGTACAAGGTCCTGGGCTCAATTCCCAGCACTGCAGAATCTTTATGAGAGACACCAAACTTTTCCAGTATGACTGTACCATTTTATATTCTCACCCATAATATGTGAGTGATCCAGTGTCTCCACATTCTTACCAGCATTTGTTATTGTCACTTTTTAAAATTCAGCTATCCTCATAGGTATATAGTGATATTTCATTAAGGTTTTAATTTGCAGTTCCCTAATTTGAAATGCAGTTGAATATCTTTTTATGTGATTTTTTGCCATCTTTGTATCCTGTTCTGTGAAATTTCTGTTCGTATCTTTTGCCCATTTGTCAATTGGATTGTTTACTAAATGAGCCATATCTTTAAATATCTTTTTTAAAGTATTTTTAAAATCAGTCCAGTGACTTAAGAAGCCACTAAGTAGGATTTTTTAAAAAAAATAATCCAAGGCAAAGTGTATATAGCATTTTGAACATGATTTTATAATATCCTGAGCAAAAGCTCTGGATACAAGTTCTGTTCTGTACTCATTAGAGTGTGGTACTAATACTGTGAGATAGCAGAAACATTTCAAAGATACCTTTACTTAAAATGTTCTGTGGAGTGTACAGGTACATACTTTCTACATAGCTACCATCATGTTTCTAACCTTTTATACATAAAATCAACTGATTTGTGTAAAGATTTCATAATGACTTTGTAGAAAGTTAATTAGAAGTTTTCCTATTTGTGCAAGATAGTAAATATAAATCCCAATTCATATGCATCAGTAAATTTATATTATTTTTCTGGTATTCTTTATGAATTCATGGTTTTATTAAATAGTCATTGAGAATCTCAAACCATTTTTAAGATCAACAGACAAAAAATCAAGGGATGCATGGTAATACAGATATTTTTCATATGCACGTAAAATTTACCTTTTGTTTATTTTAACTTGTAGATTTTAAAAAATTACCTGGGCTTTTTTTTTAATATTTATTTATTTTTTTAGTTATCGGCAGACACAACATCTTTGTTGGTATGTGGTGCTGAGGATCGAACCCGGGCCGCACGCATGCCAGACAAGCGCGCTACCGCTTGAGCCACATCCCCAGCCCCCTGGGCGTTTTTATTAAATATTTTTTCCCACTTTGGTTTCTACACATTAAGAAAGTCACAGAGGGAAGCCCTGGGTTTGATCCCCACCAATGTGAAAAAGAAAGTGACAGAAATAAGTACATTAACTACAGCAGTAATTCTAAATAAATATAGGCTTCATGTGGTTAGGGAAAAAAGGGGTTTATGAACTCTTGCTTCTTTAGGTCCTCTTTAGACTTATTATTATATGTTCTACCTTCTCACATAAAGGAAATTACTTGAGGAGAGGGTTAATTCTTTGTGATGGGGGAAATATAATTTGTTGTGAAATTATACTGTATTTTTAAATATCTAGGGGGACTGGGGATATAGCTCAGTGTTACAGTGATTGCCTAGCATGCCTAAAGACCTGGGTTCAATTCTTCAGTGCTGCCAAAATGTAGCAAAGATTAAAAATAATTAGACGAAAGGCAATTCATATACTAATGTGATGGGATTAGCCCACTAGTTGTTGAAATCCTTTCTGAAAATTATAATCTAAAATGATTTGGGAAACTGCAATGAAACAGTGAATGATTGATCTATACATGTTGGAATATTAAAGAAGCCATTTTAATTTTGTATGTGTCGTTCTTTGCTTCAGTTTGCACACATTTTGTGACATCCAAATGGTGGAAGCTTCAGTGGAGTCTCTTCCTAGCTGAGCCCATGGTATCATTTTGTAGTAGGAAATTTTGAAGAATTATAAACATTGAGATATTTGAAGAAAGGCAGGTGTTTCATTATTATTATTATTTCAAAGTAATATCAGTCTGATGAAGAAGACAAAGAATCAGGACATTATGGAGGTAACTATGAGCATTATGTGGAGCAGGTTCTCCTGAAATTTGATCGTATTACAGCAGTTATCTTAAAGAATGGGTTTTATTTAAAAGAAATTGTAGGGAAAAAGGAAAGATGATAATATCACATAATAATGGACTTTTTTTTTTTTTCTTTTTTCTGTACTGGATATTTAACCCAGCGGCACTCTACAACTGAGCTACATACCCAGCTCCTTATTTATTTATTTATTATTTATTTTGTGACATGGTCTTGCTAAGTTGCCGAGGCTGGCTTCAAATTTAACAATCCTGCTGCCTCAGCCTCCTGAGCTGCTAGGACTACAGGCGTGTGCCACTGTGCCCAACAATAGTGAACTTTTTGCTATTTAGAAAAACAGACAACTGATTAAGTGGTAGAGATTATAAAACAAATATATTAGATATGCTGAATTACCTTTCTCCCACTCCACCACTTGGGCAAGAGCATTTGCACCTAGATTAGGGAGATGGGATTGTAGATTCTCATATTCTCTTACCCAGACCACAGGAGCCTTGTCCTCTTCCGAAAAAGACGCTGTCAGATCTCAGCTTCATCACCAAACACTGCCAACCATAGAGAAGAGGTTGAAATTATATCTACCTGGAAGCTAACAAGTCAGCTTCCCACAGTTTCATGGATTCTGACAAAGATAGGAGCCTCTTGGGTCAGAGATTAAGCCTGTTATTACTCATGGCATAGCAGGCATCAATTATCTTCATATTTACATCTGTTCTCCTTGCTTCCCAAGCCCTGCATGGAAGAATCCAGGCTGCTGTGCCTGCAGTGTTCTGTGGTACAGTCAAGGAGCCTCAGGCTTAGAAAAACCCCAGTGTTGCCAGGCATGATGGCCCACACCTGTAATCCTAGCAACTCAGGAGGCTGACGCTCAGCAATTTGTGAGACCCTGTCTCAAACTAAAAATAAAAAGGGCTGGGGATTGTAGCTCTGTGGTAGAGTGCCCCTTGGTTCAATCCCCAGTAATACTGGGGGGGAAAAAGCCACAAAAACAAAAAAACAAGTCATTTGTAATGTGATGATAGTAAATCTGCTTAATGCTTACCCAGAGGAAATGACTTTTATTGTACTGGATAGTTAAATAAAATTTCCCTCTGCTGCGTAGGGAGACACTAACTCTATGTCACAACAAAGGCCACTGTAGTTCTGATGGCAAATCAAGTAGAAATGAGATACCTATGTAGAATTGCCTCTTGATTGTGGCAATTTTCATGTATACACATACCAACACTCATTTAAATACACACAGTTTATTATATGTCCATTAAACCTCAGTGCAACTGGGGGGAATGCTTTAAAGAAAAGCAGAAGTTCATGGCTGGTACAGTTGCACATGGCTGTAATCCCAGCAACTGCAAAGGCTGGGGCAAGAGGAACCTAAATTCAAGGCCAGCCTCAGCAATTTAGAGGGATACTAAACAATTCAGTGAGACCTTTTCTCAAAATAAAAATAAAAAGGACTGGGGATGTTGTTCAATCCTCAGGACCAAAAGAAAGGAAGAAAGAAAAGCAGAAGTTCAGATCTCATCCCAGTACTAAGAAATGAGAATCTGTATTTTAATAAAATCCCCTTGTATTTTTTTTTCAACTTTTCTTTGCTTTTTTTTTTTTTTTAACTAAGAATTGAATTCAAGGGCACTTTTTAAAATTTTGAGACAGGGTTGCTAAGTTGTTTAGACTCTCTCTTAAGTTGCTGAATTTGCAATCCTCTCACCTCAGCCTCTTGAGTTGCTGGGATTTTAGTCATGCACCACATGCCCTGCTCAACCTTTTATTTTGAAATAATTTTAGACTTACAGAAAAGGAGTAAAAAGTACAGAGTTCCCCCTTCACCCCGCTTCCCCTCATTGACATCTCATATACTTGTGTAACCACAGACAGTTACTCAAACCAGGAAATTCATTGATACAGCAATATTAACTAATCTGTAAGCCTTATTCAATTTGATGTTCTCTAATGTCTTTTGAATTCAGAATTCAATGCACACCCCACGTTGCATTTAATTTTCATGTCGTCCTAAGTCTTCTCCAATCTGAGACAATTCCTTAGTCATTCTGTCCTCCGTAATGTAGACATTTTTTGAAAACAATTATTTTGTAGAATGTCCCTCAATTTTAGTTGTTCCAGTGTTTTCCTGTGATTAGATTAAAATATTGCAACGTTGTCAGATTACTGCAGAAGTGATGTGTGGCCTTCGTGCCTCCTATCATGAATATTTTATGAATTATTATGGTTATTAATCTTGGTCACTTGGTTAGGGTAGTATCTGCCAGCCAGGTTTTTCCACTGTAAGGTTACTATTTTTCCCTTTGTCATTAATAAAAATATTTTCCCCCCAGTACTGGGGATTGAACCAGGGGGGTACTCTACACTGAGCTATGTCCTGGTGCACCACACCTCTCCCACCAACCTTATTTCAAGACAGGGTCTCCCTAAATTGCTGGCCTTGAACTTGCAATCCTCTTGCCTCAGCCTCCTGAATTGCTGGGATTACAGGCCTGGGCCATGCATCTGGCTTGTCGGTGGATATTTCTTGCCTACAACAATCACTTCTGTGGTATTTTTGCCCAGTAATGGCGATTTTCTATGTCTGTGGTCTTTACATTTATTCCCTGAAATTCTGTACAGAAGAATTGTCTCTTATCCTTTATTACTCAGTTACCTCAGTATGGGTCACCTCTTGCCCCACCTCATGTCCTCTTGGTCCACCTTTTTCTTCTCTTTTTACCTCTTCCTCCTCCCGCTCCTTCTTCCTGCTGGGGTCTGAACCCAGGGCCCTTCCACATGCTAGCAAGCACTTCACCACTGAGCTGCGTGGCTGGCCCTTGGTCCACCTTTAATCCCCTTGTTGCTGCAATCAACTGCCCTGGTGAACCTGATAGCATCTTCCCTCATTTCATCTTCTGTTTTCTGAGCTGAAATTTCTCTGCCTCTCAGAATACCTGTCTGAACCCATTCTGACATTTTCTCTCATGTTCAAACCTGAAAGTGCTAGAGGGTCAACATTCTGTGGGGCAACCTTTAAACAGTGGAGAGGGGAGCCAGTGTACAAATATGCTCCTTGTCCCTCCAGTGGAGGGTTTTGAGTTGTGCTCTTCTCAGCTCCTCAGACAGTCCCCTGCAGGATTGAGGCTCAGTAGCCTTCAGCAGTGGTTATCTCTGTAACACATCCTTGGATTGGTTCCTCCTTTGTGTTTCACAGTTGCTGTCCGCTCCCCATGCCTGTTCTTTGGAATCATCTCCCAAAATAAACCAACAGCATGTAAGAATTTGTGTTGTGGGACTGGGTACATGTCTGTAATCCCAGAAACTCGAGAGGCTGAGGTAGGAGGATCACAAATTTGGAGGCCAGCCTCATCAGTATAGTGAGGCCCTAAGCAGTTTCACGAGATCCTGTTTCAAAATAAAAAATAAAAATAAAAAAGGGCTAGGGATGTGGCTCAGTGGCAGAGTGCTGCTGGGTTCAATCCCCAGAATCACCACCACAAAAATAAATACATAAAAGAATTTGTATCAGATGTTTGTGGAGGAGAACAAATTAAGACCTGTGCCTTACCAGTTGTTACATATTTTGACTTCCATCCTGTACATAATTTAAGATCCTAGGGAAGTATGAAGACATGTATAGGAATTCATAGCATCAAAACGGAAGGGGGCATTGTTAAAAATACCAAATATCAGGCTGCGGTTGTGGCTCAGTGGTAGAGCCCTTGCCTAGCATGTGTGATGCACTGTGTTTGATTCTCAACACTGCATATAAATAAATGAATGAAATAAAGGTCCATCAACATCTAAAAAAAATTACCAAATATCTAGCAGTAAAGGAGTATATTATATAAGTGCTTATTTTGACATCAATGAAAATGAATACTCATTTTTATACTTCCAAGATAGATGAATGTTGGCCAAAAAATAATTTGCAGATGAATAATACATTTTGACCTTAAATATATAAAGTTCAAAACCATAAAAAAAATAAGCGGGATATTGTTTAGAGGTATGTACACATGGGTTACAATTATAAAGTAAAACAAGGAAATTACAAACAAAATTCAGGATGCTCATTTGGGAAGAGAAAGTCATAGGAATTCAGAAGCGCACATGAGGCTCTGATGGTGTTAATATTCTGTTTCCCAAGCTGTTACATGAGAGTTCATCATTATTCCTGTTTTTTTATTTTTCAGTATTGGGAATTGAACCCAGGGGCACTCTACCACTGGGCTATATCCCTGGCTCTTCCCGCTTTTTTTTTTTTCTCAGTACCAGGGATTGAACTCAGGGGCACTCAACCACTGAGCCACATCCCCGACCCAATTTTGTATTTTATAAGAGACAGGGTCTCACTGAGTTGTTCAGCACCTCACTAAACTGTTGAGGCTGGCTTTGAACTCGAGATCCTCCTGCCTCGGTCTCCTGCTTCCTGAGCCGCTGGGATTAAAGGCATGTGCCACCACGCCCCGCCTCCCTGGCCCTTTTTTATTTTGAGAGAGGATCTTCCTAAATTTTCCAGGCTAGCCTCGAATTTGCAATCCTCCTGCCTCAGCCTCCCAAGTCTCTGGGATTATGGGCATGTACCAAGGTGTCAGGCTCATTACTCCTTATAGCTCACACTTGCTTTATAGTTTTTTTTTAGGATGAACAAGATATTTTATCCAAAAAAATACTTTAGGTTTGATATTAAGAAGAGGTTAGCTGGGCATGGTGGCACAGGCCCATAATCCCAGCGACTCAGGAGGCTGAGGCAGGAGGATCAAAGGTTCAAAGCCAGCCTTAGCAATTTAGCAAGGCCCTGAGCAACTCAGTGAGACCCTGTTTCTAATAAAATATAAAAAAAAAGGTTGAGGATGTGACTTGGTCATTAAGTGCTCATGGGTTCAATCCCTGGTACCAAAAAGAAAAAAAAGGGGGGGGGGTTACTTTTATGAAGGGTGATGTGGAATTGTTGCTATAACAAAAATCCTGAAATGAACTAGGGTGGTTTTTTTGCTTGAGAAAATTCCAAGGCTTTGATTTCATTCTGTGCTATTTGGTGATTAATCTTTGCATTGTAAGACTGTTTCTGGAAGACAGGACCCAGATTTAACACTTTTCAGTGTTATTTATTTTTTGGGTTAGTCACTAGGTGGATTGAATGTAAAAAAAGGATGTTTTTTTTTTTTAAACAAAATCATATCTGGAACTATTTTGGCAATGCATATCTTTCTGCATGTAAAATGGTGTCAGTAAGAACCTTGCTACTCAAAGTGTCATGTTTGGCTGATGAGCATCCCTTGGAAGCTTGGTGGAAATGCAGATGTGGGACACACCTTATTCTGTAAATTTTAATAAGAATTCCCTAGGAACATTAAAATTTGAAAGGCACTGGCCCAGATGTCCTATACCTTCACCTGCACCAAGCAGCCTCCAGTAGGAACTGGATGCACATGGAAATTCTTGAGGTTAACTGTAACATATCTGTCTTTTTCATAGCCCTCTCTTTGTTGGCAATTATGTGGCTCACATGTTTACAATTAGGGAAGACTGTATTTAGACTTCTTTTTCCAAACATGCTGGGCTGCAGCACTATCATCCATTCAATAAGGAAGTGTAAAACCTATCAAGCTTCTCTTAAGCCCTGGGGATCTATTAGAAAGGTAAACAGAATTTTCTGGGAAAGGAGCTGGAGTTGGGGAGTTGAGGGAAGCTTTTCTGGAGAAGTGTTTAATTGTAGATGAGAAGGCATGGTAAGTGAGTTGTGGGTGAATTGGGGGATTGTTCCAAGCACCAGGAGTACCAATTAATGGCGCTCTTTGGACATTTGTGTTTGAATTTCCAATTCCTTGCACAGTTCTTGGCACACAGTAAGTGCTTAATAAGTGTTTGCCAAATCAATAAGTGTGCTGTCACACTTCAGATACCTATTCTCTAGCATTATAGATGGCGGAAGCTTTATTTTCCTTTTCAAAAGAAATAAGATACCTTAGTTGAAAAAAAAGAGAAGGAAGACAGAAAGCTGATTATTGTGTAAACTGCGAAGCTGAAACCATGAGTGGGAACGGCAAATTGATTTACATGAATCTTCCCTATAGCAACTCAACAATTTATTCTGTTCTGGAGAACTTTCAGTTTTTGGCTTCAAAACCAAGCTGTTCCTCCTTATTCTGAATTTCTTGGCCTGCTGTGAAACTAGCATTTACTGTCTTTTACAGCATACCCTGATTAGGTCATGGAAATTCACAGCTAGATCAAACTAGTATATGGAAAATTTGAAATTTTCATTGCCCATTTTACTCTGTGGCATTGGAAGATGTTATGAAATGTTGACTCTTAAATCATTTTGTCAAAGGCAATATTACAGTATGATGACTGCCATCATTTATGAACACTTACTATAGGCATTACATAAGAAAAGCCTCATATTATCTCCACAAAACAGTAAGTTAGACCATATGAAAATTGGCAAATATCAATAATTTCATATTTCAACTTACTGTTATCTCCAAGCTTTCACTTTAGAAAAAGGTGAAAGGTAGCTGGGTGTGGTGGTGCACACCTGTAATCCCAGCCACTCAGGAGGCTGAGATAGGAGGATGGTGAATCCAAAGCCAGACTCAGCAAAAGCAAGGTGGTAAGCAGCTCAGTGAGACCCTGTCTTTAAATAAAATACAAAATAGGGCTGGGGATGTAGGTCAATGGTCGAGTGTCTCTGAGTTCAACCCCCAGTACCCACTCCCCAAAAACGTGAAAATTAATCCCAAATGGGCATAACTTCAAAATTTAGTACTGACTTTTCTGTATAGATTAAGAGGGGGACTTACAGGTCCTCAGCAACACCTACTCCTTTCCCCTCCTTAACCCAAGCGTTTTTTGTGTCTACTTTCATTGTGGTTATTGATACATCATATTGTGGTAGTTTATCTCCCCTGCTAGATTTGGTTTCTTGAGGATGGAGGTTTTTTTTTTTTTTCCCCTGCCTTGTTAATTTTCATATCTTTAGTGCCTAGGGTGATATAAGTGTTGAATAAATGCTTTGAATATAATGCCTTAACTAAATTTCTCGGTAAAACTAAAAAAATCCTTATTGATTTATGACTGGGAAATGCAGTCACTCCATTGGGGATTTTGCATTTCAGAGTCAGCCAGTGAAGGACTGCTTTTGGCATTCTTGGACCCTGAAGACTTAGCCAATGAGCAATGGTGCAGAAACTGTCTTTCCACCCTACTCCACAGGGAGGTCCAAATGTGCTCTTTTTGTCTTCCTCTTTTCCTTTAGGTATCCACTTAAATAGCACTTCTCAGTGTTGCCTTTCCTCATCACCCTATTTAAGAATGAAGCTCGGCTTTTTTTTTTTTTTTTTTTTTTCATGGCACATATCAGCATATAAAGGAGTTTTAATTTTGCTTATTTCTTTTGCATATCATCTTTCTCATCTTACTAGGATATAAGTTCAATGAAAGTAGGATTTTTTTTTTTTTTTGGTCTCTTCTTTTGACTTCTGATGTACCCCAGCATCAAGAAATAGTGTTTGGCAGTATAGAAGATCTATAAAATTTGAACGGATTGAAATGAGAAAGATCTAATTTATCGTTTTAAAGTTGGCCTCTTCCATGTCACTCACATCTGAGCCTCCACAATGAGGCTCACACAGGATGTTTCACACATGCAGGAATGGACAAAAGCTCTAATAGGGAATTAAATGATAGGAATTTGGTGGGGGTGGGGGGAGGGTGTGTGCGGCGATGTTCTCTTCAGCTTCCAAGTGACACCGATTACCTTGCCTAGTTTGCATCTTAACCTACTTGGGTAGTGAAGAACGTCCACATCCCCAGTGATCTCTAATCCACTGTCTGCATACATTTCAAGATGCCCATTTGAGTCTACGCTTGGCCTCACTTCAGGGTCACCCATTCCCATCCCCCTTCTCGCTGCTCCCTTGGGGCGACCCATCAAAGGCCTAGGGACCGAGAGTTAACCGCCCCAGTCCCCTTCTTTTCAAGAGGAATAGGATTTTCCTTCTTTGGGGGATGGATGGAAAAGAGATTCACACCTTGGAGCCGAATGGGGATAGTGGGGGTGGTGAGGAGGTAGAAGGTGGAGAGGGGGCAGGGAGTGTTTCCAAATTTCAGGTTTCAGGCGGGCAGAAGGCGGCAGGAGTGCTAGTGACCGGCCGAAGCCGGGTATCGGCTGGGTCGCCCCAGAGCCGGGGAACTGGGGGCCGGCGCCCAGCGCGAGAGGTCCCGTCCTTCATCTCGACCCCTCCCCTCTTTGGGAAGCCTAGGGGCGGGGTTTGTTTACTCCCTGCACGCACTGCCGTCCTGGCCAATCAGTGGGAAGCGTCGCCTTGCGTCACGCATCCTGAGGGCCAATCGGCGCTCACTGTGCTGCTCCGCCGCCAAAGCTTGCGCGGGGGAAGCAGGGCAATAGCTCTGTCGGGTGAGGGCGGACGGAGTCGGCAGCGACCTCGGCTGTGCAGCCGTCGCTGCCTGGCACACGGGGCGCGCCCTGACCCTTTCTCTTTGGGTAGGCTCGAGGGCGCGCGCTCGTTCGGGGCCTCGATCTCCCGGGCCTCTACCCGGCAGGCCACGGATTCCCGACTGCCGCCAAGTGCGGGCGCCAGAGGAGCGGCGGCGCCAGAAGACGTGCCCCAGGCTCTGCCGGACCGGCTCGCGTGGCCGCCTCGTCCTGTGCATCCGAGCGGCGGTAAGGTCCGGGGAGAGGGCGCGGGCCTGCTTGCCGAGGCCCTTTGGACCCGGCGCGGCGCCTGCTTGGGCAGGTTTCCCTCCCTGAGCCCCGGGGCCTCCTCGCCACCCCAGTCGCATCTGTTTATTCCCACGGGTTGTTTCAGGCCTGGCCTAATAACCCGTGAGTGTGGACGAGAATTGGAAGCCTGAGAGGGTCACCCACTTACACACACACACACACACACACACACACACAGCACATTAGGGGAGGTCACGTCCCTGAGTCACGCCTGGTGGAAGAGGGGAAGGGCTGCTTGCTACTTTTTCCTCGGCGGAGAAGGATGGCTTCTGAACCTGGTTTTCTGACTTTTCTTCCTTTCCGAACCCACAAGCCTCCATCTGTCTGTGCCAGGTGTTTCTTAGAGTTCTAAAGCTTTGTGTATCTGGAAGAGCCTCATGTACCCCCAGAAGGGAACTTTTCTCTAAAGTAGAGGATCACTTTTTGGGCCCAGAGAGAGACCTTTTGAGAAATTATGGAAAACTGTGATGTTTCTCCATAGAACTTATCAAGATTTTCGTAGGATTTCGCCAAGAGACTGTACAACGAAGTGAATGCACGCTCGGCCTGTGTTACCTTGCATTGTGTGGTCTCAGTTTGTTCAGCTGTAAAATAGTAGTTCCTACCTATGTGGAGGGGGGGAGGGAGTCAAGGGACTAATCTATGGAATGCGCTTGCAACTGGACTCTCCACACGTATTAAGTGCCCAGCATGAGTTAGGCATTTTTATTATTAACTACAGAGGATGCTAGTTTTGAAAAGGACTCCCCCCCCTTGTTTCCCTTCTCTTTTGAAACTGTTAACAACCTCATTCCGTTTCCATATTCATTGCTGAAAACTCCCCAGTCCTTGAATACTTTTCCTCATTCCATTTCCGAGGCTCTGACTCCCTCTCCTACTTATCTGCTTTCCTTTACTAAATCAGTAACTGATTCTTCCCCTGCCCCACTCTCCCCTACTTCTTGTGTTTTCGTTTGATTTTTACCCGCCTGATTTTTTCCTGGGCCACTGGTTTTCTCTTAATGCCTTGAAATCCCCCATACCTAATAAATGTAGTTGAAGTTATTCATTTTTTTTTCCTGCACGACAAAGTCATGACTTTTTCTCTGTTCAAAATTAAATGTAAAATAGTTTAACTATTCTAGTTGCATCTTGCTTTTTCAATTTCATTGGTTAGCCTGTAAATTTAGCTAAAGTTTTATCGCTGTCATATTACTATACTTAATCTTCATGTCAATGTTCATTCTCAAATAGCACCAGGAGAAAAATGCCTAGACCCCAGGTTCTGTCACACTTGTGTACTGGCTCTGAATGTATTTGTTATTTATTAGAACATCTTGTGCCTGGAACTAGTCGAGTCTCATGGCAGATGTGGTGTCTGTAGCACTGTTCTGGCAGTGCACTTGCCCAGCACCACAGCACTTACATTTTTAAGAAACCCCAATACTTTTTGAACTCTTACTTTTCAGGGTTCCCCTCCCTCGTTTCTAGTTTAATTAAGAAAGAAATTGGAATTTTCTAGTGTGTAATAATTTTGTGATCGTATAATTCCTCCCCCCTCACTCTAGTGATAATGTGTAGTCCACATAGCACATGGCAAGTTTTTCCCTTGCAGCTAACATTTTTAACTGAGCTGTGTGCTCTCAGCACTGCTTGAAATGGGATGAATGTCTTTTTTGTCATCTTTTAAACTTATTGATGTGTGTATCATAATGGATCTCAGAAGAAACTAGAAAATGTAGATTGAGACTCTTTTAGGTATAATGGATTTTAAAGATGATTAAATATACTTGCCTCTTCATACTTGAAGCTTTCTGTTTTAATCTAGGATACACGATTCTCTAGGTGTGGGTCACAAATGGATTTAAAAGTAGGTTTGTTACCCTCTAGAAATATTTAGCAAAATTATTTGCATTAGTATGTTTTTCTGGAGAGATAACTCATAGTTTCTGAAGCAGAGATTTGGACAATTCTAATTTATATAAAATTATTTCTTTTATTGAATTGGAAGTTGTATCTTTACTGTATATGTTTAGCCTCTTCTGTATTTAAGTTTTGAGATATTTGAAGATATTTATATTTCACTCATTCTTTTCTTCTCTGGACAAATATTCTCAATCTTTTTTTTTTTTTTTTTTTTTCCCCACATTAAAGTGAAGTGAATGAATCCTCAGCCTGTATTACCTTGTATTGTACTAGTGACTGAACCCGCAGACACTTTACTGCTGAGTTACAAAATTACTTTTAGTTTTGAGACAGGGTCTTGCTAAATTGCTTAGGGCCTTGATAAATTTCTGAGGCTGATTTGGAACCTGAGGTCTTCCTGTCTTTCCAGTTGCTGGGATTAGATGCTTGTACCACCATGCTCAGGAACATTCTCAGTTTTTTTTTTTTTTCCTTTTTGGTAGTGCTGGGGATTGAACCCAGGACTTTGTGCATGCTTGGCAAGCACTCTATCAACTGAGCTATATTTTCAGCCCAACATTCTCAGTTTTAACCTCTTCTAATGACTTTTCTGACATTGTTTTCATTTGAACCTCTTCATGGTACTGATGGCTTTTTAAAGAATTTATTTAGTTCATTCATATTCTTATAAGTATGGTACATCAAATTAGGTATTAGCTAGTATAGAAGATCTTAAATTATCTCTGTTTTTTTGTTTGGTGCTGGGGATTGAACTCAAGAGTGCTTTTCCACAGAGTTACATCTCTAGTCTTTTTAATTTTGAGACAGGTTCTCACTAAATTGCTGACGCCAGACTTGAATTTGTGGTCCTTTTGCCTTAGCCTTAGCCTTTTTTTTTTTTTTTTTTTGTTATGGGAGATTGAACTCTGGGGCACTTGTCCACTGCTACATCCCCAGCCCTATTTTGTATTTTATTTAGAGACAGGGTTTCACTGAGTTGCTTAGTGCCTTTTGCTGAGGCTGGCTTTGAACTCACAGTCCTCCTTAGCCTTCAGAGCTGCTGGTATTACAGGAGTGTGCCCAATTTGCCTTAGCCCTTTGATTGGCTGAGCTACTCACCCGGGGCTTCCTCTCTGGTATTATTATTATTGTTATGGTACTGGGCTATTAATCACTGAGTTACATCCTCATGCATTTTTTATTTTTCATTTTATATGGGGTCTCGCTAAATTGCTGAGGATGGCTTTACAGGTGGGCACCACAGTGCCTGGCTCTGGTTTTAAAGAAGGTACTTCAAAACCAGCGACTGGGGAGGTTGAGGCAGGAGGATTAAAAGTTTAAAGCCAGCCTTGGTGATTTAGTAAGGTCCTAAGTAACTTAGTGAGACCTTGTCTCTAAACAAAATATAGAAAGGGCTGGGATGTGGCTCAGTGGTTAAGCCTCCACCTGGTACCAAAAAAAAAAAAAAAAAGGCGACCACATCACACTAATTCACAGTAATGTACTGATTAGGAAGATAAATTGTGGACTAACCTTCTTGGGTTTAAGTTCTGCCTCTACAGTTTATTGACTGAACAACCTTGATTTAATTATGTAACATGGTGAGTTTTAGTTTCCTTATCTATAAAATGGGGTTAATAGTAGTACTTCTCTCAAAGGGTTGTTTTAAAAATTAAATTAATATATATGTAAAGAGTTCAGAATGTTCCCTGGCATCTAATTGTTCTCTCTGTGTGTAACATTATAACTGATTTTATAGTCAACTAAATTTCCTTGGGTTGTTTTGGTCATGCTTTTCTAATTTTTTTTTTTCCAGTAGGACCCACTACCCTCCTTTCCCCAATTTTCAGTCATGCTCTCCTAATTATTATTATTATTGTTTTTTAATACTTTTATTTTATTTATTTTTCGTTTATTTGTTTTTATGTGGTGCTGAGGATCGAACCCAGGGATTCTCACGTGCTAGGTGGCAAGTGCTCTACCTCTGAGCCACAACCCCAGCCCCCTCTCCTAATTCTTTAATGGAATCTTTTTTGGTAGAGCTTTGCATTTGTCTGTATTAAAATTTTCTTATCAGAATGTTTCCATTTTAATTGACATTTAAAAAAAATGACCTGAGTTGGTCATCTGGTAAATGCCAAATTATGTTTGATAAACTGTGAATTTGATAATGCTGGCGTTGCTGTTTTGCAAAACTTTATGAAAATGTTGATTACACAGTACTAAGAGCAGAGTTCTTGCCTTTCTGAAGAATGTAAAATTTTTATTTAATTCTTTGTTTCAGATTGGTCAAATTTAACCAGTTTATTATGATGCAACTCAAATATTTCCAAGTTTTTACAAGAAATATATGAGGAACCTTGATAGTTGATTTACTAGAATTCAGATTTTATATACCTGTTTTGTTTTTAAATTTATATCTAGGGCTGGGGATGTGGCTCAAGCGGTAGTGTGCTCTCCTGGCATGTGCGGGGCGCTGGGTTTGATCCTCAGCACCACATAAAAATAAAATAAAGATGTTGTGTCCACCGAAAACTAAAAAATAAATATTAAAAAAAATAAAATAAATTTATATCTAGTCAACTTAGTAACTCAGAAAAAGAGCTTTAATTTGTCATTACTTGGCATTAATGAGACCATACTACTTTCCAGTAATGTATGTTGATTACTATTTTTTTCTAAGTGTTCATGAACTTCTTTAAATAATAATTCTAGAATCTTGACGGGAATTTCAGTGATCAGTATTTGGCAGGATCTCATTTCTCTTTTTTTGAACAACAGTACTATATTTTCTTGCCTTAGTCTTCTGTCAACCTCTCCTGATCCCATAGTTTCTAAATGAGTGCTAACTACTGTGTGGAATTTTTATCTGGAGCAATATATTTTATTGAAAACTTGCTTAAGAACACTAAGAGACTCTTTATTTGTCTTCTCATTCATATTGAGCTTTGGTTTCTGTTAACTCCCATGCCCATTTTGTGTAGGATTCTAAAGCTAATTTATCCCATCCAAGCTGAAGAGATTTTTCTTGATAGAGATGCCTGAAGCAAAAAACTCATCTCCGTCAACTTCTTTCCATTTCTACTGTTGTTACTGTGGTCTGGGCTCTTTCCTTTTTTTTTTTTTTGGTGGTGGAACTAGGATTGAACCCAGAGGCGCTTTACCACTGAGTTACATTCCCAACCTTTTTCATTGTCTCACTAACTTGCTTAAGGCCTCACTAAATTGCTGAGGGTAACCTTGAACTTATGATCCTTCTGCCTCAGTTTGCTGAGCCATTGGGAATACACGAGTATATCACTGCACCCAGCTATCATTTGTCTTTTTTCTTTTTAGTTGTAGTTGGACACAATATCATTATTTTATTTATTTATTTTTATGTGGTGCTGAGGATTGAACCCAGGGCCTCGCACGTGCTAGGTGAGTGCTTTACCGCTGAGCCACAATCCCAGCCCTCATTTGTCTTTTTTCTTTTCTTTTTTTTTTTTAATATTTATTTTTTAGTTGTAGTTGCACACAATACCTTTATTTCACTCATTTATTTATATGTGGTGCTGAGGATTGAACCCTGGGTCTCGCACGTGTGAGGCGAGCACTCTACCACTGAGCCACAACCCCAGCCCTCATTTGTCTTTTTTCTTTAATTGTAGATGGACATAATACCTTCATTTTATTTATTTATTTATATGTGGTGCTGAGGATTGAACCCAGTACCTTACACATGCTAGGCAAGTGCTCTGTCACTGAGCTATAACCCCAGCCCCCTTTTTCTTTCTATTTCTTTTCCCCTCCATCCCTCCTTTTTTTCTTCCTTCCTCCCTTTCTTTCACCAGGGATTAAGTCCAGAGGTGCTTAACCACTGAGCAATATTGCCAGCCTTTTTTATTTTTTATTTAGAGGCAGCATCTTGCTAACTTGATTAGGGCCTTGTTAAGTTGCTGAGGCTGGCTTTGAACTTGTGATCCTCCTGCCTCAGCCTCCCAAGCCACTGGCATTGCAGGTATGCACCACCGTGCCTGGTTTATCATTCCTTTTTAAAAAATTATTAGTATTTTAAAAAAATGTTTTAATTGTAGTTGGACACAATACGTTTATTATATTTTTATATGGTGCTGAGGATTGAACCCAGTGCTCTATCGCTGAGCCACAACCCCAGCCCCTTAATTATTTTTTTTAAGATCTTGATGGAATTTTATTTTATTCATTTATTTATATGTGGAGCTGAGATTCGAACCCAGTGCCTCACACATGCTAGGCAAGCGCTCTACCACTGAGCCACAACCCTAGCCCTTTATCATTCCTTTTTTCAAAGGACTACTGTAATAGCTTTCTATTGACTGACTTCCAGTCTTTCTGTCTCCTGTCTTTTTAAAGTCTTTTCTTCCCTATTGAGATAATATATAATTATCTAATTAGAATTTTAATAATTTTGAGTCCTTACCCCAACTCTCTTATTCTGTTTTACCTTTTGTTTACTACCTTTTAAAATTTAAGCCTATGTGTATCTGCATCTGTGTGTGTGTGTGTGTGTGTGTGTGTGTGTGTGTATGTATTCCTATGTGCCTGTGTGCCCATGGGTGGGACTGAACCCAGGGCCTTGGGCATGCTTGGTGCATGTTTTGATACTGAGTTACATCCTCAGTGCCTCAAGCCTTTTTAACCTTCCTATTCTTAGGGATGGCATGAAGCAGCATCCAGATTGAAGGCATAGAGGGATGGTGGCTCCCCACCAATGGTCTTTGTGTGAGTCACTCCACAGACATTTAAGAATGTTTACTATGTTACCAGCACTTTATGAGACGCTGAGTTGACAAAGGGGCATGATAAAGTCTCAGTCCTCAAAGAGTCCTATATGCAAAAAGGGAGAAATTAGTTGTTTTTTTTTTTTTGTACTGGGAATTGAATCCAGGGATGCTTAACCACTGAGCCACATCCCCAGCCCTTTTTAGTTTTTATTTAGAGACAGGATTTCAATAAGTTGCTTAGGGCCTTGATAAGTTGCTGAGGCTGTCTTTGAACTTGTGGTCCTCCTGCCTAGCCTCCTGAGCTGCTGGAATTATAGGCATGTGCCACTGTGCCTGACTGAATTATATTTCATTTAATTGGTTGTGTGATTATGAGCTTTGCGATGTGATAAGCATATTGTGAATAGAAATAAGTATGTACTTAGATAAGATGTATACTGTTAAATTTACTTCTTCTTTGCAACATAAATATATCATTTTTTGTAAGGCCTATATGTCCTCTGGCTACATGTTACAGCTTTTTATTTTTTTTGTTTACATATGACACTGGAATGCATCACAATTCTTATCATACATATAGAACACGTTACAGCTTCTTTTATTTTGCTTTTGGGTACTGGGGATTGCATCCAGAGGTGCTTTACCACTGATCAACATCCTCAGCCCTTTTTTATTTTTATTTTGAGACCGGGTCTTGCCAAGTTGCTTAGGGCCTTGCTAAATTGCTGAGGCTGACCTCAGCACCCCCAAATTGCCGAGATTACAGGCATGCTCCTGGAAACAAGTTCTTTTGATTATTAAAAAAATTATAGATAGGGGACTGGGGATGTAGCTTAGTGGAAGAGTGCTTGCCTAGCATGTGTGAGGTCCCGAGTTCAATCCCTAGCACCATAGATGCACAAATTATATGGAGGCTAAAGGATATCATGAATGATGTGAAATGTTAAAATTGTTACGAAAGAAGAAAAAAAAGCTAAAAGTGTTCCAAAAAGGTAAAAGATTAAAAATATAATAGTAATGTTAGTCATAGAGCAGGAGTGTCATATCTAGTAAAACCTTTGTACTTCATAGTCAAAGATGTTGTGGTCAAGGATGCTGTTATGAATAGGGAAATGGGCATATCTGGTAAGTTGGGTATGTAACCAGAAATTTAGTGTAATTGAAAACAGAGTAGTGTCTCTGTCATCAAATAGAAAATATAGCACTTTATTTTTAATTCTAGGTTTCCATTGAAGCTTGCTCACGAACTTCTAAACAAAGCTTTGTTAGACTGTCTGGGTATGTATATAGGTATTACTGTCTACGTATAAAGGTATTACTAAATATTATATATATATATATGTTTGTCTATATGTAGGTATGTATGTGTTTAATACACACACAGGCACACACACATACAAATTTAGTAGTTTTCCCTGTAAGAAAGAATTTAATTCAGGTTTTTTTTATATTTTGATATGGGAATTGAACCCAGGGTGTTCAACCATTGAGCCACATCCCCAGTCCTTTTTATTTTTAAATTTTGAGACAGGGTCTCACTAAGTGCCTTGTTTAGGGCCTTGCTAAGTTTCTGAGGCTGGCTTTGAATTTGTGATCCTCCTGCCTCAGCCTCCTGAGCTTGCTGAGATTACAGGTGTGCACCACCACACCCACTGAGTGAAAAAAAACTCTGTGATATTAATTTCATTCACTAATCTTGTAAAACATTTTCTGATTTTCTTTCTCATTTTTAACTACTGCAAGGGTATAGTAATTTTCAGCCCACCATCTAGTTAGTTATTAGATTCCTACAGCAGTTGGCAGAATGTATTTTTTTCATGTTGTGATGATGGTGATTTGGTGAATTTTGTAGTTGATCTGTATCTGTCTTAAGTAACTAGTCTGCTTTTGTTTAAAAAAAAAAAAAAAAAATTTCCCCCTCTGCAGAACTAGGGAATGAACCGAGGAGCATTCTTATCACTGAAGTACATCCCCAACATTTAAAAAAAAAAATTATTTTGTGACAGGGTTTCACTTTTATTCCTACTTTCTTGAGTGTTTTTACCATAGAAAGGTGTTAAATTATGTCTAAGATTATTTGTGTAACAATGGAAAAGGTGAACTTTTTTTTCCCCCCATGGTGCTTGTGATTGAACCTAGGGCCTCATGCATGTAAGGGAATTGTTCTTATAATGTATGCTGAAGTCCCAGCCCTTTAAATTTAATTTAATTTTATTCTTTGCATTGCTGGGAATTAAACCCATGGCCTTAATATGCTAGGCAAGTGCGCTACCACTGAGCTGCATTCCCCAGACCTTAAGTTTTATTTTGAGACAGGGTTTCTGTTGAACTTATGATCCTCCTGCCTCAGCCTTCTAAGTAACTGGAATCACAAGCATATGCTGCTGTAGTTGGCTTGGAAAATTTTTATGTGTAAAATATGAACAAAATAGGAAACGCTCACAGTTTATATTTTCTTTTAAATACCTTTATTTTATTTTATTTATTTATTTTTTAAAATGTGGTACTGAAGATAGAACTAAGTGCTTCAGCATGCTAGGCAAGTGCTCTACCACTGAGCCATAACCCCAGCCCCTCACAGATTATTTTTTCTGATACTAACTGTATGTGAGTCTTACTGGGTCTCATAGCTCTCCAGTAAGGCATTTTTTATTTATTTTTATTCTTAGCTCTTTCACAAATTCTCATATTTCTTCAAGAAAACAAAACAGGTGCTAAAGATCAGGAAAGGAAGTAGATCAGTTGTGCTTTCTGGACTTTTCTGGGCCTACAGTCTTTGTTTTTTAACTACCTGAATTAATATTTGGCTGTTTTCTTTTTTTTTTTTTTAAATTTTTTATTGTTGGCTGTTCAAAACATTACATAGTTCTTGATATATCATATTTCACACTTTGATTCAAGTGGGTTATGAGCTCCCATTTTTACCCCATATACAGATTGCAGAATCACATCAGTTACACATCCATTGATTTACATATTGCCATACTAGTGTCTGTTGTGTTCTGCTGCCTTTCCTATCCTCTACTATCCCCACTCCCCTCCCCTCCCCTCCCCTCTTCTCTCTCTGCCCCCTCTACTGACATTCATTTGTCCCCCTTGTATTATTTTTCCCTTTCCCCTCACTTCCTCTTGTATGTACTTTTGTATAACCCTGAGGGTCTCCTTCCATTTCCATGCAATTTCCCTTCTCTCTCCCTTTCCCTCCCACCTCTCATCCCTGTTTAATGTTAATCTTCTTCTCATGCTCTTCGACCCTACTCTGTTCTTAGTTACTCTCCTTATATCAAAGAAGACATTTGGCATTTGTTTTTTAGGGATTGGCTAGCTTCACTTAGCATCATCTGCTCTAATGCCATCCATTTCCCTGTAAATTCTATGATTTTGTCATTTTTTAATGCAGAGTAATACTCCATTGTGTATAAATGCCACATTTTTTTTATCCATTCATCTATTGAAGGGCATCTAGGTTGGTTCCACAGTCTTGCTATTGTGAATTGTGCTGCTATGAACATCGATGTAGCAGTGTCCCTGTAGCATGCTCTTTTTAGGTCTTTAGGGAATAGACCGAGAAGGGGAATAGCTGGGTCAAATGGTGGCTCCATTCCCAGCTTTCCAAGAAATCTCCATACTGCTTTCCAAATTGGCTGCACCAATCTGCAGTCCCACCAGCAATGTACAAGTGTACCCTTTTCCCCACATCCTCGCCAGCACTTGTTGTTGTTTGACTTCATAATGGCTGCCAATCTAACTGGAGTGAGATGGTATCTTAGGGTGGTTTTGATTTGCATTTCTCTGACTGCTAGAGATGGTGGGCATTTTTTCATGTACTTGTTGATTGATTGTATGTCCTCCTCTGAGAAGTGTCTGTTCAGGTCCTTGGCCCATTTGTTGATTGGGTTGTTTGTTCTCTTATTGTCTAATTTTTTGAGTTCTTTGTATACTCTGGATATTAGGGCTCTATCTGAAGTGTGAGGAGTAAAGATTTGTTCCCAGGATGTAGGCTCTCTATTTACCTCTCTTATTGTTTCTTTTGCTGAGAAAAAACTTTTTAGTTTGAGTAAGTCCCATTTGTTGATTCTAGTTATTAACTTTTGTGCTATGGGTGTCCTATTGAGGAATTTGGAGCCCGACCCCACAGTATGTAGATCGTAGCCAACTTTTTCTTCTATCAGACGGCGTGTCTCTGATTTGATATCAAGCTCCTTGATCCATTTTGAATTAACTTTTGTGCATGGCGAGAGAAAGGGATTCAGTTTCATTTTGTTGCATATGGATTTCCAGTTTTCCCAGCACCATTTGTTGAAGATGCTATCCTTCCTCCATTGCATGCTTTTAGCCCCTTTATCAAATATAAGGTAGTTGTAGTTTTGTGGATTGGTTTCTGTGTCCTCTATTCTGTACCATTGGTCCACCCGCCTGTTTTGGTACCAGTACCATGCTGTTTTTGTTACTATTGCTCTGTAGTATAGTTTGAAGTCTGGTATCGCTATACCGCCTGATTCACACTTCCTGCTTAGCATTGTTTTTGCTATTCTGGGTCTTTTATTTTTCCATATGAATTTCATGATTGCTTTCTCTATTTCTACAAGAAATGCCGTTGGGATTTTGATTGGCATTGCATTAAACCTATAGAGAACTTTTGGTAATATTGCCATTTTGATGATGTTAGTTCTGCCTATCCATGAACAGGGTATATTTTTCCATCTTCTAAGATCTTCTTCTATTTCTCTCTTTAGGGTTCTGTAGTTTTCATTGTATAAGTCTTTCACCTCTTTTGTTAGGTTGATTCCCAAGTATTTTATTTTTTTTGAGGATATTGTGAATGGAGTGGTTGTCCTCATTTCCATTTCAGAGGATTTGTCGCTGATATACAGGAATGCCTTTGATTTATGCGTGTTGATTTTATAGCCTGCCACTTTGCTGAATTCATTTATTAGCTCTAATAGTTTCTTTGTAGACCCTTTTGGGTCTGCTAGGTATAGAATCATGTCATCTGCAAATAGTGATAATTTAAGTTCTTCTTTTCCTATTTTGATGCCTTTAATTTCTTTCGTCTGTCTAATTGCTCTGGCCAGTGTTTCGAGAACTATGTTGAACAGAAGTGGTGAGAGAGGGCATCCCTGTCTTGTTCCAGATTTTAGAGGGAATGCCTTCAATTTTTCTCCATTCAGAATGATGCTAGCCTGAGGTTTAGCATAGATTGCTTTTACAATATTGAGGTATGTTCCTGTTATCCCTAGTTTTTCTAGAGTTTTGAACATAAAGGGATGCTGTACTTTGTCGAATGCTTTTTCTGCATCTATCGAGATGATCATATGGTTCTTATTTTTAAGTCTATTGATGTGGTGAATAACATTTATTGATTTCCGTATATTGAACCAGCCTTGCATCCCAGGGATGAATCCTACTTGATCATGGTGCACAATTTTTTTGATATGTTTTTGTATCCGATTCGCCAGAATTTTATTGAGGATTTTTGCATCTAGGTTCATTAGGGATATTGGTCTGTAGTTTTCTTTCTTTGAAGTGTCTTTGTCTTGTTTAGGTATCAGGGTGATGTTGGCCTCGTAGAATGAATTTGGAAGTTCTCCCTCTTTTTCTATTTCCTGAAGTAGCTTGAAAAGTATTGGTATTAGTTCCTCTTTAAAGGTTTTGTAAAACTCTGCTGTATACCCATCCGGTCCTGGGCTTTTCTTAGTTGGTAGTCTTTTGATGGTTTCTTCAATTTCCTCAATTGATATTGGTCTGTTTAGGTTGTCTATATCCTCCTGACTCAATCTGGGCAGATCATATGACTTAAGAAATTTATCGATGAATATTTGGCTGTTTTCAATTTGTTAATTTCTGAAAGTCTTTCTCATATTTTTAGTCCCATAGGTAAAACTATGTTAAATGCTTTTTGGAGGAACCACAACAGATTTAAAAAATTTATACAAGTAATATATGGCTTGATGAATTTTCATTAACTAAATGTATCTATGTAACCATCATCCTAGATCCAGAACCAGACTGTTACCATCTCCCTTCTTCCCCATGGGAAGTTTACTGACTTCTTTTTTAAATTTTTTAAAAATATTTTTTAGTTGTCAATGGATCTTTATTTTATTTATTTATATGTGGTGCTGAGAATCAAACCCAGTGCCTCACACATGCTAGGCAAGTGCCCTACCACTTTAGAGAGAACCTGTCTCAAAATAAAAATAAATAGCCAGGAGTGGTGGCACATGACTGTAATCCCAGCAGCTCAGGAGGCTGAGGCAGGAGGATCATGAGTTCAAAGCCAGCCTCAGCAACGGCCCTAAGCAACTCAGTGAGACCCTGTCTTTAAATAAAATACAAAATAGGGCTGGGAATGTGGCTCAGTGGCTAAGTGCCCCTGTGTTCAATCCCTGCTACCCCTGTAAAAATAAATAAATAAATATATGGATGTAGAGATCAATTGTAGAGTGCCACTGAGTTCAATCCCTAGTACCACCACCCAAAAAAAAAAAATTTGCTGTAAAACACTATTCCTTATTATGTTGGCAGCAACCTCATACACTCATGTTTATTGAGTCTCTTATGCTTATTTAATCCCATGTTTTGTTCATCATAGCTCTAGGAGCAATAGGCTATGCCATATGGATACATGATATAGCCTCATGTGGGAGGCTATATGATTTAGGTTTGTGTGATTATAATCTATGATGTTCACACAATGTAATAACCACCTAATGACACATTTCTCAGAATTATTCCTTTTATCAAGCAGCATGTGACCGTATAATTATCAAGGGTAACATGATAATGTACAATATTATTAACTAAAAATTCAGACCTGATTTAAATTTTACCAGTTTTTCTGTTCAGGGATTCTAAGATCTACATACAATTACTTTCTCCTTAGTCTTTTCTTTTTCTAATAATACCCTTTAGTTTTTCTTTGTCTTTCATGACCCTGATACTTCTGAGATTACTGATCAGAATGTCCATTGTTTTTTGGTTTGTCCAATATTTATGGTATATTTTGGTAAATAAAACAAAAATAATGTATCTTTCTTTCAAATAGCATTATGTTAAAGAATTAATTATATCAATATTTTTATTGCTAATTTTTTATCTCAATTGTTTGGTTAAGTTGATATTTACTTGCTTTCATGTTTTACATTTAAATATTTAATCCTTCTGGAGTTCATTCTTATATATGTTGTAAAATGTGGATTTAATTTTATCATTTTCCAAGTAACTATTCATTACCATTTATTTATTGAAAAGTCCATCTTCTCAGCTACTCAGGGCATTGAAGCAAGAGGATTGTAAGTTTGAGGCTAGCCTTGGTGGGATATGTAGCTCTGTGGTAGAGTACGTGCCTAGCACATGCAAGACTCTGGTTTTAATCTCAGGTAACACACATATGCTGTCTTTTCCATTGTTATAGAAATAATCTTTGATAGAATTTAACAACCTCTTATGATAAAAACACTCAAGAAAGTAGGAATAGAAGGAAAGTGCCTTTACATAATAATAGCCTATATGCAAGCCAAACAGCTAATATCATACTCAATGGTGAAAAACTGAAATTTTTTCCTGTAAGATCAGGAACAAGACAATGATGCCACTTTCACCACTTTTGTCCTAATACTGGATGTCCTAGCCAGAGCAGTTAGACAAGAAAAAGAAGTAAAAGGCATCCAGATTGGAAAGGAAGAAGTAAAATTATCGTTCTTCGCAGATGATATGGTCCTATATGAGAAAACACCGTAAAGATTTCACAAAACTCCCCAATCTGTTAGAATTAATTAATAAACAAATTCAGCAAAGTGATACAAATAATTGGAAAGCTGTCCTGAGTTATTGCATTGGAAGACTTCAAATCATTAAATACCAGTATTACCCAAAGCAAGATACAGATTCAGTGCCATTCCCTATAAAAATTCCAATGACACTTCTTTTTGTAGAAGTTAAAAAATCCATCCCAAAATTCATATGGTATTTCCAGGGACCCTGAATAACCAAAACAATTTTAGAAATGAAGAACAAAGTTGAACATCTCACATTTACTGATTTTAAAACTTATTACAAAGCTATATTGGGCTGGGGTCATGGCTCAGTGGTAGAGTGCTTACCTCACATGTGTGAGGCACTGGGTTCTATTCTCAGCACCACATATAAATAAATAAAATAAAGGCCCATAAAACAACTAAAAAAAATTAAAACAAAACAAAACAAAAAAACAAAGCTATAGTAATCAAAACTTATAGTTTTGGCATATAGACAGACATAAAATAGCCCAGGAAAAAACCCTCAAATGTATGGGCAAATGATACAAGGGTGCCAAGACTGTTCAGTGGGGAAAGGACATTCATTCATTTCAGCAAATCATGTTAGGAAAACTGTATATTCATATGTCAAAGTTAGATCTTTATACTATATGCAAAAGTTAACATGAATCAAAGGTCCAAATGTAAGACCTTAAAGTATAAAATGGTTAGAAGAAACCATGGGAAAAGCTTTATACATTGGATTTGGCAGTGATTACTTGGATAGGACCACAAAAGCCAGGCAATAAAGAAAAAAATAAGTTGGACTACATCAAAACTAAAAACTTTTACACACCAAAGGATACCATCAGCAGAGTGAAAGGCAACCATGGAATGTCAGAAAATATTTGAAAATCGTATTTGATAAGAGGTCAATATTAGTTGTAGATGGACACAGTACCTTTATTTATTTTTATGTGGTGCTGAGGATCAAACCCAGTGCTTCATGTGTGCGAGGCAAGCGCTCTGCCACTGAGCCACATATTAGACAAAGGTGCCAAAAACATAAATTGGAGAAAAGATAGCCTCTTCAACAAAAAGTGCTTGCCGGGAAAACTGGAAATCCATATGCAGCAAAATAAAATTAAGCCCCTATCTCTCACCCTGCACAAAACTCAAAGTGGATCAAGGTCCTAAGAATTAAACCAGAGACCCTGTGCTTAACAGAAGAAAAAGTAGGCCCAAATCTTCATTATGTGTGTTAAACCTCGACTTCCTTAATAAGATTCCTGTAGTGTAAGAAATAAAACCAAGAATCAACTAAAAACTTCTCAGCAAAAGAAACAATCAGTGAGGTGAATAGAGAGCCTACAGAATGGAGAGCCTACAGCAAATTTTTACCACACGCACATCAGATAGAGTACTAATCTCTAATATATTTAAAGAACTCAAAAATCTTAACACCAAAAAAAGAAATAACCCAATTAATAAATGGGCCAACGAGCTGAACAGACACTTCTCAGAAGATGATATACGATCAGTCAACAAATACATGAAAAAAATGTTCAACATCTCTAGCAGTTAGAGAAAATCTAAACTTTAAGATTTCATCTCACTTCAGTCAGAATGGCAGCTATTATGAAGACAAACAACAATAAGTGTTGACGAGGATGTGGGGAAAAAGGCACTCATACCTCAAATATATAGATTCATTCAATATTTGGGACTACAAATTGGTGTAGCCAGTATGGAAGCAGTATGGAGATTTCTTAGAAGACTGGGAATGGAACTACTGTTTGACCCAGCTGTCCCACTTCTTGGTTTATACCCAAAGGACTTAAAAACAGCATACTACAGGAACACAGCCATATCAACGTTTATAGCAGCACAATTCACAATAGCTAAATTGTGGAACCAACCTAGATGCCCTTCAGTAGATGAATGGATAAAGAAAATGTGGCATATATACACAATGAATATTACTCAGCAATAAAAGAGAATAAAATCATGGCATTTGCAGGTAAATGGTTGGAGTTGGAGAATATCATGCTAAGTGAAGTTAGCCAATTTCCAAAAACTAAATGCTGAATTTTTTCTCTGATATGTGGATGCTGATCCATAATGGGGGTGGGGGGACCGTGGGAGGAATGGAGGAACTTTAGATAGGGCAAAGGAGAGGGAGGGGAAGGGAGGGGGCACAGGAGTAGAATGAGATGGACATCATTATCCTAGGTACATGTATGAAGATACGAATGGTGTGACTCTACTTTGTGTACAACTAGAGACATGAAAAATTGTGCTCTGTATGTGTACTATGAATTGAAATGCATTCTGCTGTCATGTATAACAAATTAGAATAAATAAATAAATTTAAAAAATATAAAAGAAGATCTAATGAAATATAGAGTTCAATTATCTTCATAAATGGAAATACTGTCATACTGAGGAGATAGCAATTCCTCCTAAATTACTCTAAACTGCAATATAATTTTAGTAAAAAAAGAGGAAAAAAAGTTTAATATTTAGAATATATGAAGAACTTCTGTAGCCATGCATGGTGGCACAAGCCTATAATCCCATCTTCTTGGGATGCTGAAGCAGGAGGGTTGCAAGTTTAAGTTTCTGCGGTTTAGTGAGACCCTGTCTCAAAAATTAAGAGGTCTTTTGTAGGATGTAGCTCAGTGGTACAGCACCATGGGTTCAATCCTCAGTACCACCTCCTGCAAGAAAAAAATCTCCTATAGTTCAACAATAAAAAACTCAAAACAGCTTGATTAAAAAATAAACATAAGCTTTCAAATAGATATTCCTCCAAAGATGTACAGATGACCAACAAGCACATAAAAAGGTGCCCAGCATTCTAATTATTAAGAAAATATAAATCAAACCCACAGTGAAATGAAATATACCCCTTCACGTCCAAAAAAGAAAGAAAGTGTATTGGTGTATAGGAGCAGATGTGGTCAAATTGGATCCTTTAGGCACTGCTGGTAGGAATGTAAATGATATAGCTGCTGTGGAAAGCATATGGTGGTTCCTCAAAAAATTAAAAATAAGGGTTAGGGATATGGCTGAGTGGTAGAATACTTGCCTAGCAAGCATGAGGCCATGGGTTTGAACCCCAGCATGGCTGAAAGAAAGAAAAAAAGAATTTCCAAATGACATCGGTTTCATTTATGAGTATATAATTGAAAACAGGGTCTCTTGGTGCTCTCTGTACCTCTATGTTTTCAATGGTTAAAATGTAGAAGCAACACATGTCCATTGAACGATGATAACCAAATGTGGTAAATATATATATATTTATATATATATATATGATTTAATCTTAAAAAAAATCCAACATGCTATATTTGAATAAAGCTTGACATTATATGACTTGAAATAAGCCAGTAACAGAAATGCAAATATTGAGTGATTCTATATATTTGAGGTACCTAGAGTAGTCTAATTCATAGAGGTGCAAGGTGGAAGGATAGTTGCCAGGAGCTGTGAGGACAGGAGTGAATGAGGAGTTTATGTTTAATGGGTTTAGAGTTTCAATTTTTTAGAACCAAAAGAGTTCTGGAGATTGGTTGTACAATAAAGTGGTTGTACTTAACATCATTGTGTTATGTGTATTTTGCCACACTTTACAAAAAAAAATCATCTGGAAAAAAAAGTCCATATTTCTCCAGTGATTGGACATACCACCTTTGTTATATCCTGTATTTCTTTATGTATTTTGGTCTAATTCTGGATTTTCTGTTCTGTTTCTGTGATCTTTTGGTCTGTTCATGAACTTGTATCACAATATTTTAACTCCAGGTGCTTTATAGTATGTGTTAATGTTTGGTAAGGCTGCCTGTCTTTGTCATGTTTCCTTTTCAATCATTTTCTAGTTATTCTTGCATTTTTTCATGTCCATTTTTTTTTTTAATGGTGGTGCTGGAATTAGGTAAACATTCTACCACTGGCCTATATCCCCCCTCTTTCTGTATCAATTTTATTTATTTTTGAGAAGGGATCTTGCTGTGTTGCCCAGGCTGGCTTCTCATGATTCTTCTGCCTCAACCTAAGGAATGCCTGGGATTACAGGTGTGTACTCTTTATCAGTTTTAGTATCAGCTCATACAGATCAGAAAATGGCTTGTTAGTATGTTTGCCAAGATTACATTGAACTTAAAAAATTAATTTAGTGGATTGTCTTATTCAAGAATATTGTGTCTTTCCATTATTTGTCTTTTAGGGTTATTTATTTAATGCCTGGGATTGAATCCAGGGCCTTGTTCATGCTAAGCTCACTCTCTACTAGTGAGCTATACCCACAGTCCTCTTTGAGGGTTATTTAAAAACTTTTCTCATATAGTTGTTGGTTTAAATAGCTCTATTTGAGTTAAAAATTCATGTATCATAAAATTCCCTTATTAAAGTATACAATTCTATGGTTTTTAGTATATTCAGCAATATATGCAACCATTATCTCTACTTCATTCCAAAACATTTTCATCACTCTGAAAAGAAACCCCAGCTCAGTGCTTGCTTGGGCAGCATCTATACTAAAATTAGAATGATACAGAGAATATTATCATGGCCCTGTGCAAGTTCATGAAGTGTTTCATATTTTTTAAAAATGATGATGGTTTTGGGAGAGATTTTATTAAAAAACAAACAAATAAATAAAAGAAACCCATACCCATTACCAGTCATTCCCCATTCCATTCTCCCTCATCCCTGTCAACTACTAATCTTTCTGTTTCAATCAGTGTGTCTGTTCTGAATATTTTATACAAATGGAATCATAAAATATGTGACCTTGTGTGACTGGTCCTTTTTGTTGGCATAACATTTTGTAGGTTCATTCATGGTATACATCGTATCAGTAATTCCTTTTTCATTGCCAAATATTCCATAGTATGTATATACCATATTTTGTTTATTCACCGGTTGGTGGACTTTGGGATTGTTTATATTTTTTGTCTATTACAGTAATGTGATGTATGTGTATGTAGGCCATTGTGTAAACTGTGTTGTTTCTTCTTCCTTTTTTTGGGGGGTGGGTGGGGCGGGGTGGAATCTTGCTATGTTGCCCAGGCTGGCCTCAAATTCCAAGGCTCAAGTTACCCCGACTCTGACCTTGCCTCGGTTATCCCAGTAGCTGTGACTATAGGTATAAACCACCATATCCAGCTTGACACTATTTTTAAAATTCTCTCACATAGGCATATGCTTTGCTTGTTAAATATTTCAAAGTATTCAATCTTTGTTGCTATTGGCTTTTCTCTGCCACTATGTCATCCAAGTATTTTTTGATTTTGTGTTGATCTACATTGATTTTTGTTACTAATCATAAATTAAGTTTACCTATAATTCCTTTAATATTTTTAGTGGTTAACTAAATTTTTAGCAAGCATATTTCATTTAGAACAGTATTTCCTTAATAATACAGGGTCTTTAGAATTTTTTAATGCCAGCGACACTTCTTTCTTCTTATGTTATTGTTGTCTAGGCTACATTTCCTTCTGTTTTCCCTCCCTTATTTCATCTTCTAAATTAGTCAGTATAGCTTCATACAGATGATTTTTTTCACATATACTCATCTTTTTTTTTTTTAAATTTTTGTGTTTCCCCTTTCTTGAATTCATTTTGAATCTTTTGTGGTTTCATTTTCCTGAAGTACAGCCTTTGAAGGTATCTTTATTGAGCGTGCTGAAGGTCCTCTTGCTGGAAATGTGTTTATTTCACCCTCATTTTTGAAAGATAGTTTGGAATTCTAGTATATTACCCTAGCATCTTGTGGGTATTATTTTATTTGGTTTTTGTTTGCATTGTTCTTGAGAAATCCTGTGCAGTGTAATAGTCATTCCTTTTTAGATAATTTGTTTTTCTGATTTTTTTTTCAGGGGGAGGGGCTTTTGATTTTTTTTATCCTTTTTTTTTTTTTTTGGTCTTGCTGGGGATTGAACCCAGGGCCTCACATGCTAGACAGGTGCTCTACCACTGAGCTACATTCCTAGCCCTCCAAGTTTTCTTAAATGTAAAATGTAAAATGCATACAACATAAAATTTACTATTTTAACTATTTTCGTCTTAACTATTTGAAAGTGCATAGCTCAGTGTCATGAAGTACGTGTGTATTATTGCGCAAACATTGCCACCATCCATCTCCAGAACCTCTTGTCTTGTAAAACCAAAGCTCTGTACCAATAAACAATAGTTCTTATTCTTCCTTCACCCCCAGCCCCAGAAGCCACCATTCTACTTTCAGTCTCTATAAATTAGCCTCCGCCAGTTATATCATACAAGTTAAATTGTGCTATATTTGTCATTTTGTGAGTAGCTTATTTCACTTTAGCATATGCCCTTAAGCTTCATCTATTTTGTAGCATACATGAAAATTTCATTTCTTTTTAAATTGAATAATAACAACATATTAGCAGTGTAAGAGGGAATGCAGATATTCTTTTTGTATTGCTATGGCAAATCTCAAAACGGGCCTGGGATGTAGCTCAGGGATAGAGTGCTTGCCTAGTGGAGCATGCACTGGGTCTTGGTGGGCCCTGGGTTTGATTCCTGGAACCCCAGGAAAAAAAAAAGTTGCACGCTGGGCATGGTGGCACATGCCTATAATACCAGGGCTCGGGAGGCTGAGACAGGAGAATCTTGAGTTCAGAGCCAGCCTAGCAAAAGTGAAATGCTAAGCAACTCAGTGAGACCCTGCTTCTAAATAAAATACAAAATAGGGCTGAGGATGTGGCTAAGTGGTGGAGTGCCCTTGAGTTCAATCTCCAACACCCCCCCCAAAAAAATGTTGCATAGAATTTTAAAAATAACTAAAAAGAATAAAAAATGAAAAGAGCTCAATTGTTAAGTGTAAGGTACAGAACAATATATTCAGCTTTATGAAAAATGGAAAAAGCAGGGGCTGGATATGTAGCCTGAAAGGTCAGGTTCCTGTGTTTAATCCCCAGCATTGGAGGAAAAAAGGAAAAGTAGAATATTTTTATATTGTTTGTGTATGCTTAAAGAAACTTGAGGTAAATATACAAGAAACATAAGGACTAGGAATGACTGTCCTTGGTGAGGTGTAAATGCAGCAAATGGTAAATAGGGAGATAGGGGCACATTTTGGGAGAATGACATTTCACTTAGTACCTTTTTATATTTCTGGCTCCTCCTGCTTTTTACCATGTTGTTATATTAACTATTAAATGAAATTAAATGTAAAAGTTATACAAACGTTATGCAGTTATTATCTCCTTTACTTCTTATTTTAAATTAATTGTAGACTCAAAAGAAGTTGCCAAAGTAGTACGGAGAAGTCCTGTAAACCTGTCACTCTGCTTTTCCCAAGTGATAATATGTAAATTAGCTATAGTATGTTATCAAAACCAGGAAATTGACATTGACACAACACAATTAACTAGACTACAGATCTTACTTGGATTTTACCAGTTTTTGTATACACTTGATTTTTTTTGTATTTTGTTTTATTTTTGGTGGTACTGGGGATTGAATCCAGGGCTTCATGTATGTGAGACAAGTGCTTTACCACTGAGCTATCTCCTAGCTCCCCCTTTCAGGGTTGTTTTTTTTTTTTAATTTTGAGATTGAGTCTCAGTTGCCCAGGCTGGCCTTAAACTTGAGATCTTTCTGCCTCAGTCTCTGGAACAGCTGCAATCACAGTGTGTTCCACTGTTTTCTTATGTGTTTATATACAGCTCTGTGATGTGTTATCACATGTACAGATTCATATAAGCATAGTACACATGTATAGATTGATCACCAGAATTAAGATGCATGACTGTAACATTTAAAGACCAGTTTAGCATATCTATCTTTGGTAAATGAAAAAAAAATCACCATTACAGTATGGTATCATTTAATAAGACTAATATTTTAAAACACTAAAAATGATATTTCTCTACATATAAATGCTTATATGAAAATGCATAGGATGAACTCTGCATGGACATTTACCAAACTGACAATGAAATTTACAAGTGAGATTTAAAGTGTATTGAGTTTTTATAACTGAAATGTTTTCAGGTATCATCTGTAAATTAAAAACTTTTTTAGAGCCAGGTGTGGTGGCACATGCCTGTAATCCCAGCTACTGGGGGAGGGGGCACTGAGGCAGGATAACGGCAAGTTCAAGACTAGCTTGGGCAATTTAGCAAGATCCTGTCTCCAAATAAATTTTGTTTTAAAAACCTTTATTTTAGGGGCTGGAGTTGTGGCTCAGTAGTAGAACACTCGCCTAGTGCACGCGAGGCCCTGGGTTCAATCCTCAGCACCATAAAAATAAATAAAACAAAGACGTTGTGTCCAACTACAATTTAAAAATAAACTATTCTGTACAGTTACTTTGGGGAAATACTTATTAAATAACTTTTAAGATGATGCTGTTTATTTTATTCATTTATTTATATGTGGTGCTGAGAATCGAACCCAGTGCCTCACACATGCAAGGCAAAAGCTCTACCACTGAGCCACAACCCCAGCCCTCAAAATAAATTTTTTTTTAAAAGAGAGAGAGAGAGAGAGAGAGAGAGAGAGGGAATTTTAATATTTACTTTTTAGTTTTTCGGCAGACATAACATCTTTGTATGTGGTGCTGAGGATCGAACCCGGGCCGCACGCATGCCAGGCTAGCGCGCTACCACTTGAGCCACATCCCCAGCCCAAAATAAAAATTTTCAAAAGTGGGGGATGCAGATATAGCTCAGTGGTAGAACAGCCCTTGAGTTCAATCCCCTGTAATGTTTAAAAATATATATACCATACACGTAACACACACATAAAACCAAGAACACAAATATAAAATTAAGTACATTTCCATTTATGGTACTCCTTTTCTGGTATTAAGAAATAAAAAGGAGATGGGAGAGGGCAGTGGTTGAGGCTGCCTTTTTAAAAAAAATATTTATGTTTTAGTAGTAGTAGGACACAATACCTTTATTTATTTATTTTTATGTGGTGCTGAGGATTGAACCCATGACCTTGCATGTGCTATGCGAACGCTCTACTGCTGAGCCACAACCCCAGCCTGAGGCTGCCTTTTTTTTTTTGTCATGAACATGTATACTTTTTTTTTTTTTTTTTTGGTACTGGGGATTGGACAAAGGGCCTTGCATACGCTAGGCAAGTGTTCTTCCTCTGAACTATATCCCAGCCCTTAAAATTTTTTTTATTGGAAGAATTTTTGAAATATGCAATTCTTTATTATGGAGGCCTCTGCTATAGGATATCTTGAATCAAGTTGGCATTAATAGAATATATGACTTGCTTATGTACCTTTTATATAAATGTTACATTTACATATAAGTATACATCTGTGCATGTACATGTACCTGAAAGTATATGTACAAATAACATTAGGTTTTTCTCTCAGTGATAGGATTTAGAATGATTTTCCTTTCCTTTTTTGATCTTTTCTATAAATTTGGGTTATTTTACAGTGAATTTGTTAATTGTTCCCCTTTTCACTGCTTAACATTTGAGAAAATTGATGACAGTTTTTACCATTAACCTTTGGTTAGTACAGATTTCACACCTTCATCATATTCTGTCATGTGAATCGGTGGTTTTGACTGTTTTAGAATTTCAGTAAATATTACATGGAAAAAAAAAATCAAGTGCTGCAAGTAAAACGAGTGTTCCTTTTCTTTGCCATTTTCCCATGTTTCCTTTAAATCTTTTTATGCTATTTAACACTCAATATATATTCTTAAACATTTGCAAATATCACAAACATCCTTTAAGTGTTTAAAAATATTAAATTACTTTTTTTCACTTTTTATACCTTTATTTTATTTATTCATTTTTATGTGGTGCCAAAGATCAAACCCAGTGCCTTGCACATGCTAGGCAAGTGCTCTACCATTGAGCCACAACCGCAGCCCTTCTTAAATAACTTTAAGATGGAAAATGTTTAAAACTTTTAATGACATGGAACATATATATGGTAACATCTCATTTATCTAAACTTTATTGTAAGCTTTGGTTCAGTATGAAGGATAGGTTATTGAAACCTGTCATCTGGTTCAGTTTTCCCTCCTGTAAAATGGAGGTAACTATTCTGTACAGTTACTTTGGGGAAATACTTATTAAATAACTCTTAAGATGATGCTGTTTATAAAACTTATTTTATTTTCATTTGAACATAGATTAGACACTTTTGTGACTACAGTGGTGTTCATATTAGAATTAGAACTTGTGATGTTTTCTTCATAAAATATTGCTGTAGTGGTGCTGGGGATCCATCCCAGGGCCTCATGCATGGTTGCCAAGCCTTCTACCACTTAGCTACATCTATCCACTCCCCATCCCAAATTGCTTCCTTTTGAGTGCTCCATTTTTGTCTCCTTTTCTTTTCTTTGGTAAATTGAACACCATGCTTGCATAATCCTTTGTACAGTACATTGTCTATAAACTTATATTAACACAAAAATGCTATTTTAAACACTCATCAAACCTGTTGTGATGGATCAAATAAGAATAAGTCTTAACAGTTGTGCTGCTAATCCAAAGCTGTGTTGATCTGGAAATTAGAGTTTGCTAAGCAGCATATGTGCAACAGGTGATCTAATCCATGTAGTCATTGTGCATAAATGAATTCATGGTTTAAACTTTGGCATGTACTGCTTGATAAAAGAACTTTTCAGTTAGGCTCTTGGCAGGATTTTGGAATGTGATTTTGTTTTAAATTTGAATGATCTCATCTGATGTTGATTCTTTGGATAGGGGCAGAAATGGTTATTTTCTTGCGAACTTGTTCTTAATAATCAAGAACAAATAATAAATATTGACAATGTGTTTGAAATGAAAGTATTGTTTAGGTGTTATGTAGAAGCATGTATAGGAATATGTCAATAATCCATTTCAATAATTGAGTTTTATCTAGGAATGAGGGGGGAATCCTAGTTTAGAGAATTTACTGGATGAACTTTAACTCCATGTGTAATTGCCCTTTAGTATTAAGCTTCTAGTGGACAGTTGCTTTGTTAATATGCTCATTGACAACAGCACCCAGCCCATATGTTCCCAATTATTATTATTTTCTGGGGGTACTGGGGATTGAACTCAGGGGCACTTGACCACTGAGCCATTTCCCCAACCCCATTTTGTATTTTATTTAGAGACAGCACTGAGTTGCTTAGTACCTGCTTTTGCTGAGGCTGGCTTTGAACTTGTGATCCTCCTGTCTCAGCCTCCTGGGCTTCTGGGTGTGTGCCACTGTACTTGGCTCCATTTGTTCCCTATTACCTCATCCTTTCTTTTGAGTATGATTGACTTCTGGTCTGAAACTTCTAGTTTTCAAGTTAAGCAAATTGACATTCTTAGTCTTATGTTAAATGAAATCAAGAAGATGAAATAAGGCTTGAGGACTCCCGTTATTAGTGCTTGGGTTTGGTGAAAGTTAATTTGAGCACACTGGGGACTTTTTTTTTTTTTAAGCTTAGAGTGTTGTTCCATTTGGTTAAGGTAGTTTGATTGCTAGATAAGTGGATTATTGATAGTGAATATAAATTTACCTGGTATAGTGAAGGAATGAGAGAGCTTTTCAGTTATGAAAGAATTATAAAATATTGCTGATATTACTGGTTTTTAAAGAATTAGAATGCAGTGGGCATGGTGGTGCACACCTCTTTTTAATCCCAGCCACTTGTGAGGCCAAGACAGGAAGATCACAAGTTTGAGGCCAGCCTCAGCAATTTAGCGAGGCTTGTCTCAAAATAAAGAGGGCTGGGAAGGTAGCTGAGTAGTAGAATACTCCGATATCTTTCTTCCAAATGTATGTTTTTGGCACCTTTGTCTGGTATGAGATAACTGTATCTGTGTGGATTTGTCTCTGTGTCTTCTATTCTGTACCATTGGTCCACATGTCTAGTTTTGTTACTGTTGCTCTGTAGTAATTGCTTTGGCTCTTCTGGGTCTCTTGTTTTTCCAAATGAATTTCATGATTGCCATTTCTATTTCTCTGAAGAATGTCATTGGGATTTTAATAGGAATGCATTTTTATTGCATTAAATCTGTATAATGCCTTAGGTAGTATGGCCATTTTGACAATGTTAATTCTGCCTATCCAAGAGCATGGGAGATCTTTCCATCTTCTAAGGTCTTCTCCAGTTTCTTTCTTTAGTGTTTTGTAGTTTTCATTGTAGAAGTCTTTCACCTCTTTTGTTAGATTGATTCCCAAGTAGTTTATTTATTTTTTTAAGGCTATTTTGAATGGGGTAGTTTTTCTAATTTTATTGCAGTGAATTCATTGCTTATGTATAGAAATGCATTTGATTTATTGCTATTGATTTTATATCCTGCTACTTTGCTGAAAAATTCCACTAGAAGTTTTTTTTTATTATTTATTTTTTAGCTTTAGGTGGACACAATATCTTTATTTTATTTTTATGTGGTGCTGAGGATCGAACCCAGTGCCTCATGCATGCTAGGTGAGCGCGCTACTACTTGAGCCATATCCCCAGCCCCCCCACTTCATAGAACTAGAACTAGAAGTTTTCTGGTGGAATTTTTTGGATCCTTTAAATACAGAATCATGTCCTTGTCAAATAGTGATACTTTGAGTTCTTTTTCTATTTGTATCCCTTTAATTTATATTGTCTGTCTGATTGCTCTGGCTAGGTTTTCAAGGAAAACCTTATTTTGTTCCAGTTTTTAGAGGGAATGCTTGTTCCAGTTTTTAGAGGGAATGTTTTCTCCATTTAGAATGATGTTGGCCTTGAGCTTTGCATAGATAGCTTTTACAATGTTGAGGTATGTTCCTACTATACGTAGTTTTTCTAGTGTTTTGAACATGAAGAGGTGCTGTATTTTGTGAAATGCTTTTTCTGCCTGTATTGGGATGATTGTATGATTTTTGTCTTTAAGTCTGTTGATGTGATGTATTATGTTTATTGATTTCTGTATGTTGAACTAACCCTGCATACCTGGGATGAATGCCACTTGATTGTGATGCACTATCTTTTAAATGTGTTTTTGTATGCGATTTGCCAGAATTTCATTGAGAATTTTTGCATCTATGTTCCTCAGGGATGTTGGTCTGAAGTTTTCTTAATGTGTCTTTGTCTGGTTTTGGTATCAGGGTGATACTAGTCTCACAGAATGAGTTTGGAAAGGTTCTCTCCTTTTCTATTTTGTGGAATGATTTGAGGAGTATTAGTTCTTCTTTGAAGGTCTTGTAGAATGCAGCTGAGAATCCGTCTGGTCTTGATTTTTGATGGCATTTTCTGTTTCATTGCTTGAAATTGATCTGTTTAACTTGTGTATGTCCTCCTGATTCAGTTTGAGTGTCTTTAGAAATCTGTCGATGTCTTTTAGATTTTCTATTTTATTGGAGTATACAGTTTCAAATAGTTTCTGATTATCTTCTGTATTTCAATAGTGTCTTCTGTGATATTTCCTTTTTCATCACGAATTTTAGTAATTTGAGTTTTCTGTCTCCTTCTCTTCATTAACGTGGCTAACGGTTTATCAATTTTATTTTATTTTTTCAAAGAACCAGTTTTTTGTTTTGTCAGTTTTTTCAGTTGTTTCTTTTGTTTTAATTTCATTGATTTCAGCGCTGATTTTATTTATATCCTGTCTTCTACTCCTTTTGGTGTTGATTTGTTTTTCTAGAGCTTTGAGATGTACTGTTAGATCATTTATTTGTTGACTTCTTTTAAGAATATTTTTTTAGTTGTAGATGGACCTTTATTTTATTTATTTATTTTTATGTGGTGCTGAGGATCGCACCCAGTACCTCACCCATGCTAGGCAAATGCTCTACTCCTGAGGTACAGCCCCAGCCCCTATTTTTGACTTTTTATACTTTTGATGAATGAGCTCCATGCAATGAACTTTCCTCTTAGCTTTGCCTTCATAGTGTCCCAGAGATTTATTTGTTTATTTTTTGGTGGTGCTGGCGATTGGACCCAGGGCCTTGTGCATGTGAGGCAAGCACTCTACCAACTGAGCTATATCCCCAGCCCAAGATTTTGATGTTGTATCAGTGTTCTCATTTACCTCTAAGAATTTATCTCTTCCCTGATGTCTTCTGCTATCCATTGTTCATTCAAGAGTACGCTATTTAGTTTCTAAGTGTTGAGAGTGGCTTCTATTTTTTATTTTATCATTAATTTCTAGTTCCAGCTATTATGATCTGATAGAATGCAGGGTGATATCTCTATTTTGTTGTATTTGGTGAGAGTTGCTTTGTGGCAAAACATATGGTCTATTTTACAGAAGGATCCATGTGCTGTTGAGAAGAAAGTGTATTCCCTTGATGATTGATGAGATACTCTATATATGTCTGTTAAGTCTAAATCATTGATTGTATTATTTAGCTCTATAGTTTCTTTGTTTAATTTTTATTTGGAAGATCTATTTTGTTTATGTTGGGGGGGTCAGTCTATTGTTAGAACAGTAGGGGCTTTGTTCCCTGTTTTTTTCATGTTGTTTGTGTGTCTTATCTAGTGGTATAGATCTGAGGCGGTAGTTTCTACCCTATAGTCTTATAGTGTCCCTAAAGGCTTCCACTACCTCAGCTTTATTTAAGGGAGAGACCAAAGTAACAGCACCGAATGCAAACAGTATATAACCTTAAACCAAATAACTCCTATTAAGGAATCTACAGTTTTGTTACAGTAAACAGAAACGATGTGTTCAGTTATTGTCTATAATATAATAACAGTAAGTTTGTCAAAAGGATTTATCGTTTCTAATGATGTTCAGTGAGGGAACACAAGTACTGTGAGATGTGATGTTTATGAGGGAGAAGGAGAGAAGGTAGAGGAAAAAAATTTATCGTAAGAGTGAGGGAGGAATTAATAGAGGTTGGTTGTTATTATCAGAGAAATAAGAAAGAGAATCCAGGGAGACAGATAGGTGAGAGAAAAAATATATACAGATTAAAAAAAAGTAAAAATAAGGATACACAACAAAACTATAATATGCTATTCAGACATCCCATTTCAATAAATTGATGCATGAAAAATATTTGGATTCAAAGATGGTAAAGATATGAGAGAGAGGGCAAAGAAAAAAAAAAGGAAATTCTCATTAGGAAATTGAATGATAGCTTCCATTGGCTTTCAAAAATTTTCTCAGCTTTCCTTCTTTACTGATAAGTGGGGTTGTCTGAAGATTGATGGTGGCTCTACTAGGTGCCAGAGCAGTTGGGTGGGTGAGCCTATAGCAAGATGCTCTCACACTCTCTTTCAGTCTTCCCACCCCTTGCAGTTATAGCTGGCCCTTTCTGTTGTGTGCTGGAGAGAGTCCTGTTTTCTCCAGTTTCTCTAACCTGGGCCGCCCTGCTCCTGGAACTGCCCCTAGTCTCCTGCTTTCCACCAGCTTGCTAGATCCAGACTGGCCTAGATCCAGACTGGCCCGCACAAACCCAGCTGCAATCTGACAAACCTGGGCTTCAGATTCCCCAGGCTCTGCCTTGCTGCAATCCCCAGATTTCAATGCCTTTTTGACTTGCAGGGAGACCACTAGAGAGCTGCTCACACAAAGGAGAGACCCTGCAGAGAGGCAGCTAGATAGTGGCCACTAGCACACCTAGCAGGAAGACCTCAGGTACAAGCAGATCTGCAGGTAGCCCGACAGTATATCTCTAGGCCTTGGCTGGTGTCCCCAGACTGAGGTGGCTGCACCCGGAGGAGATGGCTGTGGAGGCAGCAAACCTGCAGGCCCTGGTTAGTGTTTCAAGATGGCAGTAGCCACGTGTAACCAAACCCACGGGTACTGTGACAATGGACTAGTGGGTAGCAGGTGATCTGCTGGTGGCCTGTGGGCAGTCTGCAGGCTATTGGTGGGCTATCTGCAGGTGGACATGGGCAGCGCATGATGGGCAGGCAAGAGGTGGTCAAATGAGTAAATGGCAGACAGTAGGCAGCAGTCAGCAAGGGATCTGTGCTCAAAAGGCAGGTAATATGCTGGTAGACAGTAGGCTAATAGGGAGTAAACAGCAGGGGAATCAGTGGGCATTTAGGGCTGCCTTGCAGAGAAACAGTAGTTGCTCTGCTTGAATCCTGAGTCTCAGAGCAATAAGCAATGCAGTCTCCCTCCAGTTCACCATCTTGGATCCCTCTAAAAATTTTATCTTTTGTAAAATAAAAACAGTAATAATACTTTTCTGATAGACTTGTGGTGAGAAGTATATGATATCATACATGTGAAGTACTTGGGAGAGTGCCTAGAAAGCTACTTACTATCACCGTCTATGGAAATATCTTGTAATACAATATATCAAAAGTTGATTTTGCTCCATTTGTGAACAATGTGTCAAAATGGAATGTATAAATAACTAGAACAAATTTAAAAAAAAAGTGTTGAATGCAGTGGGGCATACCTGTAATCCCAACTTCTTGGGAGGCTAAAGCAGGAGGATCACAAGTTCAAGGCCAGCCTGGATGATTTAGCAAGACCCTGTCTCAAAAATAGAGGTGGGGTGGGAATGTAGCTCAATGGCAATGCACTCCTGATTTAATCCCCAGTACTACAGTGGAAAAAAAAGAAGTACATTAGAGTGCTGAAGGACTTTGTGCCAGTTACCATGATTGCCTCTTATGGGTGGGCTTATGGCTGGTATTTGTTTTTTTATTTCATTTTTTAAAATACATATATATATATATATATATTTGTAGTTGGACACAATTCCTTTATTCCATTCATTTATTTATATGTGGTGCTGAGGATCGAACCCAGGGCCCCCGCACATGCTAGGCGAGAACTCTACTGCTAAGCCACAATCCCAGCCCTTTCATTTAGCCTTGCATGTGTTAAACATGTACTCTGCCACTGGATTATACTCCCAATATGACTAATAGTTTCTTTTTGCTTTATTATTTTTTGTTTTGTTGTTTTGTGGTGCTGGGGATACAATCCAGAGCCTCCCATGTGCTAGACAAATGCTCTAACATTGAGCTACACCCCAAATCCCTTATTTTGTGTATTTTATAAACTTTGAATAATAAGCAGGTTTATAAAATTAGTAATGTTTGTTATTTAAATATGCTGCCTTTTCTGAAATTTTAATTTTTTGTAGCCTCTTTTATTTTCAGGATCAAAAAAGTCTATAAGCCCCGATTCAAGTGATATTACTGCTTAATTCTACAGATTTATTTGTAATTATTTTTGCTTTCTTCTCCCTCTCTCTCTCTCTCTCTCTTTCTCTCTCTCTCTCTCTCGCTCTCTCTCTCTCTATATATACACACACACACACAGACATATATAAGTAAATATATATAATATATATATAAGTATATATATTTATTTTTTATTGGTAGATCATTTTAAAAGGCTTGGTAGTTAGAGCTATGAAATTGTGATTGGAATGGCGAAGGACTTGCATTTTGAGACCATCTGTGGGGTTGCATTGTCTGAAACTGACAAGAGATCATGGCAGATGGTGGGGTCAAAAGATTGACTTTTTGAGCTTGACATAATGTGTTCATGAAGCTGGAAGAAGAAATCCTACTTATTTATTTATTTATTTTTTTAACTAGCAAAAGACCTTGGTGGCAGGAAGAACTGTGCAATTGTTGAGTCTGGATAAACATAATGCATCAGTGCGCATGACTGATTTATCTCAGAATCGTCAGTACTGCCAAAGATGGCAACTTCTTGAAACATTCCCTGCTTCTTTTATTTACTTTGTAGACATTTTTGAAGGTTTAACACATGTATTACACATTTACAAATAATTCATAAAGAAAATACAAAAGTTTTAAAAGTGTTTTTTATTAAAAAGTGTATTTTAATTAAAAGGTTAAACTTTTGCTCAAAGCCAATAAAGCATATGTCTTGATTTTTAATTGAATGAAAGAAGTCTCTATTACAATCATTTCTTTTTATAATGTTTATCTAAGTGTAATTTTATTTCATTAATGTTACCTTTGTGCATTTTGGAGTGAGGGATGTAAGATAAAACAATTACATTTGAAGGTTTGTTGATAATAGACTCTCTCATCCACTACGCTGTTCCCAGTGTTTGGATTAGTTCCTTGTACTTAAGTGGCTATTTAGTATTTGCTGGATAAGTAAATGAATGAATGAATGACTATTGCCTACCGTTGTTAATTTTAGTTGAGTCATCTTTTTTAACTACAATTAAAATTTTTCCCTTTTTTCCTCCCTGTTTTGAAATTCCATTTATGTTATAGTTATTTTTCACTTCTACTGTGTGAGAATTATATATTATTTATTTTGGAGGAGGAAGCCTTAATTTGTTGCAGGAAATCAGTGAACTAATTTTCTTCCCTGATTGCTTACCTTGTATTAGGTAGTGACCTAGAAATTTTACATGTATTGATTCATGCAATTAAACAAATGTACTATTACTGTTTTGCAGATAAAGAAATTGAGACACAGAGATATTAAGGTAAATTTGCTCAATTAATCCATGTACTTTGGCAGTATTTCAAACCTTTATCATTTAGGCAGCATTTAGAGGTTCTAGTTTTTGCTGATCTCTATCTGGTAAGGAGATACATAGGGAATACCAAACAAAATTGCACTTTGTTCTGTCAAGCTCATTAATGTGGCTATGCAGTAGTTTTATAGGTAGCCTCTTTTTTCCCCTCTTCTTTTTTCTTTTTTTAAATTAGTTCCCATCTGTCTTTCCTCTTTCCCTCCCTTTATCCTTTCCCCTTTCCCTGCTTGCCCGCCTGCCTGCCTTCCTTCCTTCCTTTTCTTTCCTTCCTTTTTCTCCCTCCCAGGGCCTTTTGTTTGCTCTCTACCACTGAGCTACATCCCCAGCACCAGGTAGCCTCTTACTGTTGTGTACTGAAATACTTATACTCTTAATTTCTTTTTATTTGTATGAATAGCACAGTGCCACTCAACAGCACAATCTTTAAGAAATTTCATACTGAGTGAATTCAGAAATAAAGCAGATGCCATTACAGCTGTTCTCTGAGCCCAAAGAAATGAGGAGAAGGGAACAGGAGAAACCTAGTAGCTAGATGTGTGGTATTCAACTCAACAAGGCTTGTATTTCATTGGCCAGAATTATATGTTATATGGTCAGCTCATCTAGGATGAGAATGTAGCACATTTAGCTGGATACATTGCCACCTTCAACTTTTTAAGAAACAAGGGAAAAATGATAATGGTTAGAGAATAGTATCTACCTTGGATATATGCATTAAAATTTTCACATGTTCAAACCGTATTTAAGAGGGAAAGAGTTCATTGTTTTTTGTTGTAATTGTATTTCAGTAGGTCATAAAATAATCTTAAATTTTTTAGATTGAGCTTTTTTTGTGGTTAGAAGTGCTCCCAGTATTTAATGTATAAACTGGAGGGTATTTGACACTTTGACTTGGTAGATGTGATGATTTTTACTTTTAATAAATGATATCCAGTTTACTCCTAACACGACTCTGAAACACATAGTATTCTTTTTTTTTCAGATGGAGATACAAGAAGTTAAGATCTTACACTAAGTGTCAGAGCTGAGGTTGAGCCCAAGTCCATGATCTTTTCATTCTACTACATTGTGACTTTATTAAATGTCTAACTTTAAGCAGGAGACTTAGAAACAGCTTGTTAATTGATTTTTTTCTATTTCATTATTTTTATGCACATTCTTTCCATCTTTTTTGAGTTTCTACTTTTTAAGTTTTAAAATTGGTGGCTTATTGAATAAAAAGGTAGATATCACATGTTTTTATAAATATTTTTTATTTTCACTGTCATTCAGTTCTAGATATTACAAATTCATGGAATGTTTAATAATTTTATTTTCTACATATATGATTTTAAATAATTTTTAATAGTGACTCCTAATTTAATTATATGTGACCAGATACTATAATCTGTATATATGTATTCCCCGTGAAATTTGTTGCAACTTCCTTGGTGGTCACATATGAGGACAACTTTTTATAGATTTGTACTTAAAGAGATGTTTCATACCTAATAGGCATAGATTTCTATATAGACATTACATCAATTTGTTTAAAACATTAATCTTCAAAATATAATACTTATATGTTAGCCTTTAAATTCTTTTTTTAAAAAAAGTATTTTTAGTTTTAGATGGACACAATACTTTTATTTTATTTATTGATTTTTTATGTGGTGCTGAGGATCGAACCTATTGCCCAGGCAAGCGCTCTACCACTGAGCCACAACCCCAGCCCTTCGCCTTTAAATTCTTGGGTCAAACATGTAATGTAGTTTGGTAAATGAGTCATCAGGAACTTGTGTTTTATTATTTATCAGATTTAAATTTATTTATCTATTTGGGTAGTGGGGACTGAAACCAGGGGCATTTTACCACTGAGCAACATCCTGGTCCTTTTCAATTTTCATTTTGAGGTAGAGTCTTGCCAAATTGCACAAGATAACCTAGAACTTGTGATATTGCATCAGCCTCCTCAGTAACTGGGGATTGTAGGCCTACATGCTTCACTGGGCAATTTGTTTTCTTTGCTATTGAAAAATTACAAACTGTATTATGTTGAAAAGTAAAAAAAAACTTATTTTTCTTCTGTTTCCATTTTACTTGTAGATTCAAATTGCAGCATATAAAGGAGACATTTGTAGCCCCCATTTCTTCCAGTTCCCATTATTTATGATCTTTGACTTTGTTTTATCCTTCTTAAATTTTTAATTTTTAAATAATTCAAAAATGAAAGTTGTAAAAGTAGGGCAGAAAACTCCTGAATACCCTTTGTTCAGATTCCCCAAATGTAACAATTATGTAAACAATTTTCCATATGTGCTTTATTATTCTTACTTCCTCTGTATATCCATATCATATTTGTTTCATTATTTGAGGGTAAGTTATACCCATCCCTCTTAAATATTTTAATATGTTTTTCTGAGAAAAAAAAGATATTCAAAACCTCACTGCTCATTGATCAAAATCAGGAAAGGAAATGTTGAAACCATACTACCATCCAGTCTGTGCCCGTATTGTCTTCAATTACCCAATAATTGTCTTTACAGAAATCATTTATCTGATCCAGTATGCATTTGAGATCACTCAAAATTTATTTTTCATGTGCTTTTTTAGTCTTTTAAAATCTGAAATGTTTCTCAGCCTTCCTTTCCCTTTCATGACACTAATACTTTTGCAGAATTAGGACCACTATCTTGTAGAATGTCCTTCAAGTTGGATTTCCCTGATTTTTCCTTATGATTAGATCTAAATTTTGCATTTTGGCCAGAAACAACTCAGAAATGATATCCGTCTCAGTGCACTTGAAGAGACCAGATGGCTTGTCCCATTGGTTATCATTTGGTGACTTTGATTTCTTGACTAAAGCAGTATGTGCCAGGTTTCTTTACTAGAAAGTTTGAATTAATAGGTGTTTTTTTTTCAAGATTATATAAATATGTAAATATCCTGTTTTCATCATGCTTCCACTGACTAGCTTTACCATTTATTGCTTTATTTGTTACTAGCCATCAGAATGGAGAGTTAACTGACTGCATCGTTCATTTATATTTATATTACTGCAAAGAAGAGCTTTTCTTTCTCCCTCATCTGTAATGATCTTGGATTATTATTTTTGTCATTGGATTTATAATCTGTTACTATCCTTATATATTTTGGTGCTCTGGTGACCCAAATCGTTCAGTTCTATACCCTTTAAACTGGCTCCTATGTATGATTTACATGTCTCCATCTCTCTCTGTCTCCCCACCCTGCCCCCCTCCCTCCCTCTGTCTTTTTTCCATTATTATTTTTTATTAATTTTTAATTTTCTGGTTATAGGTGGACACAATATCTTTATATATGTGGTGCTGAGGATCAAACCCAGGGCCCCAACATGCTAGGCTAGTGCTCTACTTCTGAGACACAATCTTAGATTGTGTTGAGAAGAATATTGCTAACTTCCTCAGGTGGTCCCTGAAGCACCCCCCTCTCTTTTTTTTTTTTTTTTTTTTTAACATTACTGGGGATTGAACGCAGGGCCTTCTGCATGCTAGGCAAGTGCTATACCACTGAACTGTATCCCCAGCCATTAAAAAAAATTTTTTTTGGAGACAAAGTCTAAGTCCTTGTAGTAGTCCTCCTGCCTAAGACTCACAAGTAGCTGGGATTATAGATGTGTACCACTGTGCCTGGCTTCTTTTGAGCCCTTCTTTACTTCAGGCACAATAAGACGTTTTAAGTTTATTTTGTACACTTTCTGCCTTGTTCTGAATTTAACCATTTCTCTATGAAGCCCTGGTATTTCTTTCAGTGGATTAGCTAAAGGAACATACTATAATATATCAGAGCTCAGGGTATGTCACTTGTTGGTTATCTTGATCAGATTACTTAACTGCTCTAAACCCTAGTTTTTAGGTGTAAAATGGGAATTAAATGGTATATATCTCATAGTGCTGTTGTGACAATTCCTTAGACATTCCACTTAGAGACCAGTGCATGTCACATAGTAAATATGACATAAGTGTTGCCTATTATTATTATTACTACATTACTGTTCCTTTTTTTCCCTTTAACAGGATATTCTTTTAAAGAATTAATTGAAGATGAAGGTTTTTTGTTTTTGATTTTTTTAATGGCTTTACAGAATCTTAAATAGTTTGACATGACGGCAAAAAATGTAAGTATTTGTAAATTTTTTAATGTAAGTGATTTTTAAAATGACCTGTACTTTTTCCTGTGCATATTTTTTCACTGTTCTGGTTAATTAATTCAATTTCCTTGCATGGATTTATAATTGTTTTTGTTTATATAATGAATGAAATAAAATAAACTTCAGTGCTATTGAGTACTGTACTCTGAGGAACATGATGATATTTTTATACATTGGTACCAAATTGTTTCACCTCAATAACTACAAAATTGCTATTTCCATAAAGTCACCTCTCTCCCTTTTCTTTTGGGGACTAAAATAAGTTTGTTTTGGAACTTGCTAGAGAGTTATTTGGCCTTATTGAACAAGTCACTTCTTGCTTTAACATATTTCTTATTTCTTTTTCTTTTTTTCTTTCTTTTTTGGTCTGGGATTGAACCCAGTTGTGCTTAACCACTAAGTGACACCCTTGTCCTTTTTATTTTTTTGAGATTGAATCTCGCTAAGTTGCTGAGGCTGGCCTTGAACTTGCAGTCCTCTTGCCTCTGCCTCCCGGGTTGCTGGGATTATAGGTGTGCACCACTGCAGCTGGCTAAGCTTTTTTTTTTTTTTTTCATATTTACTCAAGGAAATGTGTGTGCTCAGATGTTGTTGAGAAGAATATTGCTAACTTCCTCAGGTGATTACTGAAGGAACACTAGACTTTAAAATGTTTTGGATAAATTATTCATTTTTCCCCTTTGTTTCAAGCTGTCATTTTGGAGTTTGTTTCCCATTCAGATGTTTGTTTCCAGTTATTGTGAAGGATTATGCCTTAATAAACAGTGAAACATATAGGGAAATAACCTTGTTATGACTTCTTTACCATTCCCAGAGTATTATGTAGGAATGTTTGGGATTAGATAAAAAGATAGGATGCAGGGTTGCCTCAAGGAATTCGAGAATAGGAAGTTAGTTAGGCCTTCAGAAAGATACAGGCCCAGAAATTAGCAATCTCCCAGGCATTAAAGCAGTGTTTGCTTTCCATCTTTATTTTTGGTACTGTGCATCTGCTTCATTTCTCCCTCCCTCTCCTCCTCTGAAGACTATCTTCCTTAGTTCCCCAGCCAGCCCCTCTCAGCATCTCTGTCTGCATGTTAAGGAACCAGCCAGTTCACAGTGAGAGGTGTGAAGGAAGGCAGCTTCAGTTTCAGACTCCTTGGGAAGCTTGAGTCTGACATCCACTAGTGGCTTAGTTAGTTGGGACTGGGAGAAGCAAATGTAATATTGTGTAAAATGGCTGCTAGGAGCCCACCACAGTATGAGGAGTCAGACAAATAGTTCTAATTACCCATTATACATCCAAAGAATAACATTAACAAACAAACCCTTATTACCTTGTAATACCTTATAGTAGGGTTCCCCCTACCTCCATGGTCTAAAAATATTGAATCGAAAATTTCAAAAATAAATAATTCATAAGTCCTAAATTGTGCTGTGTTCTGGGTAGTATGCTGAAACCTTTCACTGTCCTTCTGCCTGGGATGTGACTCATCCCTTCATCCAGCTTATGCATGCTGCATGTATTGCCTGCTATTGGCCACTGAATAGCCTTGTCAGTTAACAGATTAACTATTGCAGTATTACAGTATTTGCTTTCAGGTAGCCCCAAAGTACAAGAGTAGCTATGCTGGTAATTCAGATATACAAAAGAGAAGCTGTAAAGTGCTTCTTTTAAGATATTTGGAAAGAAAGAGTGAGACCATCTCATATACTTTTATTATAGTGTATTGTTATAATTACTCTATTTTATTGTTATTGTTGTTAATATCTTGCTGCACCTAATTAATAAATTAAGCTTTATCATAGATATGTATATATAGGGAAAAAAACAGCATATATAGGGTTTGCTACAACTTGTGGTTTCAGGCGTGCACTGGGGGGGTCTCTTATCTTTCTTTTCTAATTTTGGGTTATAATTCCAGAACCTTAACATATTTCTAATGTGCTTTAGTAACTTTAAATAGATACAGATTTTGCTTCATTATCATTAAGGGTCAGCCATCAGGATTGATTAATTAAGATATGGCACCAATTAAGAGGTTAAAGGAGACTTCTTGGTATTTGGCTTATGTCACAGTAATGGCCATGCTGCTTAATGAGAAGAGGATCTCTTGGGGAGGTGCAGGATCTTGTGGCAAACTCAGAGTTCTGTTTTAACATACTAATTTTGAGAAACCTAAAAACATCCAGTGGAGATATTGGCTAGGCAGTTGGATATTGCCTAGGTAGAGGAATGCTTCTGGCTGAAGGTAAAATTTTGGAGTTATTTCATATTAAAATTATTTTAAAGCAATGGGACCATGTGAGATTACACAGTGAGTGCATGAAAGGAGAGTACATGACGACCATGTGTGAGCACAGTGTTATCCAACATAAAGATGGGGAGAATGAGAAGCGTCAGAGGAGATTCAGAGAATGGTATCAAAGATAGGAAGAAATAAAGAATATTCTGGTGATTTGGGAAGCAAGTGAAAAAAATATTTCAAAAAGAGTGATCACTTGTGTCTCACAGTGATGAGAAGTGACTCAGGTGTGGAAGACGTTGCCCTTTATGGAAGCATCAGTATACTTATATTAATGTACTTATTTATGTCTTAATTTCGTTTTAAAATTTTTTTTAGTTGTTGGTATACCTTTATTTATTTATTTTATTATTCATGTGTGGTGCTGAGAACCGAACCCAGTGCCTCACAAATGCCAGGCAAGTGCGCTACTGCTGAGCCAAAGCCACAGTCCACTCATAATTTCTATTTCTCATTTTGCATTTCTCTTATATAAATAGTTTTTGTGAAGAGTTCTTTTGCCATTTCCATGCCATAGTAGGTCTCTTGTGGGGGGAATGATAAAAATCCTACTCAAAACAGCTTACGGATTTGGGCACTGTGGCACACACCTGAAATCCTACCTACTCAGGAGGCTGAGACAGGCAGATTTTGAGTTTGAGGCCAGCATTGGCAATTTAGGAAATCCTGTCTCAAGGGGAAAACACAAAATAAACAACAACAACGACAAAACCAGCTAAAGACAAAAAGTGAAATAGGTTGACTCATGTAGCTGAAAAGTCTAGACTCTTCTGGCTTTAAAGACACCTGGATTCACAGGATCAAGTGATGATGCCAGGGCACTGTATGTCTCTTTCCATCCTGGGGGCTGAATGGCTGACATGGGCCTTCTAATACTTATCTTAGAAGAAGACAGGAGTTTTCTTTTTTTGTGATTTTCTGGGGAGGAGCTTTGGTTGACTGTACTTGGTTCACATATTTAAACACTGTGGAGTAGAAAGTGGATATCATAAGTGGCCAGGCCTGGGTCATGGCCCTTTGCTGCTGCCATGGTACAATTAAGCCTCTTTAATGTTAGTGTTCCTGACAGAACTACATGGAATGAGTTATTTTTTAAAAAGAAGAGATCAGGAGAACATACTATATTCATTGTATCTTGGATAAAATGGTTATCAAATAATACCTAGTATCTAGTGATAGTCTTCTAGACCCAAAATGCAGGTGTGTTCTAATTTAAACTCACTGAGTGTACAAGAGACTTTGAAATAAAATTTGCAGTTTAATTTTTGCCTTGTCAATGAAACTTCTTCACATGAACTATAATACGCATTGCAGAAAAATAGAAAATACAGAGAAAGAAAAGAAAAAATTGGTAACCTAGAGCTTATTAGCAAATTTTTGCCTAGAAAGGCAAGTAGTATATACATGAATATGTCAATATATCAACCAAATGTAATCTACTACTTAATCTCTATGATGAATGTCTTTTTTTTTTTATGTGTAGTGCTAAGGATTGAACCCAGGGCCTTACACACGCAAGGCAAGTGCTCTATCAACTGAGCTATATCCCCAGCCCCTATGAATGCCTTTTCTTATCTTGATACTTCTGTAACATACATACATACATACATACATACATACATTCCTTCCTTCCTTCCTTCCTTTATTTTTAATTTTATTTTTTTTGGTACCAAGGACTGAACCCAGGGGCCCTTAACTACTGAACCAAAGCCCTTTTTATTTTGAGACAGAGCTTTGATAAGTTTCTTAGGGTCTTGCTAAATTGCTGAGGCTGACCTTGAATTTGCAATCCTCCTGCCTCTGCCTCATGAGTTGTTGGGATTACAGGCATGGGCCACTATGCCTGGCTTTCAGAATATTTCCATGAGGCAAAATCTTAGGAAATTACTGATCCCAGAATGTGAGTGATTTTTTTTTTGAGCTTTTGATTCATAATGTTAAATTTCACTTACAAAAGATTAGACAGATTTATGTATTTATCAGGGTTATATTTAATAGAGAATGCTGTTTCTCTGATTTTCTTTTGAATCTTTGCCAGCATAATCAGCAAACAACTGTATATGACATTATATTTCTTTGATTACTATTAGTTTAAACTAGCATTCTATATGTTTGTTGGTCATTTGCATTTCTATTTGGAAATTGGAAGCCACTGGCATTTGAAAAACAACCTCCACTTAAATATTACTTTGTCTTTAACAAAACATTCTCATAGTTATTTAATTTGAACAGAGGAGCTTTTTTTATGCACATATGTATTATCCTCATTTTTTAGTGATTGTTCCAAAACTGTCTTGCCTGTAATGGGTAGAGCTTACTTCTGAGCACATATCATCTCACTCTGAGTCCTGTTTTCTTTCAGTTATGTCAATCAGAGACATTCACTTTTTTTTTAAAAGAGAGAGAATTTTAATATTTATTTTTTAGTTATCGGCGGACACAACATCTTTATTTGTATGTGGTGCTGAGGATCGAACCCGGGCCGCACGCATGCTAGGCGAGCACGCTACGGCTTGAGCCACATCCCCAGCCCCAGAAACATTCACTTTTTTCTATGAAGTTATAATGTTATTATTGGGGAGCATGTTTTTATTCTTACAAATTAGATTTGAGTATTTTTATTCAGCATTGACTGTGTACACTGGCACTGGTATACCCAGAGCCTGTTCCATTTTAGTAATCATTTTATTATGTATATCTTGTAACATCATGTTATACATTAAATGTACATAAAAATTTTTTTAAAAAAATATTTTAAGCCAGGTGTGGTGGTACATGCCTGTAATCCCAGTGGCTGGGGAGGCTGAGGCAGGAGGATCACGAGTTCAAAGTCAGCTTCGCAAAAGTGAGGTGCTAAGCAACTCAGTGAGAAGCTATCTCTAAATAAAATACAAAATAGGGCTGGGGATGTGGCTTAGTGGTTGAATACCCCTGAGTTTAATTCCCAGTTACCCCCATGTATATATGTATATATGTCTATTTAAAGAATACCCAGATGGAAGGCTTATCTCAGCACCTGACTAGACAAAATATGTGCCGTGAGATATGAGTTCACTCTTTTCTGTGGCTCAGTGAAATACAGCTCCTTTTTAAGTAGGTAGAATGAGGAAAGAATAATATTTTGTTTTTTTTAGAGAGAGAGAGAGAATTTTTTAATATTTATTTTTTAGTTTTCGGTGGACACAACATCTTTATTTTACTTTTATGTGGTGCTGAGGATCTAACCCAGCACCCTGCGCATGCCAGGCGAGCACATTATCACTTGAGCCACATCTCCAGCCTAAGAATAATATTTTTAACATGCCTTTTTTAACCAACTTTTTCTTCTTTCAAATGTATTTTCTTTGAGTCTTTAAACTACAATTTATGAAAGCAGAAATTAATACATATTTTGAAGCTTTTACTAAACAGATTTTGGTAGTATTTATATAAGCATTAGCTACAGACACGTTTCCTCCATTTGTGATTCCAAAATTAGCATGCAATATTGACTTTCAGTTGACCTTTTTCTAAATTTTTAGAGTATAATTTGATTATTAAAGTGCAGCTATACAACTGCTCAAAAAGTTTATGAGTCACTTGCTACTTCACTATACAGAAGTTGGTTATGAAGAGCAGGTGTTTAAGCATAACGTTAACCCAGTAACTGTGAGCTCTCTACTGAGAATGTGTGGTTTTAATTGAGGTTTTTTTTTTTTTCCATTATTGTCATACAATAACAAAAAGATATAAACTGATCCTTTTGAAGTTATTATAATATAGTAGTAAATGATCATGTTGTATCAAGCATGGAATGAATATATATATATGTACATATATGAGTTGTAGATGGACACAATACCTTTATTTTATTCATTTGTTTATTTTTTAATGTGGATCAGAGGATCAAAGTCAGTGCCTCACATGTGCTTGGCAAGTGCTCCGCCACTGAACTACAACATCAGCCCATGGAATGAATATATTAAAGTCTGTTTTAGTATTAATTACTTTATTTTAAAAGTAGAACACAGAAAAGTTTTGCCTTTCTCTCTTCATAGAAGAGTTTATAAAAGAGGGCATGTTAGTATTTATACACTACACTCTTCAACAGATGTTCAACAGATTGAATATTTAACATTACTGTTTGTGAGCAATTTTGTTTTGGTACTGGGGATTGAAGCCTGGGTTGCTTTACCCCTGAGCTTCATCCCCATCCCCAGTCCCTTGTATTTTTAACTTTGAGACAGGATCTCTAAGTTGCTGAATTTTCTGAAGGTCTTGTTAAAGTTGCTAAGACTGGCCTCTAACTTGCAATCCTCATGCCTCAGCATCCTGTGTTGCTGGGATTAATTTATTGCAGATTTTGTTGCAAAGGGTTAACTTTACTTCAACTGAATACTTACAGGAAAAAGTATCTGTACCATTGTCTGTATGGAATTCAGAAGCTCTTTTCTAGATGTCTTAGTCTAAACTGTATCATAAAAATTTGGTATATTAAATTCCATTTATCTAATATCTACTTTATCAGAATTACTTGTCTGTTATGAGTGATATGTAGAAATATTTCTGATAATATACCTCTGGGTGAAAAGAAACTATTGTTAGGGTCAGGGTTGTGGCTCAGTGGTAGAGTGCTTGCCTAGCATGTGTGAGGCACTGGGTTCGATCCCCAGCACAACATAAAAATAAAACAAAATAAAGGTATTGTGTCCATCTACAACTAAAAAAAGAAAAGAAAAAAAGAAATTGTTGCTAGTAGAGCATTTGAATTACAAAAAATGAATTAATTAGTTCTTAAGTATTATGAAAAAAGAAGAGAAAAGTGATCTAGCTCTTTCAGGTCATGGAGACCATTGACAATATCTACACTGTCATGGAACATGCAGGTCGGGGACAGATGAATGCCAGTGGCATTCAGGAGGAGGAGATCCATAGATCATTAAGGCAGATCGCAAGTGCTGTGTCTTGCTGCCACGAGAAAGGCATCATGCACCTAGTCCTGAAAGTGGATAACATCCTGGTGGATTCCAGAGGGAACATCAAACTCATCCACTTCAGCCTGAGCACCAGGGTCATTTCTAGTCAGAAGCTGAACAAGTTCTGGGGCAATTGCTTGCATTTTGCCCCTGAAGTTGTCCTATGGAAAGAATATTAAGCCCCCACCCCCATGAGCATTTGGAGTCTAGGTGTCCTTCTATATTCTATGGTCACAGGGAGGTGCCCATTTAGAGCAAAAAGATAGTGCAGATAGTGCAAACACAGTATTTCTGCACATGTTTCTGAGGGAGCACAAAGCCTCATCAGTCAAATACTGATGGTGGACCCCATGCAGAGGTCCACAGGGGAGCAGATAATGGGGTACCCATGGCTGAGCCAAGGTGGAGAGTATTTACCCAGTCATTCTAGTGAGCCACTTCCCAAACACCTGGACCCTGCAATCATAACAGCCATCTTTGATATGGGTTATGACCCTTATGATACCTGGATGTTCCCAGCAAATCAAAAATTGGAGGCCCAAGCCCCTGATACTCCAGCACCAGGGGCAAGCTGCACATTCCAGGTGAAGCCTGTGCATCAGGGGCTTGGGTCTTGTCTAGGCCCTGTGGATCCTTCCAATGTCCAACCAAAGAGGAGTGCCATTGAGTCTGCCCTTCTCACCTTCTCCCTGCCCTGTTAGCAGCAGCTGCATAAGGAGGCCAAGCAGTCAGGGCAGAAGGGTGGTAGGTGTGTCAGTATGCTTGCCGTTGTCTCCACTTTCTGCATGCAAGGACCCTCACTGGCAGCATAGGCTCCTAGCATGCCCCTGTGTCCCACAGACCCAACCCCTGGCTGATACTCAGTAGGTGGGTCACGGAAGATGGCAGCATGTCCTCCCAAGGTACCTCCACAGGGCAATCACATGGCACTATCAAGAAGTGGTAAGGAGGATTGCCTCCTGCATTCAGCAGTTGTCTTGTGTCTTGTGGCTCAAGTGGAAAGAGGACACAAACATGCTAGATTCAGATACAGTGGTTCCAGTGAATACACAGAGCTGAGACAGACAGACCAATGGATATTCAGAAGACCCTGAGTTCTGTGGGTCCTGACGTGGTGTGGATATTGGTCAAGCATGCACTCAAACAGCTGCAGGAATGAGGTGTGCCAGCTGGCTCAGGCTTCCCACATTCCAGCCAGGAGTGCACCTCTGCTCCACTAGGAGCCTCCTCTGCCCCTATCAGTGAGAGACAGCAGAGACTTTTCCTTGGGACACTTCACCCTGCCTGACTCATCCCTGTTCTTTCTTTCATCCTTCTGAGATGGTGCTTAATAAATTTCTGTTTCTCACAGATTGCATAATAAAATTGATGTTCCAAAGATTAAGAAGAAAAAAGGCAAATTAAAAAAAGAGAAAAGGGAGATCTTAGGGCAGGAGCCCAGCAGACATCCTCTCCAAGGCCTGGACTACGGGCCTCCTTCTCCTATTCAGTGCAGATGCTGTGCACCTTGAGCCAGTGTAGGTGGGGACTCACTTGTCTTCAGACAGTGTAGACGGAGACTTGCTTCCCTTGAGCTAGTGTAGTTAGAAATTGTGTCCTTGAGCCAGAATTTGTGTCCTTAATTCAGATTGAGTTAGTTGCTTTGGCCAGAAGGAACCCCTTACCCAGTCTTCAGGCCCCTATCAATTTGTAGATAAAGAAATTGCATGATTTGACCAAGGCCATACACCTAGTAGGCTTTATGAGCCACAGTGTGGACCCAAGTAATTGAACATGAGGCCAGTCCACTTTACTTTTATATTGTGATAATGATCCCTTACATGTCATGGTTTTCTTTCTTTCTTTCTTTCTTTCTCTCTCTCTCTCTCTCCCTCTCCCTCCCTCCCTCTCTCTCCCTCTCTCTCTCTCTCTCTCTCTCTATATATATATATATATATATAAAATTTATTTTAGTTGTCAATGGACCTTTATTTTATTTATTTATATGCAGTGCTGAGAATGGAACCTAGTGTTTGACACATGCTAAGTAAGAGCACTACCTCTGAGCCACAACCCCAGCCCCTTACATATCATAGTTTTGAAAAGCATTGTGGATAGTGATTAAGAACATTAAAAATTAAGGGCATTGGGCTGGGGTTGTGGTTCAGTGGTAGCGTGCTTACTTAGCATGCATGAGGCACTAGGTTTTATCCCCAGCACCATATAAAAATAAACAAATGAAATAAAGGTATTGGGTCCACCTACAGCTAAAAAAAAAAAAAAAAATTAAGGGCATCAATCAGGATGAGCTTTTTATTTTAATTTTTTTTTTTTTTTTGGTGCTGGAAATTTAACCCAGCACCTTGCACATGCTAGGCAAGTGTTCTACCACCTAATCCCAATGATAGAATTCTCCCCCCCCCTCAGGTCTGAGGATCAAACCCAGGGCCTTGTGCATGGTAGGCAAGTACTGTACCACTGAGCTATGTCCCCAGCCTTATGATGGAATTTGAATTAATCTTTGATACCTTCACTAATTTGATAGCAACTTGAGCTGTCACAGTACTTGTTTTCAGAAAACTCTCCCTATCAGGGACTTGGCATGGTAACACACACCTGTAATTCTAGCAATCTCAGGGACTCAGGAAGTTGAGACCAGAGAATCACAGTTTTAAGGCCAGCCTTATCAACTTAGTAAGACCCTGTCAAAAAATAAAAAGAGCTAGGCATATAATTCAGTGGCAGAGTACCTCTGGATTCAGTCCCCAGTACCAAAAACAACAACAAAAAATTATTAGTAAAATTGATAGAGTATGGTTCTGCGTACAAGTAATATTTCATGATGATGATAATTATTGTCATTTTGGGCTCTCCTGGGGATTGAACCAAAAGCCTCACACATGCTTGAGAATTTCTCTATTATTGAGCTATTCCCTTGGTCCAGTATTTTATTAATTTTAATTTGAACATTTCATATTTTCCTCATTTCAAGAAATATGACCACATTTTCTTTTATAATATGAAAAGTGGGCAATGTGGTTTTCACCTATAATCCCAGCTACTTGGGAGGCTGAGGCAGGAGGATTTTAAGTTTGAGGTCAGCTTCAGCAATTTAGCAAGACTCTGTCTCAGACTGAGTAGGGCTAGAGATATAGCTCAGTAATAGAACACTTGCCCAGCATGTGTAAGTCTTTGGGTTTAATCCATAATACCACTGTGCCCCCCTCCAAAAATTATAACACCCTATGGTTGATATAATTAATTCATTTCACATAGCTATTTAGAATATTTGATTTGGATTTCTGGTAGAAGGTATAAAATAGCTTGTTATCCTATTTTTAATTTTTTAAACTGTTTTATTCAGGTTGGTTTGACTTCCACAAATGCAGAACTAAGAGGATTTATAGATCAGAATCTCAGTCCAACAAAAGGTAAGATTGCTGAATAAAAATTATTTGAATTTAGTTTTATTGTATTTGTTTTGTAAAATATGCAGCTGTAAGAAATACTATAGTTATATACCACATAATCTATGTTTTATCAAAGTTATTCTGAGAGGTAGAGGGTTTTGGTGTGATTTTTCTCTATTGCTTTCCTTAGGTTCTCATAGATTCTTTTTTTTTTTTTAATTAATTTTTTTTTTTTTTTTAGTTGTAGACAGTCACATTGTCTATTTATTTTTATGTGGTGCTGAGGATCAAACCCAGTGCCTCACATGTCGGAAGGCAAGCACTTTACCACTGAGCTACAGCCCCTTAGATTCTTTTATTTATTAAAAAAAAAAAAAAAAAAAAAAAAAAAATATATATATATATATATATATATATATATATATTTAGTTGTGGTTGGACTCAATACCTTTATTTTATTTATTTATTTTTATGTGGTGCTGAGGACCAAACCCAGCGCATTGTATGTGCTAGGCAAGCGCTCTACCGCCGAGCCCCAGCCCCAGCACCCCCTTAGAGATTCTTGATTAGTGATGTTATTACAATTGAAGCTATTCAAACTATTTTTTTTTCCCCTTTCTTGTTTGAGAGTCCTTTCAAGTCGTTTAACTTACAGGAAAATATGTAGAGAAAAATTATAAAATGTTTTTTTCTCTGTATGTTATATATATGCTCACATTTATATTTACATATAAAAACATACATGCATATTCTCCTATGACAAATTACTGGTGGATGCTTATATCATAATCTGATCCTGGAATATAAGAACTTATATAGAAATCAGCAATATTATTCAATGTGTATCTTTTTTTGGGTGGTTTGAATTCAAGTATACTCAACCACTGAGCCACATCCCCAGCCCTATTTTGTATTTATTTATTTATTTAGAGACAGGGTCTCACTGAATTGCTTAACGTCTCACCCTTGCTGATGCTGTCTTTGAACTGCTGCAGTCTGGTGTGGGCCTGAAGAGGTAGCACTCATGGGTGAAAGCAAAACTGAGATCGAGAGTCCCTGAGACTCTGGGACTAAGACCAGACGTTATGGTTTAGATGTGGTGAACTTGTGATCCTCCTGCCTCAGCCTCCCAAGCTGCTGGGATTATAGGCATGTGCTATCGCACCCAACCTCAATATGTATCTTTTAATATTATCTTTTAGTATGTAGAGATACATGCTATAATTTTTATGAATGGAATGGTATGTTGTCTAGCATTGGTTTCAAAATAATCCATGGAAGACTGATGAAGTGGGTGACATTATAAATAAAGCAATATTATCTATAAATTGTTTAAACCAGGTATGGCTATGCTGGGTTTCATTTTTTTTTTTTTTTTTTTTTGGTCCTCCTTTGTATGTTTGAAATTTTCCATTATAAAAAGTAGAAATAAAATGTATGCCATTACAGTGCAAACAGCTATGAGGAGACATCAGCTTCTCAAAAGGTTATATCTACATGGGAGATGCACTGTGGAGAGGTTAGAAAAATCAGTATTTTATTATCAATGTCTAATTTAGTAATAGTGGTCCATAGGAGTTATTTTGAGAGCTTAAGTGTTAATGAAGTCATTTAAAGATACTTTAAACCTTACTGCCTCTTACAATATTTTTTACATGATGGTATACATACAAAATGATAATATTATAACATTAATTTGGACGCACTGTGGCTAAACAGAAGGACTGTTTAAGGTTGGGGTAAGTTCCCTTGGAGTTCTAGCTGCCGCAGACCACTTCTGGCTGCCCCAGGGGGCTGAAGGGATCGGTGTCTAATATGCCCATAGGACACACAGGTAGAAATCTGTGTTTTATCAGGTGTGACACGCAGGTGAGGGAAAGAAAGTGAAAACCACATGCTCCGTGCATATGGGAAACAGTGATCCCAAATAGTGGGATGGGGTGATGGAGTGATGCAGTGTCGTGAAAGTAAGAAGGAAAGCACAGCAAGTCATGATGGGGCAATAGAGAACAAGCCTTCAGATGGCTTCCTTCTGTCTAAGGCCAAAGAGAACAAGGGCTTAGGTGAGGAAGGTTGTCTCTGATGGCTGAACTGGTAAGAAAACTAGTTACTAAAATCAGACCTAGATGGATGCTGATACTAGTAAAGTTTGGCTGTAGACTAAAGCTTTCTCAGTTAAACTTTATACAACAAATGGAGAAAGTGGAGACAGGATCATTTAAGAGGAAGGGAGGGACTAGAAAGGTAAGGTTTAGAAATAACTATCTGTTTTAAAAAGAAAATGGTTACTTTTTTTTGAATGTTGGCTGGACACAGCAGAAGGAAATCTAGATTAAGTAAATCAGCAGGAGTTGGAAAAGAATACTTTTTATTACTTTCTAATTGGTGAAATTTAGTAATATCTATTACAGGCCCAAGTTAAGAGTTGTATTGGAAGGAAGATGTAGAAAAGTATTATCCTTAATTGAAATAATGTGGCAATGACATCATAAAAAATAGAAGAAATATTCTCGCCTTCTAACACCATCTTTTCCTTTTTGTTTATATTTTTTGTAAATTATTCCTATATTTATATTTTAAAGATATAAGGCTAGGCCAGGCATGCATGGTGGTGTGTGCCTATAATCTAGCTACTCAGAAGGCTGAAGAAGGAGGATTACAAGTTCGAAGCTAGCCTTAGAATTTAGATCCTCCCTCAAACTTAGAAAAATGAAAAGGAGTAGGGATACACAGACCCAGCACCCCTGAAATTGAATTTCCATCATCCTCTCACCAAAACAAGAAAGATGCTGAGTCATTATAAGTACAGTTTTCTATTCCATTTTTTAGTCTAGTTCTAAAAAAGCACTAAGTTTTGATGATCTTCACAAATACTTTTTTTTGTTTTTCCTGATATTGGGGATTAAACTCAGGGGCACTCAACCACTGACCCACATCCCCAGCCCTATTTTGTATTTTATTTAGAGACAGGGTCTCACTGAGTTCCTTTTTTTTTTTTTAAGAGAAAGAGAGAGAGAGAATTTTAATATTTATTTATTTTTGTTAGTTTTTGGTGGACACAACATCTTTGTTTGTATGTGGTGCTGAGGATCGAACCCGGGCCGCACGCATGCCAGGCAAGCGAGCTACCGCTTGAGCCACATCCCCAGCCCTCACTGAGTTCCTTAATGCCTTGCCATTGCTAAGGCCAGCTTTGAACTTGAGATCCTCCTGCCTCAGCCTCCTGAGTTGCTGGGATTACAGGTGTGGGCCACAAAGATCAGTGAATAGTAACTTCCAGCACTCACACCCCTTTCTTCAGGATCACCTCCACTTTTTAACTGCCAGCGTTCTGTTTTAATGGTATCACTATTTACTTATTTTTGTGGTACTGGAAATTGAACCCAGGGCCTTATACATGGTAGGCAAGTGCTCTACCACTGAGCTATATCCCCAGCTCCAGTATCACTTTATTAAGGACAGCAAAATCCACAGTGTTGACCCTGCTGTCTCACACCATTCAACACAGAAGACTTTGCTTCAGGTCATCAAAATGTGTGGGATTTCTCCCTACTAACAACAAAATAGTAATAATAATATTAATCCTCACCGTCATCATCATCATCCTGATGTTATCTACCTGAGAAACTGTCAGATTCCTCAGGTTAAGTGTTCAGATCCATGATCCTGCCTTCTACTTCAGATGTCAGTTACATACCCAGGTTGTGATTTGTGCTTTTGGCCAACATGCTGTGAATTGGGGGTTCCCTTTCTCCTGTCTTTGTGTTTAATTTTCTAGAACAGCTCTCCGGCTAGCTCGTGCAACTTAGCAAGACCCTGTCTCAAAATAAAAAATAAAAAGAGCTAGGGATGTAGCTTAGTGGTAGAGCACCCCTGGATTCAGTCCCCAGTACCTTAAAAGAGCGGGGGGTGTTATGGTTTAAATGTAAGGTGTTTGCCAAAAGCTCATGAGTGAGACAATACAATAAAGTTCAGAGGTGAAATGATTGGATTTTATAAGAGTTTTAACCTAAGCAGTATATTAATCCCTTGACAGGGATTAGTTGGTTGGTAACTGTAGGCAGGGCGCGTATGGCTGGAGCATGTGGGTTCCTGGGGGCATGTCTTTGGGATCTATACATGTTGTTCTTGTTGAGTAGTGCTCCTTTTCTGCTTTCTGATCATGACCTGAGCTGCTTTCTTCTATCACACTCTTCCACCATGATATTCAGCCTCACCTTGAGCCCCAAGGAATGGAGCTGGCCTTCTGTGGACTGAGACCTTTGAAACTGTGAACCCCAAAATAAACTTTTACTCCTCTAATTGTTCATGTTAAGTCTTTTGGTTACAACTACAATGGGTTTTTGATTAGTTGAGCTCCGTAGCTCACACCTGTGATCCCAGGTACTAGAGATGCTGAGGCAGGAGGATTGCAAGTTTGAGTGCAGCTTAGGCAATTTAGTGAGACACTGTCTCAAAATGGAAAAATAAGGATGGCTGAAGAACTAGCTCAGTGGTAGTGCATCTGTGAGGGTTTATTTCTGAGACGTGTTCTATCATGTCTGTCTCGTGTTAGTACCATCATGTTTTTATAATACTGTAGTTTGGGTAAGTTTTTAAGACAGGAGTATGAGTTTTCCAACTTTACTTTTCTTTTTCAAGTTTCTTTGGACTATTTAGATCCCCCAGCAATTTCATAGGAATGGAAGTCTTAGTATTTGGTGGAGATTGCACTGAATTTGTAGATTTGCAGTTTTATTGACTTATATTAACATTGCCAAGTCTTTCTGTTCATGAACACATTTCATGTATGAAGTCTTCTTTAGTTTACTATTTCATTGTGAGGTGATATTGATGTTCTGAAATTAGATATTGGTGAGTTTACATAAATTTGTAAATATACTAAAAACCTCCTTAAAATGCGATTTTTTTTCTTGTTATGTGAATTTTACCTTGATAAACAAAACAAAACAAAATACTTTAGCTCAGTGTCTCCTTCCAGTTCTGATTCTTTCATTTCCCCCTCATGGCAGAGTTCTTCGCAGAGCTGTATTCTCACAGTCCCCTTCTTACTCCTCACTCATTCTGTCTCATAGAATCTGACTTTTGACTCCATTAATCCACTGAAACTGCTCTTAGTTGTTGTCTTTTTTTTTTTTTTTTAAACAAGATTTGATGCAATTAACATCTTCCTTTTTCATGGTTAACTTTTAACTTCCAAAACAGTTTTAGGTTTATAGGGAATTACAAAGATAGTACAGACTTTCCATATATTGTTCAGTTTTCCTCACTGTTGATATTAATATCTCACATTAGTATTGTACAGTTTTTACAGCTAATGAAACAATATGAATACATTTTTATTAACTTAATTTCATACTTAATTCAGTTTTCCTTAATTTTTAGCTAATCTCTTTTCTTTTCAGGAAAGCATCCACACAACATCATATTTTATGGTCTTAGCATGTTAAGAACATGCTCCTTTTTCTGTGATAGTGTCTCCAACTTTCCATGTTTTTGATAACTTGATAATTTTGTGATGTACTGGTCAGGTACTTTGTATAATATTCCTCAATTGGGATTTTTCTGAAGTTTTCTCATGATATGACTTGTGTCAATTTTTGTTGTTGTTGTAGTATGGGAGACTGAACCCAGGGACTATCACTGAGCCACATCTCCAGCCCTTTTTATATTTTGAGACAATGCCTTGCTAAGTTGCTGAGGCTGGCCTTAAATTTGTGATCCTCCTGCCTTAGCCTCCCAAGTTTCTGGGATTACAGGTGTTTGCCACCATGCCAGCTTGTGCTTTTGTTTTTAAAAGAGCACAAATAGGGCTGGGGATATAGCTCAGTTGGGAGAGTGCTTGCCTTGCATGCACAAGGCCCTGGGCTCAATCCCCAACACCACACACACACACACACACACACACACACACCCCCAAAAAAAAAAAAAAAGACCATAAAATAAAGTGCCATTTTCATTACAGCACGTCAAGGGTACATACTATCAACATGACTTATCATTGTTAATGTGAACTTTGATCACCTGGTGAAATAGTGTCTTGTCAGGCTTCTCCATTTTTTGTTTTTTAAATATTTCTAGTGGTAGATGGACACAATACCTTTATTTATGTATTTATTTATTTTTATTTGGTGATGAGGATCCAGCCCAGTGCCTCACATATGCTAGGCAAGTGTTCTACACCAAGCTACAACCCTGCCCCAGACTCTTCATGGTGAAGTTACTTTTTACTGCCACTCCCTTTTCATACCACAGTCTTTGTGTCTTATGGAGCACTGCACTGAGGAGTAAGAGTCATGCTGTGTCTCCTTGAGGGGGGTGTATCTGTATGAATGCAGTTAAAACCTACATAAGTTGAAACTCTGAAGCACTCTAAATTTGTCTCCTTTCTTCCCTCCCTCCGTCCCTCCTTCCCTCTCATTGCCTTGCCCCTCCCTCCCTCCCTTTCTTCCTTCCTTCCTTCCTTCCTTCCATCATTTATTTGTGTTAGTATGGATTCATGGGTATTTATACTCTGCATCCTAATCTATACCACTTTGACAGGTCCAGTTGTTTCAGCTGCAGCCATTGGGACCTCTTTCATTTGGTTTCTGTGTCCCTTTGTCATACCCTAATCATTGTGCTTTTTGTTTGTTTGGTCTTGGGCACGTCCTTATTTTCTGACACTGCAAGATTCTCATCTTGTCTGATGGCTGTCCAGTCCTCAGATCTTTCATTTTCTAAGTCTGGGTCCTTTTTGTTGGAATGGGAGATTGTTGTTAGAAAGCAAGACCTCAGTGCTAGGTGAGCTCATTGCCAGCTGAGGTGTGTTCTTTGTGTGTGTGGTGCCATGCTTCCTCAGTCTGTCATAGAAGGACCAATCTGGTACCATGCCAGAGTTAAGAACCAGTGCTCTGGAAGATGAGGATGTAATCTTGGTTCTATTTATACTCATCCTGAGTGTGAACTTCAGCAAGTTGATGTCTCTAGACCAGAATTTCCACTCTGAAATGATATCATTAGTAGTAAGTTGCGGGCGGGTGTGTGAAGATTAAATGGGTGCTCAGAAGCACTGAGCACGGTGCCTGGCGCTGGTGGATGCCTTCCTTCTAGTGAACAGTGTCTTTGTCTTCCTTTTTGCCCTTCCCTCCTACTCCACACCATTGACCCTTCTTCCCTTTCCTCTAAATGCTGGTGTGCCATGGGGTTCTGTCTTAGTTTTTCTTCTTACCTTTCACACTCTCCCTACGAATTTCTTCTCTTCTCATGGCATTAGTTGTCATTGGCTCTCTGTATGAATGATTTTCAAATCTTTGTCTTCTGTTTTGTATACCCCGTGGCCCACTGAGCACCTTCATTTTATTTATTTATCTATCTATCTATCTATCTATCTGTTTATTTATTTTTGTGGTGTTGGGGATTGAACCCAGGGCCTTATGCTTACAAGGCAAGCACTCTATCAGCTGAGCTATATCCCCAGCCCCTCACCTTCATTTTAATATTTTTAATGCATCTAAATCTGTTCCAAATTAAAGTAATTGTTTTACCCTCTCAATATCTGCTCTCTCTTTTCCTTTATCTTACTGAATAGTTCTAACAGACACCTTTTGCCCAAACCAGTTATCATCATCAATTTCTTTTTCTTTTAATGTGACCAGAATTCAAGTAATATTTCACCCTCTCAAAATCTAGTCTTCTTATCTTAATAAATTTCTGAAGGCAGTTATCCTCACTGATTGCTTCTCTTTCTACTCCGAGTCAAATAATTTAGAAGGCGCGTTGGTCCATCTTGTAACCCTCTCAGCCCTCCTCCCTGTTTTCCCTACTCACTGCCACTATTTTAGGTCACACTACCATAAGGCACTGCCCGGATTTTGGGCGCAGTTTTCCTGTCCTGATTTCTCTCTCTTTCTTTCATTCTCTGTACCATAGCTACATACTTTTCTTCAAACACTAATATGAACAAGTCTTCACAAGTTAAAAACAAGACAAAATCTTTTATAGTTACTTATTGACGTAGCTTAGTAGTAGACTGCTTGCCTTACACATGAGAGGCCCTGGGTTCAGTCCCCAGTAGCCAAACACAGGGTAGAAGGGAGGGAAAAAAAATATAGGAAGATCCTTGTTGCCCTCAAGATAAAGTCCAAACTCCAGTTTTAAAAGTGGCTCCTGTTTTCATCTCATCTCCAGACACACCTGTGCTGCTGCCTCGGTGAACTACTTTTAGTTCCCCATTCTCTCTTCTCTTTTTCTGTTAGGTTTTCTTTATGCTTTTGCTGTGCTTGGATGCTGTGCCTGCTTGATACCATTCTTCATGTCACTCCTGGTAGGCTTACACATATATATACATATGCATTTCACCTGGCCAATTCCTCTTTGTCCCTTGCATTTAAGTTTAGGTCTTAACTTCTGCTTGGCCCATGACCCTCTAATAATATGTCCTTATCCCTATGACACTGTATTTGTGTGTGTGTGTGTGTGTGTGTATGTATGTATGTTTCTTTGTTTCTTTTTTCTTTTTTTTAAAGATTACTGGTGTAATTCTTTATTTATTTTTGTGGTGCTGGGGATTGACCTCAGAGCCTTGTGCATGCAAGGCAAGCACTCTACCAACTGAGCTGTATCCCTAACCTCTTGTATGTTTCTTTTTGAGTCGGTCTCATTATGTCACCCAGGCTGACTTCAGCCTCCTAGGCTTAAGTGATTCTCTGGCCTCAGCCTCCAAAATAGCTGAGAATACAGGTTCATGCTACTGTGCCCCACTATCAAATTGTACGTGGTATCAGATACTGAACCCAGGGATGCTTAACCACTGAACCACATCCCCAGCCCATTTTAAAAATTTTTAATTTTTTACAGGGTCTCACTAATTTGTTTAGGACTGATTTTGGCCTCCAACTTGTGATCCTCCTGCCTCAGCCTCCTGAATTGCTGGTATTATAGGCCTGTGCTACTATGCCTGGCTGTCACATTGCATTTTAAAATTTTATTTATGTTTTGGTTTTGAGGATTGAACGAGAGCCCCTTGTACATGCTAGGCAAGCATTCTTATTACTAAGCTAAATCTCCAGCCCCCTTTTTAAAAAATTGAAAGATTTTGAGACAGCATCCTAAGTTGCTCAGATTGGCCTTGAGTTTGTAATCCTCTTGCCTTAGCCTCCTGGTAGCTGCCACCATGCCTGACCACACTGTATTTTACTTGCTGGTTTGGCTATTGGTTTCTCCCATCTGATTGTAAGTGTTAAGAAGTTAGAGACTTTGTCTTATTCATTGTGCCTTTAGGATAGTTTCAAAGTCTGTTCCTTAGTATCTGTCTCAAAGTGCATATCCTTCTTTCTGCCTTTGATTCCTTTGGCCACTGGCTAAACTTGTATTTTTTTAAAAATGTAGCTGACCATTAATTTCTCAGTGTTTCCCTATTCCTGTCCCTGCTTTGTGCTACCTTTGAACCCTGTATGCACTCTGTTATTGCCTTTAAATGATATCGTAATTCTTGATATGATTGTCCTTTTTCCTTTACTAGACTATGTAGTCCATGAGGGAAAGGTCCTTTTTATATTTTTGCCTCCAGAGTCTAGTTTGATGCATAACACAGTTATATGTAGTAAATGTTGAAGTGCAAGGAGTTTATTTTGTTACAACATTCCCAGATATTTTATCAGACTTTGTTTAACTTTTGAGAAATGAATAAAGAAGGAACTTGTCTTAATGATTTTTTTAAAATTAAATACTTTCTGGAATGAATTGTTAAGATATTTAGTGAGGAAAATGGCTGAGCTCATTGTCTTAGGATATGGATATATATCTATATCTATCTATCTATAATCTATCTATCTATCTATCTATATATATATATATATGAGTTGGAAGGTTTTTTTTTTGAACTTAGAATTTAATCCAGGGGCATTCTATCACTGAGCCACATCCCCAGCCCAAGAGTTGAAGGTTTTTTAAAAAGTCATATAATTAGCTAAAATAAGATTAGCCCAAAGCCAATTGTGTACCATCAGAGAAGTAGTAGAAGAATTAGAATGAGGTGAATATTTATATATCCTTGCCATAAATCATGTCAGTGTACATTAGTGAAGCCAGACTTAAAGACAGGTAGTTAGTGTAGCTAGGTAAATCAGGTCTGATGAAGAAAATGAAGTCTGATTGGAGTCCAGGAAATTGGAAACTGCCCCTGGGAGATTGGAATGCTCAAGTCTTCAGAACCCTTTGATACTACCCCTCCCAAAAGATTGTTAATGAAGCAACTCCTGAGCTGCTAATCAAGGTCCCCTGGACTGTCACTTGCTTCCTGCCTGGCACTCCACTTAGGTCCTTCAGCCTACCTGCTCACCCCCTGGCCATTCCACCACATCCCCCAGTCACTGTGCAGGATGAGGGGAAATGAACAAGGTAAGGGAGAAGTTGCAGGAGAACAAGGGAGACTTTAGATGTATAAAAAGGACTCGACTTCCTCATCCCATGGATTCTGATTCCGCCTTTGGGTCCTCTCCTTCCACCCAGGAGAAGTCTATTTTACTATCCTTTAATAAAGCTTCTTACTTTCTACTCTATGCCTGCCTCAGCATGCTTCCCTGACATTATACTTCAGCACTGGAGGAAGCAGGACTCATCAAGGTAACCAGTAACCAGTGGTATCATTATTAAGAAAAATAGGAGATAAGAATATTGTAACAGACTTCTGTCATGTTGAAAGACTAGCAAAACCTAAAATGAAGATCAGGAACTCCTTGGCTATCTGAGAGGCACATGCTATTGGGTGGCTTATAACTGTAGAGATTTTCGCATGTGAAAATATGCATACTTCCATCAAGCTCTGTGCAGTCCTTGGGAAGGTGCCTCTTTGGCAACTCTTAGGAGGAGGCTTCAATGGTAGGATGAATTGCTTATGTCCTTGCAGAAAGATGAAGTTGGTCATATATCTTAACTTGTTCTTTTATATTCTCAGCAGAGAAATACCACTCACTTATTCATTTTGCTCACTTATTCATTGCTTGCACATAAGATTTAAAATATGCATGTCTTGCCGGGCATGGTGATGCACCTTAATCCCAGCTACTTGGGAGGCTGAAGCAGAAGAATCACAAGTTCAAGGCCAGCCTGGGCAACTCAGTGAAATCCTGAGGCCATTTTTCAAAATAAAAATGAAATGCAATGATGTGGCATGGCATGGCATTGGCTATAGCCTAGTGATAGGGCTGTTCCCTAGCATGCCAGAGGCCCTGGGATCAACCCCGTGTATTATATAAATAAATAAATGTGCATATTTCTTGCTGACTACAGGTTCTACACCATTTAAGAGACTATAGCTATTAAAATCATAACCTAGTAAAAGAAATTTATCCACTCGAAAGAGTGTATATAGCTGAATAATCAGATTCCTTCTGTAGAGGCAGAACTAGTGGAAACAATGGGAAAATGCTGTGATGGGAAGAAGGGGGAATGAAAGCTCTGAAGAGAATGCAGTTGCAACACAGAAAAGGGTTTTTTGAAAGGAACTAAAAAAAAAAAAAATACTCAGAACTCTCAAACCTAAGAAAGATTGAAAATTAGATTGGGCAAAGATATACCAGGAACAGGAGTCATAATATGTATATCAAATAAAATGTACTTCAAACCTCAAAGCATTAAAGGAGTAGAGAGATATTATATAATTATAAAAGGAACAATCAGACCAATAATACAGTTTCTGAGAAATGAAGGTACCCAGGCTGAAACTCAGTGATAGAACCTGTGTTAGCATGTGCTAAACTCTGGATTTAATCCACAGCACCACCAAAAAAAAAAAGCAATAGTGTAAAATAGAAGTAAAACTTACGAATAGATGGTTCACAGAAAAGGAAATATTAATGATTATTACATGTATGAAAAAGTACTCAACCTTATTCACATGAGATTGGGTGCATTCAGAGCAGTATGGCCGTAGATTCAACCTTATTCATAAGACATATGTTATTTTAAATTGTACTCAGAGCTGGGCCTGGTGGCACATGCTTAAAGCCCAGCGATTTGGGAGGTTGAGGCAGGAGGACCGCAAGTTTGAGGCCAGTCTAGGCAATATAGTGAGACTTTGTCTCAATTTTTTTTTTTAAATTGTACACTGGTGTATTCAATAAGATTATTGAGTATGTATTAATAAGTTTGATAAATAGAAAAAGCAATCATGGAATTCATCTGGAAAAATAAGAGACCCAGAATAGCTAAAGCAATCCTTAGCAGGAAGAGTGAAGCAGGTGGCATCACTATACCAGACCTTAAACTATACTACAGAGCAATAGTAACAAAAACAGCATGGTATTGGCACCAAAACAGAGAAGTAGACCAATGGTACAAAATAGAGGACAGACACAGAGACTAACCTACAAAATTACAATTACCTTATATTAGACAAAGGTGCCAAAAACATGCACTGGAGAAAAGATAGCATCTTCATCAAATGGTGCTGGGAAAACTGGAAATCCATATGCAACAAAGAGAAATTAAACCCCTATCTCTCACCATGCACAAAACTCAACTCAAAGTGGGTGAAGGACCTAGGAATTAAACCAGAGACTCTGCGTCTAATAGAAGAAAAAGTAGGCCCTAATCTTTATCATGTTGGATTATGCCCCAACTTCCTTAATACGACTCCTATAGTGTAAGAATTAAAACCAAGAATCAATAAATGGGATGGATTCAAACTAAAAAATTTCTTCTCAGTAAAAGAAACAGTCTTTACCATGTTGGATTAGGTCCCAGCTTCCTTTTAGTGCAAGAAATAAAACCAAGAATTAATAAATGGGATGGATTCAAACTAAAAAGTTTCTTCTCAGCAAAAGAAACAGTCTGTGAGGTGAATAGAGAGCCTACGTCTTGGGAGCAAATATTTACCCCTCACACATCAGATAGAGCACTAATCCCTAGGGTATATAAAGAACTCAAAAAGCTAAGCACCAAAAACAAACAAACAAACAAAACCAAAATAACCCAATTAAGGTCACATCAATTTTCTCTTTTATTATATTCTAAGAATTTTACAGATTCATTTTGCATTTAAGTCCATGATCCATTTTGAGTCAGACTTTTGTTTCTTGATGCTGGGAACGGAATGCAGGGTTTTGCACATGTTAGGCAAGTGCTCTATCACTGAGTTATATCCCCAGCCCTCCATTTTGTTATGTTGCCCTGGCTGGTCTCATACTCCTGAGTACAAGCAATCCTCCTGCCTCAGCCTCCCAAGTAGCTGGGACTATAGGTGTTCTACCATGTTGAGGATTCTGAGTTAAATTTTGTGACAGATGTAAAATTTATGTCTAGATTCTATTTTTTACATGTAGATATCTAGTTTCATTTGTTGAATTTTGCTTTTTTCCATTGAATTGTCTTTGCTCATTTGTAAAAATTAGTTGATATTTCATGTGGCTTTATTTCAGGGCGGTCTCATTCTTTTCTGTTCTTTTGCCAGTCTTCTGTCATTCTGTGCTATGGCTTGAAGTTGGGTAGTGTCAGTCCTCCAGTTTTTCTTCTCTTTCAATATTATATTGATTCTTCTGAGTCTTGTCTTTTTATGTTATTTTAGAATCAGTTTGAAATACAAAGTCACTTGCTGGATTTTTGACTGAGATTAAATTGAGTCCCCCCCCCCCTTTTTTTTTTGTGGTGCTGGGGATTGAACCTAGGGCCTTGTACATGTGAGGCAAGCACTCTACCAACTGAGCTATATCCCCAGCCCTTACATTGAATCTTTACATCAAATTGGGAGTTACGTTTTAAAAATATTGATTCTTCCTATCCATGAACATAGAATATCTATACATTAATTAGCCGTTTTTTAATTTTTTTGTTTATATTTTTTCTCATGTAGATGTTATACATATTTATTGGATTTATACTTAAGTATATCATTTTTTAAAAATACATTTATTTATTTATTTTTATGTGGTGCTGAGGATTGAACCCAGTGCCTCACATGTACCAGGCGAGTGCTCTACCTCTGATCCACAACTCCAGCTCCAAGTATTACATTTTTGGGTGCTAATATAAATGGTCCTATGATTTAAATTTCAAGTTCCAGTTCTTCATTTCTGGCATATAGGAAAGCTATCGACCTTTATGTATTACCTTGTATCTTGCAACCTTACTGTCCAGTAGTTTTTTCTTCTTTGCAGAGGCTATGTTCCAAGTGGACATGGATTTGCGGGTGGGGGGCTATAGTAATTGCTTATTAGTTTTTAAGAGTTTTGTTTGTAGGACTGGGTACAAACCCAGGGCCTCATACATGCCAGGCAAGTGCTTTACCACTGAGTCACATCCCCAGTCTAGTTCTAGGAGCTCTTAAAATTGTAGCTGGTATTTTAAATTTTGATTTCCAGCTGGGCATAGTGGTGCACACCTGTAATCCCAGTGATTTGAGAGGCTGAGGCATGAGGATCACAAGTTCAAAGCCAGTCTTAGCAACAGTGAGGCACTAAGCAGCTCAGTAAGACTTTGTCTCTAAATCAAATACGAAATAAAGCTGAGGATGTGGCTCAGTGGTTGAGTGCCCCTGTGTTCAATCCCCGGTAACCCCCCGCCCCCCAATTTTTTTTAAACTTCCAGTCATCCTTTGTTAGCATGTAGATGTATAGTTGGCTTTTGTATTTTGATTTTGTAGCTTGTCACCTTGTAAAACCCATTTGTTAGTTCTACTAGTTCTTTTGAAGATTTTTAGGATTTTCTTTTCTTTTATTGGTACTGAGAATTGAACTGAGGACTTTGTGCATGCTAGGCAACTGCTCTGCCTCTGAGCCACATTCCTGGCCCTTTTATTATTTATTTTGAGACAGGATTTTGCTAAATTACCCAGACTAGCTTTGAATTTACTATTCTCCTGCCTTACCTTTCCGAGTAGCTGGGATTATAGGTGTGCACCACTGCTTAATTCCTTAGGATTTTCTCTATCTACCACCATGTCATCTATAAATAAAGACAGTTTTCTTTCTTCTTTTCAAATTTGTGTTTTTTTTCTTTCTTAATTTTACTGCTTTGAGCAAAAGGTGGAATAGAAATGGTAAATGTGATATGAGCCACAGATATCACTGCCTTGTTTCTCACATTAGTTATAGACTTTTTCACAACTTCCCTTTATCAGGTGTTTTCCTTCATTCTTAGTTCCAGGTGTTTGGATCATGAATGGTTGCTGTGTTTGGTCAAATGCCTTTTCTGTACCTATTGCAATGATTATGTAGGGATATTTTTAGTTCATTAATATGGTAAATTACAGTGATTTTTACATGTCAAACCAACCTTGAATTTCTTGGCTAAATCCCACTTGATTATGAGGGAAATACCTAAATAATTGGAAAGTATTATTGAATTAAAGCCTGATTGTTGTATTTTAAATCATTTGTAATCTTAAGAGGTGTTTCTGGGGATCCCTGAACAGCAACAGAGAGCTTGCTAAACTGCAGAGTTAGATTTATTTATAGCGGAACCAGTTATTTTATTTATTTTATTTTATTTTTTACTTTTTGGAATTCTCAGGGATTGAACCAAGGACCTTGTACATGCTAGGCAAGTACTTTATCACGGAGTTACATCTTGAGCCCTTTTTAAAACATTTTAAATTTTGAGATAGGGTCTCGCAAAGTTGCCCAGGCTGGCCTCAAACTTGCAGTTCTCCAGCCTCAGCATCCCAAGAAGCTGGGATTCATGTATGTGCCATTACACCCAGCTTGTTTCAGGTTTTATAGCATTTTTTTTTTTTTTTAACAGATATTCACTACCTTGGAATAGGAACAAAGGAATCATTTTGTGAGAAAAGTAGTAGGAATAGAAGGAATTTAGAGTTCTACCAAAAGTGCTACTGGATGGCTCTTTCCAGGGGCCATAATAATGCATTTCTGCTGAGACAAAAATGTTAGTACTTCAATTTTCTTGATGAGAACAATATAAAGTTTAAAAGCAGTTGGATAGGTGAAGGTGTAAGGAATTGTTAGAAAAAGATTACTTCAGTCTTCACTTTGTTAAAAATTAGTTGGCTTATATATTTTGGAGTTCCATGTTTAATCAAACAAGCTGTCTTATTCTTTTTTTCTGAGTGTATGTTACAAATTTAAGCTCTGAGATACTTCGTAAGCTTCAATTTCATTTTATATTATTTTGAGAAGTAGGTATAAATGACACTTAGTTACACTCCTCCTGACAAGGAGTGTATGTAAGCAGGGGACAACGAGTGTAACTAAGGGATAAAGTGCGTGCTAGCATGAGTGAGGCTCCTGAGTTTGACCCCCAGAACTGCAAAACAAACAAATAAATAAGTGAAATAAATCTTTGGCTGACTTCTGAATATGAGGTCATATTTGGGTAAGTTTGGTTTTTCTAACTGTGCTAGGCTTAGTGAAAGATTGTATTTTAATCTACATAGTGAACATTTCTGGCTTTTCCTTTTGAGTCTAGGTTTGGTTTCAGGATATTTAAAAATATCTTAATGGTCTGAAAATAGACAACTGCCCTGTTCTACAAATAGTTTTTTTTTTTAATTGACCTATTCATTCCATTAGATTGCTTTTCCTGAAGGACCTGTACATCTGCTCTTTTTTCTTGCTTGTATTTTTCCTATGTTTATTTTCAAAATGAATTATATTTAAATAATAGTGGTTAGTTATCATATTAAATCATTAAATGCTAGAATTAAATAAGAGTTAGCTTTAGAAATAAAAATCCAAGGTATTTCCTATTTAAAACAAAAAATAAAGGAGAAAAGTGTGTAAAGAGGCTGTGGTTACTACATCTTTTATCTTCCTGTTAACTACTTTTACAACATATGTGTGGTTAGGTAGAATTGCATAATTCTGCTGTTTTTTGATTGCATGTTGTAGTTATGTATGTAGTTTTTTATAATGTGATATGAGCCACAATAAAAAGACTTTCCCCCCATTATTTCAATATTACACATTTTTATTCTCTATTTTAATACTTAAATTGCCTTTTTTTAAAAAATAGAGTATGACATGCTGATACCTATTTTACATGTTTTTTTGAAATAACAGAGTTACTGTTTCTTATGAAAGGGTGATGAACTGGTATTTTTCTTTTGGGAGGAAATGGTATCTGCAATCTTATTTCTGTGTGATGTCAAAATTCAGTTTCAGTGAATTAGCTTGTGACTCAGTTGGCAGAGTACAACACTGTTGAAATTAAAATGTGTTTTAAAATGCAGTTTCTTATTTGCTTAGTATTTTGTAATGGAATTGATCTAGTTGTTTTATTTTCAATTCCCAGTAGAGACCATTGCCTTCCCACTTAAACCCTCTCCACATCTTTCACTTTAGCCATCATATTTACTATTAGAAACACTGTTGATACTAATTTCAAACCCATATCCCTAAGGAAAGAAGATGATTTTCCATTGCCAAAGGGTATTTGATTCTAAAATTGATCTTAAATTTTTTTCTTTGTTGAGCTTCTTTATTTAAATTTATGCTATTCATGATCAATATAAAATTGGTATGAATTGCTAAATCTAAAAGCAAAATATCCATAAACATGTCATATCACTGTTTAACAATTCCATTCTACTAAAATGTTTTTATTTAATGATTTAATTCATTTATAGTATTTATTTTTAGGAGAGATTAAATTCCCCATTCTGATATTTAAACTGGTTTATCCTTCTCCTATAAATCACATAATAATTAAAATGGTAGCTAAAATATTCTTTTGTAAAGATTTATTGTCTGAAAAAATAAACATGAAAAGTATTAAAAGTTACAAAGTTTTGCTAAATCTATCCTTTTTGAGTAGTTTTGTATGTGCTCTAATGAAAAGGCATTTTATTTTGCTTTGTTCAATAAAGCAGGTTTGACATATTCAAGAGATGCTAGTTTGTAATCCCAGTGGCCTGGGAGGCTAAGGGCAGGAGGATCACAAGCTCAAGGCCAGCTTCAGCAACTTAGCAAGGCCCTAAACAATTTAGCGAGACCCTGTCTTGAAAATTAAAAATCAAAAGGTCTGGGGAGGACTGGGGCTATAGCTCAGTGGCAGAGCGCTTGCCTTGCACATATGAGGCACTGAGTTTGATCCTTAGCACCACATAAAGATAAACAAATAAAATAAAGACATGCTGTCTATTTACAACCACCAAAAAAAAAAAAAAAAAAGGGGGTGGGGTGGGGGTAGGGCTGGGGAATATGTCTCAGTGGGAAAGGGCCCCTGAGTTAAATCCTTGGTACCAAAAAAAAAAAAAAAAAAATTGAAGTACTATAGTAGTATGGCTTCAAATTTCAGTTTTGCTACTAGGTCTACAGTTGGTATTATAGAAAATTGCTTAATCATGTATATAGGATAATAATGTCTGTGTCATTCTACCGTCCTTCCCACCCCTGCAGCCCCACCCGACCCCTCAACAGCAACCAAAGTTCCTTCATTATTCTCTATACCCCCGGCCCACTAGGGAACAGCATCTGCTTATCAGAGAAAAACATTTGGCTTTGGTTTTTTGGGATTGGCTTATTTTAGTTAGCATGATACTACAAGGTGATTTTTAAAGTAAATTATATATGATAGCCAGTTTTGTAGTTAAGAACTTTTGCTTGTGGATAAAAGTATTTTAAAGTTGGAAAGTGTTTAATATACAATAATTATTTATGTATCAGTGTTCTGGTATATTCTGACAACTCAAATTGAAGTAAAATGGCATGTATTTTATTTTTTAGTAAATAAATTATTTTTAGAAAATTATGTATAGAAAAGACTGAGGAAAAATGTCACGGCCTTTTTTATAAAGTAGCTTCAGAAGGTGTGATTATGATTGACAATCACTGTATATTCTCTCCTGTATTTTGTGATATCATCCACAATAGGGTATTTTATAATTAAAATAATCATGTTTTATATTTATATTTCAAGTTTTAGTTGAAATATTCAAGGGATAATATGTATACAGGTATAGGACTCAGTGATACTTAAAAATTCAGCATTGATATCTGGAAGGAGAATATTACACTCCAGAGGTGTGCTTGGTATTCCCTCTGAAGGGTAACTACCATCTTGACTTCTAAAGGAACATTATTTTTGTCCATTTTTTTTTTTGCTTTATAAAGTGTAATCATACAGTGTTTATTCTTCTGTGATTGACTTCTCTTGTTCAAAACTATGAGATTCAACCATATTGTTTTATGTAGTTGTAGTTCATCTTTTCTCATTACTATGTAGTAGTCCATTGTGTGAATAAACCATAATTTTAAAATTCTAATGTTGTTTGGCATTTGGATAGTTGTAGTTTGGGGGTATTTTGTTCAGTGATGACATGGGCATGCTAGTTCATGTCCTTTGGTGAACATGTTTGCATTTCTAGTGTATACCTAGGATTGGAATTATTTAGTCTTTATCTACAAAGTCTTTATCTTTAGTAGATATTGCAGATATTTTTTTCCATAGTGGTTTTATCAGTTTATACTCTCACCAGCAGAATATGAGGATTCCTGTTGTTCCACATCTTGCCAGTCCATGAGCCATGTTAGATGAGATTCTTCAGAGAAATAGAACAATAAGATATCCCTCCTGTTGGTAATATATACTGGGGGAGCAGAATAGGGTGGAGAGGAGAGGGGAAAGTAGAGAGGAGAGGGAGATTTATTAGAGGAATTAGCTCATGCAGTTACGGGGGCTAAGAAGTTCTGTTATCTGCAACCTGGAGGGAGAACCAGGAAAGCTGGTGGTGTAATTCAGTCTGTTTTTTGAAGGCTGAGAACCAGAGGAGCCAGTTGTATAAATCCTAGTCCAGAGGCCTAAGAACCAGGAGGGCCAGCATCTAAGGGCAGGAGAAGATGAATGTCCTAACTGAAGCAGAAGCAAAATTTCCCTTCCTTTGCCTTCTGTTCTATTCAGGTCCTTAACAGATTGGATGATGACTTGCATTTGTGAGGGTAATCTTTATTCACTCTACAGGGTCAAATACAATCTGTTCCAGAAACACTCTCAGTGACCACCCAGAAACAGTGTCTTATCAGCTATCCGAGCATCCCTAGCCCAGTAGAGTTGACATGTAACATTAATCTTCACAAATTTTGTGTTTGCTTTTTGGTGGTTCTGGGGTTAAACCAACAAGTGCTCTATAATCCCTCTATATCTCAAGCCCTTTTTAAGATTTTATTTTGAGATGGTGTTTTGCCAAGTTGCCCAGGCTGGCCTAGAACTTGTGATCCTCCTGCCTTAGCCTCTGGAGTAACTGGGATCACAGGAATCACCATGCCTGGCTCAGAATTAAAATTATTAATTATTACCACTATATACTCATTGTGGTGAGTATATAGTGGTAATACATTGTGTGTGTGTGTTTTTTTAATGTTTTTAATTTTAGAGGGACACACAATATCTTTGTTTATTAATTATTATAATTTTTTAATTTGGTACTGAGGATCAAACCAGAGTCTCACATGTGCTAGGCAAGCACTCTGCCACTGAGCTACAGCCCCAGGCCACATTATGGTTTTAATTTGCCTTCCCTTTATGATCAATGAGTTGTGAACATTTCCTATCTTTTAAACCATAAATTATACTAAAACACTATGTAATATGCAGTTCATTATCAGATATATATTATTTTCATTCCATGGAGCTCAATTATAAGAAGTATTTTGGAGAATGTTTCAAAGGATTTAATAATTTGATCCAAGGTTATGGCTATGGATCTTAAAAGTAGCATACATTTAATATTTAAAGTAAGACTCATGTGTTCATGTAATACCCTATAATATGATATCTAGTGAGATATCATTAGATTATCAAGTATATTGTTGTAACTGAATGTAATTTCCTTTAGACTTCAACTACAAAATGGAAGATATGTTTTCATATGAAAATCCTTCAATAAACTGAGTTGAAATTTTGGCAAAGACACATAAGTAAGTTGATAGCCAGACTCGGTTGGCTATTGTAATCAGGAACACTGGTAGACTCAGATAATATTTGGAAAGCACTATATGGATTTTTAAATTACTTTTGTAGCTTTCAAGTTATGCTTAATATCTTTTTTGTTATTGGATTTTTAAATATTTTACACACTGGTACCCTAACTCCTAATCCTCCATGTGTAGTTTCTCAGAATTCATTCCATTCTTCCTTTTGCCTGAGTCTAAACAAGGTGGAAGGCACAGACAGTACAGAAACTGCCTATACACACACAAACATATTGCCATAAATTGAATTATAGAAGAAAAGAAAGGAAAGGGAAGGACAAATTATTACCCTCATTGGTATTTTAAGATTATAATGCCAGACCAAGCCTGATGGTGCATACCTGTAATCCCAGTGACTGGGGAGGCTGAGGCAGGAGGATCGCTAAGTTCCAGGCCAGCCTCAGCAGTTTAGCAAGGTCCTATGCAAATTAGTAAGACCTGTCTCAAAATTAAAAATAAAAAGGGCTCCGGATATAACTCAGTGGTTAAGCATCTTTGGGTTCAATTCCCCAGTACAAAAAAAAAAAAGAGAAAAGAAAAGAGAAGAAAAATTGTAATTCCAGGCTCATGAAATAAAGTATGGTTTACACTGAACACAGTGCCTGTCTCAAAGTGAATGAGGCAATGATAAAGTTCCACTGTCAGGTTTTTCTCTCTCTTTAGGTGTAGTTGGGAGCCTTCACTTGTCTCCCACCTACCTACCTACCTACCTTTCTCTCTCTCTCTCTCTCTCTCTCTCTCTCTCTTCCTTCCTCCCTCCCTCCCTCTCCCTCTCTTTCTCTCTTTCTCTCTTTCTTTCTTTCTTCCTCTCCCTCTCCTCTCCTCCCTCCCTCCCTCCCTCCCTTTCTCCCTCCCTTCCTCCCTCCCTCCCTCCCTTTCTCCCTCCCTCCCTCCCTTTCTCCCTCCCTTTCTCCCTCCCTTCCTCCCTCCCTTCCTTCCCTCCCTCAGGAGCACTTAACCATTGAGCCACATCCCTTGCTGATTTGCTTAGGGCCCTGCTAGGTTGCTGAGGCTGGCCTCTAATTTACTGTCTTCCTGCCTCAGCCTCTCAGTTTGTTGGGATTACAGATGTGTGCCACCACAACTGGCCCACCTTGTAATTTTGTTTGTTTAGAAAGGGATGTTTGAGATGGACAAAAGAAAGTTGCTGTTAATAAAATTTTCAGAGTGAAACTGTCTCAAGGTAATCCCATGAAGATAAATAAAAGATTAGAAATGCAAAATTTTGAAACCACTGGGAAATAAATTTGCATTTTAGTGACTTTTTGTTGGTACTTATTTTGAGAGAACCTAATGACTTCCATACCCATTAAAATAAAAAACAAAGTAAATTACATTTACATTAATTAGGATGTATCAATATGCCCGATGGTATATACCTATAATTCCATCTCTTGGGGAGGTTGAGGCAGGAGAATCACAAGCCCTTCCTGGGCAACTTAGTAAGATTCTGTTTCAAAATTTAAGAAAAAATAAAATTATAGGGCTGAGGATAGAGTTCAGTGGTAGAGTGTCCCTGGGTTCAATCTCTAGAAACACACACCCACAAGGAGAAAAAGAAAAGGGGAGAAAAAGATATATCAGTGAGGTAAGAAGTTGTATTGTCTATATTGGGTTACTTATGAACAAAGAGAACTAGGGAAAATATTTTAAGAGGAAGAAAATAAAACATATTCCAAATATGAGGAAAGAAAACTGAGGCAGAGGAATTAGGAACTGAATAGCATCTGTCACACTAGGTAATATTAATTGTTTTTGTGGCCAGTTTTTGAAATTTTCCTTGATTTTTGATTCCATTTTTTTTTTTTTTTTTTTTTGTTGTTGTTGTTTTTGTGGTACTGGGGAGTGAATCCAGTGGTGCTTTACCACTGAGCCACATCCTCAGCCCTTTTTATTCTTTATTAAATAAATAAAGATCCTGAGACAGGATCTTGCTAAATTGTTTAGTGCATCACTAAGTTCTGAGGCTGAATTTGAATTTGCAGTCCCTCAGCCTCCCTAGCCTCCTGGATTTCAGGCATGTGCCATCGCACCTGGCTGTTAAGGATCTTCAAAATAACCGTAACTATTTTGCAGGCTATAAGGAGAAAGGTGACATCTGAAATGTGTGGAACATGGACCTTAAAGGATCTAGCATAAACACATACTGCACTTAATTCATATGGAATTGGGATGGGGGAAAAATTATGTGATAAGAGAAGAGCGTGAACACTTAGATGATTTGGATAGAAAACTTTATAAAGACAAGGAACAGGTTAGCTTTGGCAAAGAGGAAAACTTCCAACATCTCCCGGCAGCCATATATAGTTGTACAGTTATGTACTCCCTCAACTCATCCTGTATTTTTGGAAAAAGAAGGATTTGTCTTTCTCTGACATTTTTCTGTTCACATTATGTAATTGGAAATTAATCACTTTAAGTTGAAACTTACCTGTTGGAATAAAATAATTTATGGAATTCACAACAACTCAAATTGTTTCACTACATTACTCTTAGAAATTTTGGATTATAGGGCTGGGGTTGTGGCTCAGTGGTAGAGTGCTCACCTAGCATAAAAAAACAAACAAAGGTATCGTGTCCAACTACAACTTAAAAAAAATCTATATCTATCTATCTATCTATCTATATATATATTGGGTTACTTGATTAACCACAATTACAACTCCTTAGATGCATAGTATCCTCAGATTTCAGAAATTCTTTTCTGAATGAGAGAAACAAAACAACCCACCCAGGAACAAATTGTTTTTTTGGCTGGCAGAGCAACTCTTAGCATACGTTAATCAAACTAAGAACCAGAACTAATCCAAGATTTGGAGTTTTCTTAGCTCTGCTAATTATGTTTATTATTTTGCTTGTATTTTCATTTTTCCTGTTCTCTCAAGTGATTAAAATTTTTTTGTCTTCTTTGAAAAGATCCTATTATTTTGTTTTAGAAAGGATATGTTACAACTAATAAAGTTTTGTAATCCTGTGGTGGCTATGGAAATGTACCATTTAGCTCTCCTGCTAATAGGAGGGAGGCATAGTTGACTGACAGCCCCAGCTGTGGCCCCTTTAGGTCCACCACCTCATCCCTCCTTCCTGTTACTGTGGATTGAACCCAGGAGCATTCTACCACTGAACTATATCCCCGACTCTTTTTATTTCTTATTTTGAGACAGGATCTTGCCATGTTTCCCAAGGTGGTCTCGAACTTGTGATCTTCCTGCATCAGTCCTTTGAGTAGCTAGGGTTATAGGCATATGCCAAAGCTAGCTCCACATCTTCATTCTTGCTGAGGTCACCCTGGTTGTGGCTCTTCTTAAGCCAGTGATTAAGTATGATAGGGTAATATTGTAGGCCCATGCATAAGGGACACGGGATTCCTCTAATGGGCGGAGTATTGTTTATCTATTGCTACTAAGAAATTATCTAAAACAAGCAGTTAATCTCACACAGTGGTCAGGAATCTGGGAGTGGCACTGGGAATCAAACACAGGGCCTTAGGCATGTTAGGCAAGTGCTCTACCACCAAGCTGTATCCTGAGACCTGCTAGGCTTTTAAAAACATAATTCCCACAATGGATTGATAGATATAGCAAATAAAAATACATGAGGAGCTGGGGGTATATAGCTGGATGGTAGAGGGCTTGCTTTGAGCGTAGGAGTCCCTGTGTTTGGTCTCTAGCACACACACACAAAGATAGAAAAATATTTGGAATGTACGTTTAGTAAAAACTATTCATTGTTTTTCTGAAATACAACTGGATATCCTGTATTTCTTTCTGTCTCCATCTTGTTATGTTGTCCAGGGTAACCTTGAACTCTTAGGCTCAAGCAATCTTCCTGCTTTAGCCTCCTGACTAGCTGGGACTGCAGGCCCATCCCCCCACACCCAGTAGGACTTCCTATACTTTAGTAGCCCTACTCCCATCCTCCTGGGATCACTTTGTCTTCTCTGTGCTCTTATGGCACCTTGTGCTATTCTGTTTGTGCATTTACTGCATTGCATTTATTTTTTATTTTTTAAAATTTATATATGACAGCGGAATGCATTACAATTCTTATTACACATATAGAACACAATTTTTCATATCTCTGGTTGTATACATAGTATATTCACACCAATTCGTGCCTTTATACCCGTACTTTGGATAATAATGATCATCACATTCCGCCATCATTAATTACCCCATGCCCCCTCCCTTCCCCTCCAACCCCTTTGCCCTATCTAGAGTTCGTCTATTCCTCCCATGCTCCCGCTTTCTATCCCACTATGGATTAGCCTCCTTAAATCAGAGAAGGCATTCAACATTTGGTTTTTTGGGATTGGCTAACTTCACTTAGCATTATCTTCTGTAACTCCATCCATTTACCTGCAAATGCCATGAATTTATTCTCTCTTATTGCTGAGTAATATTCCATTGTGTATATATGCCACATTTTTTTATCTATTCATCTATTGAAAGGCATCTAGGTTGACTCCACAGTTTAGGTATTGTGAATTGTGCTGCTATTATACATCGATGTGGCTGTGTCCCTGTAGTATGCTATTTGTGCATATTGCATATCGTAGTATATACTGCATTGCATTTTAATTCCCTAGTTAGTTATACCTTCCCACTGAAATGAAACCTCCCTATGGGAATAAACTGGGTCGTGTTTTCCTTTATTCACTATTATGTCTACAGTGCCAAGTTTCATGTTTGTCCTTTAGCAGGTACTCAGCAAATATATGTGAGTTATTCAAAGAATGAGAAAATTTTATTTTACAATTGCAAGCACTTTTACTCCTCCAGCTTTTCTTTGTCTTCCTCCTCCTCATGATGAAGCTCAGAGCAATGCTAATATGAAGAAAGGGCTAGGAGTTTGAGGTTTCAAAAACTGGCTTTTAGAACTTGACTTTTCCCTTCTAATAGGTAGAGGTAACATCTGTTTCCTACCTTGGAACCCCTCTCCCCCACCTCCCAAAAAAGGGAAGAAAGAAATTAAGCCTATTATGTTTCAAGCACTGTGCTAGTTTTAGCAGTCAGATGTTGTTCTTTATGTAGTAGTCATAGACCTCTTTTTGTTTTTGTGGTTCAAGCACTCTACCACAGAGCTCCACCTCCAGCCTGTAATAGGTCTGTGTGGTTGTTTATTTATTTGTTTGTTTGTACTGGGGATTGAACCCAGGGGCACTTTACCACTGAGCTACATCCCCAGCCCTTTTTATTTTTTATTTTGGGTCTTACTGAGTTGCTCAGGGCCTCCCTAAATTGCTGAGGCTGGCTTTGAACTTTTGATCCTCTTACCTCCGTCTCCCACACTGCTGGGAGCCACCATGCCTGGCTGTAAAAGGTTTTAAATAGTATTAGGGACGTGGAATCAAAATAGCCCTGAGTTTAAATCTTTTTTTTTTTAGTTGTTGATGGACCTTTATTTTTAAAATTTATTTAATTATATGTGGTGCTGAGGATCGAATCCAGTGCCTCACACATGCTCTGCAAGCACTCTGCCACTGAGCCACAACCCCAGCCTGTGAATTTGAATCTTATTCTTACTACATACTAAAGGTGACTGCTTGGGCAAAGTATTTAATCATATTTTAGAATGTCACTTTTCTCATCTCTAGAACAGAAATAATCATGTGGTCTCATAAGGGATATTATTAGGATTAAATGGAAAGTAATGGTTCTGCATAGCAGTGTGTCTGTTTTGGGCACACGTGAGTACATAGCAAATCCCTAATGAAACTTTGTGGGCCTGCCATAATGCAATTCCTTGAATGATTTTGGCTTTTTCTTACAGCCATTGACAATTTCTCCAATTATAGATTCTCAGCCAAGCACATATGCCAGGTGTCTGAAGCAGTAGTTTCTCCCTTACTGAGTTGGATTCCTGTGGCAACAACTTAGCAGTAGAGCAAAACTTAGTTGTTTATGAATCTAAAACACTCAGTTTCCTCAACAAAGATGAATAATTCAATGCTTGTAGTATCCCATTCCTGATGACAGTAGACCGCACTGAAGAATCAAAAAGGGGTATTTTTTTTTTTTTTTTGCCACAAACCAGTTTTCTCTGTAGTAACACTTTTGATATCTCCTTAAAATCCAAAGGAGCATAAGGCTCATGAGGCCCCACTTTCTTTTTTTTCCCCAATATTTTTTTAGTTGTGATGGACACAGTGCCTTTTATTTTATTTATTTATTTTTATGTGGTACTGAGGATCGAACCTAGTGCTCACACATGAGACGAATGCTGTACCACTGAGCCACAACTTCAGTCCCTGGCCCCTCTTTCTAAATCTGTGATTCTAAAAATCATGTTCAAGTATGACTTTTGGCTCTTTACTTCTCAGAAGGATTCTTTCTTTCTTTTTAGCTATGTACTTCTTTTTTATTAGTTACATATGATAATATAATGTATTTTGACATATTATTTATTTATATATATATATATATATATGGAATATAATTTCTCCTTCTTCTGGTTGTACATGATGTGGAATTATATTGGTTGTGTAATCGTAATGCACATAGAATAGTAATGTCTGATTCATTCTGCTCTTTCTTATTCCCATTCTTCTTCCCTTCTCTTCATTCCTTTTGTCTAATCCAAAGTACTTCTATTCTTCTCTCACCACCCCTGCATTTTGAATTAGCATCCAAGGTTTCTTTTTATCTTGTAGGTTTTGTTGTTTTTATGGGGGGGATGGGGGGAGCTGGATATTGACCATAGGGCCTTGCACATGTAAAATACATGCTTTACCACTGACCTTCTCAGGAGGTTTCTGTCCTTAGTGGCCTCACTTGTATCAGGATGACTGGTTGTACCACACTTTACTCCATGCTTTTCTATTAATTAGAATAAGGAAAGCAAATTTCATATATGTTAAATTACTTACTACAGATCATTCAAGTAGTCAGCTGGGATTTGGATGCAGGTATCCTGACTCGATTGCAATATGTACTCCACATTCCATTTTTGTTACTGAATGAGAATTATTAAACCTGTGCCTTGGTATTCAATTGTGAGTTGTTAGTACTATGAAGTGCTATCCAGATACAAGTTAATCTCTATGGCAGAGAGTTTGTAATTGATTAGAAAGATGTGATATATACATAAAGATGTGATATATACATAAATAAAAAAGACAGTGTGTGCCAATGATTCATAAAGCCCATAATCAACTTGAGACCTGTAGAATACTTGGGATAGTTAGTTAATGTCGTTTATGTCTGGATTCTTATTCTTAGCTTAATGCTTTTGAGATTTATTCATGTTGCATTCAGGACTTCTTTTCTATTGCTAAATAGTATTTCATTGTGTGGTGTACCACAAATGTTTTATCCATTCATGGGTTGGTGAACATTTGGGATGTTTCCAGTTGAGGACATTATGAATTAAGCTACTGTGGACATTTAAATCCAAATTTGTGTGTTGACGTAAGTTTTCATTTTTCTAAGGTAAATACCCAGAAGTGGAATTGCTGGGTCACATGGTAAGTGTATGTTTAACTTTGTAAGAAATTGCCAAACGTGTTTCCCAAAGTATCTGTGTAATTTGGTATTCCCACCAGCAGTGGTCTAGTTGCCCTTGCCAGTATTTGGCATGCACAAGAATTTTGTTGTTGTTGGGTTATTTAGTTTTGTTTTCATTCTAGCTATTCAGGTAAATTTGTGTGCTCTCTCAGTGTGGTTTTAATTTGCACTTCTCTAATGACTGATGATATTATGAATTTTTGCACGTGCTTCTGTGCTATTAGCGTATCTTCTTTGATTAAGTAGCTATTTAAATCTTTTGTCCATTTTTTTTAAAGTCTTATTGTTTCATTCTGGATATGATTTCTTTATCATGTATATATTTTACAAATGTTTTCTACCACACTGGTTTGTCTGTCTGCCTCTTTCTTTTCTTTCTTTTATTAGGGATTGAACCCAGGTGCCCTTTGTCACTGAGCTACATCCACAGCCCTTTTGATTTTATTTTAAGACAGGGTCTTGCTTGCTAAATTGCCCAAGCTGGTCCTAACTTGTGATCCTCCTGCCTCAGCCTACTGAGTCACTGGGATAATAGACATATACCATTTCACCCGATTTTTATTTTGTTGTTGTTTGTTTATGGTGCTGGGGATTGAACTAGGGCCTTGTGCATGCAAGGCAAGTACTCTACCAACTGAGCTATATATCTCCAGCCCTATTTTTATTTTTTTAAGTACAAATTTCAAAAAATCAGATGTTTTATATTTTGATATTTTGATGTGCAGCTTATCAGATAAGAAAGATAATTTGGTGGTGCTGGGATTCTGGCTCAGTGGCAGAGTACTTGCTTAGCATGCACAAAGTACTATATTTGATCCCAAGCCCTGCCCCTCCCTGCCAAAAAAAGAAAGAAAATATAGTTTGGGCTTGTGTCTCGTGTAAGAAATCTTTTCCTAAGCAAAAATACCAGTTTTTATCTCTGTTTTCCTCTGGAAACTTTAGTTTTAGCTCTTAAGTTTGTGATGAGGTTTTTTTTTTGGCCATACTAGGGATGGAACCTGGGGACAAGGTCTTAATGAATTGCCAAGGCTTGCCTTGAGTTTGTGATCCTCCTTCCAGCTCTCGCCAGAGGCTGAGATTACAGGTGTGCACTGCCATGCCTGGCCAAATATGTGATAAGTTTAGAGTTAATTTTTTTATGTGGAGTGACAGAAGAGGTGAGGATTACCTTTTTTTTTTTTTTTTGCATATAAATATCTAATTATCCCAGTATCATTTGAGGAAAATATTACTTTTTCCTATAGAATTGCTTTGTATTTTTGCCAGATATCAGTTGGATATAATTGAAAGTCTGATTTTAGATTCTGTTTGTTTTGTTAATCCATATGTGTATCTTTGTGCCAGTACCACACTGTCTTAATATACAACAGTTATATTATTATATATTAAGACATTCTATACTGTACCACACTGGTTACTGCAGCTCAGTGGTTTTCATTGAAGGGCATCTTTGCCACCTAGAGATGCTTGGCAATGTTTGAAATCACTTTTTTGGGGTAGGGTAATGAGGATTGAACTCAGGGGCACTCGACCACTGAGCCACATTCCCAGCCCTATTTTATATTTTATTTAGAGTCAGGGTCTCACTGAGTTGCTTAGTGAGACCCTGTGAGTAGCTCACTTTTGCTGAGCCTGGCTTTAAACTCAGAAATCTTCCTGCCTCAACCTCCTGAGCTGCTGGAATTATAGGCAAGCAACACTGTGCTGGGCTTGAAATCATGTTTGATTTTTATAATTTGAGGGTGGGGCAGTTGTCCCTGATAGAGGTTGAAGCCAGGGATGCTGCTAAACATCCTACACAGTGCACACAGGACCATTTCCTATAACAAATATTAGCTATCCAAAATGTAAGTAGTGCTGTAGCTTTATTTACATTTGAAAACGTTGTCTTGAAATCAGGAAGTATAATTCCTCCAATTTAATTCTTTTTCAAATTTGTTTTGGCTATTCTAGGTCCTTTGAATTTTTATATAAATTCTAGAATCAGCTTATAAATTTCTACTAAAACATCTGGTAAGATTTTTAATGGGCTGGTCACAAGGTGTGTCTGTAATCACAGCTACTGGGGAGGTTGAGACAGGGTGATCACAAATTCAAAATCCTGTCTCACAATGAAATTTTTAAAAACCTGCTGGAGATATAGCTCAGTGATAGAACACTTGCCTAGCATGTGCAAGAATCTAGGTTCAATCCCTAGCACTAAAGAAAAAAAAATTAATTTTGTTGATCTATAGTTAAATTTGGGAAGAATTGATATCTTGACAAAATTGAATCTTGTGGTCATGAGCATGTTTTATCCCTTAATTAATTTAAGTCTTCCATAGTTTTTTTCAGCAATGTATTGCAGTTTTTATTATATAGGTCTTACACACACTTTGTAAAATTTGTCCCTAACCATTTATTATTTTGATGCTATTGTATATTATGTATTTTATTTTAATTTTAATTTCTGGTGATTTTAGATGGTAGAATATAGAAATACAGTGGATATTTGTATATTGAACTTGTTGCCTGTGGCTTTGCTAATAAATTCACTAGTAGTAAATTTTTATAAATGCCATAGGATTTCTCACACAGCCAATATTTTCTCTGTGTTTATAAAGATAATTTTACTTATTCTTTTTAAATTTTATATGTTAATTCTTTTTCTTGATTCATTGTGTTGATTAAGACTTCTAGTTCATTGTTGAAGTATTGAAAGTAGACATGGTTATCTTGTTTCTGATTTTCTTTTGTACTTGTGATTGAACTCAGGGGCACTTTACCACTGAACTACATCTCCTGTCCTTTTTATTTTTTCATTTTGAGACAGGGTCTTGCTAAGTTGCTAAGAGTGGTTTCAAACTTGGAATTTTCCTGCCACAGCTGGGATTATAGGCATGTGCCACTGTACCTAGCTAAAGATTCCTGATTTTAGGGGGAAAACACAGTTTTTTAACCATAAGTATGATTTTTAGCTGTAAGTTTTCCTGTAGTTGTCTTTTAGCACATTCAGGAGATTTCTATCTGTTCCTTGCCTCCTGAGAGTTACTATTATGAATAGCTTTTGAATTTTTAAAAATACCTCATTTGTACCTATTAATGATAGTTTTGCTTTTTTAAAAAATTCTACAGATGTGGTGAATTGCATTGATCTTTAATGTTAAACCAACCTTGCATTCCATGTAGATAAGACATTTATATATATTGTCCTTTCTGTTTTTTCCCTCTCCTCCTCAGTCCTGGGAATTGAACCCAGGGTACTCTACCCAGCCCTTTATTATTTTAATTTTTAGAGAGGATCTTGCAAAGTTGCTGAGGCTGGCCATTAATTTGTAATCATCCCACCTCAGCCTCTGAAATCATTGAATTACAAGCATGTGCTACTATGCCTGGCCTTTTTTACATGTTTGAATTCAATATGCTAAATTTTTGTTTAGCATTTTGTGATTTTTCATGTAAGATATTGTTGCAGTTTTTTTAAATAATATTGTTTTTGTTCTTTTTCTAAGAAAAAAATATTTTGACTTTAGTTGCTATCTTGTTTTACATTACCACTTTCAAAGTTAACACTTTATAAGTCTGTTTTGTTTTGTATTTTTAGTTCTGTTTGCCAGGAAATATGCTAAGTTCATCATTTTATATTACCCTCACCACCTCCTTGCAAGATAGGTACTGTTATCATGCTCATTTAGGGATGAGAATACTAAGGTACAAAATAGTTAATAAACTTTCCAAAGTTCTAGATGTTCCATTCAAGTCTTTCAAACCAGAGATTAATCATATAAACACACTGCTCTATATTCATATATTTTTCTAGAAATCTTTCAGTAACATGAAACAATATTGACAAAACCATAAGAAATTTAAAAAGTTATTTATCTACTAATCTAAAACTACCTCTTTAATGCTAATCTATCCCAATAATCTATGTTCTTATTTTTCATTTTATTTTGAGGGTGTCTCTGACAGTTGGCATATTAGCTAAGCAATTTATAAACTTTATGAAGCACACTTTTTGTGGATTAACTTTAATATTTCTAATTCATTGCTTTCATACTCAGAAGTTTACTTTCATAAGTTTAAATCTTACATCTATTGAATGTTGATCTGGATTAGAGCTTCCTTGAGAAAAAGTGTTCTTTTAGTCTTTAATATCCTCTATTCAATATACTCAGTAATATAAGCAAGCATATTATATTTATATCTTATTATAGTGTGACTGAAGAACAGGGAAAGCAAAAGTAGATGGAGTCGGGGAGATGGTGGAATGAGACAGACATTATTACCCTATGTATGGGAATGATTGTACGAATGGTGTGACTCTAATTTATGTACAACCAGAGAAATGAAAAATTGTACTCCAATTGTGAAAATAAGTAAACAAAAAAAATGGAATACAAGTGCAAAAAAAAAGTTGATGAAAAGGTGTCTTCTACTTATTAACTATTCCCATGTTGCACATATACTAGATTATTATAGACATTTTGGCCTCAAAAATTCCACTGTGGGAAGCCTGAGTTTAGCTGGTTAGCATGTGGGACCCAGTTTAAACTCTACTATCCCATGGTCAAATCTGTGAAAACACAGAGAATCAAAGTAAGAAATAGAATGAAAACTAACAATCCAAATTAATGTGCACCAGGCCTCAGAAGAAATTTCCATGAGTCAAAGTAAAGATAGATTCCTAAGATAGAATGACAAGGACAGTCAAGAAAAAGGTTAATCTCTACTTCATACTTATAAGCTTAAGGAAGTTAAGTCTTGGCTAACCAGCCTTGCAGCTACCCCAGATGTTGCAACTGCTTTCTTCAACATCCAGGTCTCTTTTTCTTCCTTACATCTCTCTTATCATTATTACCTCTCTACTTCCTTTGGTGACCACAGTCATGTAAAGGCAATGGTAGAAGTAGATTATGGTGCATTTCCAGATGGAAAGATACTGGTAACAAGAAGGTACAGAGAGAAGAAAATTCATGGGAATGGTATGCATTTTTTAGCCTTATCTTCGTTTGTTTTGTGTTGCTATCACAAAATACCTGAGGCTAGTTACTTTATATATTAATTATGGAGGATGGAAATCCAAGATTGGGTGGTCTCATCTGGTTGGCCATTGGTAAGGGACTTCTAGCTGCAGTCACAGTGTGGCAATGGCATCATGGCAGGAGTATAAGCAGAAGACAGGTTACATGGCAAGACAGGATGACAGGGAATGGGGAAGGCCAGATTTGCTCCTTTTATAACAATACATGTCTTGGAAACTCACAAAGATACTAGATTCAATATAGTATTAAAATAGAACATTTTGAGGAGAATTAATATCTTTAAGCATATACTCTAAGCATCTGGGGAAGGGTTAAAAGGCTTCTAGAGAGGTATAAATAAAAGTAATTTCAGATTTTCTGCTGCACTATTAAATGGTTAAAAATGAACAGTATTTATCGTGTTATTAGGAGAAAGAAAATGTTTGCAGTATTGTTTTTCTAAAGGCAAAATAATAGAACATAGTGTTAAAGAGTAGTAAAAATAATAAAGACTGACAGAATATAAGACCATTTGGGGCTGGAGTTGTAGCTCAGTGGTAGACTACTCACCTCATACATGTGAGACACTGGGTGTGATCCCTAGCACCACATCTATAACACACTCCCACATACATTTTTTTAAAAATAATATAAGACTATCTTACTAGTAATTGAAATAAAATGATTATGTAAACATATAAGTTTACAAGATAGAGGGCTGGGGTGTAGCTCATGGGTTGAGTTCTGGCCTAGCATGCAGGAGCCCCTGATTCACTGACCAGTAATGCATATATTATACACATGCACAGAGGGTAGAGACACAGATTATATTAAAAAACCATATCTAATCAGGTTTGGTAATTCATACCTGTAATCTCAGCTACATGAGAGAGGCAGGAGGATTGCAGGTTCAAGGCTAGCCTGGGCAACTTAGTAACACCCGGTCTCAGAAAAACAAACAAACAAACAAAAAAACATTGAGACTGTAACTCAGTGGCAGAGCACCCCTGGATTCAATCCCCAGTACCACAAAGCACAACAAAACAAAAAACAAAATCTAATCTAGGATTCCTATTGCCTGATTTTGAGGCTTACTATTAGCTACAGTAATCAAGATGAGCTACACCCCCAGCTCTTTTTATATTTTATTTAGAGATAGGGTCCTACTGAGTTGCTTAGCGCCTAAGTTGCTGATGCTGGCTTTGAACCTGTGATCCTCCTGCCTCAGCCTCCCTGGAGCCACTGGGATTACAGATGTGAGCCACCGCGCCTGGCTTCTCCATCACTTCTGACCTTAATTGCAAGTTCAGAGGTTTCCAGAACTATTCTTAGTTTCAATAATTCATTAGAAAGGCTACCAGAACGCATTGAGAGGTGTTTTACTCATGGTTAACAGTTTATTACAGCTGAAGGATGAGGAGTAAAATCCATCAAGAGAAAACGCACAGAGTTCAGGAAAGACCCACAGTGCATTTTTAGTATTTCAGTTTAAAAGTCTCAGTAATATTGAAGAGTGATTAAAGTTAGAAAAAATTTGTCTTCCTGTCTAATGATTAGAGAGATGATAGAATAGTTACTTTAAAGCCCCTTTCTTTATCTCTGACATCTGGATCATATATGAGTCTGGTTCTAATGATTGCCTTATTTCTTGATAAAGACTCCCACCTTTGTTTGTGTTTGTAATTTTTAATTTAATACCAGATGTCATGTATAAAAGGACAGTAGTGACAGGTAGATGGTGTTTGTGCCTGGAAATGGATGTACCTCCTCTGTCAGGCCATTGTTGTGTCAATCAAATGGAGTTGAGGTGGGTTTGGATTTGGACATTGCTGGGATTACCTTCTAGGTACCTCAGTGTTGTTATCTTGATTTGGCCTGTGTACTTTGGGCTTTCTCAGTCCCTCCTTGCCTCTATCACAGACAGGGACTCCCTTTCCACGTTTCAGCCCCTCTGCTGGTGGTTGGTTGGTAGTGCTTGTATCTCAGTGCTGTGCTCCTGGTGGCCTCACAGGTGGCTCTCTGCTGTCCTGGTCTAGTGTTGCTCTTAGTCCCTGTGCATCTGGGCCTCTGGGCTTTGCCCTTTCCTAAGCAACAGCAAACCTATCTTTGGTATCAGCCTGGAATCCTGGGCCACTGAGGTTTCTCATGCTTCTTGCAAACAGGATTTTGGCTTCTACCCCTAGCAGCAGTGGGGAATGTTCCCTCAGTGTGGGAGATTTTCCTGTCCTTTCACCAGTGACCAAGGGTTCTCCTTCAAGCCTTCCCCCAGAAAATGGGGATTTTTTTGACTGAGAATTGGGTGTCAGATTTGCTACTTGCTGCCTGTGATTTATGACTGACTTTATAAGATGGAGGGATCTACGGCAGTGGGTGGGGCTTTGTGCCAGTAGCAGCTGATCACTCCACCCACACACCGTACCTCTATGGGGCCCTCTCTTCATTTTCCTGCTGTTCCTAATATTTCTAATCTGTGAGCATTTGATAGTGGTTACAGTGGCTTCCTTTGCTTCTGGAGCTCCTGGTTATTCCAAATTGTCATGCTAACCACATGTGGCCTCAAAGAACACTTGCCTTGGGGCTTGTGACTGGGAATTGAATTTTAACTTTTATTTAATTTTAATCAATTTAAACTTAATAGCTGCATATGGATAAGGCCTCCATTTGGGATAGCATAGCTCTAGACATTGGGTGACCATCAGAGGTTGTATTTCTCATTTCTTTTATTTTTAGGGTAGAAGAATGATATGTGTTGAAAAAAATTGGAAACAGTGGGAACATTGGAGAATGAGCATTAGCTAAGAAGAAAATTAGTTTCTGTTCTGAATGTCAGTGCTCCTTTAACAAGGTCAGGGAACATATGAGGAGGTGCTGGTTTGGGAATGAAGACAAGAATTTGAATACTGAAGAAGTCAAGTTGAGATTATGGGGTGTGCAGACAGAAATGACCAATAGGCAATTGTAAATAAGAATTTAGAGCAGAACAGAACAGAAAATGACAGGGCTAGCTAGATGTATAATTTTTTTTAGTCATCCACATAGAAGAATAAAGCTATAGAAATCATTATCTTCCAAAGAGGCTGTGTAAGTCTTGGAAGAAAAAATTGTTGTGTTAGTCAGCTTTCTGTTATTATAACAAATACCTGAGATAAGTGAACTTCAGAAGAGGAAAGGTTTGTGTGGCTCACAGTTTTGGAGATTAATGATCATTAGTCCTATTGCTTTGGGCCTGTGGTGACCCAGTACACCATGGTGGGATCATGTGGTGGAGGAGACCTATTCACTTCATGCCTGGGCATGGAAAGAGAGACTGGGATCCCTCAGTCCCCTTCCAGGGCACATTCTCAGTAACCTAAAACCTCCCACTAGGCTGCATATCTTAAAAGTTTTATCACTTGGTATGTTTATGGACTGGAAACCAAGCCTTTGGATAGCATTCCAGATTCAACAATAGCAAACTTCAGACAGAACCTTGAAAAAACATCTATTTGTATTTAAAGGTTAAAAATAGGAAGAAGAGCAAACAAAGCTGAAGCTGTTTACTATGCAGTATTTTTAAGAAATAGTATATACCTGTGCAAGTGCTAGCAGGAGCCCTTTGCTGTAGGTTTTGTACTTGTCAAGAAGATGAATCCTTTTACTTGAACATGTAGGTATAGACACAGAACAGCTAATTTCCACTCAACATCATATTGGTCTTGTAGATAGCTGATATTGGCTAAATAAAACTATCATTATGTTATCATAGTGTCATTTCTGCCTATAGAATCATAAATGTTTTGCTCATGGTGGTGAATATTTGATCAGTAAGTTTCAGACTAAAGAGAATGCTGGTCCCTTTTTGGTATTTTCTAATTAACCAACCAGTAGTTGTAATTAATAGCATATTTGAATGGATTTTCTTTATATGATTAAGTGAAAATTGTTTGAGAGGATCTAGATAAGATATACTTTATTATGACAATGGGAAGTCCTGTGCATTTCCCATACTGTGTCATACACTTGTAAAGGAAAATAAAAGGTCATGATTATGTTGCCTGCCGAGAAAAGCAGTAGATTGAAGGGCAGGGAGAGTCAACACTGGGACTGGAGAAGGCACTGGGATGGAAGGCAAGCAGGAAGAGGGATTGTGGAGCAATAGAGGTAGGTTGAAGGTCATACCTGTAATAGCAGATCACGTGCTGCTTAGTTCAGTGCCTGATATATAACATGTGGTCAGTGAGCATTTGTTGAAGGGAAGAATGGGAGAAGGAAAATTGTTCCTTCAGGAACAGTGGAATCCTGCTTTGGCCCAACTTATTCATTGCTTGACCTAAATTATCTCATGTCTTCCTGAACTTGGGTTGCTGTTAGGTTTATTATTAAAATATATACCAGGTAGTTTATATTTGAACTTATAATCACTAGAGGGGAAGGGCATGAGGAGGGATGAGGATGGTTTGTAATTTAGAGTGTAATTTTCTTTTGAGAATATAACAAGTATAGATGTAACCACATCTAATTCCTGAACACTCTGGCCTTGGGTGCTACAGGCCAGCACTTCTGGATGATCTGACAGATTAGAGATGTGCACTTATTTTCTTTGTTAAAAGAAAAAAAAATCATCTGGCGAAATTACTACGAATGGTGGGGAATTTAGAAATATTTCTAGACTGTAAATGGGTAAAAATATGTAATATTTTAATACACAAACTGATAAGATTCTATAAAATTTCCAAGTTGTTTCTTCTTCTTTTCTTTCTCCTTCCTCCTCATTCTTCTACTTTGCCCCCCAACCCCAAATTCTTCTAGGGCTGGGATTGTGGCACAGAGGTAGAGTGCTCACCTAGCATGTGTGAGGCACTGGGTTCAATCCTCAGCATCCCATGAAATAAAGATATTGTATCTACCTATAACTAAAAGATAAATATTTTTTTAAAAGCCCTTCTAAAATCTGATTGTCCACAAAAACTTAGTTTAAAAATCTTAATTGAATTCTTTATTCAAATATTATAGTGGACTCACATCTGATAGTGAAAATAAATGTTTTAGAATATGACAAGATATAAGGCTCTGAAGGGTTTATTTTCAATTTTGTTTAAACTAACGTGTTTCCAACTCAATTTACATATTTTTTCTTGTTTTCCTCTTCTTACAACTCAATTTAATTTACACCCTGCACACATGTTGTCAGTGTTTCTGTTTGCATATAAGTGTAATATATGTTAACCAAGGAAAAGGTAGAGGAGAAACCTTTCATATCTTTCCTTCACTGTGGATTTGAGTGTCTAACTGGTGCTGTTTTAGACACTGGGGATACAACACTGACAAAGCATAAAACACTTGCTTGCCTTCCTGGAACTACTGTGGAGACACACTTTGAAAAGGGAATATTTTAGTTTAGTTGGTAACTAGTCAAAGAAGGAAAACTACCTTCATCATCTACGATAGTTGTACTCACTGGAAACTCAGATATAAGCTAATAAGCTCACTGAAGACAGGGATTTTTGTCTGCTATGTCCAGTACTATATCACCAAGTCCCAAAACAGTGCTTGGCTTGTACAAAGTATTCAGTAAATAACATGTTGTGAATTGAGGTGTTTATTGTTATGAATTTGTGAAATCATGGCTATGTACTTTGGTGGGTTATTTTTTACATCTAACTAGTTGAAAATTTTATTATTTCAGTTGCCTTGTTTTCAGTGTTGTCTAGTTTTTGTTTTTACTTGTGCTACATACCAGGATGCAGGAAAAACTTACTAGTATTTGATAATCAGTGATATGTTTATTTGACATTGCAAAGAATAGATTTGGAAAGGAACTTAAAAGATCTTCTTTTATTCACCTTTATGCCTAGGAAAACTGAATAAGATGATTAGATATGTAATCTTAATTAATCATTTAAAAAAACTAGGACAACATAATTACATTCCCTCTGGAGAAAATGGGAAAAGGTACTTAACCCTAAAGGGAGATATAAAGGGACTAATCGGAAAATTTTAAACTTCTAACTGTGTGGGAAAAATGGAAAAAAAAAAAAATAGAGCACAACTAAGCTGCTCTTTGTTGATATCAGAAATGGGCCTGTCATTCACTTTGGCGTTGAAGCATGGCCTCCTATCTCAGGGGGCAGGACCAGGACTTTTTTTTTTTTTTCTTTCCCAAGAGCTGGGCAGTCATTATAGGTTCAAAAAGCCCCAACTAGTTTTTCAAGAGTTTCTCCTCCTGTTTTCCCTGAAACTCGTGGTGCTTTTTTGCTCTACTTTCAAGATGTATTAAGGTCTCCTGTTTTGTGACTGCTTTGGGAGCCAGCAAATACCCTGACATGCATAATTCGAATTATGCAGGTTTTATGAGTAAGTTAATCTTATTTTTAAACTAGTTAAAATTCAAGTGATATTTAGAAAAATGTTAGCTTAGAGTTAGACGGTTTATCATTCACCACCTTTACTTTAAGCATTTTTTTTTAATATTAAAAAAGCCTTTTCGGTTGATAAGAAAGCAAGGCTCTGCATAGAAAAGCCCCTTCATTGCTTAGATCTGTACTTTCAGTTTCTTTTGAAGTATCTTTGTTACATTAAATAATATTCATATGTGTTCAAAAGCCAGCTAGCCATATAGTTTTCTTGAGCATCTTTTTAGTTTTATGAGAAGTATTTTAAATTGAGCTTTTCTGAGCTCGATTGCTTACGCCTGACACAGTCTCAAGTTTCCACTGAATGGTAACAAAGACTGTGGAGTGTTGTTGGTACTGCAGTGAGAGGCATGCTTCCTTAGACCAGGTAAGAGAGATCAGTTTGTTTCTTACTGCTGAGAATTTTTATAGTGTTTATTTTATATTCTTTTAGTAGCAGCAGTGTTGAATTGAAAAATGGCCAGTAGCATGCTGATTTCAAGACGTCCTTGCTGGTTGCAGTCAGAAAAACTACAGGGTATGGGGGTGGGGGGTGGGGGGGGAGGGGTAGAGTTAGCCTGGTTTATCCCTGTTACTTATATAAATTAATTAAAATGTGCAAATAATTCTGGAGCTAGTTTTCTTCATTCAGGAACTAAAGAAGCAGTTGAAGATACAATACGTTTATGGGTACTTCATGTTCATTACTTGTGAAAGCAATTCAGGTGATAGTTTTTACTTTCATTTTTTTCCCAATAGTTAATTAAATAAGCTTTAATCTTATTAAACATTTTTTTTCCCATTTATGAAAACTTTTAAATTGTCAACAGCAAAATATGCTCCCTCAGGTCCTTGGATCAACCTGACACTTGGAAAATATTTCAGCTTTTATAGCTGTTTCGTTCCTTTCTTTCTTTCTTTTTTTTTTTTTTCCTTGTACATTTTTCTTCAAAGTATTTGTGCTTTGAAAATGTCAGCTGTATTCTAATGAAGCTCAGGCATTGTTTGCTCATAAAGGGGCCGGTGCATTCCACTGCTTTATGGTTTATTATGAGGCACAGTGTGAGAGTGTGGGTGGCACCATTTGGTGTCTGCCTCTTGGGGTAGTGACTGCCATTATGTTAGCCTTGGATTGGCAAAGAAAATATAGCATGCAAGATGCTATATGAGTGTGGATACTGTGACGAAAATCTTATACCTAAACAATTCTTAGTGAGGCAGGAATGTGTGACAACTTGATTGAGTTGATCATTTCAAGTATGCCCTTGAAGTCTGCATTTTAGTTACAATTTGTATTTTGTCAGGCACATGTTTGTTTGTTTGTTTATTTGTTTTTAAATGTATATGGCATTTAGGTCTTTTTGGAACTTTAATAAGGATGTGAATGTTTCTGAATTAGGTTATAACATTTTTAATAGATGCAATAATGTTTTAAATAATGCATTTACTTAAAGTTGTAAGGAACTTGGTGTGGGTGGGGAGGGAGAGTGGGAGAGGAGGTCAGGCGGAGAGCCTTTCTTTCAGTTAGGAAAGCCCTGGTGAAGAAAAAAGCAACAGATGTTTCTTCTGTTACAATTGAGGTTGTTTCATTCAAAACTGGCAATAGCTGGAATGGGTGTGTGTGAGAGATAAATCTGACTTAATCAGTGAATAAATAAAACAGCCATTTAGAAATTATTTTTAATTTATTCTTTTATGTTCTGAATTTCAAACTCAGCATTAGATAAACAAAAAGAGGCTTTTAAAAAAATCTTCAAAATCGTGTATAATGAAAATGTCAGAAAGTTAATTTTGGTGCATTTAAGTTGTGGAAAAGTGGATCATTAGATCATTTAATATTTTTTAAAAACCTAGGCCATGTAAATAGATAGGAAATAGGTTGCAAAATCTTTGTAATTACACAGTAGGTACAGAGGCTTAAAATGAAATTGAATTATGAAATGTCAGTTGCATACATTAATAGATCATTTCCTTTTCTATGGAAAATATGAGACTTGTCCCAAAGACCTTCAAATAAGAAATGTGGGAGAAATATTTTGGGTGTAACTGAAATGATACATTGTAGTTTGCCTCTAAAAAGAAAGATTATAAGCTTAGATTGGTTGCTGATAGAAAGGGGGATTTTGGAAAGAGCAGGAGAGAAGAGCTGGAAGCAATGTGTGTGTAATGAAAGCAGTCAGAATTTTTAAGAAATAGCTTTTGAATGTGTGGAATTCATAATGAGTAAATTAAAATCGTCTCCTTTTACAAGTGACACAAAGAGAAGTGCTGTGCTCTTGTACAGTTTGCATTTATACACATTGCAACTTTATGCATTTCTTGAAGTTAGCTCTTGAAAAATCAGTGCTGAACCTCAGATCATGCACATTAGGTCTCTATTACATTCCTGCCACATCTCACTGTAAAATTAGTAGCGAAATACACCAGCCAAAAATATTCTTCAAGATATAGTTAAAATTGTATGGGTCAAATATTATACAGTTTTCTAAATATTTAATTGGTCTAAAAAGACTGCAAAAGACATCAACTGTCAAGCAATTATTAAAAATTTCTTTGGCTCTAAGATTTAAGATTCTAAATCTATTTACATTTTGCTTTTTTAAGGAATAGCAACATGTAGCAATTTAGTTTCTTTCCTAAGAGAAGCAAAATAGCTTATGTGTAGTTTAAAAGGAATTTTTACATTTGACTCAAGTAAAAACTTTTACAATTTTGACCACAGAATGTAAATTTTGATGGAATAGACAGCCTTAAAAAAATTGATAACCCCAAGTAGGATATGTAACTATGATAGCATCATGGTTTGTAGTTATCAAAAATGTGTGTCATTTCTATTATAAATGTAAACAGGACAGAAGTAACTTATCAAGGAAGACAGAACACCAGCCATAGCAATACAGAAACAGTTGGGTCTATTAATCCTTCAAATTAAGAAAGTATCAAAATTATGAACAAGTCAGTTCCAGTTATTTTAAAATAAATTCCCACTATCTCTTTTGATGTAAATGATCATGGAATCATTGTGTGTATTCAAAGTATGGTGGAAAAACAAACATGCGTGCATTTTTATTATAGTGTAGATATATGTCTTATGTGACAAACCAATTTCTATTATACTGTGAATTTCTACTCTCTATATGAGAAACCAAGCAAGCAAGTTGATACCTAGAAATGGGTCAGCAGTATCTGAAGAAAAAACAAAAACATTTCATAATTCAGCTACTATGGAGAGGTAATTCCTAAATAACTAATTTTAATAGATACTTTCTATTACAATTGATATCACTATTTAAAATATATAATGAAAGAAGATTTCAGGAGCGAGGTACCTGTGAGTCTTCCTTTGTATGTGAATACTTGAGCACAAAACTCAGATCTTTTGGGAATCTGTGTCTAACCTATTCATTGTCTGCAAGTCAGAAACTTGCAGAGCAGCATGTTGATGTTCTCTCTGCCTTACATATACATATGCAATTAGAAATAATTAATGACTACTTAGACATTTTTCGTCTTCAGAGTGGGAATAAGAGGGAAGATTTGCTTGATGCCTGTATTTTTCTGAAAACAATAACAACAACAAAAAGAAACTGCTTTGCATTGTTCAGGAGTAGGCAAAACAGTTTGAATACAGTACTTCGGCTATATTATCAGTTAGCATTTTTCAAAATACATTTTTTTTAGTTGTGGATAAACACAATATGTTTATTTATTTTATATGGTACTGAGGATCGAACCTCATGCATGCTAGGCAAGCGCTCCACCACTGGGCCACAACCCCAGGCCTAGTTAGCTGGTTTTGCACAGGTCCAGGAACCTATTGTGTAAGAACATTGTTTCTTTCTCTCAGGTTTCAAGCAACCAGTTTTCTATTAAATTTTTATATGGTAGCTCCAAGGCTGGAGACCATCAATAGGGAAATTTGGTTTTGGCACTTTGCTTACCTGTGGTGAAAATTTGACAACTCTCTTGACAGTCTGTGTGACAAAAATGGGCAAAACAACAACAACAACAACAACAAAACAGTAACTGAGCACTTTTTGCCTGGTAGACACAGAGCTTATTTATTAAAAACAAAAAACAAAAAAAACTAAATGCTTGTAAAAATCTTTTAGTGGATTAATTTTTAATACAAGAAGGTTTGGCTGACATGGATATCTAAGATTCCTTGCTATTCATCATCTTTTTAAAAATTTAGGTAGCATCACAAATAGACCATCAATACCTTACTGCAATTTTGAATGAGCTACTTGTACTCAGTTTGGTAATGTACAAGTAATCCTCTTTTTAAATTTTCTATGGAAAAGAACGGTTTTGAACCTCTTTAATTCATGGATATTCCTTGGTCTATGTGTGTGTATTCTAAAGTTTCACACTTACTTAAGAATCTCCAACTTTTTAAGATCTGTTTGTAGTCATTGTCACCTTTTATATATACTAGAAGAGTATCTCACTTGACTATAAATTTAAAATGATGTATTCATTAATACTGCCTGTTTACCATCTAAGAATGGGTTGAGAGTTTCTTCATGGGAATGACTTCTAATTAAGCACTCTTTAATACTCATAAATTCTGATCCTGTGGTTGCACCCAACTCCCTTGATCTATTCCAGCCACTCAGTGTCTGTTACTGTGAGATAAAAATGTGCTGCTTTCTTCTTGTTCTCTTTTACTAGGCCTGTAAACAATGTGTACTTGCCATCTGGTGGGTGTATTGGCTGTGGTGACAGAGCTAAAAGTAGAGGTTGAAAATGGACTAAACATTAAGAAAAGACAGCATCTGGCTAGGGATGTAGCTCAGTGATAGACAGCTGCCTAGCACATGTGAGGCCCCAGGTTCAGTCCACTGCACTGCAGGAGTTGGAGGGATGGAAAGGGAGAAATTTAGGACATCTGTAGAAGAGATTGAAGAGAGCCCTTTCTCTTTTTAAAATGAAAAGTAAGTTCAGTGTAGTAGAAAAAGTCTACTTATACTCTAATAAATTCCTCAATTTAAACCAAGAAAAACAGAATTTGAAGCAGTCTTGCTGATTACAAAAATCATGTGAGGCACTTGTTAGCAATATGAATTTCCACCTAGTTTCTGATTCTTGAGGCGTCTGCCATGGAGCCTGGCAGCATGTATTTTGAATATGGGAGGCCTTACGCCTTCCAGTGCATGCTGTGACCAGGCATGCTTGGGAAGAATTGGCTCCAAAGCAGTGGAAGAACCAAATTGTTTGAGGGCATATAGTAAACTTACTAAACTATTAATCAGAAGATATGTTGTCCAAAAATAGAAAATTTTAATTAGGCAAATGGAAGAGAAATGAGAAAATTAAGAATTAAAAGATTTCCTTGACTGAACAAGGTAACAATAATAACAACAACAACAAAAAAGTGTCATAATCCACAGTGCCACAAATGTACTTAGCAAACCACAGTCACAATTGCAAAACCATCATACTTAATACAGTGGAATGTTACTCTCTGCTCATTGGGGTTGCCAAAAAGTGCTAGCAGAGTTACCACTATATCACCCCCTCACACCCCCACCCCTAGATGGGAGAAAGTAGACAATTCAAATTAGATGTAAAAGAAAGCAGTGAGTAGATAGCAAATTTTGATTCCAGATCAAAATTTGAAGCTCTGAGGCATATTGGCTAAATTCTCCTGCATTAATGTGCCCCTGCTATTGTTTTTCTAGATACTTTTATTTTCTTATTTTAATTTATTATTTATTGGTGCATTATTTAAAAAAATGTTTATTTTTTAGTTTTAGGTGGACACAATATCTTCATTTTACATTTATGTGGTGCTGAGTATCGAACCCCGTGCCTCGTGCATGCGAGGCGAGCGCTCTACTACTGAGCCACAACCCCAGCCCTCATTGGTGCATTATAATTATACATAACAGAATTCATTATACCATTTGTGATACTTTAAAAACACCTTAATTAGAATGTTGATGTTCTCCTGCAGTCAATGAATGAAGGTCTATAACTAAATGTTGAAAAAAAGTTTGTGTATGCATATGTATACACACATACATACACAGAGAGAGAGAGAGAGAGAGAGAGAGAGAGAGAGAGAGAGAGAGATTGTTCTCGAAAGAGATTTAGTGAGGAGGGACTAAATTACTTCTAAGGTATTTTAGCTTTGAGGTCTAATGAACTAAATGAACCCAGTTAAAATAGTCCAAACACCATAGCTTGAATTAAGAAATTTGCTTAAGAAATGAAGAAGCACTGTTTAAATCTTGGCATGTGAGAAGATAAAGAACTTTTTCTCTCTTCAAACTGAAGCATCCAGAACATTTATGGCTGTAGATACAAGAGAAAAGGGGAGCTAGATAGTAATTTTAAAAGATATCCTTCAAGGAAAATTGCTTACCAAAGCTAAAAGAACAGATGGGGTCTTTTTATGAAAAGTAGGTATATAAGAAAGTCTGAAATAAAATGTGTGGATCCCTTGAGGAAGTATGACCTTTTTAAAAAATATTTTTAGTTGTCAATGAACCTTTATTTTTAATTTATTTATATGTGATGCTAAGAATCGAACCCAGTGCCTCACACATACCAGGCAAGCACTCTACCACTGAGCTGTGTGACCTTTGAGCTACAGAGCTGCTACGTATTAGGGCCTTTTAAGGGTCCTTTCCTTGGTTCATGGACAGGTAGGTTCTGGCTGGGTAGCTATGTTAGTTAACTTTCCACCACTGACAACACACCTGAGAAAGTCAGCTTAGAGGAGGAAAGATCACGGACTCCAAAGTTTTATTATGTGTTCACTTGGCTCCTTTGTGTCTGGACCTGCGTTGAGGCAGAACTTGATGACAGAGAGCACTGCAGAGCAGAGCTGCTTACCTCATGGCAGCCAGAAAAGCAGAGTGTGCCACCAGTGGCTTGGAACAAGAGGTACTCAGGCCCCAGGGACCTGCTTCCTCCTGCTAGGCCTCACCTCCTACAGTTTCCACCATCTCCCAATAGTTTGTTCAGTGATAAAACCCCCCAGTAGATCAATCTATTGATGAATCAGAGCCCTCAAGATCTGCTTCTCCAAAGCCCCACCTCTGAATATTCCAGTATTAGGGATCAAGCCTTCCACACCTGAGCCCTGGAGGACATTCCAGATCCAGCCTCAACAGTGGCCCCATGTGGGGGAATCTTGAGCGCTTTCCTGTACTGCAACAGCTGCGAAAACACCCAGGCTTTTGCTTCCATGGTTTTGACGTGTAGGACAACCTTTCAGATCTTCTATCCTTAGGATGCTTGATTTCCATTTTGAAACTGTACACTGAGGGGGAGGTTCCAGAGGTCACTTTAATCACAATGCCTGGAGATACTATGAACTTTGATCTTCATTTTCTTACCCCCTCTTAATTATGGTGCTATTGTGATCACTCAAGATCAAAATATAATAATGATGATTGCATGTAGGTTTAATCCTAGAAGTTTGATGAACATGTTGAGTACAAATGTTACAAAATAGGCTGGTAGAGCACTTGGCTAGCGTGCTTGAAGCCCTGGGTTCAGTCCTGACTTTTTGCAAAAAGAAAACAAAAAAGCAACAAAATAGAGCACAGAGTGATAAATGTGCTGATAGGTAATGTGTATTATAGCTATACTATTTAGTAAATGCCATGAAAACTATCTTCTAAGAAGATGATTTTGGAATATATCTAAACATAAAAATGAAGGAAGCTAGAATAACTATGTATTTACCTTTATTCCCACCCCATGAGTGAATATTACACAAGAATATACTGTATCTTACTTATCTCACAGCTTTGGTGTGTCCATTTTGGATTCACTTTCTTTTCAAATCCATTTTGAGTAATTAGCATCTGTTTCAGTTATGAAGATAGTCCTATTGAATTATATGAACGGAGTTATTTTTTAAATGAAAGTGATTGATCTCCCCTGAACTATATCTATGTCCTTTCTCTCTAGTCTACTTTGTTTTCAGAGACATACACACTGCTTTCTAAATGGCTGGCTGGAATTAGAAATGCAGTCTTAAGGTTATGGAATCTTTTCTCTTCACAGAACAAATTGACCATACCAGAATTGACTTGTGACCTGACCTCCTTAGTACTGTATTTGAAACTAATTGATGTCCTTTACAACAATTATTAACAGATAGTAGTTAAAAGGGTAGTAAAGGAAGGAAAAGTGCTTGAACTTTCTTTTTCTGACTCATTCTGTGGTAGAAATGTTAATAATGAATGAAATAAAACCAAGTGGTACTGGCATATGAATTAGGCAGATGAGTAGAGCTAAATAGAAAATCAATAAATTGATCCAAATAAGTAAACTTAAGGAGCATTTCATATCAGCATGGGGAGTGAATTATTTATTAGAAATAACCAACTATAAGCCAGCCTGTAATCCCAGTTACTTGAGAGGCTGAGGCAGGAGGACTACAAATTTTTGACGCTGCCTGGGCAACTTCGTGAGAGAAATCCAAATTAAAAAATAAAAAGGGCTAGGGATATAGCAGTAATAGCGTACTTCTGGGTTCAGTCCCTAGACTGGGGAGTAAATTCCATGACAAGGATTTACAATATTAAGTGAAGACATTAAAATATTATAAGAAAACATAGGGGATGCTTAATAAATCTTAGTGTGTGTACTAACTAATGATAATTTGTAAAAATAGTATTTACTTCTGGAAATAAAAAAACCTCAAAGTAAAATAAAACATGTCCTGGGCCGGGCATGGTGGTGCACGTCTGTAATCCCAGAGGCTTGGAAGACTGGGACCGAAGGATTGTGAATTCAAAGCCAGCCTCAGAAAAAATGAGGTGTTAAGCAATTCAATGAGACCCTGTCTCTAAATACAAAATAGGGCTGGAGATGTGACTCCATGGTTGAGTGCCCTGGTACCCCCCAAAAAAATTCAATCCCTGGTACCAAAAAAAAAAAAAAAAAAAAAAGTCCTAATATAATATGCGCTTCTAGGTTGGGGATCAAAAATAAATAAATAAGCCTGCAGTTGCTCTGACCTCCTTTGTTTTTATATTAAACATCTCCCTTTTTAAGTTTAACACAAAGGTCACAAGCAAAAAGATGTATAAAATTGACTGCTTTCTAATAAAATATGCAAAGAATTATATATTAAAGCAAATTGGGAAAAATATTTGCCGCAGGTATAGCTAAATCAACTGATGCATAAGACCCAAATGTATAATTTTTTAACACAAAAAATAACCCCCAAATGTATGATAATATGCTAAATTGATGAGGATATGTGGAAATGGACACTGTCATCCATTTCTAAAAGGAGGGTAAATTGGTACAACCAGTTGGTGTAACTAATGTGGGTAAAGACATGTGTATGTCACTCCAGCAGTTTCCTTAGTACTAAAAACCTTTAATTACGAAGGGTTCAGTAAGTAGACTAATAGAACTAAGAGAATACTATCTAGTATCTGAATAAATAATGAGGCAGTAATATGTATACAGATATGGAAAGACATCTATGATACACAGTATTGCCAGAAAAGCAACATGCAAATTTATATAGTATTCAACCATGTGTGTGGAAAAAAGGAGGATATTTTTGCTGGGTGTGATGGTGCAAGCCTATAATCCCAGTGGCTGGGGAGGCTGAGACAGGAGGATCTTATCAAGGCCAACTTTAGCAACTTAGTGTGGCCTTAAGCAACTTAATGACACCCTACCTCAAAAAAAAAAAAAGAAAAAGAAAAAGAGTTGTGGATGTGGCTCTGTGATAAAGCACATCTGGGTTAAATCCCAGTACTCCTCTCTACCAAAAAAAGAAAAAGGGTGTCTTTGGACATATGTTTGTGTGTACCTGGAGTATTTCTGGAAGCTTATATATGAACTGACACCAGTTTATTTTTTAGTTGTAGTTGGAAACAATATCTTTATTTTATTTATTTATTTTTATGTGGTGCTGAGAATCAAACCCAGGGCCTCACACATGCTAGGCAAGTGCTCTACCCTGAGCCACAATCTCAGCCCCTAGTAGCTCTTTTTTAAAAATATTTTTAATTGTAGGTGGACATCATAATTTCATTTTATTTATTATGTGGTACTAAGAATAGAACCCAATACCTCACTTGTGCCAGGCAAGCGCTCTACCACTGGGCCACAATCCCAGCCCACCAGTAGCTCTTAATAAGGCAGGAAAGTGTTGGTGGTGGTTGGAAATAGAAGACTTAGTTTTCACTGTACACTCTTGTTTCTTGAGTTTGTATCATATGCTTACACACAGACATTTGTGTATTCATTCATTCATTCATTCATTCAGAAGTACACATTGGGCTCTGCTATATGCTAGGCAGATGCTGGAGTCAAAGCAGTAAATGAGATGACAAGAAAAGAAGGTCCATGACCTTGTGAAATTTTTAACATTGTGAGAATGATTGGGATATAGGCAGATAATAATTATATGAGCAAGTAAATATAAATATATAACTTAAGTGGTGTGGTAAAAAATAAAGCTTTGTAAATTATTAGGAAGGGCTCATTATACGGTGGTCAGACATCTCTGGTGTCTTGACAACTGAGCTTATTCTTGAAGTAGCAATAAGTCATGTAGGATCTGGAGAGGAAACCTGAAGGACATAGGGGAAATTGACAGGTGACAGGTTAGAAAGGAGGCCTACAGATGACATGGGGCTTTGTAAACCATCATAAGGACTTATGCTGACTGAGTTGTGAAGCCATAGGTAGGATCACTCTTTTTTATTTTTATTTATTTTTTAGTTGTAGAGGGACACTATACCTTTATTTTATTTATTAATTTTTATGTGGTGCTGAGGATCAAACCCAGTGCCTCACGTGTGGGAGGCAAGCGCTCCATGACTGAGCCCAGCCCCAGCCCAGGTAGGGTCACTCTTGGTTGCTGCATGGAGGGTGAACAGTACTGTTCAGTAGGATAATGTGAGCCACTGATATAGTTCCAAATTTTGTTTTCTTTTCCTTTCCCTCCCCTCCTCTTCCTCTCTCTCTACCTCCCTCTTTGATTAATTTTCTTCCTTTGCTGCATTGGGGATTGAATCCAGGGGCACTTTTACTGAGCTACAATCCTAGTCCTTTTTTAATTTTTTATTTTGAGACTGGGTCTTGCTGAGTTGCTGAACTTCGTCTTGCTAAATTGCTGAGGCTTGAACCTGGAATCCTTCTGCCCCAGCCTCCTGAGTTGCTGGGATTACAGGCATGCACCACCACACCCAGGCCATAATTCTAAATTTTTTTTGTAGTCACATTTTGAAAAGTAAAAAGGTACACATAAAATTAATTTTAAGGATAGATTATTATTATTATTTTATTTTTTGGTCCTGGGCATTTAACCCAGGGACACTTTACCTGGAACTATATCCCCAGCCCTTTTTATTTTTTATTTTGAGAAGAATAGATTCTGATTGACCCAAACATTTGCCAAGCCATTTTCCCAAGACATTATCATTTAACAAGAAATCTATGTAAACATTATTAATGTTATTCATTATTGTTAGTGCTACATTATTATTATTTTTTATTTTTTTAATTTTTTAAATTACTTTTATTAATATTAATGTTATTACTGATAGTAATTATTATAGTTTTATATATAGTTTTTTTGTCTTGTCTTCAAAATCTGATGTATATTTTACACTTAGAGCACATCACAATTTAGATGACTAAATCTTCAACAGTGAAGTGAAATATAATACTACCGAAACAGGTAAGTTGTGTTTAGTGGAAAAATACTTTTGCTTTAGTCTTAAAATTTAAAGTAATAAAATTAAATAAGTTTAAAATTTAGGTTCTTCAGTTACACTAACTGCATTTCAAGTGCGCAGTAGTCTTATGTGTCAGTGACTATTGTATTAGCATGGAAACAAGAGTTGTGGGTGAGAATGTGCACAAGCAGGAGGTGAATCAGGGAGTTATCGCAATAGTTTACCCAGAGCCTTTGACCAGAGTGGTAGTATGGAGTCTGGGAAATGGTGTGCTCAAGGTGTGTTTTGAAGATAGAGCCAACAGGATTCATTAATGGTTTGAATGTGGGATATGAGAGAAAGAGGAGGAAACATGATCTTTTTGATACGCACAAAGAACAGAGTTGATGTTTCCTGAGAAGAGAGAGGTGGAAGAAGACATTTTTGGATGGACTGTGTAGGGGAAGGTAGAGGGGTGTTCAAGGGCTAGATTTTGGATGTGTTAAATTAGAGGTATCTTTTGACCTCAATGCAAATATGAGAAGACAACTGGATATGTGAATCTGAAGTTCAGGATGGAGGTTTACTCCAGAGAAATATAATGGGAGTTTTCAGTGTATCTAAAACCCTGAGATGTAAATGATCTCATCCAGTGAGGAAAGTTTGACAGGAAAGGTTGGAAGACTGAACTTAAGGAGAAGAGGAACCAGCAACCAAGATGAGAAGGAACAGAGCCAGTGGGTTAGCAGGAGAACCAAGAGGGGTTGGTGGCTTGCATGCCACATAGAGAATGTGATCAAGGTAAAAGCTGAGACTTGACCATTAGGTCCAGCAACATGGGGATGATCTTGACAAGAGCTTATTCAGTGGAATTATAGAGGGAAATGGGAAGGGATTCAAGAGAAACTTAGAAGTGGAGAAGTGGAAATGTCATGAATGTCATTTTGTGAGTAGTTTCGTTGTAGAGAGCAATAAGAATGAGTTGGTAGCTGGAGCACTATGCATGGTCAAGAAAAGTTTTGTTTTTTGAGATGAAAGAAATAATCCATGTTTTATGTGTTAATGAGAATTTTGTATCAGAGGGAGAAAGGTTGCAGTGGTACAGAAAACTTTTGAAAGGGACACACCTGTAATCCCAGTGACTGGGAAGGCTGAGGCAGGAGGATTGCTTCCAGGCCAGCCTCACCAGTTTATTGAGACCTTAAGCAACTTAGCAAGACCCTATTTCAAAATAAAAAATTAGAAGGGTTCGGGATGTGACTTAGTGGTTAAGTACCCCTGGGTTCAATCTTGGTACCAAAAAGTAAATATAAAGAATAAGATAAATATATACTAAATAAAATACAATAATAATGACTGTAATGAGAGATGTAATTTAGACAAGTAAATGAACTGTTTATTTAGAAAGTACCAGCTGAGGTAACGGACGAGGAAAAACAAGAGGATGGCATAATCTGTAATTGGTATCTTACTGATAGATATGAATTTACCTAGGTCACTTTTCTCATTATTTAAAAAATTAAGATATAATTTACACACAGTAGAATTGATAGTCCAGAGCTCTGTGAGTTTGAGGAACATACTACCACAGTCTAGATGATTTTAAACTGTTATTTGGGGCTGTGAGTTAGCTTGTGCTGTGAAGCTGGACCTGTACATATGGGACAGCCCACTACTTCTAATTTGAGAGATTTATGAGCCCATCAAAAAGCATATTCTTACCTACACTGAGTTACTAACTTAGTTACTTTAGGAGGATGTGATAAAGGTTTCACTGAAGGTTTTTCCTAGCCCTAATTAAGACAAATCACCACCACCACCACCACCATCATCATCATCATCATCATCTTTTTCAGAAAGTCAGTGCTGTGAAAGAGTAATTTATACTGGCATTATACAGACAAAATTATTTACTGAATTGTTTTATTTTAGGACATAGTCAAGGTGATAAACTATAACTTGAACCTTTTAAACATTTTTGAGAGAAAGAACTCTTTGGCGTCTAGATAATTTTAATGGAAAACAAAAAGATTCCACATACTCAAGAAATTGAAATAGAATTTGAGCCAAGTTGTGTGCCTGTGTTGAGATTTGGTGTGTTTTTTAGTCACTCCCCAGGTGGTTGATCTCATTTAGTTAATTAAGGAAAATTTCAGAACTAAAATCCAGGCAACTCTTAAAATTTTTGTTTTTAATAAATATACCAAGTGCCAGGAATTAGTTTTGGGGCAGTGTCAGGCTTCTGCTGCAAAGGGGTTATGAATTAAGGCCAAGTACATTAGGAAAAATTGTTTGAACTTGATTTGGTTGACCTCTTGCAACAGGCTGAAGTTTCAGGTGACTGGGTGTTTGTCACCTATTTAAATGTGTCCTTCTGAGTAAAGTTGAGCACCTCTTATGCCATTGCTGGCGCTGTATTTCTTTGTGTACTGAGATATTCTCATGTTGGATTATTGTCTTTTTCTTACTGATTTATAAGGATAGGTTAAATAATTTTTTAAAGGATAATAATAATTTTTAAAGGATAGTAATGATATATGAAGCGCAAATTTCTTTACCAGCTTGACCATCTTTATTGAAGTCTGTTGGTTCTTTGCTATATAGAAAACTTTTTATTTTTTGGGAACCAGGGATTGAACTCAGGGATGCTCAACCACTGAGCCATATCTCCAGCCCAATTTTGTATTTTATTTAGAGACAGGGTCTCATTGAGTTGCTTAGTGCCTTGCTTTTTTTTTTTTTTAATAATGTTATTGTATTTTTATGCCTTTATTTTATTTATTGATTTTTATATGTGGTGCTGAGGATTGAACCCAGTGCCTCACACATGCTAGGCAAGCATGCTACCACTGAGCTACAACCCCAGCCCTTACTGCCTTGCTTTTGCTAAGGCTGGCTTTGAACTCACAATCCTTCTGCCTCAGCCTCCTAAGCCTCTGGGATTACACTTAGCCTGGCAAAACTTTTGTTTTAAAGTGATCAATATATCAATCTTTTACTATTTCTAAATTCTATAACATCCTTATCCCCAAATTATAAAAATACTATATGTCTTTCTTCAAATGCTTTTATGGCTTTTGATATTTTTATTAAAATCAAATTATTTTTGTAAAAAGGTGAGAAACTGAAACCTGAAGTTTCTTTTGTCCACATGGACAATATCTTGTCCTAGTAATTTGCTCTTTCTTCATCAGTTTGAGATATTAATTTACTACATATAAATTTTTCATATGTGAATAGAGTAATTTCTGGACTTCAGTTTGTTTTGTCAGTTCCTTTATCTGCTTTGACAGTACCACATTATTTCAATTACTGTAACTTTGTAATCCTTTTGAGATCTGGTTGGCTGAAGTTCATCTCTGCCCCATTATTCCTTTAAAAATTTTCCTTGGCCGTTCTCTGCCTTTACTCTTTCACATATGGTTTAGAATCAGTTTGTCAAATTTGTTAAGTTTTCTCTAAATTCTTTTGGTATTAACTGGACTAATGCTTTTCCTTTTCAGTTCTGGATTTAATGCTTTTTATTTTATCTAAAAATTTATAGTCTTTGTTTTCTTTTAGTGTCGGTTTAAGTAGGATCAGTCTGTTCCCTAACCTTACTTATTTTTTTGTGTTTCTTCTTCATTCTTTTTGCAAGTTTTTACTTTTGCTTCTGATGTAGTGTAGCAGAGATGATCTCATCTTAAACACTCAGCAGCAGTAGGTTCACTTAAAAACTAGCAGCTGAGGGCTACACCTTTTCAGGGCTTTATTCTTCCCTACAGGGATCTGTGGTGGATCTGCCTGGAATCAAGTTTGGGGCTCATGTCTCTCAATGCCATAACTGCAGTTACTCCCACCAGACTCACAGATTATTATTTTCCACTTATGTGGGTTCTTCAACAGATGAATACCATTTTGGGGGGAGTTTTAATAATAACCTTAAAAATCTTTAGCAAATGATAAGATACACTTTTTATGAAAAAAAATTCGGTTGCACAGTTACACTACAGGGAATCTTTATTTGATAATACCAGGTATTCAGTCATGTTTTTAAAATAAAATTAAGGACGTAGCATTTTAGTTGATTTCAAACTCCGAGTTATAATTTCTATTGAGAAAAACAACAAAGTGTTTGATGTGGACAGCATTACAAGAATTTTGGCATCCAGATTAGGAAAGGTAGTCATTCCAAACTATGCTGATCAAATAGTTTTTAAATTTTTATGCACCTGTTTTGTGTGAGGGACTAAACTAGGTGCTAGGATACCAAGCTTAGAAACCTAGCCCACTGACAGGAGATCTGCAAGTAAGCAGTGGGTTTTATGAGAAGCGTGAAGAGGGACCTCCAGGACTTAGGCCACAGAGGCTGGGGACAGCTTTTAAGGAGAAGGTGGAGATGGAATTTTGAGGTGGAACCATGATGTTCACAAGTTGTGGGATCTTGTAACAAATGATCTAATGTCTCTCAACCTCTCTAATAGAATCTATTTCACGCTGTTGTCTTAAGCATTGACATTTATACATATTATATATATTTATATGAATTTTTAATTTTTTAAAATTTTATGCGTGTGTGTGTGTGTGTGTGTGTGTGTGTTGGAAGCCAGGAAGCTGTGGAACAGACATAATAATCTCCCAGAAAATGATATGAAATATAGTCGACCCTCTGTATCCACAGGTTCAACTAACAATGAACTGAAAATATTTGGAAAAAATAAAAAGGTCTATACTGAATATGTACAGACCTTTTAAAATTGCCATCATTTCCTATATAATATAGTACAACAAGTATTTGCATAGCATTTCCGTTGTATTAGGCATTGTGCACGATCGAGAGATGATTTAATGTATACTGGAGGGTATGGGCAGGTTAAATGCGATTACTGTGCCTTTTTATAAAAGGGACTTGAGCATCATAGATTTGGGTATCCATGGGGTGCAGGTGGGGGTCCTGGAGCCTTTCGCCCCCACAGATATCAAGGGACAGTTGTATATTTAGCTTGAAGTGCTCACAGTCATTGACTAGCAGAAAGGGTCTTCCCAGCAGAGGGAAAGTTGTACTCCAAAGCTAGGAGGTTGTCTGGGGGCCTTGGTGGAATTGCACGGTGTTTGATCTGGTTGAAGTGCAGGGTGCATGTGAAGGGAGTAGCTGAAGGTGAAGCTGGGAAAGAGACAGGGCTGAAATCTTTGACTGGAGCTTTTGTGTCATTTTTAGGAGCCTTTAGAGGTATTTAGGAAGTGTAGAGTCTTTGAAGACCTTGAGTTAGTAGAGTATCAGAACAGTTTTGCCAGTTGAAAGACTGGCTTGTTAGAGATGTGTTGGGTGGTAAGGAAGACTGCTTGAGGTAGGATATCCAGTGAGAGCATTGGTGCTCAGCCCTGACTGCACGTTGGAATCATCTGGAGAACTTTACCAGTTTCATGCCCAAGTTCACCTCAGATCCCGAGCATAGGCATTGGTTATTGCTTGTCTAGTGGGATCACAGCCAGGGTTTGTGAACCACTGTGTTGGAGGGTTGCTATATCCAAACCATATACTATGAAGTTCCAGATTAAACAAGTTCCAGCAGCATAAAGGAACCAGAGTAAGGAGATAACAAATAGAATGTGGTGGTCATTTGAAAGAAGAAAGGGTTGAGTGAAGGTTGTTTTCTAAATTTCATCACTGTGTAGATGAAGATAATATGCCACTGCTCAGTCATGTATCAGTGAGAATCTGAAGGAGAGGCAGATTTGAGTACTAAGCCTTGCTGATTGGACATGAGAAAGATGAAGAATTGTATTTTAATATGAAATTTGAGGGAAATGATCTATAGTATCAAATGAACAGAGAGAGAAACTGAAGGGAAGGAAGGAGCTAATGGAATAGTTGAAAATTCATGATAGAGTGCATCCTTGATGGGTGAAGTCACACCCACCAGTATAAAGCATAGAACAGAGAGAAAAGACCTCATTTCTATGAGAACAAGGAACATTTCCATTCAGAGAGAAATAGAATACTACTACTAATAATAAATTACAAGCAGTAATTTTGCCTGATGGCCTGATTTCCTTCCTATGGGAGGTACAGGAATCTGCTGAGAGTTACAAGGTGAAAAAGGAGATTAAGGAGTGTGGTCAAGCTTTGGAAAAGTAAGGACATGGCCATCTTAGGAAGAGACTGAGAAGACCATGTCTTTCTAGTTCTGGTCTAAGCGCTCATTTCCCCCGGTTTCAGTGTTGTCCTCTTTCGGTTACTTCCTGGGTAAGCTCCTTTTCTTCAGTTACACTGGCATCTTCTAGAAGAAACACTGATAAACTAAAGTTTGTCCAGAGGAGTTTAGTATTTGATATTGTAGTTTAGAAAATTGGCTTTTCACTTTGGGGATTTTTTTTTTTTTTTTGGCTACTACTTTGCTATATTAATTTGAAATGTAAAGTGTTGAAATCGCTTTAAAAATATAGATTTTACTGTTTGCAGCATCAATAATTAGCATCATTTTAAAAAATATATATTTTGCTTTTACTTGAGGTATTGGAAATTGAACCCTGGGGCTTTCTACTACTGAGCTAATATTCCCTGCCCTCTGTGTTTTGAGACAGTCTTGCTAAATTACCCAGGATGACCTTGAACTTGGAATCTTCCTGCCTCAGGCTCCTGAGTAGCCCAGATTGCAGGCTTGTGCCACTGTGCCTGGCTTTTTTCTTTACTGTTATGAAAGTGTGTTTGTGGGGGGAAGCTACCAATTTGACATTTTGAAAATATATGCACTTTTGGTATAAATGTTTTTACTGTAAAGGAATTTGAATCTTTATTTTACTTTTGATACATCATACTTTTTTTATTCTCTGAGTCTGCTAAAGATCTCTCAACTTTCAGTGTGAACTATGATTTGTACTAATGTATTCGAAGTATTTCTTTCCTCTAAAAGACTAAAAATCCAATAGACTGGAACTATTTATTTTATAGATTTTCTGTAAAACATAACTGATTAGTTATTCATCAGAACTAATATATTCATTATAACAATACTATGGGTTTCCAGTAAGTCTTCTTGTTTATAATATGCTCTTAAGGTAATTTTAAATTACTTAAGTAAAGTGGCTCACTACTGAGGCTGTTTATGGATAGCAGTGGACTTGATGTTGCAAGACTGACTTAATGTTTTGATATCATTTCAGGTAACATATCATTTGTTGCATTTCCAGTTTCCAGCGCCAACTCACCAACAAAAATTTTACCAAAAACCTTAGGACCAATAAATGTGAATGTTGGACCCCAAATGGTAAGAAATTCATCAGTCTTTGTTTGAATTGAAACTTTGCTTAGGAAAGACTAACTTAAAATATAATTGTAAGCTGGGTGTGGTGGCACACACCTGTAATCCCAGTGGCTTTGGAGGTTGAGGCAGGAGGACCGTGAGTTCAAAGCCAGTCTCAGCAAGAGAGGCACTAAGCAACTCAGTGGGAACCTCTCTCTAAATAAAATACAAAAGGGGCTGGGGACATGATTCTTGGTTGAGTGCCTCTGAGTTCAATCTCCGGTACAAAAAAAAAAAAAAAGATAATTATACTGAAGAAATTTGATCAAATATTCCAGTTAATTTCAGTCATCCCTTTCACTTTTTAAAAACATTTTGTTTTTATCTGAATGTAACTTATTATATCTTGACAAAAAGGCATTGTGTTCTTCCATGTTGCATTCTCACCTAATGGAATCTGTGGATGTGTAATATTAAGCCTTTGCCCCCTGTGTGAGCCTTCTCTTGGCTTTAGTTGTTTAAATTGATTTGAAATCTGTTGTGTTTGATATCTTTATTCTTTTTTGTTTTTCTTAGAATCTTTTTCCTTAACTAGATAGTCTCATAATTTGAATGTTTAACCAGTATTTTAATCCATATCTGGAGCTTTGAATTTGAAATGACAGTTGGGGAAAAATAACACATCAATTCATTTTCATCTTTCACAATAGAAATAATAGATGAAAAATAGGAAATATTTAACTATTTCTCGAAAGATATTTGTTAATTCTGCTAGAGCTTTAAGTATATAACACTTTTAGGAAACCATATTTATAAACAGAGATGCATGTATTCAATCCTCCAAAACTATACCTAATTTAAATGGCCTCTCCCCACCATAGATAAAAGTTATTATACATTTGAAGAATAATTCTTCATTGTCAGTATGTACATCTTTTCTTCTATAGAGCAAAAAAAGTAAATTACACATAATATGTAGCACAGTGGACGGTGTTTAATGCAAAGTTAATTATACAAACATATCTTTTAACATACTTAATGGTGCTGGGTGTGGTGGTATACTTATAATTCTAGCAACTCTGTAATCCCAGAGATTTGGGAGCCTGAGGCAGGAAGATCATAATTTTAAGGCCAGCCTTAGCATTTTAGTGAAACCTTCACCAACTTAGGGAGACCGGTACTCAAAATAAAAAGGGCTGTAGATATAGCTCAACAGTAGAGCACCCCTGGATTTAATCATCAGTACCCAAACAAACAAAAAAACATAATGATTTTAGAAATCTTTAAGACATTATAGACATGATATTTTCTTTGGTCAGTTGAGGACTGTTAATCATCTGCAGAATTCCAGCTAAAGATAAAACACAATTTACTGTAAGTATGTGAAGAATGTAATCTAGCTCCAGATGACTTGGAGACTAAAGCTCAAATAAGTATCCCCATTGCAAGGTAGCTCAGGGTATATTTTCAAACATTTGTTAAGCAGTACCCTTCCCAGCCACTACAGTAGGTGAAAATGAGATAAAGGAGATTAATAAGACATTCACTAAAATTAAATGTAGTCAGATTTTTAGGAGTCTGACCCTTACAATAATCTTCTGTGAGACTTTTTTTTTTTTTTTTGTATTTTAATTGATACTGCTTTGATTCAAATTAGAATTCCTCTTTTCTTCCCTTGTCAATTTGAACATGTGTGCATGTAAACTCTTACACAGTTCAGTTCTGACAATGATAAGTAGTCAAGTGTACTGTTAACTCAGTTACCATAAACATCAGGATCAACACAGCAAAGGGCAGAAGGAGCAGAAGAGATTTGGCAAAAGAAAATTGGCTTTGATTTGTCTCCCTCCAGACTTTCTCTCTGGTCTCCTAATTGTGGGAGAATCCCGATGTTCTGAACATCTCCCTTAAAAATTCATGTTGAAGCCTAATAATCCCTGTTGTGGTGATGTTAAGAGGTGGAACCACTGTGTAGTGGCCAAGTCTCAAGGGCTCTATGTTCATGAATGGAATTTGTGCCCTTGGAAAGAGATTGAAGGGAACACCCCAGCCCCCTCTGTCACATAAGGACCCAGCAAGCAGGTGCATTCTGTGAAGCACTGTGTCTTCCCCAGACATTGAATATGCTGACTTCCTCTTCTCCAGAACTGTGACAAATAAGTTTTTATTATTTTGTAAATTACCTAGTAAAGTATTTTGTTAGAGCAGATGTGAGAAATGGGGTGCTGTCATAATAAATATCTGAAACTCTACGAGAGGCTTTGTAACTTTTGGTGGGCAGAGGTTAGCTGAGTTTAGAGAAATACATTAGCAAAAGACTGTATTGCCATGAATGGACAGTAAAGAGTGGTTCTGGAGAAGGCCCAGAAGAGAGCTGTGGAGAAAGCCTCAGTCTGCTTAGAGTTATCTGAGCAGTGTGATCAAAATGTTGGTAGAATTAGGTAGTAAAGGCCATTCTGATGAGGTCCCAGATTGAAGCCAGGAACTTGATATTAGAAACTATAGGAAAGGCCATTTTTTGTTACAAAGTGGCCAAGAATTTGATTATATTGTCGTCATGGCCTTAGAGATTTATGGAAGGAGGAATTTAGGAACAGTAACATAAGGTATTTGGCAGAAGAAATCCTTTTTTTTTTTTTTTTGTACTGGGAATCGAACCCAAGGGCTCTTAACCACTGAGCCACATCCCCAACCCTTTTTTTTTTTTTTTTTTTTTAAATTTTGAGACAGAGTCTTGCTAAGTTGCTGAGTCTGGCTTTGAACTCACAATTCTCCTGCCTCAGCCTCCCAAACTGCTGGCATTATAGGTGTGTGCCCCCATACTATAGATTAAATATTCAGCAAAGTGTTGAGGGTAAGGCATTGCTTCTTTTGGCTGCTTATTATACAATCTGAAAAGAGAAAAATAAAAAAAGAATTATAAGTGGGATTGATAATCAGAAGGGGAGCAGAACTTAAAGATTTGGAAAAATTTAAAAATAGGCCATGTTTTAAAGAATGGAAAAAAAAAAAAAAAACCCTCTTCTGGCTCTTCTGGATAGAACACCAAGGTGTGGCCTACAACCTTTTGATAAAGAGGTGAGTATGGGTGGTGGAAGCCTGGTGCTGTCAAGACAGTGGAAGAATGAACCAGAAAGCATTATCTGTGCTGCCTTTCCCATCACAAGCCTAGCAAGCCAGGGCTTGGGGAACAAAATATGTCAAAAAATGGTCTACCCTGGCTCAGGGGACCTTGGCAGTCACTGCCTGGTACTGCCTCAAGTCTGTCCCCTTCTGTCACAGCCCTCCTCAGCCATTCCACACGCAGTGCATGCCACAGGGAGCAGGCAAAGAGCCTGGCAGTATACACATAGTGCCACTCCCCCCAGTGCAGAATGCATGAGTTGTGGAGGCATGGCTGCTTCCAGAACCCTCCCAGGGCCCAGGCAGAGAACAACTTGAGGGGTGTGACCATTGTAGAGAGCCCCTGGTGCCTGGTAGAGCCATGGGGATTCATTCTGAGATCAGACCAGTAAGAGCCATGGCATGCAACTCTGACCTAGGAGATCCACAGGCAGAAGACTCCAGCCCATGAAAACTGCATTGTGGACTGTGCCACACGGCAGATCGGAACCATGGGTATGGAGTCCCCTAGAAACTCATGTATGCAGAGCAGGACATCAAGTCAAAGATAATTGTTCTCAAGTCCTACGATTTAGTGTTTGCCTGGTTGGTTGAGACTTACCATCCCTTTCTTCTTTCCCATGTCTCCTTTTTTGGAATGGGAATGTCTATCCTGCATCTGTCCCACCACTGTACTTTGGAAGCACTTTGATTTCCCAGGCTCTTACAGCTAGACATTTGAGGGCAGAAAATCTTGAGAATTTTGTTCAGTTACTATCTGATTTTCATAGTCTAATTGATTATCAGAGAAACCACATGGTTTCTCTTAAATTAGGAATGTCTGGAGTTTAAAGGAAGAATAGGGGACTCTGAAATAGCTTCAGGACAGAATATACCTTTTAGCCTCACTTATATCTGATTTGGATGACACTCCAGACTTTTTGAGTGAATGCTAGGACAAATTAAGATTTACAGGACACCTGGAATGGAATGAATATATTTCATATGCGAGACAGACATGAATAGGGTGGGGCTAGATATAATGCCATGATTGGAATGTGACCCTCCAAAAATAATGTTGAAACCTCATCCCCATTTTGGTGATCCTAGTAGGAGGGCCTTGAAAAAGTGATTAAGTCATAGGGGCTCTGCACTCATGCTTGGTTCAAACACCCTAATACAGGAAGGTGAAGGGAGTACCCTAGCCCTTTCTGCCTCACACAGCAACAAGGCTCCATCTTAGAAGCAAGGAAGCCCTCACCAGACACTGAATCTGCTGGTATTTTGATGTTGGGCTTCTCATGTACTGAAAGTGAGCAATAAATTTATGTTGCTTATAAATAGTTAGAAATTTTGTCACAGCAACTTGAATGGAGTACATCCATTCCTTGGTTTTCCTCTTCTTTTGTCACTTTTCAACACTGTCTGGGTTGGGGGCATGGTGCAGTAGTAGAGTGCTTGGCTAGCATGTCCAAGGTTCTGGGTTTGGTTCCCAGCACTGTGAAAAATAAAAATAAAAATTGTCTTGAATCTCTCATCCATGATCCCATCTTACTTATCTATGTAATACAGTCTTCTTTTTCTACTTGATCTTGGAACTTTACAGTCTTTTGGAAGCCAAACCTTAATGATAGTAGAAATTTCAAAAGGTCATATGAAAAAATTTTCAGTGGGTACTGGTGTAGTAGTAACTGGTTTAACTAGGGATACTTGCCCTTGGTTTACAGTTTATCTTATAGATGTATATACCTTATGATTGCATGTATAAGCTCATAGCTACCTTATTTTAGAAGATTAAAAGCTATATGCTTATAATGAAAACCAAAATTTTGTCAAATAATGGAATCTTTTAATATAATATTTTTCAGAATACTTATGCTTTCAGTTTTTCTAACTGTAGGTGGCAGTAGTACATAAAATATGTTGAGGGCAGAATTTTTTTTTTTTTTAGTCATACATGACAGCAGTTCAGAAAATTTGAGAATTTTGTTCAGTTACTGTCTGATTTTCATAGTCTAATTGATTATCAGAGAAACCACATGGTTTCTTTTAAATTAGGAATGTCTGGAGTTTGAAGGGAAAATGGGTGACTTTGAAATTTATGTGTGTGTGTGTGTGTGTGTATTTATTTATTTATTTATTTATTATGGGGCTTGACTCCAGGGGTGCTCACCACTGAACTATATCCCCAGCCCCTGCTTTTAAAAATAATTTTTTAGTTGTGCTAGACCAATATTTTTATTTATTTTTATGTGGTGCTGAGGATCAAACCCAGTGCCTCACATGTGTAAGGCAAGTGTTCTACCACTGAGCTACAATCCCAGCCCCCCAGCTCTTTTTAATTTTATTTTGAGACAAGTTCTCCCTAAGCTGCTGAGGCTGACTTCAAACTTAGGATCCTCATGCCTCAGCTTCCCAAGTTGTGGGGATTACAGGTGTGCACCATTGCACCCTTCATGAAGGCTCTGAAATTTAAAACTCTTTTTTTTTTAAAGTCATATCAGCTAAATATTAAAAGTATGTTTTTACCTCTGATTTTAATTTAGAATATCAAAATTAAGGTTCTGGGTCTATAAAGCATGTCTGAGTTGTCACTATGTAAATTAATTTTCCTATATTCAGTGGTTGATCAGCTCTTACTGACTTTCTTTTGAGTTTTTGTTGTTGTTCTGTGATTATTTGTTTGAGCCAGGGTCTCATCGTGTTGTCCAGGCTAACCTCAAGCTCCTGGACTCAATCTTCCTGCCCCAGCCTCCTAACTAGCTGGCACCACAGACCCATGCCACTGCACCTAGCTACTTTTTGCTTTGTTTCTTTCTTTCTTTTTTTTTTTTAATATTTATTCTAATTTGTTATACATGACAGCGGAATACATTTCAATTCAGTACACACATATAGCACAATTTTTCATGTCTCTGATTGTATACAAAATAGAGTCACACCGATCGTGTCTTCAGACAAGTACTTATGGTGGTGATGTCCATCTCATTCCACTGTCTTTCCTACCCCCATGTTGCTTTGTTTCTTTAAAGCTCACTATTAATATTATAGTTTAGGAACTCAGTATAGCTCATGCGCACTTCAAATTTGTGTTTCCTGTTCGAGTCTATCATCCCTCATTTTGTTCATGCAGGAAATGTTAAGGAATTGCTGTGTACTATGCCCTATGTTAAGAGAAAGGAGTAAGATGGTGTTATTCATGTTCAGATTATCAAAGACCATCAACCAAGGATCTGACATTAAAGGGAAAAAAAAGTAAAGTAGAACATAGCAATTCATTTTCAGAGTCGTTTTCTTTTTTTCCATATTTTTATTGATGCATCATAGTTGTATATAATGGTGGGATTCAATGTTACATATTCATACATGCATACAATATAGCAATGTAATTTGGCCAATATCATTCCCCAGTATTTTTCTTCCCTCCCTCTGGTCTCTTTACTCTACTGATCTCCTTGGTTGTACATGAGATATCCTGCCATCCCCCAGAACATTTTTTTCCTTTTTCTTGTCTAGCTTCCACATAGGAGAAAAAACATATGACCCTTGACTTTTTGTGTTTGGCTTATTTATATTAACATAATGTTCTCAAATTCCATCCATTTTCCTGCAAATGATATAATTTCATTCTCTTTATGGTATAATAAAACATCATTGTGTATATATATCATGTATTCTTCATCCATTTATTCATTCCCATGTAATTTTTTTCTCAAATATATGTTTTTTAGTTGTAGGACGACACAATATTTTATTTGTATGTGGTGCTGAGGATTGAACCCAGTGCCTCATGCATGCTAGGTAAGCACTCTACCACTGAGCCACAGCCACAGCCCGCCCCCTACATCATTTTTAATAAAGGTAGTCAGTTTTTCTATGTCCTGTTTCCCATCCTCTTTTCATCATCTCTCCCCATCCCCAAAAGCCCTTTTTATCGGGAAAAATCAAGCATGTAGGCTAGTAATAGAGAAAGAGAACTCCTTAGTAATAATTCTGTACAAATAATAAAACTATTTCACAGATCAGTTGGAATGCTTAGGACTTCTGCTCTAGGAATGGAATAGAATAGAAAAGAGACTAGTCAAATACTCAAATCTTTCTTCTTAAGCTATTTGTACCCAAAGTCAGCATGCGAACTGTGCCCTTTATATTATAGTGTTTCTTATTGTATTTTACATAATTGGTTCTAGAATGTCAGTGAACAAAGAACCTAGTTTATTCCCTATCAGTTTAAAAGTTGGGTCTTTTGTCTCAGTTCAGTAAATATTTATTGTGCCTTTCCTGTGAGCATCCCCCAGCATTGTGCTAGACCCTGCAAAGGACACAGTTTAGCAAGGCAGTTTGTCTTCCCTTAAAGTCTTGCAACTGGATGGGAAATAGGGAAGTGAGCTCAGATACTTGGAGGAGTGGGAGATAAAACATACTTAGAATGTGTGACCAATACATTGTCTAGTTTCACGTTCTCTTGAGACAAGCTTTTGGATGCCTTACTTGATATTGCTAATAATCTGAATTTTTTAGACATCTGTCAGTATTTTTGTCTTTTGTTTTTATTTTTTAATTCCAGAATTAACTTACTCAAATTATGTTCTGAACATCTGTAAGTATTAACATCTCCCTAGTCCCAGGTTGGCATAATGCCAATCACAAACAGAACCTAACTGAAGTTCCTAATATTTAGTAAATGAATAAATGTTAACTGAACTTCAATAATGAAGTCTGAATACTGTTCAGGTTATTGTTTGAGTCTTTACCTCAATAGCAAATGAAGAACTTGAAATGCCTTTGAATTCTTCCCTTTGGTCCTTTATGGAGAAAGTTAACAACTAACATAATGACTATAGACCCTGGATATACAGACAGGTTTTTTTTTATTATTATTATTATGGAGACAAAAGTTAATTGGCATTTGACTTATATGACACAGTAAAAAAAGAAATTTTTGGAAGAGTTACTTAACAATTATATTTAACTCATATTATATGTTTTCATCTCAAGTAGAACCTAAGCAAAACCTTACTATTATGGAAATTTTCAAAATTTTATAAAAATAGAACCCTTGTGCCCAGCAGCTGCTTCATTAGCTATTCACATAGGGCCAGTCTTTTTCCATTAGTGCCTTCCTTCACTGGAACATGCCCTTATTTATTTGTTTTTATGAAAATACTTTGAAAGCTATTATTAGGCTGCCAGATTTTTTGGTGTTCTTATAAACATATTTGGAAAAAACATGTTCTCTTCACCAGTGAAAATTGTTATAAAATCTAGAAAACAATTTGGTAACACACATTAAGGATCCATTTTAAAAAATAAAATATTTTTTATTCCATTAATTTCCTTTCTGGAATATAGTCTTAGGAAATAGAAATTAAGGCTAAGATTTTTAACTGAATAATCTATAATTGAATAATTAAAAATCCATATGTATAATAATAATGGGGAACAATAATCCATACACTGGAATGTTTTATTTAATAACATGAGGAAATGTTGTGGAAGAAGCAAGAGAAAATTGCATGTACTAACCTACATTGTGTAGTATCTTTGCATTATACTGGACTCTGAAGATCTGATTTGTTATTATCCAGGCTCTAGTAAATCAAGCTCTACTGTAGTTTGTATCCTTAATTTCAAAGAAAGGTTTTCATTTTTCTAAGACATTGTAAGTTGTCAGTTTAATACTTACTAAAATGTACATTTTTACCTCATCAGTATTTAAGGTACTTCTGCTTTGCCGGGCACAATGGCACATGCCTGTAATCCCAATGACTTGGGAGGCTGACGCAGGAGGATCGCAAGTTTGAGACCAGCCTCAGCAGTTTGTGGCCCCTAAGTAACTTAGTAAGACCCTGTCTCAAAACAAAAAGGGTTGGGGAAGGCCAACCTCAATTCTCAGTGGAGAAAAACTGAAAGCATTCCCTCTAAGAACCGTAACAAGACAAGGATGCCCTCTTTTACCATTTTTATTAAATATCATTCTTGAAACTCTAGCTAGAGCAATCAGACAGAATAAAGAAATTAAAGGGATACAGATAGGAAGAGAAGAACTCAAACTATCACTGTTTACTGATGACATGATTTTATATTTAGAAGATCCAAAAAATTCCACTAGAAACATTCTAGCACTAATAAATGAATTCAGCAAAATAGCAAGATATAAAATTAACACCCATAAATCAAATGTGTTCCTATACATCAGTGATGAATACACTGAAAGAGAAATTAGGAAAACTACCCCATTCAAAATAGCTTTAAAAAAAACTGGAGAATCAGTCTAACAAAAGAAATTGAAAGACATCTACAATGAAAACTACAGAACACTAAAGAAAGAAATTGAAGAAGACCTCAGAAGATGGAAAGATCTCCCATGCCCTTGGATAGACAGAATTAACATTGTTAAAATGGCCATACTGCCAAAGGCATTACACAGATTTAATGCAATTCCTATTAAAATTCCAATGACATTCTTTGTAGAAATAGGAAAAGCAATCATGAAATTCATTTGGAAAAATAAGAGACCCAGAATAGCCAAAGCAATCTTAGAAAGAAGAGTGAAGCAGGAGGCATCACAATACCAGACCTTAGTGCAGTGGCGCATGCCTGTAATCCCAGTGGCTCGGGAGCCTGAGTCAGGAGGATGGCGATTTCAGAAAGCCAGCCTCAGCAAAAAGCAAGGCGCTAAACAACTCAGCAAGACCCTGTCTATAAATAAAATACAAAAAAGGGCTGGGGATGTGGCTCAATGGTTGAGTTCGATCCTGGCTCAAAAAAAAACCAACCGAACACCAGACCTTATATTATACTACAGAGCAGTAGTAACAAAACAGCATGGTATTAGCACCAAAATAGATGTGTGGGCCAATGATACAGTATAGGAGATACAGAGACAAACCCACATAAATACAGTTATCTCATACTAGACAAAGGCTCCAAAAACATACACTGGAGAAAAGATAGCTTCTTCAACAAATGGTACTGGGAAAACTGAAAATTCACATGTAGCAAAATGAAATTAAACCTACATCTCTTACCTTGCATAAAAATTAAGTCAAAGTGGATCAAAGACTTAGGCACTAGAACAGAGACCCTGCGCCTAATAGAAGAAAAAATAGGCACAGATCTCCACCATGTTGGCTTAGTAACTAACTTCCTTCACAAGACTCTTAAAGCACAAGAAGTAAAATCAAGAATTAATAAATGGGATGGAATCAAACTTCTTCACAGTAGAGGAAACAATAACATGAAGAGAGAGCCTATAGAATGAGAGGAAATCTTTCCCACACGCATCTCAGATAGAGCACTAGTCTCCAGGATATATAAAGTACTCAAACTTAACACCAGAAAACCAAATAACTCAGTCAATGAATGGGCAAAAGAACTGAACAGACACTTCACTGAAGAAATAACAATTGATCAACAAATATATGAAAAAATGTTCAACATCTCTAGCAATTAGAGAAATGGAAATTAAAACTACACTGAGATTCCATCTCCTTCCAGTCAGAATGGCAATCTTCAAGAATATAAGCAACAATAGGGGCTAGGGATATAGCTCAGTCAGTAGGGTTCTTTACATTCACAAGGCCCTGGGTTCAATCCCCAGCAGTACCCCCCCAAAAAACAAGAATATAAACAAAAACAAATGTTGGCTACAATGTGGGGAAAAAGTACACTCATATATTGCTGGTGTGACTACAAATTGGTGTAATCAATCTGGAAAGTAGTATAGAGATTCCTCAGAAAATCTGGCATGGAACCACCATTTGACCCAGTTATTCCATTCCCTAGTTTATACCCAAAGGACTTAAAATCAGCACACTACAGTGATATAGACACATCAATGTTTATAGCAGCTCAATTCACAGTAGTTCAGCTATGGAATCAATCTAGATGCCCTTCAACAGATGGATAAAGAAACTGGCATATATACACAATGTAATATTACTCAGCCTTAAAGAAGAATGAAATTAGGCATTTGCTGATAAATGGATGAAACTGGAGAATGTTATGCTAAGTAAAATAAGCTAATTCCAAAGAACCAAAGGACAGATATTTTCCTCTGATGTGGATGCTAATTCACAATAAAGGGAGTGAGGAGAATAGTGGTATTTTGGACTAACAAAGGGAAGTGAAGGGAGGGGAGGGGGGAAGGGGTAGTAGTGATAGTAGAATGAATCGGACATTATTGCCCTCTGTGCATATATGCTTACAGGACCTATATAGCTCTGCGTAATGTACAACCAGATAAATGAGAAGTTATACTCCATTTATAAATAACATGTCAAAATTCATTCCACTGTCAGGTATAACAAAACAATTTAGAACAAATATTTTTAAAAATTAGAACAAATTAAAAAAAAAAAAACAAAAACCCAGGTATTAAGAAAAAAAAAAGTGAGGGTTTGGGGATGTGGCTCAGTAGTTAAACACCCCTGGATTTAATCCCCAGTGTTCCCCCCACTAAAAACACGGGGATACTCGTATTTTAAGATCCTAGGACATAAGTAAATCATAGCTTATATTTTAGATGACTGGCATTAGGTGCTTTTTAGATAGCTGGGTCTCCTCCTGGTATCAACATTATTGTCCGCCTATAGGTTTTTCTCAGTAATTAACAGCATTATTTTCCTGTTCCTGACCTTACAGATCATAAGCACACCACAGAGACTAGCCAGCTCAGGAAGTGTTCTGATTGGGAGCCCGTACACCCCTGCACCAGCTATGGTCACTCAGACTCACATCGCAGAAGCAACTGGCTGGGTCCCCAGGTAAGATGGCACAAGTGACTATTTCTAAGCCCCTTAAAAAAAAAAAGCTCTGACTTTTTATTGCTTCCTTGTCTTCTGTTCTTGTTTTGTTAGTATAATTCTTAAAAACTAATGTTTTTTGAAATCACCAATTTTGGTTTACTTTGTGTGTCATACACAAATTGCCTCTGGATCAACCTGTTTTAAATAGAGAAAAGCAGTACAATACCTTCAAACTGAATCTTTGGATTTTTTTTTTTTTAAACTCTGAGATAAGACTGTTTTTATTGTTACAACATTTAGCTGCTTTGAAAGTATGAAAATTATATTTTATATTGTTACTAACAGACATAAAATAGGAGCTATATATTATATGTTGGCTATACTCAGAATTTCTCCTATGAATTCTTATTTCCTTAAAAACCAGAAAAGAAATTAGGGAACAAAAAAAAAAAAAAAAAAACTAGGGGAAAAATGCCAAAGATATTAAAAATTTTATTCAGTTTTTACTTAATTCTTTGAAACACAGGGAATTTCAATCATTATCTCTTATGTGTTACTCATTCGCCACTTTTAGTATCAAACCCATATCTGTTTCATCTTTGCTTATAGGGTAATGCAGAGTCTCATCTCGTCACTCTGTTACTTTAGAAGGACTTACATGGTGGCTACTGCACTAGGTGAATTTTAGCAAGCAGACAGCTGAGTCCTTTAAGCTACCTGCATGTTAATATGCATCCATACAGATGGACACACACACACATCAAAAACAAAAGTATTTTGTAAAACCTCATTTGTAGGTCTCTAATGTTCTCCTTCCTAAATTTTCATTGAACTCATTTCAATGTAAGATTACTTTGTCATGTCTTGTCCCAAGATTGTTTTTATTTTGTGACCATACTTTTTATATTTGTTAGTTTTTGTCTTTGGATATATTCAGTGTAGAATTAGACAAGTTATACATAAATTATTCATTAAATAAAGCTGTGCTTATTTATGTGTTGTGTTTATGCTTTTTGTCTTTTTAGTGATAGAAAACGGGCTAGAGAATTTATAGACTCTGATTTTTCAGAAAGGTGAGTATAAGTGTGAATATTTTGTTTAGGATTCCAGTATGAAGAGAGGTTTTTGGTGCCCAGACTTATTTAGTTTAAATAGTGAGGCGTTTTTCTTTCCATAATGTTAACGTCCTTCATTCCTTTTGGGAGGTGAAGTATTCTACCAAAGTGAATACTCCATTTTACTGTAACACGCCTCAACTTTTAACATGTTTTATTGAAACTATTTGTAGGTAATAATACCTCTTTTTCCCCTTTTTGGTTGTTATTCTTGTTGTTATTGTTACTGGAGATTGAACTCAGGGGAACTTTAGCCCTGAGCTACATTCCCAGTTTTTATTTGAGACAGTATCTCACTAAGTTGCTGAGGCTGGCTTTGAACTTGTGATCCTCCTGCCTCTGTCTTTGAGCTACTAGGATTTTAGGTGTGTGCCACTGAGCCCATCTCATAATACATTCTTATTTGTTTGTTAAGCACTATTTCAAGAATGATGTCACTTTTCTTAGAATATTAGTACAGTGGTTCTCCATTCTGGTTGTTATAGAATCACTCATGGTCTGTTAAATAAAATATAAAATGCCTATCAAATCATTTAACTCCAGGATTAAGAACTCTCAGTTCAGGGGCAGAGTGCTTGCCTAGCTTGCATGAGGCCCTGGGTTCAGTCCACAGCACTACAAAATAAAAATAATCAATTTCAAATCATTATTTGAGCCGAAGTTCAGTATTTCGGGTAGTCCACTACCCTGGATACCATATTAATGTTGACCTACTAAGACTCATCATCTCAGAGGCAGTTGAAATCTTTAAGATCATAACTGTTTTAGATGAAATCTTGCCAGCTATGCTTTTTAAAATTATTTCTGATTCTAAGTTTTTGTGACTTTTTTGAAAGGTGGTTTAGTCTTTTTTTCTCCTGTTAGATTGTGTGCTCTCAATGTAATAATTTCCTGACTTCACTATCCTAATTTGCCATCTATGATTTGCTGTGCATCGAGATACTAGTTAGCTCCATGTTAGAATTTAGTTTGAAATGAAAGTGCATGGCTGGGGTTGTGGCTCAGCGGTAGAATGCTCGCCTAGCACATGCGAAGCCCTGGGTTTGATCCTCAGCACCACATTAAAAAATAAACAAAATAAAGGTATTTGTAGTCCAATTACAATAAATAAATAAATAAATAAATAAATAAGAAAGTGCAGAGGCTCTGAGTGAGGATTGTGAGACTGTATATGAAGAATGTATATTTTCTAGCACTCTTTAGTTCTTCTCTCCCACCCACCCCCTTTTTATTGGGGATTCAACCCAAGGTCTCATATATGATGTGTAAGTTCTCTACCACTGAACCCTCAAAAATTTTTTTTTCAACTTTTGAAAAGGTTAGGGGGTACCAAGGAGTTAGCCTGGGGGTGCCTAGCCACTGAGGCATATCCTCAGCCCTTTTTGGTATTTTATTTTGAGACAGGGCCTCGAGAAGTTGTTCAGGGCCTTGACAAGTTGCTGAGGCTGATTTTGAATTTATGATCCTGAACTGCCTCAGCCTCCTGAACTGCTGGGATTACAAGTGTGTGCCACTGGGCCCAGCAAAAACTTACTAAAATTTTGAAACAGGGTCTTGCTAAGTTGTAGCAATTGGCCTTGAACTTGTGATCCTCCTGCCTCCCAAGTAGTTTGTGAATGTGCCACCACACTCAGCTCAGTTCTTAACTATTTGAAACAGACAAGATCACTTCCAGGGAACCACTGTATCATATAGAAATATATGGGAAAATGTTTTTTTTCTATCTAATGGAAAACTCACATTGGTATTTATTGATGTTTATCCTATCAAAGTACAGGTACAAGTTCTTAGATATGTATTAAGCAATGTTATAGGCCTTAAAAAATGTCCTCAATGATAGAAGGCAAGCTTAGTCGCTAGGTTCTATCCCTAGTACTGTGTGCACACATACACAAAAATGGAACTGTTTCTTGGTTAAGAACCTATATACTATAAATAGTATGTTATGGTTTTGATATGAGGTGTTCCCCCAAAACTCTTGTTAATACAGTAATATGCAGAGATGAAAATGATTAGATTAGGAGAATTGTAACTTAATCAGTTATCCTCATTTGAAGGGTGAACTGTAAGCAAGTAGGGCATGGCTAGTAGAGGTGGAGGTGGTCACTAGAATTGCACCCTGAGAGGGTGTATCTTCCCCCTTCCCGCATGTTCTGCTTCCTGACCCTGACATCAGTGGAGCACCTTTCCTTTGCTGAGTCCTTTTCCCATGATGTGCTACCTCATTGTGGACCCAGAGCAATGGAGTCAATCGTCTATGGACTGAAACGTCTGAAACCATGAGCCCCAAGTAAACTTTCCCTCCTGTGAGGTGTTCTTGTCCAGTATTTTGGTCATAGGGATGAAAAGCAAACTAAAATACAATATAAAAAAATATGATTCTTGCCAGCCATGGTGGTGCATGTCTGTAATCCCAGCGGCTTGAGAGGCTGAGGCAGGAGGATCATGAGTTCAAAACGAGCCTCAGCAACTTAGCGAGGCCTAAGCAACTTAGTGAGTGTCTCAAAAAATATATATTAAAAAGGATTGGGGATATGGCTCAGTGGTTAAGTGCCCTGGGGATCAATTCCTGCTACCATACAAACAAATACCAAGATTCTCTTCATTTTCCTTCATAAGGGAAAAGTGTAAAGATCACATATCAAAATGCTAGATTAAGTTTACTAGGGGGTTGGGGTTGTGGCTCAGTGGTAGAGTGCTTGCCTAGCACGTGCGAGGTGCTGCGTTTTATCCTCAGCACCACATAAAAATAAAATAAAAGGTATTATGTCCAACTACAACTAAAAAATATTTTAAAAAATTATTAGGACAGGTTTACTTATTCAACACGCTTGGGACCAGAGTGTTTCAGAATTTGGAGTTTTTCAAATTTCATGGTTTTGCCTGGAGTTTATTGGTTAAGCATCCCTAATCCAAAATCCAGAATGCTCCAAAATAAAAAAACTTTTTGAGTTTTATATCAACACTCAAAGAATTTAACATTTTGGAATATTTGGGATTTGGGAGGGTTTTGGAACTTGAATTTTGAAATTAGAGATGCTTGGCTTTTATAGCCATTGATTCAACTTTCCCTTTTCTCTGTTTAATTCAATTACTTTTTTTTCTTAGTGTTTATTTTTTTAAAAACTTTTTATTTAAAAAAATGTTGTGATTAAATCCAGTAAAGCTCTACCACTGAGCTACATCCCCAGCCCTTTTTATTTTAAGACAGGGTCTTACTCCATTGCCAAGGCTGTCTCTAACCTGGGATCCATCTGCCTCAGCTTCCTGAGTAGCAGTGGTTACTAGACTCTTCTTATTTTTTAGTATTACTTGCTGTATTATATCTCACCCCCACTTCTAGTCCACCAAAACAATTGCTAAATGTGTTTTTTTTTTTCCTCAAATCTTGTCCAAAATAAGTATAAGATTTAGTGCAGTAGTGTTTTATTCCTCCTTTTTCTCTTTTTTCCCCTCTTGTTGCTGGGGCTTGAACCCGGAGTCTTGTGCATGATAGGCAAGCACTCTACCATTGAGCTACATTCCCAGCCCCTTCATTTAATCTTTTTTTTTTTTAAACATCAAGAATCTTTTTTATATATAACTTTATTTTGTTTATTTAATTTGTTTATGTGGTGCTGAGAATCGAACCCAGTGCCTCACACATGCTAGGCAAGCGCTCTACCACTGAGCCACAACCCCAGCCCCTCATTTAATCTTAATTATCTTTTTTTGTCCTGCTGGAGCACAGTAAAAATGTTGTTTATATATATAATAAACTAATAATCCATAATAAACTAATACAACTTAAAGTATAATAAGTTATATAGTCAAAATCAATATGATGAAAACCCATGCTCTGCTTCAGTGGTGTTTATCAAGTCAATTCACTCATTCAACAAATGTATTTTGAGTATCTGCAAGGTGTTGGTGTGTTCTAGATATTAGGGATAATAACAAGCAAGACAGAGAGATCCCTTCACTTAAGGAACTCACTGGAAGGAAGCAGTAAACAAATAAAATAATTTTAGATGTAATACATATTATGCAAGGAAAAAAAAAAGGTAGCTTGGTATGATAGTGCACACCTGTAATCCCAGCAGAGGATCACAAGTTTGAGGTTAGTCGAGCAACTTAGACCCTGTTTCAAAACTAAAAAGGGGGAACCTGAGTATGTTAGTTCAGTGGTAGAGTGCCCCTGGGTTTAATTGCTAGTACTAGAGTAAAAAGCAGGGGGGAGTGATTTGTAGAGAGTGTTGCAAGGGTTGCAGCTACTTTCAAAAATGTCTAAGGAGATCTTAGAGTGCAAAGAAGCCAAGAAGGTAAATAGCCAGCAGTCAGTGGGGGAGCAGGGATTCTGAGCCAAGGGAATGGAAAATGCGGAGCCTCTAAGGGAGGAGGTGTGATACATTGGGTGCACAGTAAACTGGAGAGAGGAGGAGAACGGTGGTGTGAGCTGAGGATGGAGAGGCAGGTGGGCTTCAGGTCATTAAAGGCCTTGTGTTTTGTTCTTAGGAGCGTTTTAAGCAGGGATATCTTACGATTTAATTTACACTGGTTGCAAGTAACTAATGAATTCTAAGGAAACAGAGTGGAAGTCAAAAGACTATTTCAGGGACACTGGCTTGGCAGTGGAGATGGAAAAAAGTGGATAGATTTGGAGGTAGAACCAGAGGGATTTATTGATCGATTGAAGGAAAAGGGAAATGAAAGATGGCTCTTGATTTTCTTTTACTTGAACATTGATGTTATTTCCATTTATAGCAGTTAGGGATAGGTTTGTGGAAGGAATTGAGTTTTGTTTTAGACATAGGAAGTCAGGGAGACTTACTAATTATCAAAGTGGTAGTGTCATTAGCATAGAAGTGGTCATGGGCTTGGATGACATAATCCAGGGAGGGAGGTAGTGAAGGTCTATAATGGAAAAGCACTCATTTCCTATTTCCATCCCCACCCCACATTTCATATCACAGAAGGTGATTCTTTGTTTGCTAGATTAAGTCAGGTTTTAACTTTATAACATTACTGAACTTTTTTTTTAATTTAAACATTCTCGTTGACTCCTTTTAATTAGGAATGAGGCCTAGGGATATTACTCAATGGTAGAATCTTAGCATGTACAAGGTCTTGAGTTTCATCCCCAACACTCAGAAAAAAAGAAGAAATGAAATTTTTTTTAATATTTCATTTTTTTGTAGTTGCACACAATAACCTTTATTCATTCATTCATTTATTTATTTTTATGTGGTGCTGAGTTTCGAACCCAGGGCCTTGCACATGCAGGGCAAGTGCTCTACTGCTGAGCCATAACTCCAGCCCCTGAAATTTTTATTATATATTATGTATAATTTTTCTCTCTCTCTCTCTCTCTTTTTTTTTTGGTGGTGCTGGGCATTGAACTCAGTGCCTTATGCATGCAAGGCAAACACTGTACCAACTGAGCTTTATCCCCAGCCCTAATTTCTTTTGTTATCTAATTTTTTTAAGTTGTTGACGGAAACTTTGTTTTACGTATTTATTTATATGTGGTGCTGAGAATCGAACCTAGTGCCTCCCACATGCTACGCAAGCACTCTACCACTGAGCACAGCCCCAGCCCTACTATGCATAATTTCTCATTGAAATGGAATGTATATGTTGCAACTTAACCCTGGACTGCAGTAAGTCATATTAAGTAGGTTACTTTTGTAACCTGTTATTGGTAGAATATGAAAACAACAACAAAAACAAACAAACAAAACAAAACAAAAAAAAACAGTGATTTGTGGATTTTAGATAAGTGTCTGAAAGATAAATATTTTTATTCCTTGGGTATTATAAATTGGAATACTTCAAGTTACTGATGTAACATGCTTTTCACACTATTGTGTATTAGTGGTTTTATTTTCTTCCTTTTAGTTCATCAATTTGGTTTTTATTTGGTAAAGGATGCTTCCTCCCAGTTCATTTATTTGGCTTATGAACTAATAGATATCACAGTGTTCTCATCTAGTGTCATACGTTTAGTGTCATTTAGAAAGAAAGGGTCTTGCTGCTTCAAAGAGCTCAGGTTCTAAGAAAATGTGTAATCCCATCTACTTAAGGAAACTTTCAGTTTAAGATGAGGGACTGAATATTCATGTTTTCTCCCTCTTCCTAATATCATACTGAAATTATAGTGTTAAGAAAAGAAAGGAAATATATGTCTAGAGGTACTATCAAAAGTGGTGGGGTATAGATTTTCCAATTCCAAGATAGACTCTGATATGGTTATAGTGAGTGATAAATGAAAATACAGAAATGTACACCCCAGAATAGGCAAAGAAGTAAGAATGCATTGGAGACAGGAGCCATTTTTCCTTGTATTGTCATGGAGAGGCTCCAGTCTTAGGGCTGACGGCTATAAAGGCAAGAAAGAATGTTGGAGGAATCACAGCAATAAAATAAAGATTATCTAACAGTATAGCTGGACCAGCCCTCTAAAACCCCTTGAAGCTCTCATCCTGTCTCCACATACATAGCAATCATACCAAAACCATTTTGTTCCCCAGACTAGAACTTGGAGAATTGGTTGCAAGGAAACAGAACTGCCTGCCAGTAATGGTTTGAGTCTTAAATGTCCCCCAAAACTTATACTCTAAAGGCTTGGACACCAGCCTGTGGTGCTGTGGAGATGGTGAATGTTTAAGAGGTGGGTCCTAATGGAAGGAAGTGAGCTCACTGGAAGTGTGTCTGGCTACTTCCTGGTGAGCAGCTGTGTTCCACCACTCACTCTGCACCATGATGTTCTGCCTCATCATAGACCTAAAGCAACAGGACTAAGCACCCCTGGGTTGTTTGAAGCCTCTGAAACCATGAGCCAAAATAAATCTCTCTGCCTTTAAGTTGATTTTCTCAGGTATTTTGTCACAATGATGGAGAGGTAACTAATATATATACCCTCAGTTGAGTTTAAGGATTTTTTTTCCCCAGTACTAGGAGTCAAACCCAGGGCCTTGCCCATGCAAGATGAGCACTGTGCTACTAATCACCGGGCATTTTTTGAGACAGAGTCATGCTAAGTTTCCCAGGCTGATCTCAAACTTGCTTCTACCTTGACCTCCTGAGTGGCTGGTATTACTGGCATACACAATCATGCCTGGTGAGTTTAAAGATCTTAGTATGCCCTCCAGAATAATCTTTCCTCATTCTGGCTTTTGTGTCTGTGGGGAAAAGATGACTAAGCTGCTTAACAGCAGTACTACCTGCCATTAGCCTCTTTGGCTACCATGGCCCACCCATATGCACAGACATGGTATATGGGAAGTGAGCTTTCTGCATGTGGGGAGAACCTTCTTGGGAACAGAGACATAAACACAAGAAACCCATGTACACTCTGGTCATTTTGGTGCACACCTGTAATCCCAGTGATGCTGGAGGCTGAGCAGGATTGCAGGTTTAAGGCCAGTCTCAGCAATGGAGTCAGACCCAGTCTCAAAATAAAATAAAGAGCTAGAGATGTATCTTAGTGGTAGAGTGCCTCTGTTCAGTCTCCAATACTGCAAAAAATAAACACCTGAACCCAACATTCATAAACATGAAAGGACAAGACACTTTTGGAAAACTATCATGAAGGACAAAGAACAAGGTAAATAATCAAAAGTCCCAAATGAATAGGAAATAGTAATATTCCTGTTAGCAGAGAAGAACAATAAAAAGAGAGTTCTAATTATCATCCTTTGAGAAGTCTGAAGTTTCCTAAGAGATAATATCCATAAAACAAAAATAGCAAATATAAAAAAGGAGCAATGAAAATTCTCAGAAGTTTAAAACGCGATTGCTTAAAAAATTTTTTCCAAAAGATTGAAACATGATTAACAGTAACCAAAGTTAAAGGAAAAACTTGGCTGCAGCCTAGTGTTACTGCCAAGAATAGCCCGAAAGACTGAATGAAATACAGAATTATCTGTTTGAAGCCATCAGAAAGTTACTGAGATGGTAAGAACAAGAGAGGCCAAAACTAGAGAAGAGAAAAATTTAGGAAGGTGAGCAACTTCCCCAGTAGTTTTTAGATATGGAGTTCTTGGCTGTTTGTGGGCAGGAGGCTGAGAATCTAGGTTTTGTATGAAATAAAGGAGAAGAACTAAATAATCAGTAGATACAGAAAAAACCATATAAGATATGGTTAATCAACTATACATTGTTGTTATTGGTAAACTAGTAATAGAAGAGAACTTAATATATTAAGACAATTGACAAAAATGGCAGCAAACAGTACATGTAGGGGTGACATCAAAAGCTTTCAACTTGAGATATAAGAAACAAGGAGGATCCCTGTTTTCACCCCTTTTATTCAGTACTGTATTACTATTTATTGTCTTAATCCAAGAAACAAAACTGCCAGTGTTTGTGGATGTTCTGATGCTGTGCCCAGGAATAAACCAAAAGAATATGCAAACTGAGTTGAAGTCAATTTAGCAAGGTTACTAGATACAAAGTCAATGGAAAAAACCAATGGAGAACTTCTTTATTCCAGCAATGAATAGAAATATCTACTAAAAAATACAAAAAAGTGCATTAACCATCAGAAAAATGCAAGCAAAAACTACAATGTAAGTAAAACTACATCCACCAGAATGACTACAGTGAAAAACTAAACACCAAGAAGTTTGGCAGGGCTATGAAGAACCTAGACTGCTCATACACTACTGATAGCAGCATAAGTTCGCTCGTTTTTGGCATTGGCTGTATCTGTTAAAGCTGAGCATGCATACAGCCTGGGACACATCAATTCTGTTTGCAAGTATATACAAACAGAAGTTGATGTACATATTCATCAAAAACTTATCCAGGAAAGTTTTATAGAGGCACTATTCATAATAGCCTCCATGGTTCAAGTCATGGCTCCAAAAGTAATTAATTTAAACTAATTTAATTAATATTTTAAAGAACATAATAGCCACAACTAGAAAGAAGTCAACAGCCATCTGCAGAATGGGTGAATGAAGTGTGTTCTCTTCATACACTGGAGTAAATGAACTGTAGCCATTTGAAGAATATGAATGAATCACTCAAAGATAGTTTTGAGAGTTGGGGTTGTGGCTTAGTGGTAGATGATTCACCTAGCACGTGTGAGTCACTGGGTTTGATCCTCAGCACCACATAAAATTAAAAAAATAAAAAATAAAAGTATTGTGTCCATCTATAACTAAAAAGTTATTATTTTTATATTTATTTTTTAGTTGTGGGTAGCCACAATAACTTTATTTATTTTTATGTGGTGCTGAGGATGGAACCCATTGCCTCACGCGCAATAGGCAAGCACTGTATCACTGAGCCACAACCTCAACCCTAAAAAGTTATTTTTAAAAGAAGATAGGTTTGAATCAGGCACAGAAGAGCACATATAAAAAGTACATAGATAAAGTTCAAGACATGTAAAACTAATGATGGATATGGTGGTTGTGGATATCCTTTAGGTGGGGCTCGGGATGGTAATAACTAGGAAGGTACTTAACGTGGTTTGCTCAGATCTTATGTGGGTTGTGCTTTAATAAAAATTTACATTTAAAAACCCAAGCCTAGGGGCTGGGGTTGTGGCTCAGGGGAAGAGCGCTCACTTTGCACATACAGGGTCATGGGTTCAATCCTCAGTACCACATAAAAATAAATAAACGAAATAGAGGTATTGTGTCCAACTACAACTAAAAAATAAATAAGGGCTGGGGCTGTGGCTTAGTGGTAGAGTGCTTGCTTTGCACATATGAGGCACTGGGTTCAATCCTCAGCACCACATAAAAATATATAAAGATTTTGTGCCTATCTACAACTAAGAATGAATAAATGAATAAATAAATATTAAAAAAACAAAAACAACCCAAGCCTCGCATGCTTGAGGGTACCACCAAAACAAGCAAGCAAGCAAAAGCTCCAGAAGAGCTAACAACAGCCGCTAGGTAACTGAACAGTCCTGTAAATCTCTGGAAGGTGGAAGAGGACTATGTAAGAAAAGGAAAGCTGTCCTCCCATGCTGTAAGCTTTTTGTAGACTAATTCAAGTTAATTATGAATAGTTCCCAAAGCACTGTTTTCAACCCTATCAAATAAAAAGAAGAAGAAATTACTGTTAATGAAATTGTAAGTAAAAACTTACTTACTTAGGTCTAAGTTAGTTTTTAAAAAGTCTGAGGTCCTAACTATAGAAAAGAGAAACAGGCTCGAGGTGTACTTCAGTTATAGAGATTTGCTTCACATGTGCAAGGCCTTGAGTTTGATTCCTAGCATGGTGAAAAGAAAGGGGAAGGGAAAAGGAAGGAAGTTTTAAAGAAAATAAGGAATAAATTTTAAAAAGAAAAGGAGAAGCAAAAGGAGAGTGATCCTAAGCAGTAATACCCAAGTGTGGTCTGGGCCCCAGTGCTAGTCTGGAATGGGTGAGTTTCTGGTAACTTGAGAACCTGGCATGGAGGTTCCTACGCCTTTACAGCAGTTTGATGTTGCTCTTAGCACACGGTGGCTCATGCAGGCTCACGCAACAATTGGAGTCCTGTCAGACTAAGGGTGTAGGTCATCTGTGGCACAGCCGCATGCTGGTCCTGCATGGGAAGACTGTTAAAACAGTGACTGTTTTTAACAACTTTGAGGAGGTACAGTTCATATGCTATGAATGTCAATGTTCATCCATTGACAATGTACAGTTCAAAGAATTGCACAACCTTTACTGCCAGTTCACCACCAGGAAAGAAATACTGCACCAGCACTCCCTAGTCCCTCATCCCTCCCAGTCTTAGGTGACCGCTGATCGACTTTCTTCTCTATAGATTTACCTATTCTGAATATTTCATATAATTGGAAATGTACATGATGTGGACCCTTGGGAGTGTCTTCTTTCATTTAGCATTTTTTTAAGGTTCGTCTGTGTTGTGGCATGTATTGGTTCTTCATTCCTTATTCCAGAATAATATTCATTCTACTACATGAATATACTGTATTTTATTTGTTTATTGATAAACATTTTGTTTCCTGTTTGTTTTTTTTGGGGGGTGTGCACTGGAGATTGAACCCAGGGCTACTTAACCACTGAGCCACATCCCAGCCACTTCTCACTAAGATGCTGAGGCTGAGGCTAGCTTTGAACTTGCAGTCCTCCTGAGCTGCTGAGATTTAGCCATGCGACACCATACCCAGCCCCTATACCTTTTCTTTTTTGCCTGTGATGTATGATGCTGCTGTGAATGTTTTTTAGCCAGTGCTCTTATGGAAATATGGAGAATTGCTTGCGTTTCTCTTAGGTATCTAACTAGGAGTGGAACTGATGGGTCATATGGTTACTTTTTGTTTAACCTTTTGAATAATTACCAGACTGTTTTCCAAAGTGGCTGCCCCATTATACATCCTTACCAGCAGTGTAAGGTTTCTAATTTTTGTATATCTGTACTAACATTTCTTGGATTTTTTTTTTTCTTTTTTGGCAGAGTGCTGACAGTTGCACTCAGGCCCTCACACATGCTAGCGAAGTACTCTGTCGCTGAGCCATATCCACAGCCCCTATACCTTTTCTTATTTTTTGGTGGGTGGGGTCCTGGGGATTAAACTCATGGGCACTTGACCACATCCCCAGCCCTATTTTGTGTTTTATTTAGAGACAGGGTCTCACTGAGTTGTTTGGCGCCTCTCTTTTGCTGAGGCTGGCTGAGCCTCCTGCCTCAGCCTTCCAAGCCGCTGGTATTACAGGTGTGCACCACCATGCCTTGTTCTTTGATCCATTTTCAGTTATTTTTTTTATAGCATGTTACATTTTAGGATCAATTTGTTAAATCTAAGCCAAAAACATTGAAAATGCATAAAGAAAAAAAATAGATATTATTTGACATTACTTTATTTTCAGTCATTTACTTTTTTATACAAATCTATTATTAAGTTTATTTAAAATTATTAGCTAAGTTTAAAAAGTAAACCTTTTTTCTTTTATTTATTTATTTTGTTTTTATTTTTTATTTTTTTGGTGCTTGGGATTGAATTTAGGACCTCGTCGTGCATGTTGGGCAAACGTTTTACCACAGAACAGCACCTTGTTTTCTAGTGTTCTTTTGATAATATCCATCCTAATGAGTGTGAAGCAGTATCTCATTGTGGTTTTGATTTGCACTTCTCTGATTAGTGATTTTGAGCATATTTCCATGTGCCTGTTGGCTGTTTGTACTGCTTTGGAGAGATGACTTTTCAAGTCCTTTGCCATTTTTTAACTGGGTTGCTTTTGTTGTTGTTGAATTGCAGGAGTTCTTCATATAGCATTTTAATAGAAACATGGTTTACTTAACTTTCAAAGAAGTGTCTTACTGAATTGGTTAAACAACCAGATTTCCTGTTTGCTGTAGGTGTTGATTATCCTAGCCTACTTTGTTGAATTTTTATATAGATATTGATTGACTTTTGGTATGATGCTCTATCAGCCTTCCAGTGAGTACATTTAATTTCTTGATTCTGCTATTATTGACCACAAAGCTTCAGTTTTGTATTGCTTATAAAAATTCCATTAGTTCTTGAAGGGGAAGAGTCACCTATTATGTGCTGTGTGTTTTAGGCATGGTGTGTTATTTAATCCTCACAACAACCTGCCAGACGGATATTTGTATTGCAGTTTTTAGATTGGAACACTATATGTTTCCTTCAAGTTCATTATCAATGAACTTGATAATGAACTAACTCTATGACACTCTTATGTAGGCTTGTATCTATGTTTCAAGAGTATGATCATCAGCATTTAGTAGCTATTAAAAGTCTAGTTAGTCCTTTAAATGTTATCTGTATATGACAACAGAGGGCAAACCAAATAAGTGATTACTGAGAACTACCCTGTGATTATCTTAATGCTGGCTTAAAAAAAAAAAAAAGACCTAAAATTAGATGAAAAACAACCCTATTTCATTCCTGGCTTTTAAAAAGCATATAACCACCAAGTTGAGAATTTATTTTCTTTAGTAAGCCATTATCTACTTTTTAGCTTGAATATAAAGCCTCATACACAACATTTTCTTTCAAAATAACTCCTGCATTTGTTTTTAGCAGTCTTTATTTACTTTTGCACTTGTACTAATTATATAAATTAGTGTATGAAAAGCCATTGGTTATCTAAATATGCCAAATTCTAGTTGCAAATGGACATAGAGGAGGCTTTGTATAGAAATGTATTTTGTTGGTGGTGTGTTCTTCCATTGATAGGTATAGGAGGTATAGTTACTCTTCGTGGCGTGACTATCACTGATAATTAATGCCTGTCATTGTGGGTTGCATTTAAAGTACATTTGTCACTTCTTTTAAATAATACTTTCCCTCATCTACAGCTTGGTTTCCTGGAGGTATGGTCCTTGTAGAAACCTGGAATAAATGCTTGCTCCCTTTTTATTGATTAGTATTCAAGGTGATGAACTTGTTTCCATCTTCTTCCAAAGGTCTTCTGTTTTAAAAAGACACCTAGAAGTTCATGAATTTAAACACTTGTGGTGGGTTTGTACATTGCAATTATTATAACTATCGAAACTTAAATTGTCTGGCTTTGGTCAGGGGGCCAGTTGATCTTAAGTTCTTTTGACATGACTGTAGTAGTCTTGAATACCTTGTTATTTGGTATGACTAAGATGTTCCAAGTTCATCTTGAATTTTTCCTTCCCTAAATATGGAAGCACCCATTGCTCTGAGAAACCCTAATTTCTTTAAATGAGAATGTATGTCACACTTCAGTTTGGGGTATCGTGGTGATCATTGCTACTAGGTTGCAAATTTTTTCAGGTCCTTTTAAATGGATGGATCTAAGAGACATATACATACCAAGATACAGTATTTCATGGGTTCATATTAATAGTTTTAATTCAAATCTTATATGGTCTGAAAGTCATGGTTTTTAAAGACGTTGGGATGAAAGGGATTGTAGAAGTAAAGTAAATGATAGTTATGCATTGGTTTTATTCTGTATTACATGCTCAACGCACCTAAATAATTCTACTGATATTACCACTAATGTGATTATTGAGAACATTAGTTTCATTTTGGTTTTTGTTTGGTTTTGGTGTTAGGGATTTAACCAAGGGCCTTGTGGATGCTAGGCAAGAGCTCATTACTATGGAACTGCATCCCCAACCGCAGTTTCTTTTTATATACAGTCTCCTCATTTTTCTCCACTTTTAAAGTAACTGTAACTATCTACTGTGGATCACAAACTCATTTAGATACTGTATTCTGTCCCTCTGAGCCCTCAGTTTTTCCATGTGTACAGGTGACTGTATATTTAATACTCACTACCAGGTCTCATGTCAGTGCCCTAGTGTCCAAAACTTGTCCTCTAGTGGATTCCTCAGAAGGGGCTGGTATGCAGGTAATCCCTGAGGTCGTACCTCTTATCTTTGAATGAAAGTCAGTGAATGTAAAGTTCTTGACTCATACTTTCTTTGTTAAATATGTTTATTTCCTTCTGGTATGTACCTCCTATTGAAAAAGCTGATGCCCTTTTCTTCTAGATGTTCAAAGTGTTCTACTTTACTGGAATGATTTGGTATTTGTCATTCTCATTTTTTAAAATTTCATGAATTACAGCATTCACTATTAATTATTCCCTTAAAACAGGTATGGATGTGGCAATATTTATTGTTTTCTTCTTGAACCTGAATTTTGGGAACCATATATGCTAGATTGTTCCAACACCTCTAGTCCTTATTGTGGGACCCGTGTACTCAGCTGGTATTTGAGAGGACAGAACTCCTCCTCAGTTCAACTGAGGCCCTAAAATTGGCAGCTGTGCTTCTAGTAAACTCTTTTGGCTATTATGAAGTTATCCTGTTCTCAGGTCCACTATATAGGGCCCCACCAAATATTTCTTTTTCTACTCAGACACTGGTATGTAGGCCTTTTGGCTAAAAACCAAAAGGGTTTGTATTCCTGTCTATAGGATCTTTGACAGTAGGTGTTCAGTTTTGCTATATAGTCGTGGTGTCTGTTTTTATGTTTCCCATAAGCTGTAGGCTCATATATTCAGCTACCTATTAAGTATATCCATTCAGAGCTGGGCACTATGGTACAGGCCTGTAATCCCAGTGGCTCAGAAGGCTGAGACAGGAGGATCACAAGTTCAAAGCCAGCCTCAGCCTCAGCAACAGCAAGCAACTCAGTGAGACCCCGTTTCTCAATAAAATACAAAATATGTCTAGGGATGTTGCTCAGTGGTCGAGTGCCCCTGAGTTCAATCCCTGGTACTTCCCTCTTCCAAAAATATACATATACATCTATTCATATGTTATATAGGCTAATTAAACTCAACATCATTGCTACCCAGTGGAAATATAATGCTGACCACCTTTCTGAGAGCTAATTTAAAAAGTAAAAAGTGGATATAGCTTAGTGGTATAGTTTCCTGCCTAGCATGTGCAAGTTCTGGGTTCAGTTTACCACAAAAATACCAAAGAAACACATGAAATTCATTGTAATGCAGGTTGAACATCCCTAATCCAAAAATCCAAAATGCTCCATAACTTGAAACTTTTTGAGTGCTACAAGTGGAAAGATCCACACCATGAAAGTTTATTTCATGCACAAAATTATTAAAATATTATGTAAAAGTTACTGTCGTGCTTTATGTATAAATTGTATATGCTGCATAAGTGAATTTCATGTTTTAGTCTCAGGTATATCCCCTAAGATGTGATGGATGTGCAAATATTCTAAAATGTAAAAAAAAAAAAATTGAAATTTTAAATGCTTCTGGTCCCAGGCATTTTGAATAAAAGATACTAATCCTGTATTATCTTTTATTTAACCCAGTATATCTAAAATATTATATTTTAATGTGAAGCTTATGTAAAATTTATGAGATCTTTTATATTCACTGCTCAAGTCTTTGAAATTCAGTGTGTATTTTAAGCTTCTGTCTTATTTCTGAGTTTCCTATTTCTCTCCTTGAAACTCTCCATGTCAATCAGTTGCTTAGTTCTTCTGTTTTTTAACTTGAGAATTTTTGCAGTTCCATCACTTCTCCAACCTAATCACTGCCCCTGTCTCAGGGCTCACTGTTTCTTGACTGGGTCGTGGCAGTAGCCTCTCAGGTGATCTTGCTGTCACTGCCTTTCCCCTTATAACTTCATCTCCTGCTTTGCACAGATTTATCCCTAACTGGAAAGCGCACTGTACTGCCCGCCCCTCTTATTATCACTTAGTGGTTTCACCACATTTCAATAGATAAGGAAGGTGAACTATGAGGTGCATGTAGATGGTTCTTTGGGAATATACGGAAAAGGAAGTAAATGTCCTTTTCTCATCTCATTATTTTGAAAAGTGCGTGCTTAGTGTCTGTTAAAGTGCACAACAGAAAACATGTAACTGACTTATTAAATATAAATGTAATATGCTGATGGAATATGGCGAGATGAAGTACAAGTTCCTGTGCATTGGCTCTGAAGGGCCTGGCCTTTATCTACCTTTCTTCCTCATCACTAAGTCGTACTTCACATCCAGGTATACTCATCAAACTGTACTGTTTGATGAGATCCTGTAGACTGTTTCACCATTCATGTGTCCAGTGCTGCTAATGACCCTGCCTGATAGCTTTCCTAGCTTCCTTCATGTGACGACTCCTCATTATTTGTGACTCTTCTCCAGCAAGTCACCCTCTTAGGGATCATATTAGATGTTGCTCTTCCTACAGCGTTCCCAAAGTATATTGTGAATAACTGACTTGGCAATTACTTTTTATAAAATTGAAATTATCTGTCATTGTGTGTGTCTGTCTCTCCATCATCCCCCGACTCAGAATGAGGGAGTAGGTCTTGCTTTAGTTTTGTATTTCTGTTTTTTGGCATAGAGTTGATGATACTCAGTAGAACTAAATTGAACCTCCTCCAAATGTTAAAAATTAAGTTATCAAAGTTTAGGCTTTGGCATTGACCAAATTTAATTAAAGACTTAGATCCAATTCCAGTGACTTTCAGTTAAAAGTTGAATAGGGGCTGGGGTATAGTTTCATTGTAGAGCATATAGGTAGCATGTATAGGCCTTGGGGCCAATCCCAGCACCACACACACAAAAAAACAGTTGAATAGATAAATAAACCCAAGAACAGTGATGCTTTTAATTTCAGAAAAACTAATATCCATAATTAAAAATAAGTATTAATGGTTCTATCAGCTCTAAAAAGGCCAGGGTTTTTGTCATTTTTCACTTATTTCCAGTGTCTATAACAGTATCTGGCACGTAGTAGTAATTCATTAATAAATATTCATTGAGTAAATGAATGATATATATACAAAAGCACTATATACTTTATTAGGCTTTTAAGGCAAAAATTAATTTTTAAACATTTCCTATTATCTATTTAAATTTTTACAACTTGAAGCAAATACTAAATTGCTATCCTCCTGCGTTATCTTACAGAGTTTTGTGAAGGAAGTCATTGGTAAGTATGATGAAATATAAATTTTATTTTCATAATTTTTTTCTCTTCTAGTAAACGAAGCAAAAAAGGAGATAAAAATGGAAAAGGCTTGAGACATTTTTCTATGAAAGTATGTGAGAAAGTTCAGCGAAAAGGTACAACATCATATAATGAAGTAGCTGATGAGCTGGTTTCAGAGTTCACCAATTCCAACAACCACTTGGCAGCTGATTCGGTAGGTTGATCATTAACTTGATATGGAGTAACAATGCTACTACAGTTTACTTCTTGGGGTTGTCTGTGTGATAAATTTGAGGAATCATATAAGCTAGAGCATCCTCAATAAGCTAGGAGGTGTTTTTTTCATATTATAGATTGGAGGAGTTTAAAATAAAAATTGGGGGGTTACTAATGGAACAGGCTTTTTTTAAACATGATCTCCTCTTCAGTGACTTCATTTACATTTCTGAACTTTACTGTTTCGTCAGTGTCTAAGTCAATAAGAAAATGTCACTTTTTGTTGGAAAATTCATACATGGACATGCTTATTAACATTCCAGTTCTATAAGAGTGTGTAATAGAAATTACTCCCTTCTCCCACAGTCCCCATTCATAGGTAATATCATTCTTAGTTAATATTCACTGCTTGAATATCTTTCTAGAAATTCTTTTATGAATACATGTGATAAAATTTATTTCCTTTTTGTTTTAAACACAGAAGTGATAATGCTTTGCATGCTGCATTCTTTATTAATGCATGTTAGAGACTGTTCTTGCTGTAGAAATCATTCTCACTTTTTTCAGGCAAAATAAAATTACAGATGGAAATGTACATAGTATACAATTAGATTTTTTTTTCTTACTTTTTGGTAGATAGTTACATACAGTCAAGGTATAGAATTCTTTGAGTTTTGGTAGTTATGTGCACCTGTGAAACCACTACCACAGTCAAGATGCACAACCTCCCCATGACTTCCAAAAGGTTCTTTGAGCCCTTCAGAGCCCGTTCCTTCCTCTGCCTCCCTCCCTAAGCAAGTATTGATCTGCTTTTTATCACTAAAGATAAAAAGTTTACATTTTACTAAATGTAATTATATTATATGTACTCTACACAAATATTAAATAATAATGCTAACTCTAGTCATAGATGTTTAATTCTATATTGTTTGTGTGTTGGCAAGTGAACTTAGGACCTTGTGCGTATTAGGCATGTGCTCTACTACTGAGCTACAGATCTGTAATTCTAAACTCTAATGCAATATGTATAGTATTTCAGCCCTCAAAGAGGATAAATATTTTGAGATAATAGGAACTATAGACTACCTGAATTTTTTAAAAATTAAACATTTCTTCTTGCTTCTTTTTTTGTCTTTTGTGGTTCTGGGTATTAATCCCAGACTTTATACGTGCTAGTCAAGTGCTCTACCATGAACTGATCTCCAACCCTACCTCCCCGCCACCTTTTTTTAAAAAAAAAAAAATTGTTTATTTTTTATGTAGTGGTGGGGATTGAACCCAGATCTTCATGAATGCTAGGCAAGTGCTTTAAAACTGAGCTATCTCCCCAGCCCCTTCAACTCTTTTTAAATTTAATTTTGAGACAAATCTTTACTCAGTTGCTGAGGCTGGCCTTGAACTTGCAATCCTCCTGCCTCAGCTTCCTGTAAGTAGTTGATATTACAGGTGTGCACCACCACACCTGGCTTGCTCTCTTTTCTTAAGAAAATATCAGAAATGGACATTGAATTTAATCAAATTATAGCTTCCTGAGAATTTTAGAATTTTTACATTAATATGCATAAGTGAGGTTTCTGTTTTTGTTTGTTAACTGTCTTTGCAGTCTGGCTTGGTAGTAGTATGCTGGCTTTATAAAATGAATTTAGAGGCCTTCTTTTTGTGTGTACTTCATTACAGGTTTAATAACATTGAATGTCAATTTCAGTTCCCTAAAATTGTACAGATATTACCTGTGAAACCGTCTAATCCTGATGATTTGGTGAGAGGGTATATCTTAGGTAACTTTCTCCATTTATTCTTTGGTAATTACTCATTCTAGAATTTCTGTCTCCAGTAGGTTCAGTTTGGTATTTTCTGAAGATCTTCCATCTCATCCATATTCTCAAAATTATTAGAATTCTTTTTCCAAAAGAACCTTTTCTTGGTTTTGTTTACACCAACCTTCTGATTTGTGTTTCTAGGTTTTTGTTTTGTTTTTGTAGTGCCGGGGATTGAGCCCAGGGTATGCGTGCTAGGCAAACATTCCACTACTGAGTCACATCACATCCCTGGCCCCTTTTGTTGCTTTTTACCCTTGTAGACTATGATGTATACTTTATATAGTTTAATTATTTTTGTTTAGTAATGAAAGTCTTTATGGCTATGACTTTTCCCCTTTAGCATTTTTTTGGTTCTATTCCTTTGATTCTGATTTTTTTTTTTTGGTACCGGGGATTCAACCCAAGGGTGCTTAACCACTGAACCACATCGCTGGCCCTTTTTATTTTTTGAGACAGGGTCTTGCTAACTTGCTTATGGCTTTGATAAATTTCTGTGGCTGGTTTTGAACTTGAAATCCTCCTGCCTCAGCCTCCTGAGCTGCTGAGATTGCAGGCGTGTATCCCCATACCCAGCTGATATATTATTCTTTATATATTCTCTAACTTTAGTTTTAATGTCCTTTTTGACTAAGAACATTGGAGTTTTATAATTTCAGGGGATAGGGATTTTTGTTTATTGCTATAGGTGTTTCCTTTTACTAGAATATGAGTTGAACCTTTTCTGTTTTTGGATTGCATAGATATTTCTTTATAAGCCATTTTATGGTGGGTTTTGTTTCTTTTAATGTTCTCTGTACACTTGAAACAGTGCATCACCTTTTGATCTGAAGTGAAAGCCAAAGTTCTCAGATCTACCAGCCCCACTATGCCTGGCCTCCATTACCTCATTGATCTCAAAGTCTTTTTCGCACTTCCCCAGTTACTACCTCTGGCCACACATTTAGTATACTCCAGCCGTATGCTGCATGAGTATGCCAGAAGATGTCCCTGGTCAGGTCTCCATACTTGATGTTCTCTTTGCCTTTGTGAGCATCCGTCTGGCTTCTCTTTCTCCTCCTTCTGATCTTCACTCAGATGTCACTGCAGAGAAGTATTTCCTCTTAGCCTTTTTCAGCATCTCACATATACATTTTATAATCCACTCCTAGCACCCCAGGATATAAACAAAGGTTGGGTTTTTTCTCTGTTCACTAAGTGTTACTTTTCTGATGATTTGGAAGATTTATACTCTGTAATTCTTTAGTTGGTTATCTTTATAACTTTAAGTAACATACTTAATATTTTATTTTTTATCATCTGTAATAGTACCTGTTGCTGGGCACTGTGGTGCACACCTGTAATCCAGTGACATGGGAGGTCGAGGCAGGAGGATGGCAAGTTCAAAGCCAACCTCAAAAAGGATTGGGAATGGGGTCTAGGGCTGTAACTCAGTGACAAAGCGCTTGCCTAGAAAGTGCAAGGCACTAGTTTCGATCCTTAGCACCACATACAAATAACCAAATAAAATAAAAGCATGTTGTCCGTATACAACTACAAAAAATATTTTTTAAAAAGGATTGGGGATGTGGGAAAGACCCCCCCCCCCCACACACACACACACAAAACACAAACCAAAACAGTAGCTGTTGATTATGGAAGTGTAATAAATTAATATGCTATACTTATCGCCATCTTTCTCTTCTACCACAAGACTTAGATTAGATATATCAGTACTAATTGTTAAAGAAAAATATTGTTATAGTTGTTTTATAACTTCAAATAAATATACTGTGCTGAAAGCTCTATTGTTACATCATTATCTACTTTGAACAGTGCCCATATCCCTTCCAGTATCAAAGAGAAGAAACCAGGAACCCTACCTCACTACCTCCACCTGTTATTTGTTGTTATGTTATTTCTATAATGTCAGGATTTCTCATATTTACATTCAGTTCTATAACCTAAGTTTCCCCTTTATTTTAGATTATTTTAAATTTAGATGATTTCAGTGTTATTCCCCCATTCTGTATTATCATGGCATTTAATTGGCTGGAGTTTGTTCTTAGAAGCTACCTGTCCTCTTGCTCTATAATGTAAGACAACACAATTTCTTCATTGAGAAAGTCTTGCTACAAAAAAAGAAAGCTCATCCAAACTAAGTGTGTTTTATGGTGATTGAAATTATATTGTGGTGCAAGTTCCTATTCTCATTGTAGACTGAAAACAACTTAGTAATCATTACTGCTCCAACTTTATCTAGAACTGAAAACATGCATTTTGTTGTTGTTGCTGATTAAACCCAATGCCTTTGCGTGTTAAGTAAGCACTCTACTACTGAGCTATATCCCAGCCATTTTTTATTTTTTATTTTGAGGCAGGTTCTTACTAAGTTGCTGAAGTTGACTTTTCAGACCTTCTGCTTCAGCCTCTCAAGTAGCTGGAATTATAGACACATATCCTTGATTTTTTTAGTCTAAAATTAAGGCTTATGCTTTATCTCCACTACTCCCTTCTGATATAGCTATTATTATCTTCGTGTGTATTAGTTTTGTGCATATTCTGGACTCTGGGATTTTTTTTTTAATATGGTGAATATTAGTTGAATTTTATTCATGTCTTTACTTTCAGGTTTTTCTTAATTCTGTCCTACATTTCCAAGTTCCCTTAAATGATATATCTTCTACCTGAAGAAATCCTTTTAGTATTTTTTAATGTTGATCTGATGGTAACATAATATTTATAAAATTATTTTATGTTTTATAGTTTAAAAGTATCTTTATTATTTAATTTTGAAGGATATTTTCAATAGGCATAGAATGAATTCAGCACTTCAAAGATATTATGTTTTAATTTAATATATTAACATCACATGATTATACCTTTACCCTTAAAATTTATTGCTCAATAAAAATATTTTTCAGCAGGCTTATGATCAGAAGAACATTAGACGAAGAGTTTATGATGCTTTAAATGTGTTAATGGCAATGAACATAATTTCAAAGGAAAAGAAAGAGATCAAGTGGATTGGCCTGCCTACCAATTCTGCTCAGGAATGTCAAAACCTGGAGGTGAGAAAAACTATTTATGAGTAGTGGTTTGCACTCTATTACATCAGTGGCATTTTAATTTAAAAATATAATCACATAATATTAAGATATTCCCAAATGTTAGCTCATATATGCTATCATTTCTTTTAAAACACTACGTAGAATTTTAGAATTAGTGAAAGCTTTAGAGGTTTAGTCTCTATTTTGTATAAATGATGAAACTGAGAGTCATAAGATTTAAATGACTAGATTTAATTTTTGCTGTTTCCTAGAAAAGATCTTAATTTCACTCGAGTTTAATTCTAAGCACTCTAATAAATTTTAGTTGAATCATATAGTAGAAATGTTATTTTATTTGATGTTTTGATGCAGAATAATGCTATATGGATCCGAAATATGATCAAGCTGTTTATTTCCTGTGTTAATTACACAGTAATCTAAATATAGCTATGAAAGTTAAACTTTTACCTTTGACTGGAATCAGTAACATCAGAATGGCATTTCATTTGTGTCTTTATCAGAATTGGGTGGGATGTTCAGCTTACATGAATTTTTTAGAATGATGTGCACAAAAACCTTTTTAGTTATTTAGTTAACTTTAAACATTATAGAAAATCTTTCCCAAATGAATATGTTCCCTGACACTCTTTCTAAATTTGTTTGACCTAAGTTTTGCTATGGGGCCACAAATGGAGTAAACTGAGGTTAACAGTGGCTTTTGGAGAATAATAAAGGTTGATGCTATGTTTTTTTCTTAGTACCTTGTCCCCCCTGCCCCCTAGAAAATAAAAAAAAAATTATTTTGTATTATATTTATGGATGGTAGGGGAAACCACACATTCATCACAGGGTACTCCCTAATGTTATTCAGGGATGGAGATGTGGCTCAGTTTGGTAGTGTTTGTTGAGTCTACACAAGGCCTTGGTTCAGTTCCCTAATATCACAAATGAAAGAAAAATGAAGTCAGACTGGGTGCAGGGGCACACACCTGTAATCCCAGTGCCTTGGGAGGCTGAAGCAAGAGGATTGAGAGTTCAAAGCCAGCCTCAGCAAAAGCAAAGCACTAAGCAACTCAGTGACCCTGTCTCTAAATAAAATACAAAATAGGCTGGGGATGTGGCTCAGTGATTGAGTGCCCCTGAATAAAATCCCTGGTACCCGTGCCCCCCCCAAAAAGAAAAAGAATGCTGAGTGCATAATCCTAGTTACTCGAGAAGCTGAGGCAGGAGGATTACAAGTTCCAGGCCAGCCTGGGCAACTTAGAGAGATGCCATCTCAAAATAAAATAAAGAGGGCTGGGGATGTAGCTCAGTTTCAGAGCACTTGCCTAGCATGCACAAGGTCCCTGGGTTCAGTCACCAGCATCAGAAAAAGAGACAAGAGACAGAGATAATTACTCATATGAAGGAGGTATGTGTAGATTCTCTGGAAAGAGCATTAAGGAAGGACTTTACCAAAGAAATAATCCCTGAGCTCAGTCACATCGAAGGAATTGGAATTCAACAAGTGGGTAAGGGCAGGGAAGACCTTGCAGAAGCCCTGCTTGGGCTGAGACACATAGAAAACACACACATAACTGGGTGTAGCCAGGGCACAGGCTTGGAAAGAATGCTGCCTGTAACCCATGGAAGCCATTGATAAAGAGGAGGGTTGATAGGATGTGTTTTAAAGGATCACTCTACTAGTGGGTTGGAAGTTGAATTAACAAGGAAGGAAATGGGGCAGAGAAGGGAGACTTTTGGTTTGAGTGAGGTAGTGGGGGCCTGACCTGGCAGGAGGTGGGGCACGGTGAGCAGGTGGGAGCTTGCCTCAGTTGCTGGGGAGGCTCGAGCAGCCTCTTTTCTAATGTACAAGGCCACACAGATGTCTCAGTGGATCTTACAAAGGCTAGAGTGCGGTCGTGCTTAGGGGACCTCAGTGGCAGGAGCTTCTGTCTGGTGTAGACCAGAGTCGATGGGGAACAGACAGGAAGACATTCTTTGGAGTAGACAAGAAGATGAGTTTTTGATATGTGAAAAGATGAAAGTATAACTTTAGTTGAAAGATCTTAGTTGACTTTTATGTGGGGTTTTAGAATAGGCACCTCGTTCAGTATAGAATGAGTGCTCTGATTTGCTGAGCAAAGGATGTTGGCTTTTTAAAGACAGAAAAAAATGCTGAAGATAGCAGAAATGAAAATCAAAAACTAAATTTCCATTTCACAGTTAATTTCCTTGTGAAGATTAGAACACAAGGGCTCCCATATCATGCTGGCTAACACTGGCTTGTTTGGGGATTCCAGTTGTTATCTGTCTAAATTTCTTGGAAGGTCAAACACACAACTTAGTTTTGGCTTGGTGGCATGGACCTTCAGAATCTGTGACTCCATTTTGGTTTGGTCTGTTGGATCTAATGTCAGAGCTCAACACATGAGCCCCATTGGATTTTTGCCTAAGAAGATAGTGAGGAACTCACGAGCAAGGAAATTCATACCCTGATACCTGTTATCTAAGTAGTTGTAAAATTGAGAAAAATAGCACTTGTTTGAAGCTGGGAAATTTATCTGACAAGTATGTTTCGAACTACAAGTAGGAAGTGTATATTGAATATACATCTATATATTGGGATCTCTGTGTTAGCAGCTTTGTTCTGGAAAGTCAGCTAAACTGATTAATGAGATCTCTCTCCTCCTTGGGGGTGATTTGGCAAAGTAATAAATAATGGATTCTCTGGGACTTCATTGCCTAGGTTGAAATCCTGGTTCTTGCCACTCATTAGCTGTGTGACCTTGGCAGTGCTTAACCTTTCTACTTCTGCATTTCCCTGCATGCAAAATGGACAACAACAATACTTACCTCATAAGATGTGTATGAAGATGAATTAAGATAATGTGTATAAACGCTTAATTGAATGCTAGGACATGTAAAAGCTAAGTGGTGCTATTACTTTGATTAGAACTTGAGTAATAAAAGCAACAAATACTGCACAGCAAGTACAGTCATGCGTGACCACAGGGATACATTCTAAAAATATGCATGGTTGGTTGATTTCATTGTTGTATGAACACCCTAAAGTGTCCTTAAGAAAACCTTATGGCATAGGTCATTCGCTGTGACCTTATGATGTAATCAAGAGACAGGGTAAGCGCGAGGTATATGTGGCTGCTGCCAGTAACTATTTTATAGTGAACTTTTTTTTAATGAGTAGATGGAATGCACTTGAAAATAACAAAAAAACATAGTACAGTAAACCAGTAACATAAACCAGTAAGTCACTTATGATCATTATCAAGCGTTTTATACTATACATAATTATATGTGCTAATTTTTATGCAACTGGCAGCAAAATGGGTTTGTTTACACCAGCATCACCAGAATACATGAGTTGTGCGGTAGGAATTCCTCAGCTCCATTATAACCTTGCAGGACCACCGTCATACATGTGTCCAAAATGTACTGAAATGTCACTGTGAGGTCCGTGACATATTCATTAAAGGGATGGATTTCAGTTTTGACAACTATTGCCACAGTTCTACTATTGCAACCTGCTTTCATACCCTGAGGTCCTCCCCCCACCCCGCCCACCAAAAAAAAGGTGTGATTTGCCTTTGCAGTTAAAATGGGTTGTTTCTTTAAGAAAATTCTTAACGTATCAGAATAGGAACATGAAAAGAAAGTGGTATTTTATGTTTTATGTATTTTCATATTGTTTTATAACTTATATTTTAAAGATAGAGAAGCAGAGGCGAATAGAACGAATAAAGCAGAAGAGGGCCCAGCTACAAGAACTTCTCCTGCAGGTAAGGAGGCTGGGGTGTCTAGAGCTTCCCTGCCCGTCTTCTCTTCCTCTCGTACTTGCTCTCACAGTCCTTGTGGACAGGTTCAGTGGTGCACACCCAACTACGGAGAAGGTTGAGGTGAGAGGATCTCAAGGTCCAGGCCAGTCTGAGAACTTGGTGAGACCCTATCTCAAAATAAAATTTTAAAAAAAGCCAGGCTCAGTGGCACACACCTGTAATCCCAGTGGCTAGGGAGGCTGAGGCAGGAGCATCACGAGCTCAAAGCCAGGCTTAGCAACTTTGCAAGGCCCTAAGCAACTCAGTGAGACCCTGTCTCTAAATAAAATATAAAAAAGGGCTGGGGATGTGGCTCAGTGGTTGAATGCCCCCAAGTTCAATCCTGGATACCAAACAATAAGAGTCTGCATGCTTCTGGGTTCAATCTCAGTGCCACTAAATAAATAAATAAGTGGATATTTTGTAATTGTGGTGCTTTTGGCAGTGTGATAGGAGCACACCAGCATGGACTCTCCATCCTAGCTCATTGCCAGTAAAGGCTCAGCCATTCAGGGGACCCATCTGGGTCACCCATTCCCTACCCCTCACACTTTGAGCTTCTCAGGCCTGGGTATGGTTCATTATGGAGCAGTTCACTTTGGGTCTCATCCTTACCCTGGACATATCAGGGGAGAGGTCTTGTGTTTATTTTCTCTCTAACTCAGAATATCAAAAGTAAAGCTAATTAAATTTTAAGTATTTTAAGTTAATCAAATCCACCAATAATACCCATTATCATGTCATTCACGACAGAATGGTTTGAAACGATTGTAACATGAAAAGATTCACAGAAATACCAACACTTAAAATGCATTTCTGTTTCAGAAAATAAATCTTACATTTGATCCCCAGTATGCAAAAGGAAAAAAATAAAAAAAGAAATTTTACAGTTTAATAAAGATCTCTATAGTCATCCTTTTTTTTTTTTTTTTTGATAATTGCCTAGAATTTAGATTATTTTAAGAAGTATTGTAGAACCCTTGTATGAAATCATGTGAGACTAAATTGTAGGGTATATTTTATTTCTTTTTTAGTAGTTACAGTTGGTGTAAAAATTTACTTCAGGCAGGAAGTACATTTGGGCCAGTTTCAATGTAATAGGATCAACTTTGTACGGTGAACCAGAGAGCCTTATGCTTTTGCCTTTCACAGTGAGATGTCTTTATATGAAAAACATTACCACCAATTCACTTTTTTGATTTAATTTTTTATTTAATCCACCTTCGAGAAATAAAGATAGCAATAAGTTCCCAAATATTATAGCCCGTTTTCTTCAATACTCAATTTTTCTAATGACCAGAATATGCTGTGTTCTTTCGGATTCCAGATGGTTTCTGTTTTTCCCTTTCCAGATATTTATATTTGCTTGGAGGTTTTTTTTTTTTTTTTGTACATTCATATACAAGTCAGAGAGCAAGAGCAGACAGTTGCCCTTCAGAGGTCTGTCCATGATCTTTGAGGAGAAAGGAAAAAAGGACACAGGGAAGGGTCGAGTGGCCATTTCAGATGAACCACAGACCTTGCGCAGTGGAAACCCAGAGATGACGATCCATCCTGATCAAGCCATTTCTCTCTCTCTCTCTCTTTCTCTTTGTCTTACTTTCATACTAAGCCCATGGCACCTGCCTGTGGAGCTGCCACGAGAGCAGGGATCTTAGGTATTTTTCATATTGAGATTCCAAATAAGATTTTGCTGGAGGAAAGTATTCTGCAGCTTTGAGAAAAAGTTGAAAGCTGACAGGTGATTCCTGAGTCTCCCTGAGGAATTCTGCAGGGAACTGCTCCTCAGCTCCTTGCTGTCATCTTCCCTGGCTGACTCTGTGTTGTCCCTGTCCCTTCACAGTTTCTGCAGTATTTCCAACCAGCCCACATAGCAGCCTCTCTATCAGCATGCCTGTAGTGATCTGTTTTTGTATCGGAAAATATGGTGCTGTGCAAGGTTGTCCTCAACAGATGGGAGCTTCCCATCTCTACATGCCCAGCCTGAAAAATGATAATTAATTTTTTTCTGTTCAGCTTTATAGAAGGAACAAGAACATTGGTTTTTGTTTTAGTTGGGTTTGTTTTTAATATTTTTTTTTAGTTGTAGATAGACACAATATCTTTATTTTTATTTGTCTATTTTTTATGTGGTGCTAGGAACCAAACAAGCGCCCGACCACTGAGCTGCAGCCTCATCCCCTTGTTTTTTTGTTTTTTTGTTTTTTGCTGTACTAAGGATTGGATCCAAGGACACTCTACCACTGAACTCATCCTCAGCCCTTTTTATTATTTATTTTGAGACAAGCTCTCAATAAGTTTGCCAGATTGGCCTGGAACTTGCAGTCCTCCTGCTTTGGCCTCCCCAAAAGATGGGATTACAGGTATATACCACTGAACACGGCTACTTTGATTTTTAAAAATAAGTAAATGTCACAAGCCTATGATATCACATGACACAGGTAATATTACCTACATGCCACTACCTCCTATCTTGGTAATATGAGAAAGGAATAGTGTGAATAAATTTCCCTGTCATCACCCTACATACCCTATTTTCATGGGTATGTATAATTGTTCCTTCCAGCCCCTCAACCTTTTCCAGAACTGAACATGCTGACAGCTGTGTGGCCTTTGGAATAGATGTTAATGAGTCTGGAAAGAACAAAAGGCTGAAAAAAAAAATCATTCAAAGCGCAGCAAATAAGGAACTCAGTCCATAATTAAAGGGTTGTGATTTTTCTTTTTTTACTGTGAATCTAATAGTACTGGACTGGGTATGTAGCTCAGTGGTAGAGCACTTGCCTAGCATGCACAAGGTCCTAGGTTGGATTCCCCAATACCACAAAACAAAAGAAAAACCAAATAGCAATATGTTTTTGCTGCCCTCTTCACCTGAAAAGTCTTTGCTATTAAATATAGTATTGATCAGTGAGTCATAAAGATATAAGGTTCTTCCTTACCACTGGTTATGTCCCCCATATCATGAGGCATCCTCTTGCACAGGGTCCACAAAGTTAGGCAAAGTGTAGTAACAATTTCTAAGAGTTTGTTCTAGTAGAAGGAAAGAGAAGCACTCCACAGAAGTGTTCAAGCATTTCATTTTTTTTTCTCAGTTCTATAGTTTTGGAATATTTTTCCCCTCAATATTAAATGAATTTAGCAATAAATATAGACTAAATTTAGTTCTATGGGAGCAGAAACTAACTTAAGTAATGCTTCATAATAGTAGTGATAGTTTTTTTTTATAGTAATTGATATGATAGTGGATTTTGGGACACAGTTAAGGCTAGAATAATTGGGCGCCTAACAGCAGCAGCAAAATTCAGTATAAAAGACTAAGATATTGTGTCCATGTACAACTAAAAAATAAAAATTTAAAAAATGACGTTAGTTCTCCATATATTTTATAATCAGTACTAAGTTTCAGTTCCCTCCTCAGGAAAGTGTCAGATTGGGGAGGCTCAGGCTGGATTCCAGATGTGCCCTGAGCATATGGTCAGGTTCCATTTTGCCCTAGAAACCATGATGGCAGTAAGTGAGGGCAAATTGGCGGGGCTTGGGGCCCCAGCCCCTCTACAGCCATCCAGAGCAGTGCTGCTTCCATCTGTTTTATGTAGTGAGGGTCCCAGCAGATGTCATCTGAAGAAAGGGTTCAGTGACTTTAAAACACATCCCTAGACTAGGCAGTCTAAAAGGTGTATTTGAAAAAAAAAAAAAAAGGTGTATTTGACCTGGGCACACTGGCACATAGCTATAAATCCCAGCACCTCAGGAGGCTGATGCAGGAGGATTGCAAGTTCAAGGCCAGCCTTAGCAATTTAGCAAGGCCCTAAGCAACTTAGTGGGATCCTGTTTCAAAATAAAATGTAAAAAGGGGTAGGAATGTAGTGCATTGGTAAAGTGCCCTTGGGTGCAATGATGGGGAGAAAAGAACAAAAGTGTTATTAATATTAAGGGCTAGGGATGTGGCTCAGTGGTTGAGTGCCCCTGAGTTCAATTCCTGGTACAAAAAACAACCTCAAACTCCTAGGAAGCTGTCAAGTAAATGGAAAACATGAGCTCAGTTGGTGTCACTCTTGCTGTGTCACCCCAAGAAGAGCTGCAGGTACCACTGGGCTCTCTCCCACATCTGCTCTCTCTATTTCTGTGGTTGATGAAAATCCGGGGCCCCATTATTTACATAAGAAGGATGTTAGTCATTCTATAAGTACAGATATTTTTTCCCTTGAGATGTATTTATTGGGTTAAATCATTCTAATTTTTTAAAATGTTTGACTTTCTTATTCATTAGTTTAGGAGGACTGCCTCTTTAAACTAATTTTAAATGTATTATCTTAATTTGTTTAAATCCCAACTCTTCCACATTAAATGACCATCTTCTTTTTCTTGAACATTGTAGCAAATTGCTTTCAAAAACCTGGTACAGAGAAATCGGCAAAATGAACAGCAAAACCAGGGCCCTCCAGCTCTGAACTCCACAATTCAGCTGCCATTTATAATCATCAATACGAGCAGAAAAACAGTCATAGATTGCAGCATCTCCAGTGACAAGTGAGTGGGGGAACTGGGGGCAAGTGCAGGGCTGGCCTTCTAAGAACATTCTCCCATCATGTGCTCTGTTCCCTGCAGCCTTCCACGGGGGCTGCCTGGGAGGGTGAGCACCTCTCATGTGGGTGCGTCTTACTCGCCTCCACCATCCCCTGTCCTGTGCCAGGCACTGTCTGCCTGTGACATGTGTGGTGTGGTGCCTGGGCTGAGCTATAGTGTGACATGTGTGGTGTGGTGCCTGGGCTGAGCTATAGTGTGTCCTGTGTGTAGTAATTTGTGCTGAATCAGGCTGTCACTAACGGCTGGGACAGATAGGTTCATTGGTGATTACAGTTTTTTAGGGAAACGTCTTAGATCTGGCATTAAAGCAATCATTTCGTCATTTTATTATATCATACTTATATGTTCTTTTGTTTATCCATGAATGAAAGGCCATTAAAATGCTGAGCACATAACCAGGTGCAGTGGTGCACGGCTGTAATCTCAGTGGGACAAGAGGCTGAGGCAGGAAGATCATGAGTTCAAAGCCAGCCTCAGCAAAAGTGAGGTACTAAGCAACTCAGTGAGACCCTGTCTCCAAAAAAAATATAAAAAGGGCTAGGGATGTGGCTCAGTGGTTGAGTGCCCCTGAGTTCAATTCCTGGTACAAAAAACAAAGAAAAAATGCTGGGCATGTTCTTTTTTAAAATCTCTCTCTCCCTCTCTCTCTCTTTCTTTCATTTTGTAGTTGTACATGGACAGCATGCCTTTATTTTATTTGTTTCATTTTTATGTGGTGCTAAGAATCGAACCCAGTGCCTCACACATTGCTAGACAAGCGCTCTGCCTCTGAGCTACAGCCCCAGCCCCAAATTTTTCTTTTTTTACATTATAATTGAAATTGATGCTAATATTCATCATAGCAAGTGGGAAGTAACCCTTTGCAAATTAGAGAATTCCTCTGGTAATTTGTTTTACTCTTCATGAAAAAGTTTGTATCAGTAGTCTGCAGGCTGTGGCCAGTACCGTGAAGAGGTTAAGGGTACACAGAAGGTGCAGAATGAGACCACAACAAAGCTCTATCTCTAGAACAAACAGGAGCGATGTCAGTGCCTCTCTTCCAGTCTCCCTGTGAGGATTAAGCAAAATAATGCCTCTGAAGGTCTGGTTCAGGGAAGCACTTGAGAACGTTGGCTGCTGTTAGGACAAGGGGTCAGCGAATAATTTGTCCAAGTTTGGAGACTTATTAAAGCCACAGGGGGACTCCACTCCTCCTCAGTCCCACAGCCCCTCCCAAGACTGTGGCAGGGACACCAACACTCCTTTTGTCTGGTGGCGTTTCCCTGTTTGTCTGTATTGCATACAGGGAGTCTGAGGGATGCTTCCCAAGCAGAGGAAGAAGAGGACTTAAAAAAAAAAGCAGTGAGTGGGAATTTCAAAATGGTTTGAAGATTGAAATAAAAACATGGTATTAGAAACTGCAGGCTGTGAAGTCAGCCAGACACATTTTTCAACCTTTTAAGTTTCTTAGCCTTTCTGAAATCTCACTCCTTCTAAAAAAAATAAGAATTATAGTATTTACCTTGCCAGTTTGCAAAAGCTGTGGATGAATTCACATAAGACCCACCCAGGGCTCAGTTAATGTTGTGTATCTGGATCACTGTTCCGAAACTTGGGAATTGTTTCAGAAACTGGGGTCTACGAGGGCAGCTGGTATATTCTCAGGCACTGGTGTCGCTCCCATGTGTTCTTGGGACAGCAGAGCTGTGGAGCAGGGTGGGGGAGCCACGACACCTGGCTCCTATCTCACTCCGTGCCCTCCCTGTACCCTTAACTTTTTCCACTGATAAAAACTTTTTCATGAAGGGTAAACTTAGCGATAAAGCAGTACAAGTCTGGAAAATGCTTAACATCTTTTCAGGGAAAAAATACCAAAGGCATTTGTAGTTAGTCTGAAATTAGACTCCCTAGAAACAAACACAAAAACATAAAGTTAGTCTCTTGATTGTCGGGGATTATAAAATTCTCAGGTTAGTCTTTTAAGTCTAAAAAGGGTGTCAGGAAGATCTGGGAGCTGTTGGCCTCAAGGCTTGTGATGCTGCTCACCCAAGCTAGGATCTGCAGGATTCTGTGCCTTGGGTGGTCACTGACTCATGCCCCAACCGGGCTGCCCTGCGTGGAGCAGCTTGTATGCACTTGTGTTCAAGACAGGCTGCAGACCTTTCTGGCAGTTACTGTGGTGATGCAATCTTCCCCTTCATTAGCTGGGAGGCTTTCCCACGCTGAGGATTAGGTCCACAAAGCCAACTGCTTTTAACAGATGCCTGAAATCATCCCCTTGGCAGGCACCCACTTCAGATTTATTTTCCCCTAAAAACTTGTTCATGTACTTTATTCAAATCCATATACTTAAGGTTATTTAAATATGGCATTTTGCTTCAAATTGTAGTTTGGCCCTCATCTGAGATCTACCATAAAAAGTGTTACCTTCACATGATTTTAATAGAATTCCATGACAAGTGAAACCCAGCATTGTCCCTGAACCTTCCCTTGAACTCGATTGTTGTGCCGGGAGGGCAGCTAGGCAGCCACATCCGGCAATTTTCAAGAACATGTCATGTATTTATTATGTGTGACACTTTTTCTTAGGACATTTCACTCCTTAGTCCCTTAAGACAGGATTTAGACATTGGTTTAATTTGTTAAAAGTCTTCCATTTAAGGACTGGGAATGTAATTTAATGGTAGAGTGTTTGCCTAGCACTTGTGAGGCCCTGGGTTCCATCCCCAGTATCACAAAAAAAGTGCAAAACAAAAAAAATTTTTCCATATAAGCCAAGCTTACTGGTGTGTGCCTATAGTCACAGCTGTTTGGGAAGCTGAGGCAGGAGGGTTCCTTGAGCCCAGTAGGAGTTCAAGACCAGCCTGGGCAATATAGCAAGTCCCTATCTCAATAAATAAATAAAATAAAAGTCTCCCATTTATGCTTAACTAAACAGGCTAACACTTGACTCATGAAGGTGAAGTAAGCATTCAAAATCTTTTTTGCCAAAGCTAATAAGCCAACTGTAGTAGAAAGATCAAATATCAAAGTAGACTTTTGTGGCAAAGCCATAGACAATTTTGAAAAGTGTTAAGTTTAAAACAAAATTTTATCTCCTGTTTCCAACAGCATTACAGCTAAAGTTTATGGACTGCTGGTGCTTGTTACAACTAGGAAAGTCACTTCTCGAGGTGTCGTCCCCCTGAACCTGGTAGAATGGCTAGTGCTCTAAGTGGCAACAACTTTGAGGAGATGGCTGAACTTAGGCCCTCATGCGTTATAAAAGTACTGGGCATAAAACAATCCCAGCCTCTTGAGAACCACCGGAAATGCCATCCTATCTCTCTCTTCCCTGATGCAGGTTTGAATACCTCTTTAACTTTGACAACACCTTTGAGATCCATGATGACATAGAAGTACTGAAACGGATGGGAATGTCCTTTGGCCTGGAGTCGGGCAACTGCTCTCTGGAGGACCTGAAACTTGCTAAATCGCTGGTGCCAAAGGCTTTAGAAGGTTATATCACAGGTATGTTGACTGATGCTATCGCATCTTGTTCCTGATTAACAACAGTCTAACTTGTTAAAACCTTTCTCATAAAAAGCTGCAAAATTTTAGAATGTTTCCAACATTAAGAATTATTTTTACAGTATTGCAAACTTAGATTTCTATAACTCATATTATGTAGATCTAAATTGCCTGATTCACCATGAAATTAGGCTCTTCAGAAATAATACTATCTGTAATTTCCGGGACTAACCAAGAGGCACACTAGAGTAAGCTTTTAGTAAAACTTGATGAAGGAGTTTTTAAAAAATCCTTCCTCAGTGCCCTCTGGGTACTGAAAGGGATACTTTGAACCGTTTATAAAATAAAATATGTACACACCACCCTGCTCTAATGTAACTTTATGTATCTGTTGTTTATGCATAAAATAAATATCATTTGGTTAGTAATGAATTAAGAGAGAAGGAATATAGTAAAATTTATATTATCAGAAAACAGTGTCAGACTGGGTAAATATGGATTCATGTTTAAAATCATTGCTGTTCTTGACAGTAAAACTTCTCAAGTTGACTATGTTTACTGTCCTTGGTCCTCTCTTCCCAATCTTACATTGTTTTAGAGTCTAAAGAGTCATAGAACAGTGACTGCCTAGTTTAGGAGAGAAGCATTACAGGTGACATCCCTGATGCCCACCCTCGGGTCTGCGTCCTTCCCTATCTGTTTCGATGTCACCACTCTGTTTCTTATTGTTTGCTTGCTTTTCTTTAGAGCTACAAATATGGTAAACAGAAGCAGCTTATTAATTTGTTTTGCCCATTTCTGACCTTATGTAAAAAATAGATTCACACTAAAATATCCTTTAGTGATTTGATTTTCTTTGACTCATCTTTATGTTCCATGGATTCATCCAGGTGATTTAATTGTAGCTGTAATGCATATAATTTTACTTCTGTATAAAATGTCACTATATGAATATACAGTTTCTTCATTTTATTGATGGTAAACACTTATGTTGGTTCCAGTTTCTTGATGCTTTGAACATTCCTATTCATTTATCTAGTGCTGTATACAAACATGTAGATCAAAATTATCAAGTGCATCTTTAGCTTTATTGGATGAGGCCAGCATTTTTCAATTTGAATTTACCAAATTGTATTCTTTTTTTTTCTTAAAGAGAGAGAGAGAGAAGAGAATTTTTAATATTTATTTTTTAATTTCTGGTGGACACAACATCTTTGTTGGTATGTGGTGCTGAGGATCGAACCCAGGCCGCACGCATGCCAGGCGAGCGCGCTACTGCTTGAGCCACATCCCCAGCCCCAAATTGTATTCTTATCTGCAAAATAGTAGTGTTCTGTTTTCCTAGTTTAGTGGGTATGATATCATTGTAATTTTTTAAATTAAGTTTTAATTCACATAACAGAATACACCATTTTAAAGTGAATAGCTCATTGGTGCTCTAGTGTATTCACAAGGTTGTGTAATCATAATAATCACTGTCTAATTCTAGAACATGTTTATAATTGAAGAAAGAACCCCCCTGCCCATTAGCAGTCTCTCCCTACACCCCTAGCCCTTCCATCCCTGGAAGTCATCCATCTACTTCCCGTCACTGTGGATTTGTCTGTTATAGACATTTCATATGGGAAATGATACGATACATGGCCTTTTGTGTGTGCTTCTGTCATGCAGCATAGTGTTCAGGTTCATCCATCCTGTAACAGTGAGATAGGTTAGGCTTCTCTTAGATGAAATACTTGGGACCAAAAATTTTTCAGATTTGGATTGTTTTTTTCCCCTGTTTTGAAATATTTGCATATATGTAATAAAATACTTTGCAGATAGGATCTGCGCCTAAACATGAAATTCATTTGTTTCACATATACCTGTGTATATACATAGCCTGAAGTTAATCATGTATTTTTAGTGTGCCTGTGTTTTGGCTGTGACCCATCACATGTGGTTAGATGCAGACTTTTCCAGTTGTGGCAGCATGTCAGTGCTCAGAAAGTTTGGATTTCGGTGCATTTCAGAGTCAAAAGTTTTGGATTAGGGGTGCTCAACCTAATTCCTTTTCCTTGGCAGATAATAGTCCTTGTGTGAATGTATCATATTTTGTTTATTCTTCCATTCATCAGTGGCTGGTTTGAATGATGCTATTTTGGACAAGTGTTTGTACAAGTGTTTTCGTGAACATGTTTTCAGATCTGCTGTCTGTATAAATAACTAGGAATGGAATTGCTGGATGTTCAACATTTTGTGGAAATGCCTCAACTGCGCGACCAGCATGCTGGTTTCATACAAGAGGTTCGTAGCATAGAAGTTAACTAGTGAGATCAAAATAAACACACAAGACTCAATTACCTTTTTCTTTGACCAGGTCCGAGATGGCCCTCCCACTGGCTCTCGCCTCGAACCACCTGGTGGGACAACAAGGCTTACTCAGGACTAGCAGGAGAGAGAGAAAGAGCAGGGCACGCCAGGGAGTGGCCTTTTATTGGGGAACAAAAAATTCAGGGGAAAATTCCATCCAATGAAGGTCGAAGGGGACAGCATTCCAAGGTCAGGGTCAGTGATTGGTCTCAGGGTCAATGGTCAGTCACACCCCCGTACGGACAGGCTCTCGCACCTGGAGAAGGGTGGGGATTAGCTCTGACACAGTTTGGCCAGAACACCTCACACCCAATCAGGGAGGTACCCAATCACGTGCGAGAATGGCTTCCCACAAATGCAAACTGTTTTATAATGTAGTTATACAATTTTACCCCAGCAGTGTAGGAGGGTTCTAGTTTCTCCACATCCTTCTCAACACTTGTTATTGTCCATCTTTTTATTTTCTAGAATATTTTGGTGGTAGGGATCAAACCAGAGCCTGACTCATCGTGAGCATACACTCTACCCCCAAGCTGTGTCCCCAGCGCTGTCCATCTTTTTAATCGTGGCCATCCTAGTGGGTGTGAAGTTGTAACTCACTGTGATTTTTCTTTGTTTTTTCCCTAATGACCTATGATGCTTGCCATTGTCCTAATTCCTAGCAATATTGTACATTCTGCAAATGTAATTTTAATATTTAAATAATTTTTTTGCCTTTGCTTTCACCTAAAATTTACATCTTTTTATTGTTGTTTCAGTTTTTTTTTTTTTAATTGTTTTGTTTTTGTGGGTATGTTTATTGTTTTGAGCAGCAATACTGGGGACTAAACCCCCAGGGTCTAGCACATCTTAGATAAGTACTGAGTACCTCCCTAACCTTTTTCATTTTGGGACAGGGCCTTACTAAGTGCCCACTTTGGCCTTGAACTTGTGATCCTCCTACCTTGTAGCAGCAACTATAGGTGCATACCACCAAGATCAGCCCCAAACCATCACTTTTAAGTTGCAGAGTCTGGCCTTGAACTTCCAATCTTCTTGCTCAGCCTTCTAAGTATCTTGAATTACAGGCATGTACTACCATGCTAGGCCACATCACTTTTCAACAGCATCTTAATGTTAGTTCTAAAGTATAATACATCAAATATGAGCAAAGTGGTAGGTCTTATTTTTAGGTTGGCTCTTTGCTCACAACAGAAGAGTTTATTGACCGGGGTTTGGTTTCTGTTGGATTTAATTTTTAAGTTGGTGCCATCGACTTTCTGCAGCAGTGACCCCATCTCCCCACCCCATCAGCCAGCTGTCCCAGGTCTCTGTCCTGCTGCCTTCTCCCTGTGCCGTCCCACATGAGTCCTGCTGTTTCACGAGCAGCCCAGGCACATGGAAGTCCAGCAGGGTCTGAATAAAGGGCTTACTCAATAAATCACCAGAACTGTATTTTAACTTAGTCCCGGCGAGAAGGCTGTGGGTGATTAGGCGGCCTCTGTGGTTTGATCTCTTCATGACTTTCTGGTTAGTTCAAAGGAAGAAACGTGTGCCTTTTTAGTGTGGAAAGGGACATAATGGCTTTTGGCAAGAGTGTGAGAACCATTGTGTGGATCCAGTGATAATGTGAAAGAAACGTAGGCTTTTCAAATCCATTGTGAAAAGAAAAGTAATCTGTTAGGCTCACAAACAAGTAAATAGCTGTGTTCTGACAGAAAGTTTCTCTAGTTCTATGTCCTAGTTAATATTCAGCACTCCTGGCTTTAATTTCATCTTCTCATAAGACTTGTTCTTACTTAATGTATTTAAAGACTGCTGTTCTTCTTAGAATGGAGTCCTTTTTTTCTTTTTTCTTTTTCCACAGCTGCCTTAGCCTTTGAAGAAAAAGGTTCACAAGGCCAGTCTAAAATTAATGTAGTCACCCCTCTTCTACACGAACAGCCTCTCACTTAGTCAGGCAGGATATCAGGATTTCCAGTTTCAGTACACATAGTCCATTTCTGTGCCCAGGAATACAAAAATATCATTTTAAAGTAAAAGCTTACTTTGGCAAGTTATATATTCTATATGTGTTGATTCTTACAATGTAACTAAAATAATTTCTTTTTAGGAGTGTATTTCTAGTGTTTCTACCACATTTTATTTCTTTTCCTATGACACAATCCTTACAGTCACTGTAGAGAGACCATGCAGTAATATCTGCATCTTATATGTTTCAGTTATTGCCTTCTTTGAGATATCCATTTAGATAGAGAAGTAAGTATAAAGTAAAATTGCAGTAAGAACTCAGTCTTTAGTCAGTCAACAAATATATGCAACAGTGTTCAACATCTCTAGTAATTAGAGAAATGCAAATCAAAACTACTCTAAAATTTCATCTCACTCCAGTCAGAATGGCAGCTGTTAAGAATACAAGCAACAATAAGTGCTAGTGAGGATATGGGGGAAAAGGCACACTCTTACATTGCAGGTGGGACTGCAAATTGGTGCACCCAATCTGGAAAGTAGTATGGAGATTCCTTAAAAAACATGGAATGGAACTACTGTTGGACCCAGCTATCCCACTCCTTGGTCTATACCCAAAGGACTCAAAAACATCATACAACAGTGACACAGCCACATCAATGTTTATAGCAGCACAATTTACAGTAGCCAAACTGTGGAACCAACCTAGATTCCCTTCAGTAGATGAGTGGGTAAAGAAACTGTGGCATATATACACAATGGATTATTACTCAGCAATAAAAGAGAATAAAATCATGGCATTTGCAGGTAAATGGATAGATAATAAATAGGTAAATGCTAAGCGAAGTAAGCCAATCCCCAAAAAACAAAGGCTGAATGTTTTCTCTGATAAGTGGATGCTAATCCATAATCGGGGGAGGGCATGGGATAAGGGGAGGAACTTTGGATGGGGCAAAGGGGAGGGAGGGGTGGGTAGAGGGTATGGGGATAGGAAAGATGATGGAATGAGGCAGACATCCCTGGTACACGTATGATTACATGAATGCTGTGACCTACTTCGTGTACAACCAGAGAAGTGAAAAATTGTGCTCCATTTGTATACAATGAATTGAAGAGCATTCTGCTGTCATGTTTAACTGATTAGAACAAATAAATTTTTAAAAGAAGAAGAACTACTCAGACTTAGAATAGGAGAAGTGTTGCATGTGCCTAGAAAATAAGTAGCAAGGATTTGTCCAAAATACTTCCTGTAACTAAAACAGTAATGTCTGTCTTGCTTCATTAAACTCAGGACGGCATTGTACACCTCCTTCATTAAAAGCGTGACCTTTTAAAAGAAGGGCTAGTTTGAATTCTAAAGCAAAGGACACCAGGAGCAAAGGTGTCGGCAGTGACGGCCTCTGCAGAGGGCAGGCCGGGCTTCAGGCAGAAATCTGCCGCTGTGCCTGCTCCTTGAGCAAGGCGTCCCTCCCTGAGAGATTTCCGACTTGACTGTCACTTTACCCACTCCTGACTTTGGTGTTAACCCCGTCAGGGTCCATCATGGTGAGGACACCCAGCATCAGAGATATTCCATCTGCTGCTCCTAGTCCCAGGGAGCTGCTGCCTCGGGGTCTTCCCAACAAAAGGAATGAGTCTGAGTTTGTTCACCTTGAATTCTTTCTGTGGTTTGTCTTCCCCTGAGTGTGTGTGTGTGTGTGTGTGTGTGTGTGTGTGTGTTCCCCTGCCACTCTTGTGTTATAGAAATTTTTTTATTCCAAGGAGGTGAAGAAACCTGGGTTCTTCCCAGGGCGGGGAGTGGTTGAGCTGTTGTGGCGAGCAGCCTTGTCCCGGCTTAGCTGTGCCCTCTTCACACTCAAAACAGCAGCAGCCACAGAATTTGCAGAGCCTACATTTTTTTTTTTCTTTCTTTTTTTCAGATATCTCCACAGGGCCTTCTTGGTTAAATCAGGGACTACTTTTGAACTCTACCCAATCTGTTTCAAATTTAGACCTGCCCACCGGTGCCACCTTACCCCAGTCAAGGTAGGTACTTCTTTTCAAGGTCAGGATGGCAGGCCGCAGCACATGGCCCTGCTCGCCCCTCAGGGCTAGGGTGAGCAGGGCCATGTGCTGCCTGCACAGGTCCTCGGGGGTGTGGCAGGCCTCACCTGGGGCAGCTCCTTCCTGTGTGCTTTTTCCCATGTTGTACAAAAACTGTCGCATTAACCACCCTGTGTGTGTTTCTGCTGTTCGATAGCGTAAACCAGGGGTTGTGCCTGGATGCTGAAGTGGCCTTAGCAACTGGGCAGTTCCTTGCCCCAAACAGTCACCAGTCCAGCAGTGCGGCCTCCCACTGCTCCGAGTCCCGCGGAGAGACCCCCTGCTCGTTCAACGATGAAGACGAGGAAGATGACGAGGAGGACTCCTCCTCCCCAGAATAAAGACAGGAGAGAACTCACGTTTCCACATTGATGCTCGTGTGTGTTAGTGTGAGCTCTTGTTTTGAGATGATTTCTTCAGTCTTTGCCTTTGTTTGCACCGTGTGTTCAGTGAGAACTAGAGAAACACAGCCAGCAAGTTACTCGAAGGCTGAGAGGATTGGAATGTTAACATAGTGTGAATGAGAACTGGCCACAGCACTAGGTCCCACCCGCACAAAGCGCCTTTCCTGAGAGGGGGAGCGATCCCCAGAACAGGCCCAGGAACGGGCGCGTCTCCGGGAGGCTGGCTCTCTGTGGCGCCCTCACCTACGTAATCATTTTAGAATTGAGGTTGCTACAAGGAACAGCCCCGATGACCATGTCTCTCCCCCTTCCTGGGCTGCCTCTGACAGGCAGGCGCGAACACGCAAGTGCCGGTGGAGGTGTTCGGTGGGGGTGGAGATCGCAGTCCTGGTGGCCCAGGAGCACAGGTTAACTGCTGAACTAGTTGGGAGTTTAGTTGAGGTGCTTTTATGCATCTGCTGCCTTAGACAGCTTCTAGAAAGGAGCAAGCGCTCGTTCTGAAGTACTTAAATGACATTTAGAATAATTTATAGCAAAACTGAAATTACCATTAGCCAATGCGTCGGTGCATAGGATTTCCTAGGCTACTTCTGGAAGCCAAACTAGAATAGCATTTCCATGTGCATTAACCACTCTGCCAGCACTGCCTTCTGCCAGCATTCTAAACCTGGGGTTCCACAGAGAAGGAAACTGTATCATTTTACTCAAAGCTGTGCATTTCATACAGCTTTTTCATTTATAATGAAAGAAAGAAGCAAATTCCTATGACCAAGTTGCTTGCCTACCGCTCTCTGCAGTCACTGTATGATCTCACCCAGTGTGCAATTTGTGAAAATGAACCAAATGTCATTACTTTTGCCTTGAAAGAAAAGTCTGTTTCAAGAATATGAACAACAATGTTTTCTTGTACATGTTACCTTTTTTCACATTTTAATTAATCAAAATGACCTTACTAGATTGATTCCTGGGTAATTTGCCCTTCAAACTAACCCAATATTTCTGTGCAAATGTTGAACGCTGCAGTTGTCAGATGTGTGGTGGCAAGGAGCGTAGGGTGGGATTTCAGGGCCAAAGGTGCATCCACTTCTCTGAGTGAAGAGTGTGCGAGGCCACACCCCCAACCTAATTACACAAAGAATAGTAGAACTAACTCTTGAATCACAGGGATTTGTCCTGACATTGTGCACCTAGCATCTGTGGACCCATCACCAAATGTGGCCCAGGAGGGCTCGTTCCTTAATCCCAGAGGGCAAGTGCAGGCTCCCAACATGCCTTTCTACAGCTCCACCACCAAGCTCACAGGGAGCTGGAGCTCAGAGCTATGGTTGGCTAGTTTTTTTTTTTTTTAAACTAAGACTTTAAACACTGAAAAGCAAGAATATACAACTTTAGCTTAGGCTCCTTTGAGACGAAACCCTCATTCTGTTAGCACTAAGCTGTGGTGCAAACCCAGAGTATCCAAAGGGCAGGAGGCCTTGGCAGGTGCAGGGGCTTCTGCCTTGGCATGAGCTGGACAGCACAAGGAGAACATCTCCCCAGAGCAACCGGGAAGTGCCAGGCCTGCAGGGGCCTTCTGACTGGAAGGCCTTTACCTGACAGATGAGTGACATGGGGTGTCCCTCCACAATGTCCTTGAAAGGGGTGCCTCTTCCTCTACTAACCCCGACCTTTCTCCTCTCCCTACTGGAAGGAAAGGGGGCCCAGCAGGGACCTGGACAGACCAAGGGCCACAGTTAGCTTTTTAGTGTTCAAAATGTTGAAATGCAGGTTCCAGAAGACAGTCAGACAGTGGAGACGGATCCATGAATCATTCTCATTCCTTTGCCAGACAGCAGCATTCCCCTAGAGTCCTTGAGAAACCGTTTCCTTCTCTCCTGTCTCCATTGCTAAAGTGCTTTGCTTTAATTCATAAAGTGCAGGCTTAAAAAAGGCAACCAAAGACCATCATCCTCATTGTCCACCACTGGCTGTCCTGGCCACGTGTGGTGCTGTCAGGGAAGGTCCCAGTTCTGCTCTTTAGGGATGCATTTGGGGCACTGGTGAGGACATGTCGCAGAGTGGTGCCGTGGAACCAGTACACGCTGACGTGAGGCTCCCCCACCCCCAAGGGTCACTGTCTTCTCAAGGGTGCAGTGACATTCAGTTAGTAACTGTGCTCCATGGAATGCCTGCAGCTGGCTCCAGGAGACCCTTTGTGGGAGGAGCCTCGCTGCCAGGGAACATGGTGCCCTTCACGGTGCCCTTCGTCATCCCCGCTGTAGGTGTCTCCCATCCATGTGCTCTTTGTGTGGGGAAAGCAGTTTCAGGAAGTTCATGTATGTTGTACCTTATGATTGTGGAGGGCTTTGGAAAGGGGGCAGGAAAGGAGGAGCCCCAGACCTCAGAAGTGCCCATTGCCCCAGAAAATCAGGGGTGGAGGCCACAAGTTTTAAGTTCTTCCTTTTGAGTCTTTAAAGAAGCAGGGGTGGGGGGGTTGCTTCTGCCATTTTACCAGGATGGGCAGGGAGAGCGCCTCCTGTTGGCAGAACTTGTCATAACAGGACTCTGCCTTATTTGAAAAATAAAGCCAGGATCTGACCCCAAAAAGAAAGTGGCCCTTGTCAGATAATCCACATAGAGACTTCAGGAAGGAGGGGCTCCCTGCAGTCCCACAGCCATCTGTGATTATGCTCTTTGCTAAATCAAAGCTCTTTGGGGCTTCTTAGGTCACAGAGACAGCACAGTATGTGTCTTAGGCCCTTGGGACACTGTGTGTGTGTGTGTGTGTGTTTGTGTGTGTTGGGGGCTAGCTGACGATGGGAACTGCAGGAACTGCCCTAGCTGGTTCAGACATAACCACACCAAGAGAGAGCAGTCAATTTAGTTCTGTTGAGTTTTATACATGATTCATTTCAAGGGCTTTTATACTCAAGCTCCCTCCTCTAACATACAAGGGTTGTCTCTAGTCAATAAATCTGTGACAAAGACCTTAAAACTGTGCTGCCTTGGTGGTAAGTATGGGGCAGGGCTTGTTCCCCCCCCTCCCCCCAAAAAAAAAAAGGAATACTGACCTTAGCTCTCAGCAGTGTCTGTAAACTACTCACAGACTCTCTTGGACTCCCTGCCTTCCTGTTCGCCCTCACAACCAGGCCTTAGAGAGGGACATCGTCTCTGCATGTTCTCTGAGTCCTTAGATGTACAAAGACCTAACGGCAGAGACAGGAGAGAGAGCCTCATCCAGCATGTGGGCTGGCTCTGGTGACAGGGAGGACTGGACACCTGAGAACTGGCTTCCCAGTGAGGCTCCCCATTTTTATGCACCAAAGCTGTGTCAAGCACTGATTGGTCACCAATATGTATTTTTTTGAAGACCCAGTATGTTTAAGGAGTCCCCACCATGCCATTTGAATGACTCAGAAATGTGCCTTTCTGCCCCCAACTCAGAGTTGATACCGTGTTCTGTTAACTCCACTTAAGCCGAACACTCACTCACGGGAAAAGCCTGATGTTTGCTTAGGATTTTACTTTTCTAAACAAATTTTCAAGCAAAATGCCCATACAAATTAAAACATTCTCAGGAAAATAGCCCGTTTTAAAACCAAAATATCTCTGAAAAGTTAAGCTTAGTCTGAGGGATGTGGTTTTCCCACATACTCTAATGGTCACAATATGCTAAGGAAAGCCCTGGGTAGGGGGGCCACAAAGCTAGCCCTTCACCAGTGTTGGGATGGGAGGGAGACTGACCGTGCGGCTGGCCTTTCTAACACGGCCAACTCTTGTACTGCTCTCATCTGGCCTTTGCTTTATCACCCCCCCAACCCCCCCCCAAAAAGGCCTGCAGGACTGACGCTGTTGGGACCCTGTTGCAGCCGAGGGGAACCGGGCCTCCCTGCTCTAGCTGAAGTGCAGGGTTTGGACAATGGGAGTGAACACCCCAGCCTGCTCATGTGGGGACAGGAACACCGAGCACTCTGCTTGCCCGTGTCCCTTGGCCTCAGTGTGGTCTCACAAAACCCCTGGCTGCCACTTCCTTCCCTGAAGGGTCCTTGCCTTCACTGCAGTCCTTCCAGAGGGCTCTGGATTAGCTTCAGTCCTGTGTCACCAAGTGCCAAGCAGCCAAGGAGCAAAAGTGAGACCTCCCCCAGCACAGCATGCACTGTCAGCTTGGGGTCTCTGCCCAGGGTTGGCAGTGGCAGCCAGGGAGAGGCGCACCCCCCAGGAGACCCTCAGGCTGGGCCGTGGTGGGGCCTGGGGAAAGCTGCGAGCTGAGCCTCTGGGCCCACTGGTTTCTTTCCATCCCATCTGTCACAGCAGTGTGAGGACCTCTCCCCACCCCAATCATGTTTGGGTTTTAAAAGCCGTCCCTCATCCTGGTCCCCATGCCAGGCATTGTTAATTACAAATGGCCTGATAATGTAGCTTGTTCAGACTGGAGGCAAATTTCTGTCATCCTGAGGTCTCTTGATCTGGCGGCTTTCCTAAGAGGCGTCTCTGGGCAAGCTGCCCTTCTGTTTCGTCCACTCGTACCAAGACAGGTTCATCCCTCTGGTGTCCTGAGAAGTGGACCAACCAGGTGACCCAGTGCAGTGCTGCCCAGGAGGCCTGGGCTTCAGGGACTGTCCCAATACCTGGTTCCTCCACGTGATTTATTGTCAACATACATGACCTTGGACCTTGGGGTGGAGGCTCTGAACCCAAATCACCTTTTCTTCACCCTTTAATTTGAAGATGCTTTGTTCTGATCATGTGCTATTAGGTTTTATTCCCAGAAAAATATGGTTCTGCTTTTTTCTGCATGAAGGATATACCATGGTGCCACACGCTTAAGAAATGAGGCCACATCTGATTTGCTACGTGTAGATGCTCCTGTAGAGTGAAGTACCTAACCCGATATGGTATATTATTTTGTAGTATCTCAAAATTTGTAAATAAATACCCTTATTTTTATATGGAAATTTTATAGAAGAGCTATTTCTGTATACATAATTACCAACAAGTCCTAAGCATCTTGAACCCCCCAAGCATCACCTGCAGCGGAACTGACCGAGGGGTTGCACAATGTTGCCTTCCCAGGACCCACTGGCCGCAGTCTCTGAGGTGGGCCTAGGAAGTGATATTTTTAATAAGCTGACTGATGTTTCTGTCATTTCAAGTGTGATTACTTTCTCCATCCTGTAAGATTAAAAGAAGAAACTTACACTCTAAATGAGTATAAGTTGCGCTTGAGAAAAAAAAATGTATCAGACTGTTTTATGATTTGAGATGTATTATAGAAAATAAATAATTTAAAATAATTGTGGTCTCATTCGTAGTGACGAAGTGGTGGTGCTGGTGCTCTGCCCGGACCCTCCCTGTTAAGCCCTGGGATCTTCTTTTCCTAGCTGGGTCCCTTCAGTGACGGTACATGGGCAGCCAGTGAGATCCAAGAGCTGAGTCTCCTCGCCTCAGTCTGGGTGGTCTGATGGGCCACCCTGGTGTCACGGTCCCTGTGGAATTGGCTGAGCCTCTGCCTACAGCTTCAGCTGCACTGGGGATCTTTCCTGGCTACTCCATGGGGTCCCCAGGTGCTCAGTGCGTGCCACTGGCACCACCTGTGAGCAGAAGGCACATCAGAGTTTAAAAAGTTGTTCTCAGATCCGTGACTTCTGTCTTTTCAAAGGTCACTTTAGAAGATAAAAAAAGATTATTTACTTATTTGTTAATTTTGGCACTGGGGATTGAGCCTAACCACTGAGCCATATCCCTCACCCCTTTTTAAATCTTATTTAGGGACAGGGCCCAGGGTCTGAGTTGCTTAGGGCCTCCTGAGCCACTGGATTAAGAATGACGTCTTTAAACTCCCAGAAACCACCAGCCTGAATACAGTGTCCAGGGAAAGTGCTTTTTCATCTTCAACAGAGAGAAGCCCCAGTATGAAGACACTGCCATGCATGATGTCACTGGGCCTCGGGAACCACAGTAGCCCCTCAACACCACCTGTTCCAGCACTGTCCACCTGCCTCGAGGGGGCTGGAAGCCCAAGTAACAGGCTCTCCTGCATGGCGGCCAGCTGGGCACGGAGACAGTCGGAAGGCACAGGAGGCCATGGCACTCACCTGAGGTTAGCATCCAGGGGAGGCTCCTTCCCACAGAGGGACACGAGTTCAGGGTGGTGGTATGGACCCGTGGCCCAGTGCTTCCCTCTTCCTCGGGCGTCCATGCTGAACTCCAGCTGATTTGTGTCCAACCCTGTTCCTTCTGTAGCAGCCACTTAGTGTCACTGGTTAAGGTGTCCAAGGACTCATGGGAGTAACTGTTGGGTCACATGACTGTAAGAAAGTGCCTTTTTGGGCTGGGGCTGGGGCTCAGTGGCAGAGCGCTTACCTCGCATGTGTGAGGCACTGGGTTCGATCCTCAGCACTACATAAAAATAAATGTCTATCAACAACTTAAAAAAAACTATTTAAATAAATTTAAAAAAAAAAAAAGAAAGTGCCTTTGCTCCTGCAGTGGCTGTGTGGGGAGTCTGAATGACCACTAGGGTCACTGCTGCTAACAGGGACACCTGCAGAGCCCAGGGAGCTGCTTGATGAGCTGGGCAGGCTGAAGTGACAAAGCGTCTCACAGCCCGATTGGCAGCCCTCTTGCTCTCTGTTTTCCCTGCTCGGAGGTGAGCTGCGGAAGCTTTGTGCTTCTGCTCCCCTGAGTGCTCACTCCCTCGTGGAGCCTGCGCCCCAGACCCTCCCCACTTTCCTAGCCACTTGAGGAAGGCTCCATCTGTCCTTCCGGGGCTGATGGCCAGAGGCCTGGGAGCTCCTTCATCCCACTTTGAGAGGCCTTTCCTCTTGCTGAACTTGCTTTCAGGAAATTGCACAGAGGCCCGGTGACATCCCGCATGGCAGTGTCTTCATGACTGGGGCTCCTCTGCTGCAGGATGAGAAAGCACTTTCCCTGGACACTGTATTCAGGCTGGTGGTTTCTGGGAGTTTAAAGATGTCATTCTTAATCCTAGTGGCTCAGGAGGCCTAAGCAACTCAGACCCTGGGCCCTGTCTCTAAGATATAAAAAAGAGCATGGGGTGTGGCTCAGTGGTTAGGCGGCCCTGGGTTCAATCCCCAGTGCACTGAGGTGGGAATCCTGCTGTCAGGGTGGGGACTAACCCATTGAAGGAAGAGCAAAGCCACTCCTTCATGTTAATCACTTTACCTAAGTCACTTTGACGTGTTTGCCACTTGGGGTGCAGAGACTATTGCTCAACCACATTTTTCTTCTGCCTACCTTGACACTAAGGCCCGGAGCTTTGTTTTTTCTTTTATGCCCTAGCACTTGGCCATGGGTCTCAAAGCAAAACTCAGAACACGTCCATGGAACAGGTCATCTATGTAGGAATTATTTTAGGTTCTGCTAATTAATAATACTTTTCCCCTGCGGTACTGGGGGTTGGACCCGGGGCCTTGCCTGTGCTCAGCGAGCATCAGGCTACACCCCTGTCCCCATCTCCCACTTTTTTTCCAGACTTCAGATCTTCAACCTGAAAAAACAGAAAGCAGTTGTATAGGACACATCTTTACCTCTGGTGTCCTCTGCCCTTTGTGACAGGTCACTGGCGTGGAGAAAGGCTTTTGTGCCATAGAACAGTGGTGGGCTGTTCTGAATGAAGGGCTCCAGTCTGTCCTGCCACCATCTAAAAAGCAGACCCACCCTTTTCTTATGTGGTACCAAAATCCAGTTTATGAATCACTATGACAGTGGAAGAAGGGCTGGGTGTGGGGGCACCCACCTGGCACTCCAGCAACCTAGGAGGCGGAGGCAGGAAGATTGCAACTTAGCCAGGCTCCCTCTCAAAAAAAAAAAAAAACTGGGAAGAGGGGTGGGTAGTGAGGGGTGGGTAGTGAGGGGTGCATAGCTCAGCGCTGGAGTGCACCTGGGTTCAGTCCTCAGTATCTCAAACCACAAAACAAAACCAGTGGAAGAGGGGAACAAGAGTGACACATTTTTTTGGTTTTTTTAGTCATAAATGGACATAATGACTTTATTTTATGTTTTATTTTTATGTGCTGCTGAGGATCAAGCACAGTGCCTCACATGTACAAGGCAGGTGCTCTGCCACTGAGCCCCGAAGAGTGACAGGTTTTTATTTCAGTGAATGCTTTTGGAGATTATTTCTAAGAACAAAACCCAAGTGCTGTTGAAAGGCACAGGCTGTGAAGAGAGGCACGCCGCGCGGCCGGGACCCCCATCCTCTCCAACAGGGCAGGCTGGGGCCGGGCACAGCTGCTGCCGGCAGCGCCCACTGAGCTGCTGACTCAGAGCCTGGCAGCAGGGCAGAGGTGGCAGGCAGGCATCTGGAAGAGCCCCTGGCTCCAGTCCTCACCGGGTCCTTATGTAGACTCTGGGGAGAAGCCATCTTCAGAGTGCTGGTGGACACCACAGGCCTCAGGGCCTCTGAAAGCTCCCAATAAACTTTTTTTAAAAAAACTTTTATTTATTTTTATGTGGTGCTGAGGATCGAACCCAGGACCTTGCATGTGTGAGGTGAGCGCTCTACCACTGAGCCATAACCCCACCCCACCCCTCTTTTATTTAAACCAGGGATTGAACTCAGGGGCCCTTAACCACTGAGCCTTTTTTATGTTTTTTTAGAGACAGGGTCTTGCTAAATTGCTAGGGCCTCGCTAAGTTGCTGAGGCTGGCTTTGAACTCTCGAACCTCCTGCCTGAGCCTCCTCAGCTGCTGGGAGTACAGGCCTGTGCCACGGCACCTGGCTCCAACGAACATTTCTATATAAGGATCACCAACCAAGGGCAGTTGTCACCTGCCTGCTGGGCCTGCGACAGGAGACCTGTCTGACATTGCAGGTTGAAGAAGATCTGGCCAGAGAAACAGCCAGCAGAGGAGAGGGCTCCTCTGATTTCCTCTACACCTGAATCCTTTCTGAAGAGCTCTGCAAGCCCCACGGGCAGAAGCACTGAGTGCAGGGTTGGGCTGTGGCCGAAGGCAGGCACCCCTCCTAATGGTCACAAGACCGTCTCAGAACAGATGGAGGAAGGGGTAGGGGGGACACACGACATGACACTATGGGCAGAATAAATACAGAAAGGCTGTGACACCGGACACCCTGCTGGCCCTCGGCAGCCGCCTTCAGCCAGCTTTGCTCCTTGGGTGCTGGGGGAGGGCGAGTCCGAAGCTTCCCGGCAGCTGCAGCAGTTGGTCACAGGAGCAGGCTCCTTCCGTCATGGTTGGTTTAGGTTTTTGTTTGCAAGACTCAACAAATACCATCTGCTGCTCCGAGAGTCCCGGATTAGGTTAAACCACTGCTAGAAACCAGCGGACTGGGAAGACGGGCCATTAATCTACTCACTTGATGTCCTTAGTTGAGCGGCCTTTTGAGAAGTTTTAGTTGAGGTTTCTCTAAATATATTACTTTATGTTGTACAAACCCCATAAAATAATCCCTATGTGTGCCAAATTCCAATTTTTCTCTAGGATTTTGTCATGTTCCTTAACTCCTCAGGTAGCTCTTGGCTTTCTTCTTTTGCGATGCTGGGGATGGAAACTGAGTACTTGCTTGACCACGGAGTTAATAGTCCCGCCCCGTTTTCCTTGGGGTCGCAGATTTACTGCCCCCTGCCCCCAAACACACTGCAGGCGTCCTGGGGTTTCCGAAGGGCCCTGGACCTCTATAGCGGGGACACTTGCCTGGCAGGGGTGGAAGGAAAGGTCACAGCTGCCTGCAGGCTGCAGACATAGCAGGAATCTCAAGCTCAACCCCCAGTACCAGGGAAGCAAGTGAAAATAACGTCTCAGCTGTTAGAAATTCTCTGAAACTATAATTGGGAATTGTTATACCCAGATTTTCTTCTCCGTACAGTTCGAGGCCCGGGTCAGTACCTGGTATAAAGATTCTCAGTTCTTATGGAATGAATAAGTGAACAACATATTATTTAAAAGTATATGGACCGCTAGGCTCGGTGGCGCACACCTGTACTCCCAGTGGCTTGGGAGGCCAAGGCAGGAGGATCAGGAGTTCAAAGGCCCTAAGCAACTCAGTGAGGCCCTGTCTCTAAATAAAATACAAAATAGGGCTGGGGATGTGCCTCAGTGGTTGAGTGCCCCTGAGTTCAATCCCTAGTAGCAAAAAAAAGAACATGGCCCTTGGGCTGGGGTTGTGGCTCAGTAGGTAGAGAGCTTGCCTAGGCCTTGGGTTCAATCCCCAGTACAAAAAAAGTGTGTGGACCTTTGGTTGAGTCTCAGATAACCAAGTCATGCCCTCACCTTTAGTGCGATGACTGGGCAGGTTTTGGAAATGTGGCCTTCTCTGATCCTCTGTCCTTGTTCCTGCTGGGCTGAGTCAAGAGAGGGGGGACGGGGAGGAGAACGTGAAGTGGCCGTGGCGTGCCGCTGCCTGGCCTCTCAGGTCACGGGTTGGTAGTAGCAAAACAAGCTGATCCAAGGGGAGAGGGTGGACTCATGGGAAGAGCGAGGGCCACAGGACCTTCCTGGGCCAGCTCCTGCCTGCGGAGGTGCCAGCCTTCAGCCACATGCCCAGGAGCCCCATCCCGCATGCTGACTCCTCCTGCCAGAATGGTTCCGTTCATTTTCTATAAGCCAGAAAGACAGCAGGACACATGAGGGCGACACATGTGGAGAGCCACGAACTACCAGAATGGCTGCTCCGTCTCCACCCCACTGCCGTCCAGCGCTGGCCAGTCTAACCAGCAGCCACTGGGTGCCTCCTTACAGCGTGGACAGCTGTGAACACAGAATACTTGCCCAGAGAAGCCAATGGGCAGGGGAGGTAGTGGCCCAGAAATCTAGAAGATGTGCTCAGAACCAGATGACTCCGAGCTGGATCAAGAAGTCCTTCATGATCTGGTCACCTGTGATTCCTCCCCAGAAGCCTGGGCAGTAGAGAGGGCCAGTGGCTATCCCAAGGACACAGACCCCGTCTGTGATCCTGGGTGGCTGAAGGGATCCTCACCCAGGTTCCAACCAGCCAGAGTGCAGATGAGGGAGGCGTGGGCCACCAGCCACCCATCCCTGGTAACAGGCCAGTGTGGCGGGACTTGGAGTTGGGACTGGGCCTGGCAAGAACAGGGCAGGGCAGGCAGAGACGCAGGGCATCCCATGTAACCACCGCAGTCTTGCTGGAGAAGACCTCTTAAGAGCAAGCCATCTGTGGTTTAGCGGGGTACGAGTGCGCGCCTGTAATCCTAGCAACTCAGGAGGCTGAAGCAGGAGGATGGCGAGTTCAAAGCCAGCCTCAGCAATTGAGGCTCTAAGCAACAAATTGAGATCCTCTCTGTCTCCAAAAACTTGGCTGAGAATGTAGCTCAAAGATTAGGCACCTCTTTGTTCAACCCCCAGAACCACAAAAATAAAAAAAAACTTGTGATATAGCAGCAGCGTGTTTCTGAGCGTTTTTATGAAGTTAACGGCCCCAAACAGGGAAGTCACACACCAAGGTGGGTGGGGTAGGAACTGCTCCCCAAAATATCCACCTCCCAACAGCAAATGGAAAATGACAGAGTTGAGGGGACAGCAGGTCTAGAGCAAGGGGACCCGAGTCAGCTGCTGACTGCACTAGACGCCTGAAGGCCCCTGTACTGTGGTGTCTTGCTGCCCTCTGGAAGGCAGCCTCAGCCCCGGCCTCCCTGCCTCGTGGGTGAAATAAGATGGAGGGCTAGGTCCATGTGAACGGCCCGGGAGTTAGAGCAAGCTCATCAGCCATCGCCCATCGCCAGAAGGTGGCACAGCGACCAGCACATTCTCAGTGTCATGGACACGGAACATTATAATAGGCCCTCCTGGTGACGGAGGAGTCCCAGGCCACTGAGTCCAGGTGACCTCCCTCTAGGCTCTGACAATACACACCTGAGACAAAAAGCATCACAAACAGGACACATGATGTGATCGGGTCCAAACCCAACAGAGAGAGGCCAGAGGCGGGGCTGGGGGAGTCACAGCCCGGGCAGCCTGTGAGTGGTGAGCTCTGAGCAGCACTTCCCTGAGGCAGGGTGGGTGGGGGTGGAGAGGGCCTTCCTGGCAGGCAGGCGGGACAGTCAGGAGCCAGCTCACTTCAGAGGCCCAAGGAGATCACTTACCTGTAGGAAAGATGGCACAGGGCGAGTCTGAAGGGGTGGCGGGCACCACGTGGAAGACCGGACGGGGTGCCATACTCTGCCTCAATGACAAATGCCGTCCGCAGAACAGAGGGGGCCTTCTCCACTGCCCGGGGCCACCCTCCTCAGGGGGATCACCGTGAAAGACACCTGAGGCCTGGGGTGCAGCCCGGTGGTACAGCCTGCACGAGGCCCCGGGTCCCATCCTCAGCACCATGACGAAACAGGACAGAGCGAACCAAGGCGTCCAAGAAGACCCACCCGGGGCCGGAGGACTGTCAGCCGAGCCCGTCCTGAGGACACCACTGGCTGGCATCCTCCACGTGGCCGAGCCGGCCAGCCAGCCGGGGTCACCCCACACGTGCCTGTGGGGCCTCTGGGGCAGGCAGCAGCTGCTGCTCCACAGGCTGTCCAGGAGATGTCAAGGCACGACACAAGGCTTCCAAGGAGCCCTGGAGCCCCACCTCGGGGACAGAGGCTTGTGACTGCAGCTCTGGGGTCTCAGCAGGAGGCCCTGCAGTCTGCTACCCCCAGGTACAGGATGTGAGCGGCTTGCCAGTGGGACCTGGCCTCAGAATTTAGTTTCCCAAGGTCTTTACCCTCCCTAGAGGGTGACCGAAAGGAGAGCCACTGCCCAGAGCGCTGGACAGGAGTGGCCGCAGCCCAGCTGCTCATCTGTAAGGTCCTTGAGGGCCTCTGGCTTCCACCACCACACCCACCCCAGCACGGCGCCAGCCCTTGCTGAGCCGGTCTCCGTAAGTTGTGAGGGTCTCAAAAAGCTGCCGAGGCTTCCTGCCTCAGCCTCCCATTGAGCAGAGGCGCTGCTGGTGGCCCTGGCCTTGGCCCCTTGGCTTTGCAGGTGCCGTCACTGGCCGGCCGCTGACCCAGGCTGCCCTGTGTGCCAGGCCATGTCCCTTCCCTTGTTTTTCTGCAGTCCTTTGGGGAGGACAGGGCCCGCGGCTGTGGGATGACGGGCATGGGCCGCAGCACCCACACGGTGTGTCTTGAGTGACATGACAGCAAGTGGGCAGCTTTTCTTAGTGGTGAGGTGAGGTCCCTTTGTTTCCAAGCCACTGGCCTCCAGAAGCTTACCTGGTTCCATCAGGAACAAGGGTGTACTGACTCAGACCTGAACCACGCTGTCCTCGGGTTGCTGAGCCCACAGCTGCGGGCCCTGCCCTCCCCCAGGACTGCAGAGAACAAGGGAAGGGACATGGCCTGGCACACGCAGCTCTGCCTGCCTCACAGGGCAGCCTGGGTCCGCGGCCAGCCAGGGAAGGCACCTGCAAAGCTGAGGGGCCAAGGCCGGGGCCACAACAGCACCTCTGCTCAGCCCTTGGGAATGTGACTTCTTTGAGGTCACCCCCTCCTAGGCCTCTCCCCCTCCAATCCCCCTTCACCCTGAACTGCCAGGGCCCTGGGCTCCTGTGGTCCTCAGAGGAATGCAGACTCGGGCCCCACCCAAACACTGCCGAGCCAGCACCCCACAGAACCAGAACCACATGCAACCAAGTTGGAAAGGCGCAGGGCTGGCATCAGCTGGGGTTTCTCGACAGTCTGTAGGGCAGAGTTGGGCTGCCAAACCCACCTGCAGCAGGCAATGCACATTCCCTTCTCTGATTTCCACATGGTCCTTTCAGAAAGGAAGCCGTGTGCAAACCCTTCTGAGCTGAGGCCCACTTCTGCCTCAGCTGCCTTGGTTACACAGGAATCCCCGGATAATCCAAACCACTTTAATTCCATCTGCAAAGTCTCTTTGCCACGTGATGTGATATAACCTTGGGCTGGATACCAGAAGGTGAAGGCCACACGTACCTAAAATCCTGTGTCCTGCCACAAAGAACTCTCAGCAAGGGTCACACTGGGATGCCTCTTCAAAAGGTCTCTGCAGTTCTGGAGCTGGACTTTGGTTCTTCTCTTTTCCTCCCTTGGTTCTGTTTCTCCCCCTCTGGCCACTGCCACCTTCCACACTGCCATAGAGCATCTCTCAGGACATCCCAATTCCCTCCCCACGGGGGTGGGGGGTGGAGCCCTTATCTCAGGATGCAGAGACTTCTGCAGGAAACCACAGCCCTTGGTGTACCAATCCCAGTTGCTCTCAGCCAAACCCCAGCCCCACCCCCCGGGGAGAACCACAGGAACAAGGCCAATCTGAAGCTCACCCTGGCTCTGCCTCCACCAGGGACACCTCAACTGTGACCTGCAGGGCAGGAAGCCTGGAGCCCCAGTCCCATTCCAGTTCCGAGGCCTGCGTCTCAACCTCCTGGGATTCTCAGCACCATCTTGCTGAGGCAGGTGCCAGACAGCAGCACTGCCAATCTTCCAATCCCAGCAAGTTGTACTTGAGTGGACAGAAGGGCCCAGTCTCCAAACCCAAGCTGGCCTGTCACCAGCTGGTGGGTGGCCAGTCAGATGCAATTTGCTCTTACAAAGGCTCAGGACCCACATGTAATCTTAAAAGAAGGAGTCAGGAGATGCACAACCCTGTATCAACTCATGTGCCACGTTCTCCATGCTTAAAGTCCCAGCCGTCACCAGTCTTAATGCTGAGTGACGTCTGGTTAATTTTTAAAACGCAATCCACTCTCGATGGACAAACCCTACCTTTTATGATAATGGTCAAAAACTGTGCTACAGTTCACTGACGGCAGATCCAAAAAACCATCTGTACAATGTTCTGAAAGCTGAAACATGATGCTATAGTTGTCATAAAAAGGCTTCATTGAAGGACAACAGTCACTGGAATGTGAGAAAATGTTTTGTTCAAAACTCAGCCATTCCAATGTGCAGTGGTGCACGACTGTAATCCCAGCAGCTCGGGAGGCTGAGGCAGGAGGACTGCAAACTCAAAGCCAGCCTCAGCAACTTAGTGATGCCCCAAGCAACTCAGGGAGACCATCTTGAAATTAAAAAGGCTGGGGATGTGGCTCAGTGGTGAAGCACCTCTGGGTTCAAGGTTAAGCCCTGTGAACACAGAGTCCCCTTCTGCAGCAGTCTCCTCATTCAGGAGCATGTGAAAACTCTGGGACCAAATATAATTTCAAAGACAATACTTCTCCTTAGTGTGGGAACTAATTGATTTAAAAACGCTGAAGTCCACTTAGCACACACTATTCAGTTTTAATTAAACTCCAATTCGACTTTACTGAAGCAAGGGAAGCCAAATGAAAAGAAAAATTCCATATGGACTGTTTAAAATTCATGTAGACATGACCTCCACTTATGCAGAGCGATTCATAGAGAGATTTCAACCTGTACCCTTTTTCCACTACTGCCCTCGCTTGGGGTGACAGAAAACTGCTCACACCCAACAGTAGGACTGCAGACATTCCTGAAAAATCAGAAAAACTCAAAAACACAGAGGTAGCACTGAAAATGGCCTTTATTGAACATCTACTATATCTGCATTTCATGCAGATTCATACAACCCTGAAGGTTGGTATTAACCTCATTTGGCAGATAACTGCAGTTGAGAAGTTAAGCAATATGCTTAAGATTTCTAAGCAATCACATGTAAGTGGGGATTTCAAGCCCATTCTACCTTGTCCATCCAAAATGAGGACTGAGTCCATCTGAACGTGATGTCTCCCAGCAGACTAGAATCTGGGTCCTCCTCACAGGCTGCAACATCGGAGACAGCAATCGTACACTCAGAGCTCACAGGAGGCAGACTGGTGCATCTTAGCTCACCATGGTATGCGTGGGGACATTACCAAAGTACAGCAGAGCTGAGCAGCATGTGCTAGTCTACAGAAAACTCCACCAAGAGACACTGACACAGGAAGGGGCTGACAGCCTGGGATGTTCAGAGGGACAGACAGAATAACATAGTTGTGTGTCTACAAGTGACCAAAATGAAATACTCAGACTTATACCTAAGTAGAGTCCAATGTGAAACAGCTTAGAGATCTAAGAAAAGCAGGCCACCATTTTCCTTTGGCAAGGAATATAACATACTTACTGGTTTTAAATACCCTATCAGCCAAAGTAACCGACACTGAATCTTCTCTGTCCACTACATCAAACTAGTGCTACGCTCAATCGCCAAGGATGCAAAAGCTGGTTTCCGTCAGGCCGTCTGCTCTTGTTCAGGTTGTGGTCTGAGGGAGCAGCACTGCACAGAGGAGGAAGCTGCTGGGTGCTCAGGCTGGAATCTGCACGCCACTGAGACATCCAGGCAGTGGAGTGCAGGAAGGAGTCTTGAAGTTTGGAGGAAAACCTGAAACGCAGCAGAAATGCTGTCCAAATGCAGACTCCAGCTGACCTAGGAAACCCCCATTCCTAGTCTCAGTCCTTTCTTTTACCAGGGAGTGAACGCAGGGGCACTTAACCACTGGGACACATCCCAAGCCCCTTTTATTTATTTTATAAACCCAGATCATGTAGGGTTTTTAATATCTTTTATTTATTTTTATGTGATGCTGAGGATCAAACCCAGTGCTTCACATGTACAAGGCAGGCGCTCTGCCACTGAGCCACAGCCCCCTATTTTAAGACATGGTCTTACTAAGTAGTTTAAGGCCTCACTAAATTGCTGAGGCTGGCAGGTGCCAACACATGGGGGTCTAGTCCAACCCTTAATCCATCCCTCAGGCCCAGCTCCTGGCTTACCCTCCCCACCCACAGAACACTTCTGGTCTCCTGGGATCTTATACTGAAAGGAATTTTTAGAGAAGGAGGACATTAGGAATAATCTAATCCTACCCACCTCCACGGCCCCTTCCACATCACGTTACTGTCAGCAGAGCACATCCCCAGTCTCTCTGTTCCCTCCTCCTCTAAAGTCTCTTGAGACCACATTGTTTCATCTCCATATGCTCCAAAAGCCTGGCATGTCATCCCCTGGCACACCGGACTGTGACAAACAGTACGTAATGCCCCTAATTTCACTGACTGAAGAAAACTGGGCCACTAAGAGTTGGGGAGGGTACCTGAGGTCACATAGCAGCCAGGGGACAAGCCATGTCCAAACCGCTAAACCAGGGAGGCACTAATAAGATGATTTTGGAACTTTTTTGTTTTTGTGGGGCTGGGGATTGAACCCAGGGCCTTATGCACGTGAGGCAGGCACTCTACCAACTGAGCTACATCCCCAGCCCAGATTTTATAACATTTATTTCTCTTTAAAACCCACTGCTCCATTTTGGATGGCATCTCTATCCTCCTTTCATGTTAGGAATCTAGTCTGCTTTTGTCTAATCTCATTAAAACAAATTTTATCTACATCATATCTCAAAAATCCAAAAGTACAAATTTAATCAGTAACAACGTAGTGCACGGGAGCCAAGTGGACAGCTGTTGAGCGCCTGTCACACTAGGCCAGTGGCAGTGGCGCCTTGCTGCAGACCACAGCACTCTGCTGCACAGCCTGGTAACAGCACAACGAAAGACCGCAAGAATCGTTTTCTTCAGTTGCAAAGAATTCTGAAGTAAAAGCCACTGCCACTGTGACCTGACTGGGCAACCAGCAGAAAGGCCACTAGGCCACAGAGGCCCATCTGGTCAGGCCCAGCCACCCTGTGCCCCCACGGCTTTTCCACACTTCCACTCCTGAGCCAGCTGGGCTGTCCTGATGGTCTCAACTGCAGCAACACAGAAAACTTCAAGAAATACACGCTGGTTTGTTTTTGTTTTGTTTTAAGCAGGAACAAAGTAAAAATAGGAACAGGGCTTTTTTTAAAAAAAATCCACAGATTATGTGGGAAGCACACCTTTCTCCAGAGGAGAAAGTAGCTCAAATTATGACAGTCCCACCAAGAACACACCTAAAGCAGCAGAAGAAATGCCCCTGACACTAACCAACAAGGTGCCATAAAAAACTTGGTTTCAAGCTGTGAATAAGTTCCAAGTTTTTATATTCCACAATTTATATCTTTTATTGGAGTCCACAGTCTGCTAAATAAAAGCAATAATAAGATATTTCACAAATTATTGTACAATTTAAGTCTTATGAATTTAATTTCATAAAAAATTAGCTTCATATTTATTAACCCTGGCTAACCTAAAGACGCTGTGTCTTCTATGGACTGAAATACATCCACTACAGGAGACTTATCCATCACTAAAATAATCCCATATATATATTTGTAAGCATGGTTTACAACAAAACATTTGTGTTCTTAATCAAAAGATCCACAGACTAGTTCAGAATGTAAAAAATAATTTTACAAAAAAATCCAAGATAACACTTTTAGATCCACTTTTATTTTCTTTTTTTCCTCCTCACATACAGAACTTCTCCACACACACTGCTTGTAGCTATAAAGTCACTTGATGTTGGCCAGGTACCATTTTATCCCTAAAATTTTGTTGGCATCAAAATATAACAGTTAACCAGTGTTAAATCCATAAAATATTTACATAGCACAGCACATTAAGCTTTAGACACTTGGCAATTAAACCACATAAAAAGAGGGCAAGACCCCATCCTACGTGTTCAGAATCAGGTGTTCACTGGTCCCTATCAGGCGAATGAACTGGTTCAAAGGGCAGCAGAGGCAACAGGCAGTTACTTCAGAGGACACTGAACACTATGATCTGGAAGCACGTTATGATGTCACCCCAGTGTCATGTACCACACACCTTCTCCAAGGTGGTCTCTTAATTCTAGAATGGCAGGTCCAGCTGATGCAAAATGAAGACAGACAACACAACATTTATTCTGTGGAGACATCCTACGCATACTATGCACGTGCTATAATTTTGAACACAACTCGTCCCAAAAACTTGTCACGATCATTCTGGTTTTTTAGGTTGGGTGATCCATCAATTTTGCACTCAACTGTTACTTCATTCCTGGTACTATTAGATCCAAAGATGACCTGGACAGCAACTAATGGCTGCAGATATCCCACCTGGCAAATAAAGGAAAATAAATGAATTCAAATTCCATAGTAACTTCATCTATACTTTGTTAGGAATTGACTACTCTGCAAATTTTTAAAATTTTTAATATATTAACTAGACCTGTCATGTTCTTTGCCTTATTTACTTTTTTAAAAATGAAGTGTTGAAGACTATGAATTTTCCTGAATACTGCTTTGAGTGTATTCCATAGATGGTAATTCCATAGATGGTATATTGTTTAAACATTCTATAATCTTGGTTTGAATATACCTTTTCATTCAAGGGTTAATAGAAGGCTTCTACTACCTCCACATGTGGGAAGGTCTTTTTTATTTTAAAAATTTCTAGATTTATTTTGGGTTAGAAATACAATAATATACTTCTATAATATGAAACTTTAAAATTTGTATTTTTATGGGCTGAGGTTATAGCTCAGTGGTAGAGCATTTGCCTAGTGTGTATGAGGCACTGAGTTTGATCCTCAGCACCACATAAAAATAAATAAAAATAAAGGTATTGTGTCCGTCTACATCTAAAAAAACATTTTTTAAAAAACGTATTTTTTATGACAACTTTTTTGACTGCTCTGTGTGTGTGATATACACTGGTCCAAAAGGCAGCAGAGGCAACACTAGGATTTAAAAGCTCATTATAATGCTGCCCCAGGAAGTAAAAATCAACTTAAGATACATGTTCACTATGGTCTCTTATGTTATGTTTGGTAAACAGTCATAAGATCTACCTGATTTTACTTAGGTCTATATCCTATATGTAGTATAGTAGGTACACAGAGCCTTACTTTAAGTCACTGTGCAACTTGGTGCAAACATACTCCTGATTATTTTAGCTTCATTATGGTTTTTAAAGACTATTCTTCCTAAAAGGAACCAGGGCTGATTCCTGGGCTGGGGCAGGAAAAGTGTGCAACATGAATCTAGAGTACCTTGTGATGCCAGAATATAAGGAAGTGCTCAGAGAATTATGGGAGCATGTCAAAAGGACACAGTAGCCAGTCTAAAGACGTTCTGCTAGCCAAATCTGGGACAATTTTAACAACAAAATAGTAATTATTATAGATTATTAACCCTAAATTAAAGAAGAATCCATGAGTCTACTGTGCTAGAAATAAATAACTGGAGAAGGGAAGGCTCTTGTGTACAGCAGAATGCCAACTATCAAATGGAAAAAGATGAAAGTGAACAACCTGGCTTTAGGAACCATCCCACTAATAAATGACTCAGGCAAAAATCAACAAATGCTAAAGTTCTAGCCCAAACAGTAGTTTATAGACTCTCAGAGCACACCCAGTACGTGATACTTATTGATGAAAAGGCAAAAATAACTTGACAGTGTAGAAACCTTGCTGACTCCACCTTGAAAAAATAAACGAGCTAACATCACTATCAATTGGATTAATCGACACCATGTCCCTTCTGAGAACACATTTCTTCTCAGGCACTACTGACAAAAGTGTCCAGAAGACAGAGAGGGAGGGAGGCAGGAAAAACTGATGAACCCAAACTAAGGAACATAAAGTAAACTAAAAATGGTTTATACACTTGGGAGTACAAGAACATGAAACAGAGGAACTGGGGAACTAGTCCAGATTTGGAGACCACAGACTGCTGAAAATGCACTTAGTGCAAAAACTTTTAGTCTCATTCTGATGGGGGAAATGTATGTACTCAAAAAATGATGACTGCTAAGACAAGTGAGGAAAAATATTAAAATCTGGGAACTCTGTACCATGTATTATTTTAACCACTTCAAGGATGGAATTTCAAAACACAAAGATGAAAGAGGCTGGAAACTGGCTCCGTGGCAGAGTACTTTTAATCTAATAGACATGGGCCCTGGGTTCAATCCCCAGCACTGCAAATAAATAAATAAATAGACAGATAGATAGATAAATAAATAGTATATATACAACACGGTCCAAATTTTATAAATGAACATACATATATTTCTACAAAAAATATGGACAAAACTGTACTACAATATTTTTATATCTGTGTAATGAGGTTTTTTTTTTTTAAAAAAAATATTTTTAGTTGTAGTTGGACACAATACCTTTATTTTATTTTTACGTGGTGCTGAGGATCGAACCCAGGGCCTCGCTCGTGCTAGGTGAGCGCTCTACCACTGAGCCACAACTCCAGCCCTGTAATGAGCTTTCTGATTTCTTTAGTACTCTTCTACTTTCTCTAAATATGTACATACTGAATAAACATATAATGAAAGAGAAAATGGTATTTTGAAAACAATCATTCTTTAACTCGTCTGCTTGGGTTTGTGTTCTTAACTGTAGACAGGGAAGCTCCACTTGCCCTCACCATCTGTCTTTAAAAGCCCAAAGCGCTGATGCACAAATTTCATAGATCATGTGTCTACCTACCTCAGACAGGATAGTTCAATTTCCCAAAAGAGTAAGTATGACATAAATAACTTCTAAATACTTACATGCAGTTTTTTCCCATAATATGGAAAATACTTTAAGTCTATAACTCCAAGATTAGGATATGTTTCTACAATTGCTGTGCTTCCATCCTAGAGTTGAAAGCAAAAGAAACCCATTTTAGGACACGAAAAGAATTTTAAAATGTGTTTATAGTTAAAGCAGAATCAATTGGAAACACTATGGAGAACTATCTTGCTACTCCAACTATATTATGTCTATTTTTGAGAAGATACTTGAAGTAACTAAAATAAAACCCTTTGACACAGACTATCCTGATTCTTCAAAAATGACCTGCATAACCTACATTCTTTTCACCAGGTCCCTTCTAACTTACAGATGTTCTACTGTAAAGTCTTATCTGCTCTCCAACTGTTCAAATGCCAGCTCTCTGGCCTCTGACAACAGGAATACACCACCAGGTTTGGCACCAAGTTTTCCTGAGATGAATAAAAACATTGTGGAAATATTATCTGGAAAGCAGTGGCCACTGCAAGCTGCCAATCTAGAAAGCAGCACTCAGGACAGGAAATTATGGTAGGTAACCATAATGACCACAACCAGGTGAAACCACTGACAGAAATTTATCCACATTTCCCATGAATTAATTTTTGAGCACATGAAAACCATTCAGTATTTGAATCTCCTGGTATTCCAGGCATTTAAAAACTTTATAAACATTACTAAACACTTGAATTTTAGATGAGTAAACCTATTCTATGTTGTGTGGTGTTGGGATGGAACCCAGGGCCTCGTGCGTGCTAAGCATGCACTCCACCACTCATTCCCAGACTGTACATTCTTCTTCATTTTTCTTTCCTTTTATGGTACAGGTTACTGAACTCAAGGGTGCTCTATCACCGAGCCATATCCCCACCTTTTGTATTTTTTGAAACAGTGTCTCAGTGAGTTGCCCAGGTTGGCCTCACACTTGTGATCCTTCTGCCTTAGCCTCCCGAGTATTTGAGATTACAGGCGTGGGCCAACAGACCCTGTTCATTAATTTTTACTTTTGAAAGCATACATGAAATAATATAGCAAAACTAAGAATCAAACAAGAAGTTCTACTCTCTGCTTATATCATCTCACATGTCAGGGGACAAGAATAAGAAATGCACAAACAAGAGGCACGAGGAGCAAGAGAGCATAAGCAAGAGTAATGGCCTCACCTTCCAGGAAGGACAAGGTCTAATGATCCACATCAAGAACACGTGGAAAGAGCAGGAGATAGCAAAGGACAAATTTAAGGACACAACACAAAATAAAAGACACAGGCACTGCATAAAAAGACATGTGCATCAACTAAGGGATTTAAACTGAAGAACACTTGATATAGACAATGCTAACAGAAAACACTAGTTACAATATATTGTACATGCTTTCAGGTGTCCTACGTGGCCACACCTCTAAAATTCATGGGCTCCACCTGGCTCTCATGGAGCTAGGCTAGGAGTCAGTTTTATAAGAATTTCTGCCAATTTTGTTTTTTTCTTTTAAACAAAAATAAAACTCTATAAACAACAAAAAACACCCCCACTATTTTGATTATTTTATGTACTTAACCACATCTCTTCAAAGCAAATTTGAATTGTTAGATCTAGATTTTATTCAATATCATGATTCCCATCTATTCTAGAAGCAAAGAGGTACATAATAGATACAAAGGAAAAAAATGCCTTTAAAGCCTTAAGGGCAGCTTTACATGGACTTATTGATAATGGCCAAAGACTTGCAAAATGAAAATCTTGGGGAAGAGTTTAAAGTTTCTGCCCCTGTGGCCTGGGTGCCTGTTTTCTTCTTAGGTGACATTGGCTTCATGGACCCACCATTCCAAGCTTTTGTACAGAGCCTGTTCACATGTGAAGACAAAAGCTCCTGTGTACAGGTACACTGCAGAAAATTAGCACTTCCACCTTGCTGAGGCCCACTACCAAACCTCAGAAACTTTCTACCAGAAAGATGTTAAGCAAATCCTGAGAATCGGAGAGTTACATGATACTTTTTCTTATAAGATATAATCTTATAAGAAAGCCATAATGCCCTTTTGTCTTATAAACCATAATGCCCCTTTGTCTTAAGAAGTGACAGTACATGCTCTCTAGATCTTTACAAGAATTTCTCTCAGAAAGCTCAGTTTAGATGTGTGGCATGTAATTTTAAGTGAAATTCTGGCTTTTTAAATTGTTTTTGGTGCTGGGGACTGAACCCAGGGTCTTCAGTAGGAGAGTCTGGCTTTTTTTTTTTGACGGCTTTGGGGGTCGCAGGGGGGGATCGGGGATTAAACTCAGAGGCACTCAACCACTGAGCCACATCCCAAGCCCTATTTTCTATTTTATTTAGGGACAGGGTCTAACTGAGTTGCTTAGTGTCTTGCTAAACTATTGAGGCTGGCTTTGAACTCAAGATCCTCCTACCTCAGGCTCCTGAGACTCTGAGATTACAGGTGTTGTGCCACAGCGCCCAGCCAAGATTCTGGTTCTTAAAGTTTCCTACAGAAGTAACTGTGGCAGAAGGAGGTAAAGTAACTTGCTGACAGTCACAATGTAGACTTCTACTCAGATGAGAGGACACAAACTTCTTGGCTTATTAGTCTAATCTAAATAGTGATCAAATACTCAAAAAATTTAAAATGATACTCTAAAGCAGGGTTCTCAAGCGTGTGCCTCAGACCAACTGATTCAGAAACTATGGGGATGGAACCCAATAGACCCAAGTGATTCTGACAGATGAGTAAGCAGTTTGTGCCCAAATAAGAAAACCACCTGGAATTGAAGGAATTACAATTTTTTCCCACAACTTTAGAAGTGATTTCAATGCAACAATTTAGGTAAAACACTTCTGACAAAACAATTGGGGTTGAATGCTAATATTTATTAGCATAATAACAGAATTAAGTTTACAAATTAACAGTTTCTCCTCAGAACTCTTACCCATCTTTTACATATTTGTCTTAGATGTATTTGCAGCATGGAGAGAAAACAAAAGAAGTTATGAAATGAAAAATGCACAACAGTCTGGAAAATAATGTAGGGATGGGGAGAAAAACAATACCTCTACCTTCTGGAAAATGCACCACCTTTCAACTCTCAGATGGCACTGAGGTTTGGCACACCAATTTACATACCAAGACAGAAAACATGATACAGTAGTATTAAAACACTACAGTTACACTCTAAGATGAAAGAGTGTGAACCTCAAAACTGGTGAAACAGTGTATGTGTGAGGCCGAACACAAAGAAAACATCACACTGAACCATCACTAGGAAAGAGAAAGAAGAGGTGCTACTGAAGAGTGAGGGGACTTAGGAAAGAAAAAAGATGGCTAAACTCACTTGAGTGAGTTTACTTAAAATACTAAAGTATTTTAAGAAACATCAGAGCTTTAAAAGTTGAGATTTTTTAAAAAATACTAACCTTTGGAACACATTCTATCCTTGGATCTCCTTCAGGTTTTAATCCAATTATCTAAGGTTAAGAAACAATGATTAGTGTAAACATCACATACATGTGCAATGGAACCTTCTCCTCTATGGCTGGGGACCAGAGATCAGGGATGAGAGACAAAGAAGTTGAGATTGACTCTATTCTGGATTAAACCCAGTTACATCTATCTTTTACTTTGATTTGGGGGCATTAAAATTAACTTGCCAATATAATAATTATCTTGCCAATTAACCATCTTACTGCTATCCTGAAAATACATCCATTAACAAAGAGGTAACCAAAACACAGTTGTGTACTTTGCTAACTTTAAAACAAGAAAACAAACAAACAAAACCCCCAGAAAACCTAATCTAATTATATAGTTGAACAAATCATTTAATATAAATATTAAGAACTGCAGCTGAGCATGGCGGCATACACCTGTAATTCCAACAGCTCAGGAGACTAAGGCAGGAGGACTGCAAGTTCAAAGCCAGCCTCAGCAACTTATTGAGGCCCTGTCTCAAAATAATAAAAAGGGCTGGAGATGTAAATCAGTAGTAAAGCACTCCAGGGTTAAATCTCTGGTATTAAAAATAAAACAAACTCTCCAAAGGCAGAATAAACTGTTAATTTGTGGTGCTGAACCCAGAGACTTGCACACAATAGGCAAGTATTCTACCTCTGAGCTACACCCCCAGCTTCCCTTCTTTTTAAATTTTGAGTCAGGTCTCTCTAAATTGCCCAGGCTGGTCTTGAACTTTCAATCCTCCTGACTCAGCCTTCTGAGTAGGTGGGATTCCGGGCATGAGCAAATAACTTTTATGAAAACAAATTAAGTCATAATGCCCACTAAGTGTCACCTTATTTCAATTATCTGGTTCCACAAAAGCACACATAGGAAAGAATCTACCTAAGACACTCCTAGCACAATTGGGTACTATGCACCAAGGCTACTTCATTTATGTCAGTTATAACCATATGAATGGTAACAGGTATTTATCCTTCTATTTTGTAAGAGGACCTTTTGGCATTCTGAATAAATATGTAGTTTACATGTCAATGCTTCTAAAATACAAATACTCCTCTCAAATAACAAATATTCTTGCAATCTATATAAAATAATACCAAAAGCAAGAAGTAGCCTTGCAAGGCAATGACTTTGGGATTATACAAGTAAAATTTCTATATTAGGTATGTACATGATAACACAGATCCCTATGTCTGCCACTGCCCTTTCTGTCAAGTTCTGCAGAGCCACAACCCCTCAAGTGAGTGTGGTCTCAGACTCCCATTGTTCAGGAAGGTCATCCTAAGGGAAAAAAGCCAGAAGGTTGGTCCTGTCAGACAGGGACTCCTTCTTTTGACTTTCTATTGGGAAGATACTGTCAGCAGGATAAGATTATAAAAGGCATCTCTATTAAAAATAATAATAAATTTAATTCCTCTTACAAACAGATCATCTAGTTTCACATTACTTTTGGCTTATTTTGTTAACCTTAATTTTTGTTGAAATGTCTCACTAATCATTTACTGGCTATCTGCCATGTTGTCAGGCAATTTTTCAGAAGATCTCTAGAATTCTATAGGACAAACTGGAAACTGTCATTGTCTGTGGTCTCTCAAAGGGCAGGTGACAAAGCTGCAAGAGGACCAGTCTGGCACTTCAGGGTCTCGCTGGTTCTACCCACAGGAAATCTTATTTAGCACTGTCAACTTCAGAAGACTCAAATTTTATTTTTACTAGGGTGGCAGCAATTTTCTTACCAATGGTGACTTCAGTGGTATGTGAACTTAGGATCTTGTGAATAAAGGACCAGGAATGATCCACTCTTCAAGGGAGACTTTGAAAGGTCTCAAAATACAGCTCTATCAGAGCAACTCTGTGGTATGCTATTTAAAGAGCAGCCAGGCATCAGGGTCACTTCACTATAGAGGGGCAGCAGCTTCCTTGGCACAATGACCCTAAATCCATTACTGCTCTCACATAATGAACGTTATTGGCTCCTTACTCTGCTACTGACTGTGTTCAGGCACTATTTCTGTTAACAACAAAAAGCTGTTACCACTGCAACATCCCAGGAAGCTCACCTGCTTATTTTATTTCTATTTCCACCATTTCATCACATACACATATAACACAGAATTATCCTTTACTATTAAATATTTATAAAAAGCTAAATATAACCCATGAATAAACCAGGGATTGAACCCAGAGGCACTTAACCACTGAGCCACATTTCCAGCCCTTTTTATTTTGAGACAGGCTCTCGCTAAATTACCTAGGGCCTCGCTAAGTTGCTGAGGCTGGCTTTGAACTTGGAATTCTCCTGTCTCAGCCTCTGGAGCTACTGGGATTATAGGTATACCACTGTGGCCAGCCCTGCTACACATTTTTCAAAGCAATAAATATCACTGCTGGCCTTTTAAGCAAACTACTCCCCAATGAGGTAACATTTAATAAGAAGGCATTAACTCAAATCAAATGATCTAAAAATAGCTGTCAGCTTCTTAACAAAGGATTTTAGAAACAAGCCCCAGCAGAGGTAAATTATGTACGTACTCTGTTCATTTTTACAAGAATACAAGGTTTTCCTTTGGAATAGCCAAAATCAGGATCACCTATACCACTGCATTCTTGGAGTAAGGCAAGAGGAAACTGACATGCAGTATAAACTGGACCCTTCTGTTCAAAAGGAACTCCATCAGGACAGTCTTTGAGATTACTCTGTTCTTCTCCAGAATATGCTGAAAAGGAAACATAGTCAAAAAAAGATTAGATACAACCAGGAATACAACATCTTTTGGATGATTTTCCTCAAAGATAAAAACAGCAATGCTAATTCCTAGATAACTTCAGGGGAAGAATGCTAACTTTATTGCATTCCCACAACTGTACAAATTGGATCATAGATTAATCTCTTTTGTCACCATTAGGTGGCACCAGCCATGGCTATAGCATTACCTGAAAATCTTTAATGTGCTTGGACAAAAAAAAACCAAAACAACAGTAAGGACTTAAAAAAAAGCATTGCCACTACGGATTACAATGTTATAGGGAAGACAAACATTAAGTATAAAATTGTAACTGCAGTCATGAAGATACGCAGCATTAGGATAGTCTCCACTAATGGGAAGGCAACTGGGCTGAGAGAAGAAGGGCAGGGGTGAGTTAAGGAAGCTGAGAAAGCACTTTTGATGAAGAAAGGCACCGGCCAGACGAGGTGTTTTAAAAGAATTAGGAATGGAGGACCGTTGTACCAAAGAGCCCAAGACAATCTACTAAATGTTTTAAACCAGGGGAAGTGGCAAGGATGGCATGACCATATTTATGTCATGAAAATATTTATGCCATGACTGGCTGTGATGTGGGGAACCAACTAGAAGGAGAAATAACAAGGATCCTGAAAACCAGACAGGAGTCTGTTAAAGCAGCCCAAGTAAGACACAGCATTAGTTCAGAGAAGATTGTCTATTAAGACTGAGGTGGATAGTTGGACTTAAAAGCATAAAGGAATAAAATGGTCAGAAATTGGAAATGTGAAGGAAAGGAGGTGGAAAAATACCCGATGCCCGATACAACGTTAGTTCTGCAGCAGAAGCACTGAGGCATGAGGTGGTGGGACAGTGAACAAGTCTGATCTGATCCTGGTCCTCAATGAAATTAGTCTAGTGAAAGACAAAAATAATTAATATATGGTGTAATATATATTATATATATATATATATAGATGGATAGATAGTCAAAATTTTGGCTTCATCATATAAAAAACTAGATTATTATGAGAACTATGCACACACGGGGGGGGGGGGGGGGGGGATTTGCTGGTGATTGACCCCAGAGATTTGCATGTTAAGCACAGACTCAGCCACACCCCCAGTCTTATGTACTCATTTAAAAGCAAAGGACTCAGGAATTTGGAGTGCAGAGGTGGACACTGACAACACACAGCACCCAGCTCCCATCACCTCCTTCTTGTAACAAACACTCAAATCCTTCAGCAGTCCCCAAGGGCTTCCACTGGGAACACTGTGGGTGCAAGTCAGATCATCAGTAATTGTGTTCTATTATGGTGACTTCTACTTCCACACAAAATCACTGCAAATGTAAGGGGATGGATGGGAAGTAGTCAGATTGTAAATCCCTGCCAAGGGAATGATGGAAACCTTATATTAGTCTCAGAGTAACCAAATAGCCCCTCCCGTACATCTAAGGAAAGCTTCAAAGAAGACAAACCAAGATAATCAGTGAAAAAACAAATGAACCTAAAGTAAAGAGATAACCCCAAATCAAGTCCTGCAAAATGATATTTTAGAAAGTGAAATCAGACAAATTTAAGAACCCTAAAGAAAGAAATTGAGGGCTGGGGATGTGGCTCAAGTGGTAGCACACTCGACTGGCATGCGTGCGGCCCGGGTTCGATCCTCAGCACCACATACAAACAAAGATGTTGTGTCCGCTGGGGGGAAAAAAAAAAAAAAAAAAAAATATATATATATATATATATATATATATATATAAAAAAGAAAGAAATTGAAAAACAAAGCAAAAACCTTGCAAAAAAGGCAAACACAAGAAGAACTTGGCATGCTTGAGACCCTGGATTCAACCCCCAGCATCTCTCTCACACGCTTTAAAAACAAAACAAAACAAACAAACAAACAACAACAACAAAAATAAAAATCCAAAGGAATAAATTAAGAATAAAAAGAAGAGCTGGGTGTGGTAGCACATGCCTGCAGCTCAGGAGGCCAAGACAGGAGGATCCCAAGTTCAAAGCCAGCCTCAGCAATGGTGAGGCACAAAGCATCTCAGTGAGACCCTGTCTCTAAATAAAATACAAAATAGGGTTGGGGATGTAGCTCAAACAAGTGGTAAACAAGTCCCTAAAGACAGCTCTGAATCAAAGTACCTCAACTATAAAAGCAAATTAGGTCACTGTCAGAAATAAAGGGCTCAAAATTTACATTTTATGTATCCTTTCTTACAAAGTTTCTTGAATACGTACTTCATCAAAACTAGGTAGGGAGGGGCCTGTAGTGTAGCTCAGTGGTTAAGCACCTGCTTAGCATGCTGAGGCCTTCATCACAATAACAAAAACCAAACAGAACCAGGGAATAACTTAAGAATAAAGAAAAAGAAGGAAACAATAGATTCAACCAAGCAAGTGGTGAAATGAAGTCCCCACAGACATGGGAGTAGAAGCCTATACAGCATCAGTACACAGGTAGCAGGAGGGAGAGGGTTATACAAGATTTCCAGAAAGAGATGCGAATGGTAGTTACAAATGGGGGAGTCAGGAGAGAATGCCCACAGGTAACTGAAGGTGGAAAGAATAAGTGTGAAACAGCAACCTATGATGAAACCAGACAGGAGTCAATTACCACTGAATTGAGAAGGGGCAAGGTAAAGGCATAGGAGCTAAGTGTTAAGATGCATAAGTGAAAACTCATAATTAACAATGATAAATAACAATAAATGAACATGATTAATCAAGAACCAGCAAAGTATATTCAGAAATGCATTAGAAAAGCACCACAAGACCAAAGTCAAAAGCATGAAGCTATTTCCTATGAAATGTACCAGATTCAGACTATTTCTCCTGTGATCCCAGGGCTCCCTCCCTTGCCAACCACCATCACTCTGTAATAGCTTCCCTGTTTCCACACTGCAGTCTACTTTCAAAAGGTTGCCTGTGTGGTCCTTTAAAAATCTGAGTTAATCATGTAATTCCCTGCTTAAAACCCCTCATCGTGGCCACTGCAGAAGCCAAAGAACTTAACTGGCCTCTAAGCATCTACACAGTCTGATCCTCCTTCACTCTCTGATGTCATTCTCCTACCTCTTTTCCCTGGGTTCACTCTACCCAGCCCCTCTTCCTTCCTTGATGAACCTTGACCATAGATACAATAAACCTTAGGGCCTCTGCACCTATTGTTTCCTCTTTGGACATTTCCATTGCTAGTTCCATTACCTTCTTCACTCTTTCACAGGTTCCTTTCACTGTGGCTTTCCCAGGCCACCCTGTTTAAGTCTGCAACCTTTCCCATCTCTCCCTGCTTTTTTTCGCTTTAGCACTTAATAGTTTCTAATACACTATAGACCATGAGCTCCATGAAGATAGGGTTTTTCTTTTGTTCACTGAAGGAACCCAGATGAGTGCTTGCTACAAAACATTTGTTGACTGCACAGGACCAAAGGTAGAAAGGTGTAGGGCAGGAAACTACTATTTTCACTCTACAAGTTTATCATTTGATTTTATTGTTGTTGTTGTTGTTACTGAACCTAAGGCCTCATCATGCATGCTAGTACCATCTGACTTTTAAACCAGACAATACTTTCACAAAAATGTCTTTAACTTAAATAATAAAACATATTTAACTAGCAAGGCAAAGACAGGAAGACAGCTAGCAGATAATGTGGGATCAAAAGCAGTTTTTGAGGGTAGGAATGTGATTCAGTGATAGCATATTGCCTGGCATGAGTGAGGCTTGGGGTTTGGTCCCTATCCCAGCACCGATCCTCTCTCCTCAGCCTCCTGAGCCACTGGGACAGATATGCATCACTGTGCCAGGGTCGTATTATCTCTTGCATGAAGAACATGAGGCATAGGGAAAAGGTAAAGAGTGAGAAGTTTAAGTAGAACTTGGCAATGAACCCTTCAGAGAATCAGAGAAAGTCATGGTGGTCACCAGGCAGGCAAGTGTGTCCACCTGGGGGAAGTGATCAGATATTTAAAGTGCTAACTAGTCCTGTCTTCGGCAGCTCAGCTGTTCAGGGCAGGCTCAGAGGAGGCGCTCCACAGACTGGCCACATACTGGGAGGCAAGGGATTTCAGAGTACCAGCAAAAGAAAAAACTAAATGAAAATCCACAGAATTAATAAGCTAGGTAAGAACGGATGGTGGAGATGGGAGCTGACAAAGAATCAGCTAACTGAAGTCCACATAAACTGAAGTTTATGATGCTGAATAAACTGGAAGAAAGTTGAACAAGCAAGCTAGAGAGACAGAAGATGGGAGCAGGAAAGCTTGCTCAATCAGTGCTTCTGCCAAAGAAGTCCTCCCCTGGTCCAGGAAGCACGCACATGCACACACCTGTCTGTCTGAGGGGAAGACGATGTAGGTGACCAGAAACCCACAGGCCAGGGCTTTTGGTGATTATTTGTATGACTGGTTAGGTCAAGGAAAATAGGAGAAAACAGTGAGCCAGGGTGTCTATTAAAGAGCACTGTGAACTGGTAACTGAAAAATTCATAACTGATACATAAAAAATCTGACACAGGCTGATTTTCTTTGAATGATGACTATCCTCATCTTCCATATAAGTACTATACTAGATGAAAAGACTCAAATACTGGGCAAGGAATGTGGCTCATATTTAATATTTTAAATATTTTTTAGTTTTTAATGTTTCAACAAACCTGGTGTACTTATTATAGGACAGATTAAAAATCAAATCAATCTTTCACCAGGCTTAGGCCCCTATGTCTTTCCATAGATTAGAATATTCTTACAACTGATAAAAAGAGGAAGGCACTGGGCATGGTGGCCCACACCTGTAATCCTAGCAGCTTGGGATGCTGAGGCAGGAGGATCACAAGTTCGAAGCCAGTCCCAGCAACCCTGTCTCAAAACAAAAAATAAAAAGAACTAGGAATGTGGCTCAGTGGTTAAGTGCCTCAGGGTTCAATCCCTGGTACTCAAAAACAAGCAAACAAACAAACAAAAAAAGAGCATGAAGAGGTAAAACAAACTTTTAAGAATGATATTTCTAAAAGTCATCATGATTTGGTATGAGGTTTTAATCTTTACCTTACTCTAAGAAAAGATACTTACATTTTAGAAACTTCTTAAGGTCTTTAACGTACCCTTCATAGGAACTTGGATCTGATACACTAAATGTATATTCCAACGCAGTCACTGGTTTTGGGAAAACCATAAGTCCTAAAAAGAGATTAAAGAAAGGTGGGAAATTAACTGTGAAATTCCCTTCTCTCTTCCTCCTAATTCTTATCCATAAAAAGCAGATCTCACAGTAAGTAACATGGAAAATTGTGCCCAGAGGCATGCTTAAATTATCAACTTCTTACTTCTCTTCAATTATCAAGGGAAAGTCACCTAAAATTAAAGAAAATTCAAATCTTAAAACCAATCCAGATGATACCTATTTAAAAATGTCCCCTAAGGGCTGGGGATGTGGCTCAAGTGGTAGCGTGCTCGCCTGGCATGCGTGCGGCCAGGGTTTGATCCTCAGCACCACATATAAACAAAGATGTTGTTTGTGTCCGCCGAAAACTAAAAAATAAATATTAAAAAAATTCTCTCTCTCAAAAAAAAAAAAAATGTCCCCTAAATTTGATTATTTTCAGCTAACTATATTCTCTCTTCCTTACTTTATTTATTTTAGTATGGGGATTGAACTCAGGGGCACTCGACCACTGAGCCACATCCCAGCCCTGTTTTGTATTTTATTTAGAGATAAGGTCTCACTGAGTTGCTTAGCACCTTGATTTTTTTTCCTGAAGCTGGCTTTGAACTCACAATACTCCTGCCTCAGTCTCCCAAGCTGCTGGGATTACAGGCATGCGCCACTATCCCCGGCTCTTCCTTACTTTAAAAAAATGCAATTTTACTTTGACTTTTCATATTCATTTTCTATCAAATATCTTTTTAGGTTGTGCCAACTTGTCATTAATAAACAAAGAAAATTTTTAGCAAATAAGTCTAAGCATGTTATTAAATTATAAACTTTATGGAAACATTCATAAAGATAGCTTCTTCAATTAAAGAGGCGTATTCATTTAAAACTCTATATGCTAAATATTCATTGTTCTACATTAAAATGTGCATTACACATACTGAGTTTGAAGTATAACCATCAACAATTTCATATCAGGAACTCCCATGTACACAGAACAATCTTGAGCTTAGAAAATGCAAACATATTTATCTATAAGAAATAATCAGGCTTTCAACTTTAATATAAACAGTCCACATATCTAATCACACTGTATTTCATATATACCTATGTGTATATGTACACATGGACTCATTTGCTTACACTACAGAAGTATTATAATGTAATACATTGGATAAAAAACTTTAAGGAGCTCATTTTAAAACTGTACTTAAAAACACTGAACACATTTTACTGCTTATATACTTCATACAAGTATTAAGAGTTTAGTATTTCTAAAATAGGAAGTATTTTTATCCAATGTATTACATTATAATACTTCTGTAGTGTAAGCAAATGAGTCCATGTGTACAATGAGAGATAAGGAAAAAAGTGTGAAGCTAGTCTCTGATATTTGGTCAAATAAACTAAGAGTTAAGAGAAATTTATTCAGAACACTTGGACAAATATTAGCTATAAACAAAGGAAATCACTAAACTGTTCTAGGAAAAAAAATGGTTGGGGAAATTGGTTCAGTTTGGCTGCTAATATGCTCAGAGTCCATGCAGCAAGTGGGGATCTAGATGAGGCTCCCAGATCTCAGCAAGAGCACAGCCAGGTGGGACATTCTTTGTAGTGAGGTGCTGGTCTATGTTGAGCATGTGCAGCAGCACTCCGGGCCTCTACTTGCAGTTGTACCTCTTTTGTTCTAATAACCAAAAATATCTCCACACATTGCTGATTAGCTCCTGGATAACAAATGACCACTGGCTGAAAATCCCATGCTCCAGTGACAGCCTCCAGCTGGACTCCCACTTTGTTGGACTGCAGCCTACCCACTCCCCCAGCTCTCCAACTCCCACTTCTCTAGGAAGAATCCTCTCATTTACATTTCTGGGAATTACATACACCAGAATTCTACACATAATTGTTTCTTACTCTAAAAACAGCCAGCACCTGGGTAGGGGTGCTGCCCTGTGGTAGAGCGCTTGCCTAGCATGTATGAAGTGTCCTGGGCCCTATCTCTAGCATCTCTACAGAGAAAATACTAGGGCCATGGCCACCAATCAAGAGAGAGCTGGCATTCAAAGGCTATTTCAAAAGAATAAAATCAGGAGGTAGAAAAAAAAAATTATTTATTTGTTTATTTTTATTTTATTATTTTAGTTGCAGATGGACGTAATATCTTTATTTTATTTATTTAATTTTATGTAGTGCTGAGGATGGAACTCAGGGCCTCACACATGCTAGGCAAGCACTCCACCACTGACCCACAATCACAGCCTGAAAAATGTAATTTAAATAAGTGTTTCAGGTAAGTTCTTACTAAATCATCTCTGTCACATGGAGAATTTTTTTCTTAAGACAACAGAGAAGAATCAAACATATAAAGAGTATTTTTATTCTCTACTGATATAACTAACATTTTTACCACTTTCATAGTAGGCAATTAAAACCATAAAGCATGAATTTTATAAGACTAATGGTCTAGCCCAGGCCAGAGCTGAATAATCATTTTACATATAAGTCACTCAAGGCAAAATGAAACTGTCACACAACATTCACATCATTCATAACTGTGACTTCACTAAAATCCAATATTCATTTCTGTTCATTCTTCACAAAGGACTCAAGAGCTATCAGGGAAAAAAAAAACATCAGAAAATGAATGTAAAGCTGGGCACAGTGGTGCACACCTGTAATCCCAGCAGCTTGGAGGATCTAGAGTTCAAAGCCAGCCTAAGCAACTCAGTGTGACCCTGTCGCTAATAAAATATAAAAAAGGGCTGGTGAAAATGCCAATATTTTCTCTGATATAAGAAGGCTGATTCATAGTGGGGTTTGGGTGGGGGAGCATGGGAGGATTAGATGAACTCTAGATAGGGCAAAGGGGTGGGAGGGGAAGGGAGAGGGCATGGGGTAGAAAAGAGGGTAAAATGAGATGGATACCATTACCCTAAGTACATGTATGAAGACACAAATGGCGTGAATAAACTTTGTATACAACCAGGAAAAAAAAAAAAAAAGACTGGTGCTATGGCTCAGCAATTAAGCGCCCCAAGGTTCAATCCCTGGTACCAAAAAAAGAAAAGAAAATGAATGTGAAGGTCTTTAAATCGGTATGTAAATATTGGACAACAAAAATAATATTGTTCACATTACTGGACTCCAAAGTTTCATTATCTTCTATCTGCTATAATGCAGAAGAGATTTATGGTGAATTTAAAATACAATCCAATTTTGTTAGAAATTATAAATGTAATGTAATTACCTGGACTAGGAATCTGGTCACGATATTTTGGAACCTCATCGTTCAGAGTCTGAAGCATAACCCACATTGTGAATGAGAAGAGTGCAGCCAAGAACCCATAAAAAACTAGGTAGAAGAGCAAGATCAAACCTGCAAAAGAAATTAAAACCTATGAAATGTGAAGACACACATGTGCACACACATTTGTCCAAGTTAATTTAAAAAAAAGACAAAACCAAACATGGTTACTGCGAGGCTATGAGCCCAAGCACTGCCATGCACACAGCCAAATATCCTCATATTCAGGCGGCAAGGATTTGCCCAAGCAACGGATACTTCAGCAGGCAGCACCCACTCATCCCATGAGCCCTCCTTTCCTCTGGTCCCTCCCAAATTGAAGTAGCTTCCACCACTCCTACTCTGGTTCAGTCAGAGCTTTATGATTCAGCACATGGAGAGTGTTTCCCAAAATGAACTTAATGCCCTCTAAAGAGAGAAGAAATTGATTTTAGCTGGGACAACCTCTCCTCCAATATATTCATATGTTTAAGTAACAAACAGAAAAGAATTAGTAAATTAAACCTGTATTTCACAGATACTAATTATTTGTATAAATTTGTTTTAAAAACAGAATTGATTTAAAAAACAATAACCAGGAAATGGGCAGAGAAGGCAAAATTATGAAGATGGTCCTCAATGAATACAGTTTAGGAAACACTGGTAGAGTGCAAGGGCTTGTGCACAGTGAAAGGAGGACAAGACCAGAAACAGGCACACTAGTCAAGGGACCTTCTCAGCTCTACTGCTAGGCACAAAGCGAGATCTGGCAGACACATTTTAACAACATTTTAATCCCTTCCTTCACAATTTGGAAATGCTCAGATATATCCCAAACCAGTACTTTATTTTGGGAACTCCTAAAAAATAATTTTTCTTAATATCTATATCCAAAATTCTAACATCAGAAGTGATCCTTAGAATATAGTTGTCACTCATTTAAATGTTTAAAAATAAATTGATCAAAGACATTAGACTAGATACAGCAATAGTGAATACTGAACTTCACGGAGCTGAAATTGTGTCAGCTTTACAACCTGTTTTTTTTGTTTGCCAGACTACATTCCTCAGAGGGGCTAAAGCAGGGCTTCCTAAGTGGACCCCCACTACCCTACAAGGAGTAACTTTAGATGTTCTAAAATTTCTGTAATGATAGATTTCTGAATAGAATAATTTTCCCCAGGGACTATACACTTTCTTCTGATTCTCAAATGACCACATGATCCCAAAACAGATTAAGCCAAGTTAGATGACTTTCTCAATTGTAGGTCAGGAAACCACGCCCAATCCCCTCTTTTCAAGTAAAGGAGAAACAGTTAAAATAATTTCATTTTAATTTAGACTAGCATTCCACCCCTCCCCCCAATTACCAGGAGGCCAAGACAGTGAGGGAGAGAACACAAGAGAGGACAGGATGTCACCTTCAGGCAGCATCACCCCCCACCACACCTGTGATTCTGCTGCAGAGAAAGAGGAGGAAGCCCCATCTCAAAGGAGTGATCCATCTGCTGCAGGGGGAAATGAAACAGAGACCACAGGCCGCTTTAATGAGACACAGGTAACAGCACTTCGATCCTCTGCCCAACAGAACAGGGTCAGCAAACATACATAGTGAGTCTAGCTGTGATCCAGCAAAACTTCACTTAGGAAACAGAAAGTCTGATGGTGCATGCAGGACAAATTAAATTGGAGGAATTTGAAATATAAGTGCTAACAAAGAATATTCTTACACTACTTTCAAAATTTTGATTTTAAATTTACAGGAAAAATAATGTAAATGAAATTTATAAGTTACAAAATAACTAAATAGAAAGCAGACATGAATAAGCTGTTCCCAAATCTGTGTTTAAAAGAATCATTATACGATAAAAAAACAACTTCTAAAGCTTCCTAAAATGAGTTATATCATAAACCATATATACAAATCAGCAATGGCCACGTCAACATCTGATGCCATACACTAGTGTCTACTAATAGTTACTTTAAGCACTGAAGCGAGTTCTCCCTATTTGAAAAAATTTGTGAACCCAAAACTTAAAAAAATTAGAACTAATCTCTTATAAGTATATGAAGACCACTCATAAGTGTAGTGATACTTTATCAACTTAAACTCCTCCTCCTCCCTATGAAGAGAAAAAAAAAATAACCAGAAATTTAAAAAAGAAGTTGTAAATTGCTGCTCTTAACCTCAGGGTAAACTTGAAGCTCAGTGGGCTGATGGGGCTTAACCCAAACACTGGGGTCCTCAAGGACAGTGAAAGTGGTACCTCTTCAGTGTGCCAGCATGTCTGCTCTGCTGCTACTAGATTAAGAGGGAAACAATGAACAGCAGGTATTGTTATTACTAATGCTCCCTAGTTTAAAATCCTCCAAATTTCCTGAAGTCATTACCCAAGAAAAGAAACTAACACAGACATTGGTAGTTAAGTAAGTAATTTAAGGTCAACAAAAATCACAACCAAAGACATTCTCAAATACTGCAGTTTAATGCAGTTATCAGCATTTTTCTATTTCACACTGTAATTCCTACAGTACAGAAGCACAAATGCTACTTCTTTATTTTCCCTTTGAGATCTAAGAGCACACAGTAGAACAGCAATCCAACCACTAACAATGTCTTCTCTTTCAGAGGCACTGACCCTCCTCCCTTTCTTCACTGCTATTCTTGAGAAGCCCTAGTTTTTAAAATCCGTTTCTGCTCTCAGGCCACGGTTTACCCTGTGTCATCCAGGAAAAGGAGAAATAGGCCCTCTCCTGTTTCAATCCCACCTGCTTATAAAATTCAATCCCCGCACTATGAGAGCCAAGGGCTTGTCTTCCACTGCAGAGGTGCCCCAGCTACCAATCTAGGAGGTGCCTACTGCCCCCTCGGGTTATATCAGACACTAGAAAAATAACAGAATTTAGCAAAAAGCTGGATTTAGGATTACAATTTTATTACAAAGGAAACATACAGCGTAAGGTCTGGAAGACAATACAACTTTTTTGCCCTCTCCCTCCCAGCACAAGTCTCCCAACCTGGTAGCTCCACTTACGTGTCAATGTGACTGGGGTCTCATTATGGAGGTATGACAGATGGACTTGAGGGCTGCATGACTGCACTCAATTCCCAACCCCTTCTCCTGCCCTCCCTGGAAGTCTGGCTGCCTCAAAGACCCAATCCTACTGGGACTTGGCTGGTCTTTCTGGGGACCAGCCTCCACCCTGAAGTAAACTAGTTGCTAAGAGTCAACTCCTTAGCAAAACGAAGACCCTCCCATTACTCAGAAAATTCTGTTTTTGGAAGTGTGTATTTTACATTTCTACCAGCAGGGTTCCAATTTCTCCACATCCTTATCAACACTGCTAAAGATGAATGATGTTGAGCATCTTTTTTCAGGAACTTATGGCATTTGCATATCTTTTTTTGAGAAATGTCTATTCAGACCCTTTGCCCATTTTTAAATTTGGTTATTAATTTTTTTATTATAGAATTCTTTATACACTGTAGACGTAAGCCTCTTATCAGGTTCTTTCCCTTGGGTACTGGGGATCAAACCCCCAGGCCTCACATGTACCACGAAGGCATGGTACCAATGAGCTACATTATGTCCACAGTCCTTTTTAAAATTTTATTTTGAGACAGGGTCTTGATAACTGGCTGGAGCTGGCCTTGCAATCCTCAGCCTCAGCCACCCAAGTAGCTGGTTAACTGGGATTTCAGGTTTGAGCCACCCAGATCATTTTCTATTATTATTTGTGAGCTGTCTTTTCATTCTCATGATGGTCCCTCTTAAAATAGAAAATTCTTAGTCTTGATGAAGTCCAATATACCTATTTTTTCTTTAAATCCCTGTGCTTCTATTGTTGTAGCTATAACACCACTGCCTAATCCAACACCAGGAAGATTTGCATTTGTTTACTTCCAAGAATTTCATGGTTTTAACTCTTAACTTCCTAACTGACCTATTCAGTTTATTTTTGTATATGGTTTGTGGCATGGGTTCACCTTCAGTGTTTCACATAGGAATATCCAGTTGTGACATCACTCTTTGTTTATTAAAAAAAAAAAAAAAAAAGTATTCTTCACTGAAAGAAAGCATGCATTTTTATACACGTACTATTCTTATAATAAAATATAGTAGACATATAGATGTATGCACACACATTTTATACATTATAATCACTATAATGTAGAAAAACTAAAAAGATCACTTGCCTAAAATTAACCTAACACTAAGCCAGTACCTCTATATGGTACCTCACCTGGCCTGCTCTCCCAGGAAGCTTAAGCTGTGTTATCTTTTCTACTCAAGAACTCACATTCTGTGTTATTCTTCAGTGACAGACATTTACATGAATAAGTTCTGTTCCACCTCTCCAATAGCTCAAGCGTCACAATTGACAGATACATAAGCAAAGAATTACAGATATCAAGTGGAAGTTGGGGGTGGAGGAACTGCCTCTAGCAGGGAGAGGAAGGAAGGGGATTTCACCAGAGAAGGCCTCCCAGAGAAAGGTAAGCTGGCTCACAAGATGGAAAGCTCAGACAGCTCTGGGTCAGGCACTAGGCTGAGAAGCAGAAGTACAGCAGGAGCAGCCAGCGGAGAGGAATTCTGCTCCTCCTGCAATGCACCCATGCCATGCAACTCACAACAGAAGCAGGACCATGAATATGAAGCAGGAAAATTAGGCAATGTCCTGGATGGGCCATGCTAGCAGAGCACCTATACAACTAGACCATCTGTGGTTACACAGCTCCAGCCACCACTGAATGATGACAGGAAAGGCCAAAGAGAAGGACTATAGAACCAACCAACAATTATCAAGCATTCAAGATAAAATAATCCAATAGAAAAAAACTACCAAATTCAACCAAGAGTTTCTTAGGGCCTCAGTAAGTTGCTAAGGCTGGCTTTGAACTCAGGATCCTTCTGCCTCAGGCTCCTGAGCCGCTGTGATTACAGGCATGTGCCACCATGCCCAACTCAACAGAAATTCTAAAAAGAATAAAATAGGTCTCAAAAACCCCAGGAGGAATAAAGTAACCTCAGAATGATGCACAGCCACATGTTTAAGTGTGAAACACTCAAAGAGAGTTGCAGAATTCTAAAAATACATTATATAAAGTGTTGATGGGCCAGAAACTTACAAATAAAATTCATACATAGTGGTAACCTCTAAATAAGAGGTATTACCTCTAAATAAGCATTATGTTCTGGGACATGGACAAGGAAAATTTGAGTTTTAGCTATACTGTCTTCATTTCCTTTTATTGTTGCTGAAGAAAAATATGGTATTGAGAAAAAAAAAAAAGATCAAATTCATGGAACAAATTCCAGAAAAAAAGCTAATATAACTGTTTATTTTTCACTTTTAAAAGTTCTCGACATATTTAAGACAAAGCTAGGTGCAGTGGTGCTCACCTGTAATCCTAGCTACTACTAAGAAGAGGTGGGAGGATCAAATTCCAGGCCAGCATGGACCCTAACTCAAGATAAAAAAATAAAAAGTGCTGGGGATGCAGCTCAGTGGTAGAGCATCCTGGATCCAGTGCCCAGTGCTGGGGGTGGGTGGGTGGGAAGAATCCTTATGCTGTAAAGAAAAAGAGTCATGATATGAGAGAGCAAAATGATAAGCAAGGAACTATAAAGTGCAGGAAGCCACCCATGAATTACTTGAGGGTCTTCTATCAGTATGGCAGCCAGGGAAATTTTAGGTTTAACCTTGGGAACTATCCGTGGCTCTCCCAAGCAATAGACTGCCCAAGGCACACGACCTTTATCTTGGCTCTACTAGGAAGATCCCTCATAGTAGCTCTGGAGATGGGTGTAAGTAACCCTTTGGGAACTGGACAGCCCATCTATAACCTTTTTGTTCCCCGATATAAATAGCAAGCTCGGGCTCCATTTTGCTTTGTAATATAGATACTTGATCCATATGATCAGCTTCCCACCACACTTTCTGAAAATATTTTCTATGTTGTGGTTTTCTCATTGTTCTATTTTTCTTAGCTTTTATTTCGTAGCCAGCCCATTCCCATTTCCATTGCCTGTGCAGGACGCAGGCGAAAATAAAGAACATTCAGCAGGACAATAAAGGATTAATATCCAAGGCATATCAAAATGCCCTTAGACCCGTGAGAACATAATACCAAAGAAAAACAATCAAAAGACTGCAGGCATTGTAAAGAAATGGAAACCGAGCAAACAAAAATATGCTTAGTTGTAGATATCAGAAATATTGTGCTGCTACAAACACTGATGTGGCTGTGTCCCTGTAGTATGTCCTTTGGGTATAGACCAAGGAGTGGGATAGCTGGGTCAAATGGTGGTTCCATTCCTAGTTTTCCAAAGATTCTCCATACTGCTTTCCATATTGGCTGTACCAATTTGCAGTCCTACCAGCAATGTATGAGTGTGCCTTTTCCCCCACATCCTCACCAACACTTACTGTTGTTTGTATTCTTGATAACTGCCATTCTGACTGGAGTGAGATGAAATCTTAGAGTAGTTTTGCTTTGCATTTCTCTAATTGCTAGAGACGTTGAACAGTTTTTCATGTATTTGTTGATTGATTGTATATCTTCTTCTGAGAAGTGTCTGTTCAGTTCTTGGCCCATTTATTGATTGGGTTATTTGTTTTTTTTGGTGTTAAGATTTCTTGAGTTCTTTATATATTCTAGAGATTAGTGCTCTATCCAACCTAAATGCCCTTCAGTAGATGAATGGATAAACAAAATGTGGTATATAGACATAATGGAATATTATTCAGCATTAAAAGAGAATAAAATCATGGCATTTGCAGGTAAATGGATAGAGCTGGAGAATACAATGTTAAGTGAAATTAGCCAATCCCAAAAAACCAAATGCTGAATGATTTCTCCGATTTAAGGATGCTGATTCATAATACGCTGTGTGTGAGGGCGAGGATTAAATGAACTCTAGACAGGGCAAAGGGAAAAAGGGGAAGGAGGGGGTTATAGGGGTAGGAAAGATAGTGGAATGCGATCGTCATCATTACCCTAAGTACATGCAGGAAGACACGAAGGATGCAACTCTACTTTGTGTACAACCAGAAATATGAAAAATTGTGCTCTATATGTGTAATATGAATTGTAATGCATTATTGTCATATATAACAAATTAAAATTAAAAAAGAAATATTACAAATCAAATCAGCCAGATACCATCACTCCATCAAAATGGAAAAAATTTTCAAGAGTTATAATATCTACTACTAAAAAAATTGAAGAGAAAACAGATACCCTTACCCAGTGTTGGTAGGAGTTTAAGTTTGTATAGCTTTTTTGGAGCACAACCTACTAACAATAAAAATAAGCATATACTATACAACTGGAGATTCCACTTCTCAATTTATTTACCCTAGAAAAATTGTATATACTTGTTCACACACTTGCACAGAGTAGTGTTTAAGCTGGAAAATATTTTATATATATATATATATATATATATATATATATATATATATATATATATATATATATATATATATAAAATCTCCATATCCAGGTATAGTGGCACATTCCTGAAATTCCAGCTTCTTAGCAGGCTGAGGCAGGAGGACTGCAAGTTTGAGACCAGCCTGGGCAACATAATGATACCCTGTCTCAAAATAAAAAATAAAAAGGACATAGGATGCAGCTTAGTGGTAGAGTGCCCATGGATTCAACCCTCAGTGCCAGCTGGGGGGAAAAAAGGAAATTCCTATCTATCTATCTATCTATACATGTATTTATATATGTGTGTGTGTCAAGTTGCCATACTCTGAAATATTATGTAATTATTCAAAGGAATGAGACAAATCTGTATATACTGACATGGAAACACAGCCAAGACACATTAAATGAAAAAGAAAAAGTTCCACAACATGTAATTTTCCTATTTCTCATGTAAAAGTGGGGAAAGATAAACTACTTCTTCCTACATATCCCATATGTACCCATTTATAAACATTTGTATGAATGCACTGAAACAGGACTTATAGAAAAACTGATAAACATCAGCTTGTAATCCCAGTGACTCGGGAGGCTGAGACAGGAGGATCATGAATTCAAAGCCAGCCTCAGCAACCTGGCAAGGTCCAAAGCAACTCAGTGAGACCCTGCCTCTAAATAAGATACAAAATAGGGCTGGGGATGTGGCTCAGTGGTTGAGTGCCCCCGAGTTCAATTCCCAGTACCAAAAAAAGAAAAACTGATAAATCTCCTATAGGAGGACTGAGATTGGTAAAGACAATCAAAAGAAAGGTATTCATAATTATTTCTCAATTAGTAATATTTACAAATGCACAGAAAAGCATATGAATGAAATGTAACAGTGAACACCCATAAAAGCGCCTAGAGTCTATAAACATTTTACTATACTTGTGTCATTTTTTGGATGCATTTCAAGTTGCAGATGGCAGTATACTTTACCCCCAAAACACTTCAACATGCATACTAACTAGAATTTAGGAATAAATTTACATTCAGTGAAATGTACCATTCAATGGTTTTTGACAAATGCATCCATATATATGGTCAAAACCCCTCTTCAATGGGGCTGATGTTGTGGCTCAGCGGTAGAGCGCTCTCCTAGCATGTGCAAGGCACTGGGTTCGATCCTCAATACCACATATAAATAAATAAATAAAATAAAGGTTTTGTGTCCACTACAACTAAAAAATATTAAAAAAAAAAAAAAACCCTCAAGATACAGAATGCTATCCCTGAAATTTCCTCCACATCTCTTCCAATCAGTCCCCACACCCACTCACCCTAGAAGCAACCATCATTCTGTACTTTTTTCCAGTGTACTGGTAAGTGTTGCTGGTTTTAGAATTTCACAGAAACAAAATCATCTATCTCTTCAGTAAAGCTTTCTTCCTATTCAGACTAATTGTGAGATTCAGCCATTGTCCTGCCTATCTTTTCTTTTTACCATTGAGTAGTATTCCATTATTTAGACATACCAGTTTATCCATTTTCCTGCTGATGGAAACTTGGGCTGTTTCCAGTTTGGGACTATTATGAATAGAGCCACTATGAACATTCTTGTACAAATGTTTTTGAGGACCTATGTTTTCATTTCTCTTGGATAAACACCTAAGAGTAGAAATGCTTGCTCAGGGAGTAGGTGTGTATTTGTTTTTTTACAAGAAACTGCCAGACTTCTACCTAAAGTAGATACACCATATATTGCTTAAAAAGCACTACACAGTTAACAATGGTTACCCAGAAAAGAAGCTGAGTATGACAGTGAATTTAAAATATGTATACTGACAGGCTCACTTTTAGAACAATGCTCTATCTAGAAACTTCAAAATGAATTAGAAATTGAAGGAAACAGAGTTCATGATGATCTGCGTGACAGAATTATGCCTTCCTATATGATGAACTCCACAAATAAAATTTTTACAGTTAAGCCTCAAGTTTAACCCAAGGACTAGATGAATCACAAACTGAAACTGATTAAATGACAATTTGTTCATCAAGAAAATATTAAGTGCTTACTATGTACTAGATACTGTATGGAATAAAATGTAGATGCAAATCCTGCTGAGAACATCTAGTTAGTAGAAGCAATGTATGTATGCCTGTACACACATCTAAGATAAGATATGGGTGTGCTAGACATGGTGCATGATTATAATTCCAGCAACTCAGGAGGCTAAGGCATGAGGATTCCAAGTTTGAGCCCAGCTTTAGCTTCAACCTAGAGAGGCCCTGTCTCAAAATAAAAAATAAAGAGCTGGAGGCATAGCTCGGGGGTAATATAGCCCTGGGTTCAATCCCCAGTACTACGGGTTGGGGAAGATGTTATAGGAAATAAATGGTATTATTTTCACTTATCATTAGAGTAAATCAGAGAAGACTTACAGCAGAGCTGACATTCAAACCAGGCCTGTGAAGAAATAGGGAAGAATTAATGTGCAGAGAATGAAGAGGATGAGGAAGGGAACAAAGTGGCAGTTCCAGACCCAGGGCATTAGATACATCTATTTGCCTACTACATGGGGTGTGTGATGAGGTGGGAAATGACAGGTTATAAGGTTGGAAACTTATTTCCAAGCCGATGTAGAAGAAGTCTTGAATGCCACACTGTCTGGAACTTACTTAAACTTAGATAAAGCATTGGGGATCCAACCAATTTTGGGGTGTGGGTTGCAGCATGATTAAAGTTTGAGCCTTAGAAATAATCTGACAGCAGCAAGGTTACATAGATTCCAACTGACTGCTTGGATCTTTTTGGAAATGCTCAGGAGCTTAAGAGTCCTCCTTCCCTAGATACCACACTTTTGTAAAAAAAAGATGAAAGTCAGAAAGTCAATTATCTATTTGAATTGAAACAACTTTAAAAAAAGATCTTCATTTCATGTTTGTTTGATTTATTTAATTATTTAGGTGCTAGTGATTGAACCCAGGGGCGCTTAACCACTGAGCTACATCCTCGGGTTTTATTTACAGACAGGGTCTCACTGAGTTGCTTAGGGCCTCGCTAAGGCTGGCTCTGAAATATTTTAAGATTTTACAAGAAAAACACACTATCAGTTCCTGGTAAAATGGGGACAGGGTTAATGGAATTGTTACCTGAGGGTTGATTTGAAACAGGTGGCTAGGGTTATGAAGTTAGGAAAAAAGTGAGCACCCCAAGGATTCTCTGAATGTACACTTTCCCAACATGGGGAAAAGGAGAGATAGTGAAAAGGTCAGAAAAAAATTAATTCTTGAATAAACTGTAGGAATATCAATGGGGGTATTGAAGAGATATTATGGATACAAAACTGGCACAATTTACCCAAGTTTGGAACCCAAATCACAGAAAGGCCGGTGAAGTTATTTTTTAAATTACAAATACAGGATTTCAGTGGAAGAAAGGGAATGACCTCTGTTTAATAGGCAACATATATGGTACTAGAGCTGCAGTTAGTTAGGACACCTAAGCCTCTCTCTCTCACAGTTGTGAGATACACAGGAAGCCAACTAAATAATTAGGGGCCTGGAATCTAAGAGATAGGCAAAATTTGTGAACAGTCCTGACAACTGTTTTATTAGATTGCCATTGCCAGGAAAGATAAAAACAAGACCCAAGTTAGCACCTGGGAAATAGGTATTCAGGAAACAAAAGAGCAGACAAGGGAGCAGGAAAGGAATGGCTCCACAAGTAGAGAGCAGGGAGGCATAGAGTACATCAAGAATCACTTCTTATGGGCCACATACTGCCAACAGGCTAGAAACCATGATAAGAAAAGTACTGCATGCCTTGGAGGAAGGTCAGTTACCATGGCGCCAGTGCAACACTAAGAGGAAGTCACAAATGAGAGCTAGCTCCACAAATGACTCAGTAACAAAGTTTAAACAGGTATGTAGGAGGCCATTAAGCTAGAAGTCTTTTCAGACTGATTAGTAAGAGCGCCCCATAAGGGAGAGAAGGATACTATTAAAATAAATTTGAGATCAGGTAACTTAAGGGAAAAAAACAAAAAGGACTTTATGAGGTTCTCATAAAAGCAGGAGAAGCTGAACAAAACAATACAGCGGCAAGCTGGAGACCTGGATAAGAACCCTGGTTCTGTTATTCTTACCAGATGTACAACCCAGACATGTTACAAACTTGCCCGAGTCTCCCCTTAATGGGCCAAGTAGAATTAATTCTCAGCTCCCCGTACCGGCACCCTGAGTGCTGGGGATAGAACCAGAGCTCTTTTAACACTAAAACTTCTATGAAAACCCATCAGTACTATGGGGGAAAAACAAAAAAACAACTGTCCAAACACTAGGAGCATGATCATACCATGGGACACAATACCATCAAACACTAAGAACATTAAAAATAATACTACAGAAGACTAACCACATAAGAACATTTCATGATACTGCTCATCCATTCAAACAGTTTTTATTACATTTCTATTCACTGCTAGGACAGGCAAGGTGTTAGAGAACCAAAGATGACAAGATGTGTATAAGAAGCCTATAGGAGGGCTAGGGTTGTAGCTCAGAGGTAGTATGCTTGCCTGGCATGCCCAAGGCCTTGGGTTCAATCCCAGAACTAGAAGAAACTAGAAGAAAAAGAGGCAGTTTACAGTCTAGTAAACTAGGAGCAGCATACTACGTAAAGCCACATAGTTAATCTAGTCTTAAGGCAAAGGGGGAATTCAAGGAGTTTTCCAGAGATCAAGCTAACATCTAAATAGTCAGCCAAGATAGAGTGCCAGAAGAGGTGGGAAAGAATTACATGAAATGGTAGAGAGAGGTGAGAGTTTTTATGTCATGCTGAGGAATGCTGAGGGCAATGGAGATTTACGTGAAGTGGTACCTATAAAATATGCACTGAAGATTTCTGATAGGCAGCTGGTTTCAGTAATATAAAAAAGCCATATGACTACACATGCAGATATGGAGTCTCAACAGATAGTAATCAGTCACCAAAATAGGTAACTCTAAACAGGAAATCTGGAAAGTCACCACAAAGGTTATGAAAAAACCTAATATATCAATCTCTAAGCAAAGGCAAAGGAAAACCACTCTCTTTAGACATTAAGTGATAAAGTCAGCTAACTGCATATTTTAAAACTTTATACAGTTTTAAAAGACTGTTAAAATGTTAACAGTGGGGGCTGGGTATATAGCTCAGTTGGTAGAATGCTTGCTTCACATGCACAAGGCCCTTGATTCAATCCCCAGTACCACACAAAAAGAAAAAAAAATTAACAGTGGTTATAGTGATTTAAGATTACAGATGATTTCACTTCAAAATCAACATAATGAATGTATAATTAGAAAATAATAATATAAAAAATGTTTTCAGTCAGTGTTAAATGATTGGTCCTTAATAAATAATGATAAATTATGGAAAAGTTTTTACTATTGATAGCAAGTTTCCTTTTAGCTGAACTAGTTTAATTCTATGTATATACATTAAAAAGTCAATTTTTAAAAACTGAATTACTTTGGGGGTAGGGTAAAGTTGTACTATATTAAGGCACACACTAACATAGTCTAATTACAATGGTACCCAGAAAACAACACAACACAGACTTAGCCCTCTCCCTCCCTTCCCCTATAGGACTACTTCCTGGAAAGTCCAAGGAGTGTTGTCTTGCTCCTTCTGGGTGATGGCTCAGGACATGCCCTGCCTTGCTCTGCCACCACTATACCCACCTATGGCCTGCATTTACAACCTATGCACAAGGTACGGCAAGTCCTGTTACTTTCCAAACACTGCATATTTTTGTAAAGTTGCATTAATGTCACTCGCATAGGATATCACCTTATAAAACAAGGTGATACTGGGAGAATGTACACATTTGTCTTCCCCACTACAGTTAGACACCCAAGATGGGATGAAGTCTGACTTCCAGAGCAGAGAATTTACTGAGGCATGACCCAGATTGGGAGGAGATGATTGAGAAAATGGCACTTCATGGACCTACAATAAAAGAAAAGGCACATGAACAAAATATAAGTGCTAATTAAGTTTTGGTCTAGAATCCTCACTATGCTTAGAAACCAATATCTCAAGTTTTTAGTTAATGTTAATCTAAAGCATTTATTGAAAACCTTAATTAACTCCAAAGAACCCTCCCACAAGCAGATGTCTTTAAATGCTATCACCTCATGGCACAGTTAAAAAGAAAAAGAAAAAGGTCTGGCCTTGGAGTCTGAAGGTCCAAGGTTCCTATTCTATCACCAACACACTGGGTAAATTTTGGCAAATCTGTAGCCTCAATTTTCTTACCCTGTTGCACAGAATGTATTTCTTAACTGTGGCTCACAGGAGGGAACTGGGCAAGATGAATGACTTTCAAGCTTTTTTGACTAGAAGCCACAGTAAGAAATGTATCTTACATCAGGATATCTGCATATAAAAAAATATGCAAACATTTCAGGAAACAACACTCTTAGAAAACTATTAAATAATAAACCTGATTTTTTACTATTTTGTTTCATCATTTTAAAAAATTGTTAATTGCAACACATGGCCCTCTACCTAGTTTAAGTAACACAAGATGATCTCTAAACTTCTTTTACTCCTTTGACTATGACTATACTTCATGCACCAAAGTTATTTAATATTTGCAACATCAGCCAGTAGGCGCTAAATTTTCTTTGTCCTGTGTTGTCATAAATGGCAACTACTTATTCCTGATGTGTATTAATAAGTATGCAATAGTTCAGTTTGAGATACCAGTTCTAAGTATATTTCCATCACCCACCAAGTCTGCTTTAGAGGGCTGTTGTGAAAATCAAAAGAGGTGACATACGTGCATATAAGCATTTTGTAACTAATATAACCAAGTATAATTTATTAGCCAAATATAAAAGCACTCAAAATCTGTCTATAGCTGTTTTAAATACAGTAATTGTGATGTAACATGCAATATTTTCACTTTATCCAAAATGTTTACAGCAAAATTGATTTTTCATGGGTGCTTTTTAATATATGTAATATATTTGAGGGGAAGATCTCAGATTATAAGTGAATATATTTATAAAATTGTGGAGACAGAAGACCTTTCTCTACACACCAGCAGACCTGGCAGTTTTACAAGGTTAAAAACAAAATGATAACAATTTTTCCTCCCACCACCTACATTAAATTTAGGATTTAAAATGTTTTTTAGAAGGGCCAATGACTGGGGATGTAACTCAGTGATAGAACAACTGCCAAGGGTGCACTCTTTTTTTTTTAAAAATTTTTTTTTGCGGGGGGTGGGGTACTGGGGATTGAACTCAGGGGCACTCAACCACTGAGCCACATCCCCAGCCCTTTTTATCGTATTTTATTTAGAGACAGGGTCTCACTAAATTGCTCAGTGCCTCGCTTTTTGCTGAGGCTTATTTTGAACTTGCAATCCTCCCTGCCTCAGCCTTCCGAGCCACTGGGATTATAGGCATGCACTGCCATAGCCGGCTAAGAATGCACTTGATGAGCATGAAGGCAAAGTCAGCATTATCAAATTTACAAGTTTATAAAGTGCCTAATTTATCATTTCTTGGATGACCAAATCAGAATTCTTTTTAAATGTCAATAAACTGGAACATTTTGATAAGAAAAATACAAATAAATGCAAAGTCCTACCAAAAAAGATTAAAGAATTAGGAGAGGTGCTAAAGGTATAGCTCAATGGAAGAGCAACTGCCTAGCATGTGCAAGAACCTGAATTTGATCCCCTGCCCTGAAAATAAATAAGAGAGAGCCAAAAAGAAAACTAGAATAAAACTTTGGTGCAAATGAAAAAGGGAGCTTTCTTATAAGTTTTTTTGTTTTGTTTTGATTTTTGGTACCAAGGATCCTCAGCCCTTTTTTATTTTGAGACAGGATCTCATTAGGTTGCTTACAGCCTCACTATGTTGCTGAGGCTGGCTTCAAACCTGCAATCAACCTGCCTCAGCCTCCTAAGCCACTGGAATTACAGGCATGCACCACCACACCAGCTTTTTTGTAAGTTTTTAAAATTAATAACACAGGTAAGAATACCTTCCTTGCTGATGAAGGTATAAGATACCACTATATATTCAGTTCAACTTTCAGTTGAAGTATAAATTGCAGAGGTTTCCAGGAAGGCACTATGACAACATGTATTCAAAATGCAAAGAGTTGGTAGAGTGCTTGCCTTACATGCACAAGGCCCTGGGTTCAATCCCCAGTACCACAAAACAAAAACAAAAACAAAAAAACACAACAAAAGGTACACACGAAAGGTGTACCAGTACAAATATATCCAAGGACATAAATGCGCAAAAACAAATATGCCAGGGGGAAGGAAATATAAGGCAGGAGGACCAGCATACAATAATGAAAGGAAAAAAAAAAAAATCACAGCATATCTAATTGCAATGGGACAGTGGTCAGCTAAATTTTTTAAAAATATCAATAAAAATGGTGACATGAAGCCAGACACAGTGGTGTACATCTGTAATTCCAGCAACTTGTGAAGAAGAGGCAAGAGGATCCCAAGTTTGTGGCCGGTGTGGTCAACTAAGCAAGGCCCTAAGCAACTTAATGAGATCTGGTCTCAAAATAAAAAATAAAAAGGGCTGGGGATGTAGCTCAATGGTAAAGTAAAGCACCCCTGGGTTTGATTCCCAGTACCAGAAAAAAAAAAAAAAAGTAATGTAGATCTTTAAATAACATGGGAAGATGTTCATGTTATACTCAGAAGAATGATCTCTTTTGATTAAAAAAAAAAATGAAATGTATGCTTTTCAGAAAGAGATATGAAACATTATGTGATGAAATCAGGCAGTTAGCTTATATTATGCAGGGTCAACAAGAGAATTAGAAAAAGGTACCTCTCCTAGCAGACAGTCCCACAAGACACATAGGTTTCCCAAGTGACCTTGCCTTTGTGAGAATTAAAACAGAGGACTCCTCATTGAGGCAGACCCAGTCATGCTCCAGAAGCACAGCCTGGCCAACTGAGGATGGACTTCAGTCTCCTCACCCCTGGCCAACACACATCCTTAGAGGGATGCCCTTGCACTGGGAACAAATTATGGATTAATTGTCACCTTTTATCCTTTCTACAATAGCTTAATATTATTGTTATAAAGAGATTTACTATTTGTTTTTTAAGAGTAACATAAATACTGTCCAAACAAAATGGCACACACCTGTAATCCCAGCTACTTGAGAGGTTGAGGCAGGAGGATCACAAATTCAAGACAATTTGGTCTAGTCTCAAAACAAAAGATAAAAAAGGGCTGGAGATGTAGAAGAGGTAGAGCACCCCTGGGTTCAACCCCCAGTACTGCAAAACAAACAAATATCAACTCTGAAAAGAGATCTTGTCTTAATCCTTCTAAAATGAATCCCAACTTCACTTGTGTGTACTATTACAGCCCTTACACCCTGCCCTATACTTTGAAACTTGTACACGTTATCTATTTAAATGCATATTCCCAATAAAATCTCTACTCCAAGATCATAAAATACAAAGGTTAAAGAGCACTATCTGAACTTTAAAAAAAAAAAAAAAAAGGTCATTCTAACAAAGTGAAAATACTCAATGCTAAAAAAAGATGCTGAGGAACAGAGAAAAAAACAAAGGTAGCTTATAAAAATTAATTTGTCTCCACTACTCAAAAATTTCTTCAGGACAAAGTTCATACACTCAAGAAACAATTAAACTCTGGAAGTGTTCATTTTTTTTCCATGTAACTCCGGATGCAAGATTTATTGCATCACACAAGTGTGTTTCCAAAAGAAGATAGCAATTTAAATAAAAATCGTGAGTGATTACCATGTAGTTAGGCAAGGCATCTGTAAAATAATACAACCACTGGACTAGGATTAAAGGAGAACTGGGTTCTTTTCTTGGCTCTACGGAATATGTAATTTTATGCAGTCAAAATCACAACCTCGCTGGGTCTCATTTTTCTCATCTCTAAAGTGAAGGTTGGGCTGGAAAACCTCCAAGGCCCCTTTCAGCTTGTGACAGAACTTCAAGTCTCCTTTCCACCCTGGAGGAGCTCATTTCAGTCGGCAGCAAGTTTATTTTCTGAGTCATAGATCCTTTACTGTCTTCATGCTTCTCTTAAACATGTGAACAGTTTTCAACTCCAGCAAAGTAAAGGTGTGTCAAGATCCACCAGCCAAATATTTTTCAAAGGGATTTAAAAAGGTGAAATGAGTTACTTCAGTGTAAGACCCAAAAAAAAAAAAGGGGAAAAAAAAAAAAAAGCACTTGGCCATCTTCACAGTAATAACTTTACAAACAAAAAGGCATCCTAAAGCAGCAGTACCCCAGTAGATGGATTAAATATTTCTTTTAAAACAAAGAGATCCCTAGACAACAGGCATACGACATCACTCACATCTTTTGAATGCACAGAAAAAAAAAATTGTAAGAATTACTGACTTTCCCCTGAAGAGGCAAATCTATAAGAAATCCGCAGCAATTTAAAAAGAGGAGGAACCAACCTTGTTACGGGCCTTTCCTGCATCGGAATTCAAGCGCACGTTCGTGCACAATGTATTCGGGCGATTAGCTCACCGCCACATGTCCCTGCAACCCACACACACTGCTCACTCACTCACTCGCACTCCTGCGACCCGTCGGGGTGGCGGCGTGGACGAGTCACAAGATAGCGGCGGGAGTGGAAATTTCCTCTCCCCAGGCGAGGGGCCGGTCTGGCGTCCCTGAGCAGCTCCGCGCGCCGGGAGCCTCGGCCTGGCCCCGGCGGCTCGGTACAAAGGAGGCCGGGCTCGGCCCCGTACGCCCGCGGCCCGGCCCGGCGGGGGTCCCCGGCTTCCGGCGCCGCTCGCGGCGGGAAGCCGGGCCGCACGTGCGCCCCGCTCCGGCGGGCGGAGGAGACGGTCAGGCCGGGGCAGCCACCGACGCCGCGCCCCGCCGGCAGCCGCACCGGCCCGGCCGGCCCCGCGGGAAATGAATGGGGCCGCGTTCGCTCCGCCGCCGCCCAGGCCGGGGGCGCCCGCGGGGCCCGAGCCGCGCCCGCCCGCCTGCCCGCCCGCTCACCCCAGCTCTTGGCGGTGCGCCCCAGGAACTCTCCGGTGGTCGGGTTGTAGATGAAGAGCTTCCACTCGGCCAGGCTCTGGTTGAAGGACTTCTTCTCATTCTTCGTCATGGTGGGTGTGCGGACGGCGAGGGGAGCGGCGGCCGCGGGGGTGCAGGCGGCGAGGAGCGCGGAGGCGCGTCCCGGCTCTAGCGGCGCAGCCCGGCGACGGCGGCGGAGGGCGGCACAGCCGAGGACACCTCCTCCTCACCGGGAGCACTCGAGCCGACTGCGCCGCGCCGGGCCGGGCGGCCGCTCGGGCCGCGGGAGCCTGACGTCTCCGCGCGCCGCAGCCAATCCCCGCGCCGCTCGCCCGCGCCGCCGCCCCCCGCCCGCCCGCGGCTGGGCGCAGCCCGAGGCGGCAGCAGGCCCCGCCCCCGGCCCGCCCGGCTCCTCGGCTCCCGGGGCCCCGGCGCGAGGGAGCGGGAGTCCCGCGCAGCAAGCTTCAGACACCAGCAGGGCGTAGTGACAAGCACATTCATAACACGCAGAAGGCGGGCGTCCCCGTCCCGCAGGTTCCTCAGGTGGACGGCTGGGTGTCCTGAGCGCTCCCAGGTGCCCAGGCTCTGAGAGATGCTGCCGGCGGCGGCGCGGGACCATGAGAGCACCAAAACGACTCCCGCATGCCCGGGTCGTCCTCACCGAGCGAGGGACAGCACCTCCCCGCCGTCCCCAGCGTTCTCCCTCCGGCTCTGTGACGTCACTAAAAGATACGGTGCCGAGGACCTCCCGCGGCTACTATGGTGTGCCGAGCGCCGCCCGCCGCAAATGCCCCTGCGGGGCTCGAGCTCGGATTCACCGGGGATCGCGGGTCAGGGGGGCTTTCAGGCTTCCTTTGCCGGCAGCATAGTTTTCCTCCGGATTCAACTGAATTTCTCAGTGTCACCAATGTACATGCTTTCCTAAGGTTCCTGTTCACTGAGAGACCCTCTGGTTTTGCTCGGGCACTGCAATTCTTAGCCTACAGGAAATCACTTCGTTTAGTGTCAAATTCCAAAATAACGTCGTTGGTGGCTCTGCTTTTTGACTGTAGTGGACGCTGCCCTAGGGCGGAGCCGAGGGTGTAATCACGTTTGCTAACGGGAGATGGAGCTGAAGAGTCCAGTACTTTAGCACTATAGCTGCAGGAGTTTGGGCAGAAGGTGTGCAGTTTTTGGGAAAAAGAAATGGAGCAGTGCCTGTTTTATTAAATAAAAATTATGAATTAAGAAATGCATCAAGCTGTTTGGATTTTTTAACATTTAGGGAAACTAAGTTTATAATTTTGACCAAGGGAAAGACAACCCAAATCCGGTAACTTTCAGAAGATTTGCAGAAGCATTTTATAGAGTTTGGCATTAAATTGGTTCTTAGAAATAGCAAAACACTGTGCAAGTAGACTAGAATGCATTTCTTTATAGGCAAGGTTGAAAACGAACTAAGGAATGGAAGTATTATCTCAAAAAAATCTAACTACAAATTAGAGGCAAGCTAACATACTGGTAGCATTGATTGCAGGATTTTTAGTTTAGGTAAGAGGAAGATAGTCTGCAATGAAATAGAAAACGCTTCTTATTGTGGTGTGTGTGTGTGTGTGTGTGTGTTGAAAATAAACAGCACTTTGAAAAATAATTATCTGGCATGCACAAAGAAAGCATGGTAAACAAGAACATTATGGGAGAGTGTTTCAAAGCTATGCTGAGATTTGTAGTTTGAATATTTTTAGAAGGCATTAATATACCTTTCATATTTAGTGCTTTGTGGTTTTCCAATTAAGGATTTAAACACAAATATAATTCACTAAGCAGTTTCAAAAACCCCTGACTAGTTCAGTAAATAATGAGAGATCCAACAGATTTCAATTTGGTAAAAATTTTACATTCTGCTGCAATAACATGGGGACTATTTTTGTTTCTCTGATATGTGATACTTGAGCATTACCTGGAAGAGAAAATACTAACTGTATAGAGGAATACTGGCCTACCAAATAAGAGCAGATGAAATGTCAAATTTAATCACAGTTATATTTTTCCATACATTTATTTTACTAAACCTGTTTCTCTTTGCCAGATAAAACATAGGATGCCCACTTAAATTTGAACAGATGGATATTTTCTTGTAAAAGCGTGTTCTGTGCAATATTTGGGACATACTTACTCTAAAAATTTATTTCTGTCTGTTTGAAATTCAAACTAAACTGAATATCCTGTATTTTTATATGCTTCATCTGACACCCTTCCTGTAGGGAATACTTACGAATCCTGCAGTAATAATAACAATCATTTATAAATAACTAAGGCTGCAGCCCTGTACTATTTGCTTAGTGTGATTTATTTCATAATCTTCACCAAAACCCCAATCTAGAGACGTTGTTTCCTTAGTTTTGTAAATGAGGAAATTGATGTTTGGAGAAAGGAAGTGGTTCACCGGTGGTGAGAAGCTACAAAGGGGCAGTACCTACATTCAAATGTCCACCTCTGCTCCATACCCAGCACTACAGTGCAGAGCTGAGGAAGGGAAGGAGGCAGGAGAGAGCTGTGGGCCACTGGCTGAGCATGCTGTCTCCAAGAACAGGTCCACTTTCTACCTTCTATGGGCATATACATAAGACAGTTTGGCTCTTCATTAACTAAAATTAACATATTTTTGTTCCTGAATTTTAGAAGCATATATACAGAAAAAAAGTATTTCAGTTTCTTATAAAATATTCTATCTATAACTGGCTATTAGAATTGTTATGACAGGGTGCTGAACCTCTGAGAAGCCATTATTTGTCCCTGAGAGAACAGATATTAAGATTGCCTTAGAAATGGCCCATCCCCACAAGCGGTAGCTCTGATAATGTTGGCCTTTGTCCCTATCTGAGAAATAGTTATGAAAATAGTCATATTCCTTTACACAGAGCAATGTCATTTTCCACATGATTTGTTTTAATACTGTCCACTAACAAATGACATCTCCACCTCCTTTGCAGATTAAAGTCACTTGCATTTATTGATCATCTTAAATCAAATAAACCAGTGTTTGTAAAACATGAGTGGGATTGGGAATGTAAGGCACCCTATAAATGGTAGTCGTTGTAAGTTTGTTGTTATAATTTTATGTGATCTGAAGATAAACTTGAGTATATTGTTATTATTATTTTATTTTTTGTAATGCTGGAGATTGAACCCAGGGGTGCCTTACCACCACTGAGATACACCCCAGCCCTTTTTATTTTTTATTTTGAAACAATTGCTGAGGACCTTGCTAAGTTGCCCAAGCTGACCTTGAACTTGCGATCCTCCTGCCTTATCCTCTAGAGTCAGGATTGCAGGTGTGCACCACCATGCCAAGGTGTTATTATAATTTTAAACACTACTATGATTTGGGTATGATTTGAGTGTGTCTTGCAAAGGTTCATGTACTGGAAGCTTGGTCCCCAGTAGGGCAGTGTTGAGGTGAAAGCCAGGCTTGGTGGTGTGTGCCTATAATCCCAAAGATTTGGAGAATGAGGCACAGGATCACAAGTTTGAGGCCAGCCTCAGCAACTTAGTAAGGTTTTGTCTCAAAATAAAAAAGGGCAGAGGGTATTGAGGTCAGAGAGCTTAATCCCTAGTACTACCCATCCACCCACCTACCTACCTACACACACACACACACACACACACACACACACACACACACACAGTAGGACCTAGGGCTAGAGATATAGTTCAGAAGTGGAGTGTTTGCCTATCCTAGCATGTGTGAGATTCCATCCCCAGTCCCACAGGGGAAAAAGAAAGATAAAAAGCAGGGCCTAGTGGAAGGTAGAAGGTCATGGGGTCACAACCCTTGGAAGGGATTAATATAAGTTTTACAGAACTGAGTTAGTCCAATTGAGAGTAGATTTATTATAAAATGAGGCTACTCCATCTACTTGGCCTCTTCCACTTGTAACCTGTTCCCTTTCTGCTTCTCTACTATCTTGTGACACAGCCAGGGAACCCTCACAAGAACCAAGAAAATGCCATTGCTATGTTCTCAAACCACCAGAACTGTGAGCTAAATAAACCTCTTTTCTTGGGCTGGGGTCGTGCCTAGCCTGTGTGAAGCACTGGGTTTGATTCTCAGCACCACATATAAATAAATAAAATAAAGGTCCAACAACAACTAGAAAGAATTAAAAATAAATAAATAAATAAATAAGCCTCTTTTTAAAGCACCCAGCCTCAGATATTTTGTTATAGCAACACAAAGACTAATACAACCACTATGTTAGGAGTTTTACAAAAAAAAATTTATATTATGATCTAACATAATAATTTAATAGGTGGATGGATCAGTAAAAAGAAAAAGGAACCCAAGAAGGATGAAACATTAGTCCTAACTCATGAGTACATTGTGCAGCAGACGTAGAATGATAGCTGTATAGCAGGCTAAGTGACTGGTTTCCAATGGAGAAGAATATCTTCAAGCAGAGACTATATTCCATGACACTAAGAGTGGAATAAATTTAGGTGAATGGTGAAGGCATGTGCTTCTTTTATTAAGAAGGAAAAAGAAAAGCAATTCAAAACAGCAGAAAACTGTGTTCCAAATGTAAAGCAAACTAAAATGTGGTATTGCTTTAAGCAACAAAGGGAATGTTTGAAAATGTGGTTATTTGACCCCAATGTTTGGAGCACCCTCATTCTCATGGCACAGGGTTGGTGATAGAGATTTACCTTTTCCATTTGAGCTGATGTACTTTGTTCCACAGTGAATACTATTTATGTAATTAAAATATCACACAGTAGATCAGTTTATTGATTTTCAGTGCCTAGGATCCAGCTGCATGACAGGTTATAGAACAAATAATCAGTGTTATAAACTATGACAATATAAAAGTAATCATGGAAAAAGGTAATGGTGGAGCTGACTGAAGTCAAGGGATCTGTAGAGAAGAGAATGAGTTGAAGGAAGAAAGACATGTTAGTCAGCTTGCTGTCACTGTGACAAAATACCTGAGATAATCAACTTAAAACTTAATTTCTTTTGGGTCCTTGTTTCCTATAGGTTTCAGCCTATGTTTGGCCCAAGTTCTTTGTCTCTCTTTTTTTTTTTTCTTTTTTTAAACATGTTCCTCAGGCCTCTGTTTGGCCCAGTTTCTTTTGGGCCTGTGCTGAGGCAGACAGTACATGATAGCAGTGGTAGAGGAGGATGCTCACCTCCTGACAGCTAGGAAACAAAAAGGAAGAGAGAGAGAGAGAGAGAGAGAGAGAGAGAGAGATGGGGGTCCCAATACCCACTTGGAAAGTGGCTCCCAGTGACCTAAATTCCTTGTACTAGGCCCCACCTCCTGAGGTGCCCCCTCCCAGTAGCACCACAGGCTGCAACCAAGCCAGAGTCTTTGGGGAACTTTAAGATCCAAATTGTAACAAAAGGTGAAGGAAAATGTAGAAGTGTTCATTTCTCTCACGGATAATAACATGGAGTTAAGACATAATATTAAAGAGGGCAGGCAGTAGGAATTTATGGGGTTTTTTGTTTGTTTGGCTGGTTGGTTGGTTTCTGTGCTGGGGACCAGACCCAAGGCCTTGTTCCTGCTAGACAAGTGCTACCTGCCACTGAGCTATAACCCCAACCCCTTAATTTACATTCTTTCTTTCTTTACTTATTTGTTTATTTGGGTACCAAGGGATTGAACTCAGGGGCCCTCGACCACTGAGCCCCATCCCCAGGCCTATTTCAAATTTTATTTAGAGACAGGGTCTCACTGAGTTGCTCAGCACCTTGCCATTGCTGAGGCTGGCTTTGAACTCACAATCCTCCTGCCTCAGCCTCCCCAGCTGCTGGGATAACAGGCATGCTCCACCGAGCCTGGCTATTTACATTCTTTAATAGCAAATAATTCTCAAATAGAAAAATGACTAGCAAAATATGAAATGGAAGGTGAAGAGGACATAGAACATGAGTAGCTCATTCATCGTGGCAGGGAGTGGATAGTGTTTAGATAAAGAAACTATACATATGTGAACATGTTATTTAGAGCTGAAGAGAGTGAACAGATGGAAGAAAACTAGAAGGAATGATTTTCCAGGGGATAGAAGCAGGATACATATATTTTTCATTTTTAGTCCTTCTATATTGTTTATTTAAAAAAAATATATATATATATATACACACACACACACACACACACACACACAAATAAGTTGTTGTACTTTGATAGTTTAATTAAGTGGTTGAGAAAAAATGCACTTTAGTGTAACTGGCTCCTCCCATTACAAACTTTGAACCCCACAATTTTTAACTGCTACTTTTCATCTTTTTCAAGAACTTTAGTTCTTAAGTTATAAGCTAAGAACATTTAAATAAATTGAGTTATAAGGTATTAGGTAAAACCAAGTGACCTGTTTTTGGAGGTGCTGAAGATCAAATCTGGGGCTTTGCACATGCTGGGCAAGTGCTCTACCACCAAGTTGCATCCCCAGCACCCAAATCGAGCATTGGCCTATGAAGACAACAAGTTCATAGGATTCAACTCAACATATGCTCTTTTCAGTAAAACAATAACAACAATAACAAATCGAACAAAGGAAGCCCCAAACCACATTACAGCCTGTAGCGTTCCATGCATTTAATTTAGTTTGTTTTTTTCTTTCTTAGTACCAAGGGGTACTTTATCACTTAGCTTATCCCCCATCCCTTTTTATTTTTTATTTTGAGACAGGGTTTTGCTAAGTTGCTGAGACTGGCCTTAAACCTGCAATCCTCCTGCCTCAGCCTCCCCAATTACTGGGGTTACAGGCATGTGCCACCACGTGGAGCCATACATTTATTTTTTTACATTGACTTTTCCACTTAATTAAAAAAAATTTTTTAAACCCCACAGAGCTTCATCAAAAACACAAAACTATTTTCAATCCTAGAAGGGGTTGTCCATCTCTGATGAATTTTGATTTACTTTTGTTTGATATGTCAGTTACAAAACAGCCTGCAAATTCAACTCAGGTTTGAAATTAAAAAGATGTCACGTGAAGCTATCTATCCATCAGGCCCCATGGACATATAACATGCTGAAATAATACATGCTACAGTTTCTTCTGTTTCCTTTTTTGTGGTGAGCACTGATTAAAGAGAGTCCAGGAAGAATTTTTTTGTACAAGAGCAAAGCAGACCGAAGAATAATGTCTCATACTTTATCGTTGTTTTTACAACAACCTAGAAAACATTTGAATTTCAAAAGTTAGCCCTAGGTCTTTTTTTTTGGATCAAACTAAAATATTCCTGCAAAATTTGAGGCATTTGTTTTCCTTCTCATGAATCCTTCTTACATATTGCCATTCTAAACTGATTATTGTTTTCTGACTGCCATCAGGAAGGACCAGAAGCTACAGAGGATGTGTAGTTATAAATTATGATTCTTGGCATTGTAGTAAGATGAATATAAGGCTTATAAACTCAGAGACCTTCAGGAAAGGGACCCACCAGAACAGCTGGTCTAAGCCCTTTAGTTCACAGAGGAGGAAACTGAGGCCCAGAGAGACTAAAAAACCTATTGTACACAGAGTTAATGAGAGCTGGCAGAATGGTAGGCAAAGTAGTCCCAGCTACTCTGGAGGCTGAGGCAGGAGGATTGCCTGAGCCCAGGAGTTCAAGTCCATGGGCAACACAGGGAGATTCTCTCTCTAAAAATCAAAATAAATAAATATTAATCATAGTAAAAAAATAACAATAGGGCTGGGACATAGCTAGGTGGTAGTGATTGCTTAGCATGCGGGAGGCCCTGGGTTTGATTCCTAGCACCATCAAAAATATCAGTGTTCAGGGCTGGGGATGATAGCTCAGCTGGTAGAGTGCTTGCCTCACATGCACAGACCCCTGGGTTCAATCCCCAGCACCACCACCAAAAAAAAAAAAAGTTCAGTGTTTGAATATGTATATATGTATATATCAGCATTTTTAAAAAAGAGTTTTAAGTGCATTTTTGTAAATCTGGAAAATCATGATTCGTCACACATTCTGCAAGTTAAAAAAAAAAAAGTTGCTCCTCAGAGGTCAGAGGTCAGGAATAATTCTTTTTTTTTTTTGCTTATATGCAAAACAAATTTATTTTTATAGTTCCAAAGTTGCATTAGCTTAGAAATATGTATAATTCATTTGGAGAAAGCAATTTTCATTTTTTTGCAACATCAAATTTAAAAGTTATACCCTAGTTTCTTCAGATACTAATTAAATACCATAATTGAATTTACTTTTAAGTGTTTTTTATACATTCGTTAGAAATGGCTCATGAAGAGGGCTAAATCTCATGCTGTTAAAAAAGTCAGCAGAAATTATCATGGCAAAAGACACTTTTCTGGGCTTGTGTGTTCTTAGTTACAGAGACCTAGCACATGCTCATTTTCAGAGTAGTTTTACCCCTCAGACGGAACATACCTTTAATGACGCTCACTCTTTTTACCTCGATGGTGCCATCCTCATAGACAAATGGGAAAGGTTTGGGTTGAGATGAATGCTTTTGTCCCTTCCTGGGTTATTTTGAAAATGACTGCATGGTGCTCAGGGGAAGGTGGGAGGGGTCTCTGCCCCTTCGGCTGCTGTTTGGGGAGGTTTGTTCCCTGGCAGAACCCCCGATGGCTCATGGTGCAGTGCCCAGGAACAGACACAGATCCCCTCACATTCTCAGCCCTTTCTTGAGGAAGCCAGATATAGCAGCAGTCTTGAAAGTTGGCTCTTTGGTCTCCAGCAATACAGACTGGCTGAAAAGAAAAAAATTTCCTGTTTCTGTTTTTATGGCATCTTCAACTTGACTTTTTGCAAGTGCTCCCTGTCACGGTTCATTAAATGATCAAAAGGCTGTGGTAGATGACAGGGTCTGAATCCCATTCCATGATAGTTCCCACAGAATTTTCAGACCCCCTACAATGTTATCTCTCTCTCACACACACACACACACACACACACATCAAATGATATATATTATAAGTATATTTATGTTATTGAAAAAATGACTCTTCACCATTGAGTTTCCTTCCTTTCTTCCCTCTCTCCTTCCTTCCTTCCTTCAACCAAGGGCCTAGGGCCTCATGAGGTCAGGAATAATTCTGAAAGTGGTTTATTCTTCATGTCCTAGAGTCAAGGCATCCTTCTGTGAATAAGGAATTGTGGAGAAAAAAGAACAGGGCCTATCTTTTTGTGTTTCATCTGTTTTTGAACAAAGATAGCTCTCAAATAGTGATCAGGGTTCATTTTCTTTTATTCAAATAAGCCATAGGCTTCTGGTGTATTTTCCAGACAAATCCTTGAGCGAATTTGGAGCAATTTGACAGTTGAATCCAACTTCCTAGTTACCAGGTTAGTGTTGCCTCATTTTATTAGTAAACAATGGACCTAATATTATTTAAACAGTACCTTTTCCTTTCAGTTTGATGTTCTGCTTAGTGAGTAATAATTGTGTAAGAGAAATGACCGTGTCCTTTTAAGCAGGAACTATCTGTCACAATTTCACCAAGAGGAACATGAGGGAGGATTTAAATGTCACTTTAGGCAACGTGTCAACATTATTTCCTAAGAGACTTGATAATGTCTCCAGAGGTGTGGGAATTCAAATTCCTTGATTCCAATTATTGTGTTGCAGCTGACTCACTATAAGATCATAGCCTAATTACTTTTATGTGAATCTATTATAGAAGTACATCATGTTACCTTACTGGGAATACTAGAGAAATTGGCTTTGGTTAAATGTTGGTTTGGAGTTAGGAAATCTTTATGAATACACATTGGGTTTTACATAAGCTTGTATTGGTTAATGATCTTTCCCCGGCAAGAATCAGAAAACAAAATACAGTTGACTTAAACAGTCAGGGGAATTTACCAGTGAACATTGATGAAAAGTGCAGAGCTTACTGGCTTCAGGAAAGGTTTGGTCCAGGACCCAAAAGATAAAAACAAATCCTGGACTCTTGCTTTCTGTGGATTGGTTCCATATCTCAGGTTTGTTTCTAGAAACCTGCCTGCTTCCAGGTTTCATTCATCAGAAAAGAGAAGACTCACAGCATCGAGAGCTCAATCAAAACTCCAAAATGTAGTCTCACTAGCCCCACTGCCCTAACCTGGGTTCTGTGCTATCAAAACCAAACATGAAGTCCAGGGAGTGAGGATATGTCGATTGTGTAAAGCCCAAGAGGGTCTACTCTTGACCTGTGTGTGGGATCAATCGCTCTCAAGTGCAAGGTTCAGAAATTGAGAATAGTGTTAGAAAGAGAAAAAGGGGAGAGAAATCCTATAATCCTCTATTTAAATGCCTTCAGGAGCTGGAGTTGCAGCCCTGAGTTCAGTCTCTAGCAGGGCAGGAGCATACACACACACACACACACACACACACACACAAGTGTCTTCAAAACTATTTCAGCCAGGTGTGGAGGTATACACCTGTAATTCCGACTGCTCAGGAGGCTAAGGCAGGAGGATTGCAAGTCTGAGTCCAGCCTGGGCATCTCAGCAAGACTGTGTCTCAAAATACTAACAATAACAAAAACAAGAAAACCTCGCATTTCAACCTGTGGTGGTCCATTCCTCACCGATTCCTTCCGGACGAATTCTCAAGGCCTGAGTCCATTCTTTTCCACGCTCCCTTTTAAAAGTAAGCAGTGAGAACTGGACCTTAGGCTAGGAATCGTATTATAAGAAATTAGGAAAAAGGGTTTCCCAAGAATGTCCATCTTTTCAGGCAGGTTCCATCCACGCACCTGTGCGCCATTCCCAGGCCTGTCCCCAGGCTGTGTCCTTCACGACGTGAGGGCTTCATAGGCCCTTCAAACTGACGTTCAGCTGAAGACCTCTTGGGTTATATGTTCATTAAGATCCTTTCCAGATATAAGATCTACAATGATGTTGTGATGGGACATTGATGTTCGAAAACAGAGTCCTGCTTTTTTGAATGGTCCAGGAAAGATAAGCGCATCCGTTATCTGGAGGAGGGGTATCTAGAGCATTCAGTAGCTGCCTGTCTACGCCACGTTCTGAAAGAACCAAGGTATGATGTAGCTGCACCTCAGGACACCATGAGAGGAGGGAGGTCCCAAGGACAGTACCATGCCTGGCTTTGAGCACACTTTTGTTTGCTTTCGCTTGCTCTATCTGTGGACTGTGAAGACCTTTGTACCTTTCCTATTCTCTCCTTCCTCGTTTCTTACTTTTTTGAGTTGGGGGTCTCATCAAGTTGCCCAGGCTGGCCTGCAACTCCTGGACTCAAGGGATCCTCCTGCCTCAGCCTCCTGGACAGCTAGGATGACAGACCTGTGCCCCTGGGCCCGGCTAATATTTCCTTGTCTTGGAGGAAGAAACATTTTTGTTCTCGACAGGGTGCTCTGATCCTTGCAGTGTGGGCTCTGGTACTTGTTCCAGTGTCCTTGTTTGAGGGCAGGCACACCTAAGGAGAAGTTGGAAGGTCGGGGAGGACATGGAACAGGGAAGACAAGTTGGAAAAATACAGAAGGACAATGTCAGGCCTCAGGACCCAACTTGGCAAAATAGTAGGAAGCAATATGTCCTTTGATTCTTACCAGGAATCTATTATCTGGTCTATAGCAAACTTTTTTTTTGGGGGGGGAGGGGGACCAGGGATTAAACCCACATCCCCAGCCCTATTTTGTATTTTATTTAGAGACAGGGTCTCACTGAGTTGCTTAGCACCTTCCTTTTGCTGAGGCTGGCTTTGAACTTACGATCCTCCTGCCTCAGCCTCCTGAGCTGCTGGGATTGCAGGTGTGCGGCTATAGCCAACATTTTAATGGAGGTCTTTTGGGTGATATTGATGGGGGGGGGATGGCTAAGTAGAAAAGTTCAACTTTATTTCTAAGACAAATACAAATTGGCCAGGAAGAAACTCAAATGCAAGCTTTGGTCTCCATCTTGGCCTCTGGTTCATGTTTTGGCAGGACGTCCCCCAAGAGCTGACACGTCCCCCACTACCCTTGGCCTTTAGGGAACCTCTCTCCAACAGGTCAGTTCCAGCAGAGATGACCTTCCTTTTCAGTTCCTGGGTTTTGCAAACAGAGCTGATCCCCTGTTACTTGGGAAGTTAGAGCAAAGTGTTCCTTCGCCAAGTCTTTGTAAGAGAGGCCCGGTTAGGTGATGTCCCTCAGGCACTTTGGGCTGGTTTTGGTTTTTGGCGTTCACTTGGAGGTTACAAGGGGGACACACACACTAAACACAAGACCTGTTGTCCTTGAGCTTTCTTCCTCCAGGGTCGGCTCCTCTTAGGCCCAGGAAATCAAAGGGTCTTCTTTTTCATAGCAAGAGTCTGTCAGTCTTCTGTGCCAACAATTCAGATGCCAAGGAAGCAGTCATATGTCCTGTGGAATGAACTGGTCTTGGGGCCTTTGCCTGGTTCTTAACTAACCTCATCTCCTGCCTCTGCCTCTGATGCTCAGGAGAGCATTGCTTTTGCTCTGTCCTGCTACTGCCTTGACCTTGGCTTCAGGGTTTCTTGGCATCAGGTACCTTTCTGTCCCCAATCCACTAGGTCCTTAGCAATGACATTCCCTTCCCAGTTCCTCGGTGGGGTGGTGCTGTCTTCTAGTCCACCCCTCCCGTGCTGGGTTTGCCCAACCTTGTACCTGCGTCATCCCCATAGATTCCACTTGGCTATTCACCTGCCCAAGGTGTGAGAGTTTTAATATTTTCATGGGGGGGCATATATTTCACTCAACTTTAATTCTAAAATGTTTAGTAAGCAGAAAAAATTTGCACCTGAGTTATTAATTTATGGAATGATCCTAAAACAGCTCACTAACTTGCCAACATCAACTACATCAGCTGCCAAGAAGAGAAACACTCTGTGCTGAGTGAAATGCCCTGTCACTTAACATGTAGCTGAAGTAGGAGGAAGCTTAATTGTAGATGCGATATGGGCAACAACCTGTGCAAACATTTCAAAAAAATGCACATCTGCTGCAACCACTACCTGTCCAAGAATCCTGTTTTAGTTTTTATGAGATCAAAAGTTGAAGAGCTAGGAGCTAGGCGTGGTGGCAGACACCTTTAGTCCCAGATACCGAGGAGGCCAAGATGAGAGGCTTCCTTGAGTCCAGGAGAGTGTGGCCCTCCTGGACAATATAGTGAGACTTCGCCTCTTAACAGTAACAACAAAAATGTATTAAACTTAAGAATTAAGATCATAGTCAAGGACTGGGGATACTGCTCAGTTGGTAGAGTGCTTGCCTCGCATGCACAAGGCCCTAGTTTGATCCCCAGCATCACTAAAAAAAAAAAAAAAAAGAATAGTCAAAACAGGTGTGGTGTGGTGATACGTGCCTATAATCCCAGCAACTTGGGTGGTCGACGCAGGAAGATGGCAAGTTCAAAGCCAGCCTTGGCAACTTAGCGAGACCCTGTCTCAAAATAAAAATGAGTAAAGGACTGATGTGGTGTACACCTGTAATCCCAGTGGCTCAGAAGGCTGAGGCAGGAGGATCACAAGTTCAAAGCCAGCCTCAGCAATTTAGCAAGGCCCTAAGCAACCCAGTGAGACCCTGTCTCTAAACAAAATACAAAAAAAAAAAAAAAAAAAAAGGTTGGGGATGTGGCTCAGAATTTAAGTGGCCCTGGGCTCAGTCCCTGGTACCAAAAAAAAAAAGGACTGAAGATGTAGCTCCGTAATAAAGTGCCCTGGGTTCAATCCCCAGTCCTGCCTCCCCACCCTTCAAAAAAAAAAAAAAAAGAATTGTAGTGAAATATGGTAATGCACACCTGAAATCCCAGCTACTCAAGAAGCTGAGGCAGAAGGATCATAAAGCTTAGTGAGACCCTGTCTCAAAAATGAAAGGGCTGGAGATGTGGCTCAATAGTAGAATGCTTGCCTAACAAGTATGAAGCTCTTGGCTGTTTCCCAAGCGCGCATGTACACACACATACACACACACACACACAGATCTTGATGTTCAAAACAGAAGAATAAGGACTTGGGGTGTTGCTCAGTGGTACAGTGCTTGCCTAGCATACATGAGACTCTGGGTTCAATCCCTAGTACTGCAAAAAGACAAAGAAAAAAAAATAGCATTGCTGTATTCTGTTTGTCTCTAGATTATCCTGGCAGACAAAACTCCATTATGCTTTGACTTCTCAGCTAAGAACTTTTGGGGGGCGTTTTTTTCTTAAAGACAGAGATGTCAGTCTGTTTCATCCTTGAAGTCATTCAGTGGACTGATGGCAGTATAGGACTTAACATGAGATTCCTTTTATTTTATTTTATTTTTTGATACTGAGGACTGAACTCCAAACCTTGTGCAGGCTCAATACGGAAGATGTCTTGCAGAATTAATGTACAAGAGTGCGCAGTTGTAGCATCAGGATTATGCAAGAACAACACAAGCTGGAAGGTCTTGAACTTTTTCTGGGCTCTGAAACCATTGGTATTATCTGGGGTATAGTTAAACCATAAAAGGTTGGTAGAGCTCACATATTTCAGTTAGTATGATTTCAGCTGCCAGTAAAAGAAAACCAAAGCAAAATGGTTTATATAACAAGAACATATTTTCTTATGTAGGAGGTCCCAGGGTTGAGCTCCTAGGGACATCATGGAGAACCCAGATTTTTCCCAGCTCACTCTGAGAGACCTGGCTATCTGTACCTCAGGTCACAAGATGGCTGCAGCACATCCACAGGCAACATCCCAACACAGAGTGGAGGAGAGGCTCCTTATGTTCCTGTCCTTTGGCACTGGAGAAGGAAACCTTTTCCAGAACCATACACCTGGCTCCAACAACCCACGGGGACCCTGCGAGAACTCAACGGGAAACTCCGGGAGAACTCAAAAGTAGTGGGCGCCCGAAGCAGCAGGAGCTGCCCTATTGCGGGACAGCAGGGGTCTAATATACAACTGAATACACAGCCTGCCCCAATCCAGCATCATCCAGTCACAGCAATTATACACAGCTTAACTTAATTATCATCATCTTAATGGCTCCCTGGTGTCACCTCTCAACCACTCCTTCTGGCAATGCCAGGCGCCATCCCGACTCGGCTGTGGCTCTCAACAAGACCCTGTCTCAAAATAAAACACAAAGGAAAACTTGAAAAAAATAAAACAAAATGCAAAGGGTAAGGGTGTGACTCAGTGGTAGAGGGCCTCTGGATTCAATCCCCAGTACTAGGCGAAAATTTTTAAAAAAAAAAATAAATAAAATCTCTGCATCTTGTTTTTATTCCTCATGTCATTGTATCTTTCTTTCTTTTTTTTTTTTTCTGGCTCATCCATGCCAAAGGCTTTCTATGTTCTGGTTTTGTCAAAACATAGAACTTAACTCTATGTTCTTGGTTGTCTATTTTGTATTATCTATTTTATCTTTATTAATTCCTTCCCTCTACCTTCTCTTGTTTATTTTTTTTAGAGTTGAAAGCCGAGTTCCTTTATTTTCAGCCTTTCTTGCTTTCTAACATCTGGATTTAACATTCTCATTTTCTCCCTGAGAAATCCTTTTTGTTAAGTCTTGGAGTTTGGGATGCTTTGTACTCATTGTCATTGATTTCTAAATAATTCTGTCACCTTGCCCTGTGGGACGATGAGGCCTCTTTACCCCCACAGACCTTAGAACCCTAGACTTGACCATGTGGCTTGCTTTAGCCAATAAAACGTGACTGCATTTCTCTCTCTCTCTCTCTCTCTCTCTCTCTCTCTCTCTCTCTCTCTCTCCTCTGTCTCCCCCAGGGATTGAAACCAGGGGCACTTAACCACTGAACCACATCCCCAGCCATTTTTATTTATTTATTTTGAGACAGGGTCTTGCTAAGTTGTCTAGGGCCTTGCTGAATTGCTGAGGCGGGGCCTTGAACTTGTGATCCTCCTGACTCAGCCTCCGGGATTATAAGTGTGCATCACTGTGCCGGCTCCATTATGCATTTCTAAAGAATAAGAACATCTTCCTGTAACTTCCTGTCATGCTAACATGACATTTTCATATCTCACATAATTAACATTGATTTCTGAAAATTATGATACTTAGTATATATTTTAATTTCCTCATTTGGACCTTAAATATCATTTATAGATCATTTGTACAAACCATGAACCAGTCCAGAATCATATTCTTTTTTGTGTGTGGTGCTGGGGATTGAACCCAAAGCCTTGTGCATGAGAGGCAATCACTCTACCAACTCAACTGAACTATATCCCCAGCCAAATAATCTTTTAAATTATGTCTTCAAACTGTCTTTTAACTTAGAATAGTATTTTTTCTTAACCTAGAAGAGCATCTTGTCTTACACTGAGTTTTCAAAGAGTTCAGGTCAATCATCCTAAAGAATGTGCAATCTTTCGTATTTGTGTGTTTTCCCATATACTTGTGCGGCTAGTTTCTATACCTCCTTATATTTCATATAAATAATTATAATCATTTGCTTAGATTCAAGTTAAACATTTTGGTTAGAATTCAATGGATGTAATGTTTGCATTTCCTATTGTTATCCCATCAGAAGATAGACAGTAGCTGGTTATCTCCCCCAAAGTGATGCTAAATGACCATTAGGTTAAAGTGGCAAAAACCTGATGTCACCATTGTATTATGAATTTTTTGAGGTGTTTGTTTGGTGTTGGGATCTCAGGCACACTGGGCCTGCACTCTACCACTGAGTTATACCAACAGCACTTGTTATGTTTTTATCTCTTGTGACCAGAAAGTAACCTGAGAGCTATAATTTTGATACCATTTGAATAACCAGTTCCCCATCCATAGAAGTTTTTAACCTCAATTGCCAATCCTTGCCTGACTCAGTAAAATTTTATTAGGAAGTATAAATGGTTTCTCTGTAAAGCAGCACTTTCCCTGCTCCACTGAGGCAATTTGGTTGTTGCAATAGAGTTGCCACCAGAAACACAGGATAAATGCTTCATTCCCGCCTTTTACTTATCCACTTTCAAAATAAAGAGCTGAGCTCAAATGGTGACAAGCGTGCTTTTTCTCAGATTTCCGTTATTATCATGGACTTCAGAGATTTGATGTGTTTCAATCAACCATAAGAATTTCTTTTTTGAGATCACATCTTACGCAACCCCTAGAGCAATGATCGGTTCTAGTACAGTCCTGCACCTGGGGGGACAAAAGCACAGGAACCAGACTCAGTAAATCAATGGAAAAGTCAAAATAAAAAAATAAAAAGGGCTGGGTTTTGGGGGCTGGGGATGTGGCTCAAGTGGTAGCGCGCTCGCCTGGCACGCGTGCGGCCTGGGTTTGATCCTCAGCACCACATACAAACAGAGATGTTGTGTCCACCAATAACTAAAATAAATATATATAAATTCTCTCTCTCTCAAAAAAAAGGGGGGGGGCTGGGTTTGTAGCTCAGTGGTAGAGTGCCCTGGGTTCAATTCCCAGTACCAGAAAAGAAGAGTTAAAAACAGAGGGTGGGGGGACACAGAACAGAACAACAGGTGTCCATGTGCCTGACAGAGGTACCCAGGGCATCTCGGTTGACAGGGAGGACCCAGCAACGTTAGCTCTCAGAAAGAATCACAGATAATATCCTTCCAGCAGACACACCTCGCAGATGGCATAAAAAGCTAGCTCCACACCTCCAGTCATTTACAATCCGTTTGGGAATAGTCATTCAGTTACCAAATATTTGCTGTTAATATGATGGGGGTAACAATGTTATTGTGAAGCTATTAGTACCACTGAGGTTGGTAAGAATCCAGCTATTCTGGGCTTGGGAGTTACACTGTAAAAGATGGGGATGGGAATGGTGGCCCACGCCTGTAATCCCATGGGCTCAGGAGGCTGAGGCAAGAAGATCACAAGTTCAAGGTCAAACCTCAGCAATTTAGCAAGACCCTGTCTCAAAATAAAACATAAAAAAAAAAAAAAAAAAAGCCCTGGGGATGTGGCTCAGTGGTTAAGTACCCCTGGGTTTAATCCCTGGTTTAAAAAAAAAAAAAATGGTGGAGTTGGAATGAAGGTTGAGTGGAAGTTTATTTTTGAAGGTAAAGTTCAGAGGGTTGCTTCCAGCCCACTGCAGAAGAGATTTAAACGGGATATAGGGATAGAGACCTGGGGTGGAATATGTGGGCCCTTGAGTTCCTGGCTAAACCTGTGGTGGGCTTTGGGAATGGACAGGGAACTACTGTGTGGTTCTAAGCATGAGGAGAAGGAATGGGTTTGATTGCTGAGTTCTTGAATTTACCAACCAGGCTCAGGAATCCCCTCCCTGACTTGTAAGTCACTGTGACTAATATGAAGGGATCATTGAGAAACTCCTAAGAGAAAAAAACCACATGCAGAGCAGTTTGATGCCACCTGCATTGGACATGTATACCTGGGCCAGGAGTCGCTCCCAGGGAATGCAGGGGACACAGGCGGCTGTGGAGGAACTGGGCACATGAGCTCTGGATTACCAGCCAGTGGTTTACGATAAAATGAGGCAGCAGAGAAACAGTGTTTCACTTCATTTTCTTTGAGTTTAGTTTTTAATCACAGGACAGGGTGGACATTGTGCAAGAGCACAGGACATGACATCAGGGACCAGTGCCACCCGGCCTCTGCCACCACCTTCTAGCCGTGTGACTTCAGGACACACCAACTCCAAGACTCTACTCTCTGTTGGGAGAAACTAAGGACAAGAATACCTTCCTGACATCAGAATGGGAACTTACACAAAGGTGCTATGAAGCACCACATCAATGAAACTCGCTAAAAATTGACTCGTTAAAAAGTTTCATATTCAAAAAATGCCTTGAATTCTTTCTTTCTTTCTTTGGTATTAGGGATTGAACCCAGGGGCGTTTAACCTCTGAGCCACATCCCCAGCCCTTTTATTAATGCTTTATTTTGATACAGAATCTTGCTAAATTGCTTAGGGCCTTGCTATTGTTGAGGCTGGCTTTGAACTCCTGATCCTCCTGCCTTGGCCTCCCAAGCAGGTGAGTGCTAACAGTGTGTGCCACTGCACCCATCATGCCTCAAATATGCAAAGCTTGTGAAGGTGAACAGGCAGTCCCAACAATCCCCCACCCCCAGAGCTCTTCAGCATGCCAGATTTGGTGGATGGAAACTCACAAAACCATCACAGAGGGTCAGAGGCCCCGTCCAGGGCCAAGCAACCCCACGAGAGATTTCTTTTTTTTTTTTTTAATGATTCACAGGATCATGCGTTCTGCTAGGCTGGGTTTTTCTGTTTGGATTTTTTGTTTTGTTCCATCTGGAGTTGGGGATCAAACCCAGGGCTATGTACCTACCTGCTTTGGCCACTGAGCTGGGTCCCAGCCCTGGGGGATGAAGAATCGCCTACCTCCTCTCCTAGCGAGGACTTAGCCCAGTAGCTCTGAGCCTAGGACAGTCCCATTTCAGAAGACTTCTGATGAGCTCTTGAGTTTTGGGTGTGAGATTTGAAGAGTGGTTGGTGGATGTCCCCTGTGGAGAGCACACAGTAATACAGAGCGCTCACGGAACTGTTATGTCCAGAGGGTTCTCTATTAGTATCTGACTAAGTATCTCTATTAGTATCCGACTATAGGTAACATTCACAGAAGCTGTTGATTTCCTGGGTGCTGCTCTGGAAACGGTGTAGAGAATGGGACACTGGAGAGACTGCCCAGCCTCAGTCCTCCTTGGCCATTCGTGTTCTAGTCCATATTAGGCAATAGGAAAAAAGTCTGTGTATTTTCATCAACTGTAATCTGGAAAGTAGCCACACCCTCCTCCTAGGACTTCCCTTTTCTCGTAGGAAGCTTTTTTTCCTTTTGAAATGAGATTTTTTTTTTTTGTTCTACTTATAGAAGAAATGTGTGTTCCTTTCTCAAAATAGAGTCTAAAATCCAATTAATTCCGCATCACGTCAAAGTTGACCCTTTCTTCTGAATGGCCACATCAATTTACACGGAGCTGGTGAATTTTGCTGGTGAACCGTGTCCTAGAACGAGGGCAAAGCTGACAGCTGACTCCATTTATCTCAGGACGAGGCCACATGAAGGCCCACGCAGATGAGAACAAATAGATGAATGAAGAAGAATACAATGCTCGGACATCATCGTATGTAGCCATTTCTACAAGTTACATACTTTACAGGTGTGCTCACATTTAATACAAGAATCTTGCAAGTATTCCTATTATCCCTATTTTAAGACAAGTAAACTTCACAGAGACTATTTAAATTACTTGCTTCAGGTTGTGCACTGGAGCCCACCCTCTGCTCAGGCCCCCCTTTAGGCAGGGCCTTTTTTCTGTCCCCTAAACACCTTGGACACACCTCATTTGAAGGTGGTGTCCTGATTTCTCCTGGTGCTTCAAGACCCTTTCCCCAAGGCTGGGTATTGTGGTGGACGCCTGAAATTCCAGGGACTCCAGAGGCTGAGGCAGGAGGATCTCAAGTCCCGGATCAGCCTGGGCAATGGAGCAAGACACTATCTCAAAATAAAATGAAAAGGGTTGGGGATGTAGCTCAGTGATAGAAGGCATCTGGGTTCAATCCCCAGTACTACCAAGAAAAAAAAAAAAGCCATTGTCCCTGACTCCTCCAAAGCTCTCAGTTTTGAAGCACGGGTCATCGGGCTCTATTTACTAAATACTCCTCTTTATCGAATACCCAGAGGCTTCCGGGGTCACATCTCTGAATTTCTTGAAGAGCTCATTCCCTGTCACTCTGCGAACTCATGGGAATTTCACAGCCCACGGGGGCCAGAGCCTTGACTGCTTCTCCTCCAGTGATCTGGACTTTCCACCCTACCTGTGCCAGGGCCAGCTCGTGGCTCACCAAGTCTGTTTCCTCTCCTTCCTGGGCAGACTACATTTCCCCTCCTGGTCTGTAGCTAGGTGTGGCTTCATGACTGAGCTCTGGACAAAGGAACACGGAAACCGCCAGTATGACCAGTCCTCTGTCGGCTCTCATTATCTGCCAGCAAATGGAGAGGACTCAAGGAGGGTTCTGAGGCCCGAGAGGGGCACTGTCCCCAGTGGAAATGTCATTCAAGGCACACGCGTGATTTGAAAGTTTTCAATAGCTACGTTTTTTTGTGTGTGTCATTTTGTTTTGTTTTGTTTGATAGTTGCCTTTGAAACTCAAAACACTGGTCTCAAACTCCTGGACCTAAGTGACTGATCCTCCCACCTCAGCCTCCTGAGTAGCCACGATGACACCTTCTAGAAGCTACATTAAAAATGCAAAAAAAAAAAACCCCAAAAAACAAAACAACAACAACAAAAAAAAAAAACAGGTGAAATAGATTTTAATAGTACATTTCCTTTAACCCAATATATCAAAACTATCATTTTTATACTGTCTCTGAAATCTGATGTGGAATTGACATTGATAGCCCCTGTCAATGCGGATCCTAAATGTCCAACAAAAATACTTGATCTGTAATCTGTAACCCAAATTGCTCCAGATGTATTAGCCATAATTTAAATTCAACATAAATAAAATTAAAAATTCAGTTTCTTAGTTGCACAAGTCACATTTTAGGTGCTCAGCAATGATGGTAGCCAGTGGCTACCATATGGGATAGCACAACCCTGTAGTCTGAGCTGACATGGAGAGAGCCCAGGACTCCAAGTCACTGCAGGGAGCAGGTCCTCACCCCCCCAGCCCGTCAACAGGCATTGGGCTGTGATATGAATAAACCTTTGGTCCTGAGCCCTTAGGATTGAGGGATTACTTGTTATAGCAGTTAGCACATACCAATACACAACCTCAGCCATGCACCGCACGGGCAGACATTGTAATTCCCTTAGCTCTCCCTCCACCCAGACCTCCCTTGCAACCTTCCTTCTCTACCCACCTGCTCTACTTTCAGATTTCTTTTTCTAATTGTTGCACCTCTAGTGATTTGGCAGCCTTAGTCTCCCCTTTGTCCCTGGGCTCTTATCTCCTGATTTTTACCTGCTGGAGCACACATGTTCATCTGCTTCCTTCCTTGTATCTGCAGCAAAGCCAAGTCTGGGGTGAAGTCCGACTCTCTGGCTGCACTCAGCTGACTGTGGACACCAAAGTCATGCTGACCTGCCTCACTTGAAATTAATGACCAAGTCGTCCTTCGCTCGACCCTTTCTCCAGCACTGCCAGAAATCCTCCCAGGTCTCCACTCCAGACGGCCCTTTCCCGCCTTCCTCTCCTCAGCCTCCACTTCTTCTCACCAGCTTCTAGCTGAGCTGCCTGTTTCCCAAGAGAAAAAACATCAATCAAAAGAGCGATGCCATGCTCTCCCGCTGCTACGCAACCAACCTCGCTGGGGATCCCTCACCCCCACGGTCCTCACGTCACCCCTTGCTTCTCACACCTCCTTCCAGTAAGGGACTCCTCTCTCTCTCTCTCTCTCTCTCTCTCTCTCTCTCTTTGCAAAGTTTTGTTTTGTTTTTGACTTTTAAAAAAGTGTATGTGCACTTTTTTTCCCTTTTATTTTTTTGATGCAGAAGATTGAACCCAGGGCTCTGCACATGCTAGGCAAGCACTCCACCACTGAGCTGCACCCCCAGCATGTGCAGACTTTAAATACAAGAAGAACAGCAATCTTCAGCGTATCAGTGATAAACTTTTGCATATGTATATATATGAGCTACTGGCACCCAGATCAAAATTTAGATAATTTCCGACACTCCTGGGGTCTCCCACAAGTCCTATCCAAGTAAGCAACCCCTCAGGAATAGCTACCCACCTGACCTTTATCACCCTGGGTTGATTATGCAAACAAAACTTTATATAAATATGTTATTTCAGAATACATTCTTTTAGCTGGGCATGGCAGTGCATGCCTGTAATCCCAGCGGCTCGGGAGGCTGAGGCAGGAGGATTCCAAGTTCGAAGTCAGCCTCAGCAAGTTAGTAAGGCCCTAAGCAATTTAGCAAAACCCTGTTTCAAAATAAAAAGAGCTGGGACATTGCTCAGTAGTTAAGTGCCCCTGGGTTTAATCCCTGTTGCTAAAAAAAAAAAAAAAAGAAAAAGAAAGAAAGAAAGAAAAAGAAAAAATACATTTTTTGGTGTCTGACATTTCACTTATCATTATGCCCTTGACCTTCACTCACTGTGAGCAGCAGTTCATTCTTTTTTACTGCTGTGCATTATTCCATTGTATAAGTGTACAACAATCTACCTATTTTACTAATTGTGCCATATTTGAAATGGCCGCATTTTCTCTGACCTTCCTCCCCTTAAGAGCTGGATCTGTGTGCTCTTGAACTGGGCTGGTAGAAGTGACCCTCTGCTAATTCCAGGTCTACTTTTAAGAGGATGGGCAATTTCGCTTCCTTCCTCCTGGACCCTTGAACCACTGTGGAAGGAATCTGGCTGTTTTAAAGGCACATGCCGCAAGTTAGCCAGAGGACGAAGCTGAGGGTAGGAAAAAAATACGTTCCCCCTTTTGCTCCCAGCCATTTAAGTCATCCCAGCCAATGCCCAGAGATCAGAGCAAAATGACCTGTCTCTACTGTGCCCTCTGTGACTTCCTGGCCTGCACAATCCTGAGGTGTGATGTTGTTGTTTTAAACCTCTAAGTTTTGGAATTGTTGGTTGCACAGCAACAGATTGCCAGAAACTACTGAGGAATAGTTGGGTTCTAGTTTTTGCTATCACGAATAAAAGTGGCTATGAATATTCTCATATGTACCTTTTGGTTGACATAAACCCTATTTCTCTTGGGTATATGCCCATCACTAGTTTTTGTCTCTTGATCTTTCCTATTAATATGTACACATGCTGCTATTTCTCCCATCTTAAAAAAGAAAAAGGGGGCTGGGGTTGTGGTTCAGTGGTACAGCGCTTGCCTTGCATGCATGAGGACCTGGGTTCGATCCTTAGCACCACATAAAAATAACAAATAAAAGATATTATGTCCACATACAACTAAATATATATATAAATAAATAAATTCCAGGTAGATTAAAGAATTAAATGTGAAGAATAAAATTTTAAAAAATAAGAAAGAAAGAAAAAAGGGAAGCCAGGTGTGGTGGCACACACCTGTAATTCCAGTGGTTCAGGAGGCTGAGGCAGAAGGATCACAAGTTCAAAGCCAGCCTCAGCAACTTAGTGAGTCCTTACGCAACTTACCCTGCCTCAAGATAAAAAATTAAAAAAGGACTGGGGACGTGGTTCTGTGGTAAGGTACCCTTGGGTTCAATTCCCAGTACAAAAAAAAAAAAAAAGAAAAGAAAGAAAGAAAAAGAAAAAAAACCCACAAAACTAAGTTGAGGGCCATTTTCCATCTGCAGGGTGTTTTGCTTTAAATCAGAAACTGGAATATGTAAACCAGACATCATACTCTTTTTTTTTTTCTCTTTTGTGAAAGGAATATAACTTGGAATTTTCTGTCTTGCCAAATTATCAACTTAAGATTTATGGGTATTGCAAATGAGGTTTTATACATGCACATATAGTGTGTATGGAGGAGAAAGAAAAACTTGAGGTTCAGTATATGACATTTATCATTTGGCATCATCAACTGACCTTGAAGGAAGGAAGGAAGGCCAAGGAAGCCCAATCCAAGAAAGACTTTGAGGTCAACCACCTGTCTAGTTAGAGGATGTTTGCTTTCCTTGCGAATGGAGGCCACCCAGACTTTAGGATGTGAGGTGTAATCCCTCGCGGCCCCAGAGAAGATGGAAACTCCCAGCCTGCCCTGGAGCTGGCTGAGCTGAGCTCCCAGGCCCTCTAAGGAGTCTCGGGCCCTTTTGGAATGAACTACCTAACACAACCCCAACGTGTCAGGATTAATACAGCAAACGCCCTGGAGCCGACTATCCCTTAACAGTGGAGGTAAAATCCGTGGTGCCTCACTCCCAACCAATGAAGTTTAAGATAGAACTTTATTCTGGTGATCAATGAGCATGACTAATCAAAATCAAATTAATAAGGAAAAGCATCCACAACACACCTTATATCAAGAAATGTTAACTGAGCTGGGAAATGTGAATGGCGCTCAGTGGCAGAGCACTTGCCTAGCATGCAGGAGGCCCTGGGTTCCATCCCTACCCAGCAACACACACACGTACCTGGTTGGTAAAGGGCATCCAGTTCTTTCAAGGAAGTTTAGAACAGAAGATTAAGGTGAGTCGTGATGGAGGTGCAAATATCCTGGATTTTCTCATACAGAAGAGTAAGTGAATTTCTGTATCATCTCAGACGGTCCAGCCCAACTCGATGCGGGATTGGATGTTGGAGGTAACTCAACACTAGCATACTCACCCTGACCTGCCAGTCATCTATGGACTATTTTTTTTGTTTTTAGTTTTCTCAGCCCCCGGTTCACCTGACTCCTTTTCTATTAGAGGCCTGGGAGCTGGCCCTGTCTGGACCCTTAGTGTGACAGCTGACTGGCTTCTGTTTCCATCATTGTGATTGAGCGTCCCCTTAGAGAAGGCTATTTCTGACTTCTGGGTCAATACTGTCAGGTGTGCCAGGACTAATCAACAAGACTCGAGCTCAGAAGAGAAACTGGGGCCAGAGAATTCAAAGTGCAGATGGGTAGATTGTGCCCCATGAAGTAAAGGAGTCTCTGGGAAATGTGGCTCAGGGGTAAAACTCTCCTTGGTTCAATCCCCAGTACCAAAAAATTTAAACAAATCAATCAATCGATCGATCAAGAAATAAAAATACTGAGCTACAGGGTTATTAGGATAATTAAGAGATATTTATGAGCTGGGTATGTTGATGTTAGCATGTAATCCCAGCAATTTGGAAGGCTGAGGCACGGAGGCAGGAGGATCATAAGTTGAGGCCAGCCTCAGCTACTTAGGGAGACCCTAAGCAACTTAATGAGACCCTGTCTGAAAATGAAAACACACAAAAAAGAGATGTGGCTCAGTGGATAAGCACCTCTGGGTTCAATCCCCAGTACACACACACACACACACACACACACAGATCAATCCCCCAATACCAATGCCCCCCCAAAAAAGAGAGAGGGAGAGAGAGAGAGAGAGAGAGAGATTTGTTTAGTAAGTTGTAAAGCACTTGAAAACTTAAAGAGGTCTGGAAGGAGATACACCAAATTGTTGATAGCATTTACCTCCAAGAAGTGGTCTTGAAGGAAAGCAAAACTAATTCAAAATTTTACTTAGTTGTTTTTTTTTTTCAATGAGCATGTATTACTTTTGCAAATGAAAAAGTAAAGATTTAAAAATAGTACATAAAGTATATACTGACCCTATAACTAAGTCTGGATTTATGGATCTATTTCTTTGAGGGTGTATATCCTTTCGGTTTTTTCATCCCCTGCTTTGGAATCGTATTGTTAATTACCATTTTGTAAAGTGCTTTTCTTTCTTATTGTAAACAGTGTTCCAAGCCGTTAAACCCTCTTTGATAGCATTCCTATAAAGATGTCCAGGGATTTATTTATTTAGCTGGTTCCTTCTTATAACTGGGGTGTCTCTGACTTTTCCGTATTATAAACAATACTGCCGTGAATAGTCTGTGTCTATTGTCTGATTATTTCCTTAGGATGCCTTCCTAGAAGTGGTGCTGCTGGGTCAAAGGTCAAGCACATCTTCCAGACTTCAGATTCTTATTCCCACATGGCCTTCCAGAAAGATGGCACCAGGGATGCCTCTGCCAAGAGTAGATTATTGAAAAAACTTAAGTCCAATGCCGTGAAACAGTGGACATCCAAAATAATATAGAAGATGACCTGGGTGGGATGCAGCCCTGTGGGCGGATGCAGGCCCTGTAGGGAGGGCTTATTCTTCCCAACCTCCCATCTCTAGCTCCCCTCTCCACTGGGACAAAGTTCTCTCAGGTACCTTTTGGCATAAGCAGGAGAGGAGCTACCAGCCTTCCCAGCTCCCCCAGACTGACTCTCTTTCCTTTTTATGGTGGTGGTACTGGGGCTTAAACCGAGAGCTCACACATGCTAGGCAAATGCTCTACCACTGAGCTACGGCCTCGGCCCTTCCTCAGACCCACTTTCTCTGAGCCAGGATTGTGGGGCAGTGGATGGCCCAGGCAGACCTCTCAGCTTCTTGGATGGCCCACAGCTAGAATGAGGCCCTCTGTGCTCGCCTCATTGTCCTCTCCCAATGGTCCTGGGAACTGGCTATGGATCAGGCCCTGAATAGGAGCAGAGGCCCAGACGGCAGAGGCTGCTGCCAGGCATTCTCCTCTCCCCTCTCCTGGGCGGAAATGGAACCCCTCTCCTGCCTGAGGTGGTAAGCCTGGGCCTGGTCTTCCCAGCAACACCAAGAAGCTCCGCACTGGCTCCCCCATTCCCTCCGCCCCCCAGATCTCAAGGAAATGAATAAGAATTCTTTTCATGCTTTTAAGTATTTTTTTGTTGTTCTTGCTATTGTTATCAGAAGTCAAATCTGAAGTAGAAAGGAAGGGAGACCTCCGGGAAGTCTTTGACCTCCTATTTCTTCAACAGGCTTGTAGTTCTCAGCTTGTACTGTAATGTTTTAACATTTCCAAACGGAACAGCAGACAAGGTGGTAGGGGTGGGGTAGGGTGTGTACAAAGGGAACTCATCGTCCCTGGGCAGTTGAGAGAGAGAAAAAGCAGGCAGATTCATAAAAATGACCATTGACTCTGTAGGTGAGGGGTCTGCAAAGCACTGTTATTCCTCACAGCCCCAAATTGGAAAATCCCCAAGGCTATCAGCACTAGAACAGATAAATAGATGCTGGTGTGTTTGTGCGGTGGAATACTATACAGCAACGAAAACCAAGCACCCAACCCTATGATCACGGAGGCTCTAAAAAAACACAACATTGGGTGAAAGAAGCCTAACATACAAAAACATGCATTGAATGACCCTGTTTACGTGAAATTCAATTATAGGCAAGGGGTAACTACTGTGTTTAGAAATGCCTATTACCTGGAAAGCTATAAAGAAGTGACTTCCATAAAAGTGAAAGGAACTGTTTGCTTTGGTAGAGAGAATGCAGAAGGGTCCCCCAGGGGCCTTCTGGGTGCTGTGATGAACTTTTTTGCTTTTTTATAAAGAGAAAGGGTTTATTTTAGCTCACATGATGAGCTATTTCTTGACCTGGGAGGTAATTACTTTGATTTTTAACTTTAAAATACTTCTTCAAACTGCTTTCTTGATTTGAGCATTTCTGGGAATGTGTGTAGTTTTTCTCAGTTTAAACATTGTGTGCACTTTTTAAAAAAATATATTTATTTTTTAGTTGTAGTTGGACATAATACTTTTATTTCACTTGTTTATTTTTATGTGGTGCTGAGGATTGAACCCAGGGTCCCCCACACAAGGTGAGCGCTCTACCGCTGAGCTAAAACCCAGCTTTTTTTTTTTTTTTTTTTTTTGAGATGGGATCCTGCTGTCTTGACCTGGTGGGCCTTGACTCCTGAACTCTGGGCTCCAGTGGTCCTCCTGCCTCAGCCTCCTCGGTTGTTGGGAGTACAGGTGCCAACCACCAGTCCTGGCATTCTGTGTATTCTCATGTCCTTGTGTGATTGGAAAGATAAAGGGTCAGCATTTTCTGAGGTTAAATCATGAGCTGACACCAATGTTTTCTTCCTGTGATGTTATCAAAAAGCCCTCTGCGCCTGCACTTGGGCCACTGTGGTGGATGGAAATCAAAGTCTATGACAGGGCAGAGATCAACTCAACTACTGCTTCCAGAGAGCTTTTGACATACTTATCTCATTTAGTCTTCTCAGGGCACTTAAAGTCAGGGTAAGGGCTGGAGGTGTGGCTCAGGGGTAAAGCCCTTGCCTAGCTTGCAGGAGACCCCAGGTTTGATTCCTAGCAAGCAAAAAGCAAGCAAACAAACAAACAAAAAACCCAAATAAACACACATAAAAAATCTTAGGGCAGCAGGGGTCAAGTTTAAAGGCAGAAGATACCCTGTTAGAAATTTCCCTGTGTTGGAATCAAATTGCCTGAAGCCAGTTGGGCATGGTGGCGCTTACCTGTAATCCCAGTGGCTCAGGAGGCTGAGGCAGGAGGATCCTGAGTTCAAAGCCAGCCTCAGCAACTTAGCGAGGGCCTAAGCAACTTAGCGAGACTCTGTCTCTAAATAAAATATAAAAAGGGCTGGGGGATGTGACTCAGTAGTTAAGCACCCCTGGGTTCAATCCCCAGTACCAAAAAAAAAAAAATTTTTTTTGCTGAGACCAAGCCTGAGAGCTCTGTAAAAATGAGCTTTATAACTCCTCCTTCTTAGGCCCAGGCTAAGTGCAGGGTGGGGGGGACTCAGCATCACTGGGAAACAGAGGAGGAAGGATCAAGTTCACGTTCTTTCTCTAACCATCATTTTCCAAATCCAGGAGAAGAAAGTAAGAATAGCTCCCTGGTTTGTTTTAAAGTGTTATTCCGAGGACTGAATGAGAGTGTATTTGAAAAAATCTTTACAAATTGTTTAGCAGTATACAAATGTTAAGATGGACACCTACCATCCCAGCTACTTGGGAGGCTGAGGCAGGAGGATCACAAGTTTGAGGCCAGCCTGGGCAACACAGTGAGACCCCGATCAGAAAGAAAAAAAGAAAGATAGGAAGGAAGAAAGAGAGAAGTAATTTTATGTGTGTGTTTATGCGCGTAAGGACAAAATTAAACTGGGCTTGTGTTTGTGGGTAAAAGGAAACCCTGACTTTACATTTTGACCTATGGAGAGCACTCCCAAGTTGGGGGTACAGGAAAAAAAAGGGTTATTCCTGGAAATAGTGACCCGGAAGATTCTTAGCACATCCAAATAGAGCCAGAGTATATAAAATTAGGTCACACTTTAGAAATTAAAGTTTATTGTTAACAAGTATGGACACAAACAATTTGTGCACACAGACTTGAGGAAGCCCAGGATTTGTTGGCATCACGTATAAACTTCAGGGGGTGAGGGGAGCCCATCTGTGAGGACAGCTCCATGGGCCCAGGTCTGACTTCCATCAGTAGGAACATTCACCTCCTCCTGGCTTCTGTGGTCCCCTGAAGATTATGATGGGGAGCACTTTTTGCTCACTGTGCGCTGAACACGTTCACGTGCCTCTTTATATGATTTCTTAGTACTAAATTAATCGATAGTGGTAAACATCTCGTTCAACATCACAATAATTTTGTGGGATGGGCTGCTTTGCTCAGTTCCATTTTTGGGAGACCTCAGTCACTTGGCCAAGGCCTTGCTCACAGGATTTGGGCCCAGACTGTCTGGTTCTAGACTTCTCCTTCTCGCTACAGCTTTTCAGTTTGGCTGATTTATCAGGGATGGTGACCACTGACACAATGATTATATGACATTCCTTATCTTTTTAAAATTGGGCTTAGAATTTCTAAACTTATTAAATTTTATTTTGATGGGTCTGGGGATTGAACTCTGGGCCTCATGCATGCTAAGCAAGTGCTTTACCACTGAGCCACATCTCTACCCCCTTGGCCCTCGCCTTTTAACATTTTTATTTTAAGACAAGTTCTGGCTAAGTTGCCCAGGCTGCCTTCAGATTTGTGATCCTCCTGCCTCAGCCTCCTGAGTAGCTGGGATTACAATCGAGTACCACCATGCTGAGTTCCTCCTCCTTCTTCTTCTCTAGGGATTGAACCTAGGGCACTTTACCACTGAGCCATGACCCCAACCCGTTTTTATTTTTTATTTAAGGAAGGGTCTCACTAAGTTGTTTAGGGATACAGTGGTAAAGCTGATTTTGATCTTGTGAGCCTCCTGCCTCAGCCTCCTGAGTCGATGGATTGCAGGCATGCATCCCCATGCCCAGTTCTAAACTTTCATCACCTTTGAGTTCAATGTGTTGATCAGTTCAATCTCAAAAACTGCAAAAGTTAAAGGTCTTATTTGAGGTCTTAGGAATTGCAATTTGGGAACCACAGGTTCAGATGGCTCTAAAGGGTTGCTTTACCCGGAGCTGCATTTCCAGTCCTTTTTTCTTTTTCTTTTTTTTTTTTTTTGGGGGGGGGTGGTACGGGGAATTGAACTCAGGGGCACTCGAACACTGAGCCACATCCCCAGCCCTATTTTGTATTTTATTTATAGAGACAGGATCTCACTGAGCTGTTTAGTGCCTCGATTTTGCTGAGGCTGGCTTTGAACTCGCAATCCTCCTGCCTCAGCCTCCGGAGCTGCTGGGATTACAGGCATGGGACACCACGCCCAGCTCCTTTTCTTTTTGAGACAGGGTTTTGCTGAGTTGCTGAGCCTGGCCTCAAACTTGGAATCTTCTCAGAGTCCCCAGGATTACAGTCTTGTGCCATCACTTTAACAATTTTAATTGACTTTTTGGTTTCAATTCTAGAATCAGGCAACATTTCATTCCATATAGTGGAGTAAGTGTTCCCATGAGCCCCGTTGAAAAGGTGGGTTTCATAAACAGAAAAGGAACAAAGAAAGCACCAACAAAATCCAAAACTGATCAGTCACTTCATAGTTACTTCCTTTGTGAATAGGGACAGGGAGACAGAACCACAGAAACATAACTGCTTCCCATCCGGTCACTTCAGGTTACCTTTGTGTGTGTGACGGTTAAAGCAGCGAGAACTTCATCATCATGCCAATTGAAACTGGCCTGTGTGGTACTCTAGATATTTACCTCGCTGGCTCCGAGTTCCGTGAAGTTTGGATAAGCCTGGTGGTGGCACTTTAGCGTGAGTGACTCCATTTTGATTTTCAACCTGGTCTGTAGGGATCTAGTGGAGGAGTTTAGTCCTAAGCCCTGGCTTCCTGTGCCTGACAGTGAAGACTGGGAAGGAGGAGTAAAGAGGAGAGCGTGGGAATACACAGCCTGAGAGCCACCGCCCTCGTGTGACAAAAGAACCAACAAGCTGTGACCAGCAGGCACAATTCCCTTTAGCACAGAATGCGGAAGTCTAGTCTTGCACACAGAGATAGAAATCATAATGTGTAATTAATAACCTGAAGATCTGCCTGAAAGCTGGGTACGGTGGTGCACATCTATCATCCCAGTGACTCGGGAGGCTGAGGCAGGAGGGTCGTGAGTTCAGAGGCAGCCTCAGCAATCTAGTGAGGCCCTAAGCAACTAGCAAGACCCTGTCTGTAAATAAAATACAAAATAGGGTGGGGGATGTGGTTCAGTGGTCGAGTGCCACTGGATTAAAAAAAGAAAGAAAGATTTGATGGAACAGCACATTAGAACACATAGTCGGTTTGTCCTGTGTTCCTAACATCTCTTCTTAAATTGCCTTCAGGGCTGCCTTCAAAGTGGCCAAAGTGGCCAGCCACCCATTGGCAGGGAGCCCTATGGCTGGCTCTGTTGATGCTACGGAGAAGGTCAAGGATGCCCAGGGCTCTGTCCCCAGTTTATAGTGCCAGACATTCCAGAACTTACCAGCTGCCCCTTTCTGATACCGATAGTGAAGACATAGCTCATATGGGTTGTGCGGCTGCCAGGCTTTGGGATCCAAGACAGGAGATTAATTCAAAGTGAGATTTTTTTTTTTTTCTCAAGCAGAAAAAAAAAATAAAAAATTGGCAATTGATAGAACTAAGGAAATGAGCTGAGAAAAAGCCAAACAAAGAACAGTGGGTGGATGATTCATGAGGTGGGGTTCTCTTTTCTGGCAAAAAAAAAAAAAAAAATGTTATTACAAGATTGTAATCTGCCTTGGCTGTCTTGTTCTTTAATGACCATGTTCTCTTTCAGAATTATAAGTGTAGGTTCGGCCTGGGAAGGGGGAAAGAGTTGAAATGAAGGACTTTTATTATAAGTGGGCCCATTGTCTCCACTGGACTTTCCCTCGAGGGCTTCAGACATGACCTCTTCTCCAGCCCAACAGCTAAATCCCAGTGCCCCTTGTCTGGGCAATGTGATTCATGATGTCTTGCCACCTTTGAGGACACAAGGCAGAGAGAGTTTTTTTTTTTTTTTTTTTTTTTTTTAAGATCTGCCTTGGTTTGCTCCAAAGAAATGGAGGCATTATTTGTTGATTACATTATTTGAGGCTCTCTAACTCTTCCCTTATTGCTACTGTAAACACTTTCATTGTCTAAACCAATAATAGCCCAGGTGCGGCAGGAAGAGCCATCAATCAGGGACCATTCACAATGTACAATTGGTGAGTGTCTGTCATTTCCAGTGTGGCTGAAGAGATAAGTCTGGAAGCGAAACTGCCTGGATTGAGGAGAGGAAAATTGTAAGCATCGCCCTCCCAGGGTGCACCTGGAGAGGGCTTGCTTCAAGAATGATAGTTTCTCTTATCAGTCGGGAAAAAAAAGTTGAAAAAAACCATGAAATTAGAGGGCAAAAAAATCTTTCCATCAGGGAGAGGTGAGCAGTGACAGGTGTTGGGGTGGGTGGATATAAAACAGCAGGCACAAGAGCTGAGTCACACATGTGTTACTGGAAAATTGGGTGGGGACTGGCCTGATCTGGAAAGAACTAATAGAAAAGTTTCCTTCCAGAATCTGGGAGTGTGGCCCAGTGGTGGAGGTGATGCTTAGCATGTTTGAGGTCCAGCACCACACACACACACACACACACACACATACTCGATAAAATAAAAAAGTTCCCTCCCACAATTAAAATATAAGGTACGGGGCTGGGGATATGGCTCAAGCGGTAACGCGCTCGCCTGGCATGTGCGGGGTGCTGGGTTCGATCCTCAGCACCACATAAAAATAAAATAAAGATGTTGTGTCCACCGAAAACTGAAAAATAAATATTTAAAAAAAAATATATATATATATATAAGATATGTACTGATAATCTATAGATAAATCTGGGTTTTAGAAACGGTGTGCTTGGAATTGAATCGAGGATCCTTGAAGTATTTGTGTCCTACAGACTGTTACTTCATCTCCCAGAGCCCCTTCCCTTAAATGTAAAAGGGGCGTCTAGGGGTATCAACCGTCTCGGGCTGGGGAGAGAGCAAATGATTAATTCACAGACATCATGGAGTAAGCACTTAGCAGATGCTAGCTATTAATTGTCACAAAGGCTGTGACATCACAATGACTCTTCTGTAGCACAAATCAGTCGGATATTTCAATTTTTAATTAGTTATGTGATCTTGGGGCTAAGTTTTCTCATCTGTAAGATGAGGGAATTGGATCAGATAAGGTCTAAACTGACTTTATTGAAGTCTATATTAAGTCTAGAATTATACTCTGTGCATTTTCCTAGTGTAAATAGTGAGGCAGACAAGTGGCACCTGTCTTGGACACACAGCGACCCAGGGACAGGCTGAGAAGGTAGCTCTTCACCTGAGGAAGTTATTCCTCTGTGCTGCTAGTCCTCTACGATGTCATCAGAGGGGCACAGGAGCGCGACCTGGTAGCCTTTTTGCAGGTCAACCTGGGAAGATGGATCAGAAGCCTTAGAAGTATTTGTACCTTTACTGGGGTATGGGAGAAGCTCAGAAGGCTGAGGCAGGAGGATTGCCAGCCTTGGCAACTTGAGACCTTGATATATAAATATATATATATATATATATATATATATATATATATATATATATATATATATATATATATGAGAGTAACAAAAATAAAACCAAAAATCCTAAAGAAAACAAAATCCTATTACAAATTCTGAGGGTAGAAGGGTCTCTTGGACTTTGGAGGGTTTGACAGCTCAGTTATGTTATCAAGAATCCAGGCCTGATCAGGTGCAATGGCCTGAGGATCACAAGTTCAAGACCAGCCTAGGTAACTTGCTGAGACTCTCCCTCAAATTTTTAAAAAAGGGCTGGGATGTAGCTCAGTGTGTGAGTCTCATTTTCCATCTCTAGAACTGGGGGTGGGGAGGTGGGAGGGTGAGGGGAAGGCCTTTCCAACTTGCTGATCTTATGCATCTGCCCTGGGACTGACCACCCAGGTCCTCTCATTGTTACCAAAGGGTTCTGAGCCTGATCCCACAGAAAGACCAAAGTCCAAGAGATAAGTGTTGAGGAAAAAGAAAGACTTTTCTCAGTGGTCAAAGACTGGAGAAGAGGGAGCTTTGCTCACAGATTCAACTTCACAACTCCAGGGGCTGAGGGGTTCCAGATATAGGAGGGGAATAACCAGGGGAGGGAGAGAAAGGGAGGTGTACTCGTGTCTTCCCTGGGAACACTTCTCGTCATTCCTTTCATGACCTGGTGTCTTCGGTCATGGTGTCTGGTAAGTGTGTTCCACCTTGGGGGGTGGGAGACTAGGCAAGTCTAGGTCAAGTTAGCCTTATAATTTTGGACAAAACTTATCTCAGATGACTGACATGTCTGCATGCTGACCTGAGTAGAATCTGACCCAAAGGTTAAGGCAACAAAGGAGACGGACACAACATGAAGACAGAGATACCAAGCCTTTTCATTCTGTTCCAATCACTCATTGGACATCTGAAGGCCCCAGTGAAGAGTCAGTGTTCTCAGCAAAAGTGGCCTTCCGGTCCCGGAAGAGTAACTAGGCAACTGTTGTCGTCTTAACCCTCATATCAGACAGAGGGTTGTCTAGCAAAGCCAGTGGGGGACAAATAATGTATTGTCAGCTGTGTAGCCTCCAAAATTAGTGATTTTTAAGGCAATTTGAACCAAGTGAAGCTAGAGGGTTTTTTAGTTTTTTGTTTTTGATTTTTTAATTGGTAACAGTGTAACAGAATGAATACATTTAAAAAGAGATGACAAAAAGTAGTTTCTTTTGTGTATTTCTCTCCTAGGCCAGAAATCCACCCAAGAAACAGCTCAACAGGCATCTGATTACGTCTCATTGGTCAAGACGAGGACACATGACTATGCACAGGCCAATCATTGGCAAAGAAGACGTTGGATTTAGACCAATCTTTTTTTTTTTTTTTTTTTTTTTGGTGGGGGGCGGCTACCTGGAATTGAACTCAGGGGCCTGGACCACTGAGCCACCTCCCCAGCCCTGTTTTGTATTTTATTTAGAGACAGGGTCTCACTGAGTTGCTAGTGCCTTGCTAAATAGCTGAGACTGGCTTTGAACCAGCAATCCTCCTGCCTCAGCCTCCGGAGCTGCTGGGATTACAGGCATGCACCGCTGCACCTGGCTTAGACCAATCTTTATTGTAAACAATCCTGTAGCCAACATTCATCGCTGAGCAAGGGCATGTGGCTTTCCTGGACAACATTTGGCATCTGTGTGAAAAAGAGGAGAGATGGCCATTGGGTGAACTGCCCTTTCACCTTCCTCTGCTGTCTTTCCTTCCAAGAGACCCAGAAAATAAATGACCTATGGCAGGGCCAAGGTCAGGGACAGAGACAGGGAACGGGGGAGATGGTCTTTGTTCATTGGTGAAATTCATAGTTATTCTACAGAATAACTGCAGGTATGGAAGAATCGTGGACATGGAAGAAGACAGCAGATCCGGCTAACCTGGAGTGACTTCCATCTAGTCACACGCTGACACTGTGTCACATTTCTAATGAACCCCCAGACTGGAGCAAGGATGCAGTCTGGAAGGTGAATTCGTGGCTGTGAGGCCACAGATCACTGGGGCCTGCTTTCCTCTCACTGTGTTTCCTCCCTTAGGTTCTAGCCTGTGCTTTCCTGTTCTTACTCTCATCTTTTAGATCTTGAAACCTCTCATCCATCTTCCACTTCTGCTGGGTCAGTGATGGCTTCTGGGGAAGGGCCAGTGTCTCCTTGATTGGTTTCTCCCTTGGGGCCTTGCTCACCCTCTGCAACTGGAATCAGAGCATGAGGCAGAGGCAGTAGGGTCCTGGGCAGAAGCACAGTTGACCAGCCAGGGGATGCTTCAAGGAGAGCCAGTGGTGTACTGGTCATGCTTAACATCCGGCTCTCCAGAAAAAACAAACCCCAACGTGTAAAATTCGCCTATTTTTATGGTGCAGATATTCCCACAGTGCCTGTTTCAAACTGTCATGGGATGTCACATGAGTAGGAAAAAGTGAGCCCAATGGACCCTAGCACAACAGGGGCCAAGCATCAGGTAGCCCTCCTCCACACAGAGGAGAACTAGGCACAGAATTTCCAGAATCTTCTCCCCAGAAAACTTCTACATATTCACGTCTCCCCTTGGACTTGGAATTCCACTTTCCCCACTGTCCTGCCTCTTCACTGAATGAAGTTACACTGGTCCATTGTGGAGGGGATGCTCTTGGGGACCCCTCCGGACACAGATCATCTGTTCCTTCTCCGTGGCTTCAGGGAGACACAGGAGAGAATCATCAACTCAGTGCAACATCTGTGGCTAATTACCTGAGCTAATTAGTCTATGATTATGAGAAAAGAAAATGGATAGGAGAAGGTGAATGGATAGTCTGTTATTTAAATTCTCAGGGATCCGGGCAAGGTGGTGCATCCCCCATAATCCTAGCGGAGGCTGAGACAGGAGGATCGTGAGTTCAAAGCCAGCCTCAGCAACTTAGTGAGGCCCTAAGCAACTCAGTGAGACCCTGTCTCTAAATAAAATATAAAAATGGGCTGGAGATGTGGCTCAGTGGTAAAGGACGCTTGGGTTCAATCCCTGGTAAAAATAAATTTTCATCTCTGAGAATCTGATTTCAGTTAATACTTTTGATCTTCTTAAGTTCCTGTTCCAAAATCACGTGGATGTACTTATTTCTCTTCCCTTTATTCATCCCTACGCACAATGGACGGGCATTGTGAATGAGAAGATGACCAAGAATGGGCCGTGGAGGGGAAAGGGTGATCACATAGTCCACAGACTGCCCATCAGGCCCCAGTGACCCAGCATGGGTCACACACAGAACTGGGACAGCGAATGTTGCTGACAAGGACATACCCAGCTATAACAATGCTGAAACACCCACGTGTCGGGACAGAGCTGCTCACTGCTGTTTTATGGGCCCAGCCCTAAAACATGACCAAGCAAAAGCCAGGCCTGAGGGCACACCGCCCCCAAAAGCCAAGTGCAGACAGGGCATGGAATGTGTGTTCGGGTGAGCTGTTCTTTCACCATTGTCCACTGTGTTACTGGTTATGACACGTGCCAGATCAGCCTTCGCCCCGCAGTCTACCGGTATTCGTTAAAACAACACTCCAAGAGCCAGTCTGGCTGTGTCTGTTGGCCTGGCTGGGATTTTCCACTTTCAGGGAGATGTAATAAGGGTTTACAAGTCCTAACTTCCCAGCTTTTGGAAAACAAGTCTTCTAAAGCATAAACCCGGAAGAAATTCTCTGAAGAATGAGAGAAAGAAAGGAAAACAGATTTGGCATCAACTAAAAAGCAGTAAGAATTAAATAAAAATTACAGGAGGCCTTGGTTTGGGACGAAACTCCTGCCTTAGGCCCTAACAGACCAGGCTAAAAATCAAAATGGAGGTGCTCACCCTAAGTTCCAGGTCATCAAGGTAAAACTAAACTTTATTCAACCTTGTGAGCAATTAGGGATTAGAGGGGTAATAACCACATTTCCCTTTTAATTGGCATGATAATGAAGTTCCCTCTGCCTAATCCTTAGGGGGTTGGCAACCTGAAGTAACCTGATGTTTACAAATCAGAGACCTTTCTGTTGTTCTGTCTCCCGCCCCAGCCTTAACAATAAAAGTAGCTCTGAAATGACCAATCTGCCTTTTGTTCTTTGGGCTGGCTTTCTCCTGTCCTTTTCTGGGCTATAAAACCCCACCTCTTCTGCTGGGCTCCCTGGAGCACTTACTCTATTTTATGGAATGAAGGGTTGCCCAATTCCAGAATTTAAAGATTAAGATTGTTAAACTGTTATCATTTTGTCCTTTGACACAATAGAAACAGGAAAAATTATAGGTCCACATTGTCTAATAGGTGAAGCCAGAATTAGACAGGCAGATGGGCAAGAGTCAGGTCCAGAAAAATAGAGGGATTGAAATGTTAATTTCTTCCAAGCCCTTTCTCCATCCTGTGGCTAAGGTAACCTGTCCCAGGGATTGTCTATAGAGAGTTATAAAAGTAGTTGATGATGCTCCCTTCTTGCTTGGATCACTCTTCCCTAGCCCCTCCAGCCCACCTGTTTCCCACCTTTTGGCCATCCCACCGAGCATCTCCTGGGCCTAGTCACAAATGTAGAAGGAGAGAGATAACAAAGGAAGTCTAGGACATATAAAAAAAAGGCAGAACACCCTCACTTCTGGGGATACCAGGATACCAGTTGTGGCTCCTTTCTCCCTCCCGGGAGAAATCTGTTACCCCTTTTTAAATGAACCCTGCTTTATATGCTTACCTTAGTGTGCTTCTCTACTGTTATACTTCAGTGTATGAGGGAGCAGAACAAGTCACTCATAACCAGTGGTATTATATTGATATCTGCAAAACAGTAAAATGTAAAACATCCAGTCGCCCAGATGGGGAGATAGTCATGGTCTATTCTGGGCTGTATTCCCATTTCCTGCAATAAGATGCTAATTCAGGGTCCATGCAGGTAAGCCCTGAGTTAGTATTTGTTGGATGAATGAACATAGACATTGATGTAGCTGTGCAGGGGGGTACCTAACTGTAATCTCAGCTACTCTGGAGGCTAAGGCAAGCCTGGGCAACTTATTGAGACTCTGCCTCAAATTTTGAAAAATATTTTAAGAGGCCCGGGGATGTAGCTCAGTAATAAAATGTCCCTGGGTTCAATCCCCAGTACCCCCCAAATAAGTAAATAAATAAATGGGATTTTTCTTTCCATCCCTGAGCAGTCTGGTCCACAGGACTGGAAGTAGGTGAGTGGCATGAACCAAGCCTGGAGCAAGATTTAAGGAGACACTCACTGTCCAGTTTTTGTAATTGTCCATACTATACATGACAAAGAATGTCACCTTCAATATCTGTGTCCTAGGTGGCTCACTCTCACTTCAGCCTGCTAGTCCATTTAGGGACTATGAAATATATTTTAGAAATTATTTCTTTTTTGAGCGTATTCCACTAACTCTCAGCTCTAAGGCCATAGGAGACATTTTAGGACTGAGGCAGTTCCTACTTTGAGCCACTGGTGATCTTACTGCTAAGTGGTGTCAGATAGTCCTGGGTTAACTCAGGGCTTTCTGTGTCCTGGGGCAGGTTAGTTAACCTCTTGAGTTTCCCTTTCATCTGTAAAATTCAGATTTACCTACTTCACAGGATGACTATGAGCTTTGGAAGCAGTACATGAAAACGTGCCCAGCATCTAGCACATCACATGTACTCCGTAAGTGGAAGCATTCATTGTGTTGTTATTATTGATGGTAGTGGTGGTGATGTCACCGGCACTGACCTGGTTATTACTTTCTTTTCTTTTCTCTTTCTTTCTTTTTTTTTTTTGGTACCAGGGATTGAACCCAGAGGTGCTTAACCACTGAGCCACATCCTAAGCCCTATTTGTATTTTATTTAGAGTCAGAGTCTCACTGAGTTGTTTTAGGGCCTCGCTAAGTTGCTGAGGCTGGCTTTGAACTCATGATTCTCCTGCCTCAGCCTCTGGATCTGCAGGTGCCACACCTGGCCCCAGGTAAATATTTTTTAGGAGAGAGCTTGCTGAAAACAAACAAACAATCAAACTCAGAACCTGGGCTGGGGTTGTGGCTCAGTGGCAGAGCAGAGTGCTTGCCTAGCATGTGTGAGGCACTGGGTCTATTCTTAGAATCACATAAAAATAAGCAAATAAAGGCATTCTGCCCCTCTACAACTATAAACTAAATTAAAAAAAAAAAAAAAAAACTCAAAAACTCTACCCAAGGACTCATCTGCCAGATTCACAGCAAATTCAGACTCCAGCAACTCAAGTGGAATATGATTATGCTAGGAGTTCCCTACATTAAATCAATCCTGGCCATACAGTAGTCAGTTACCTGTGCTCAAGGACTACAGATAATTTTTTGGTACTAAGGATTGAACCCAGGGCCTCACACATGGGAGCTGAGTACCCCACCACTGAGCTACAACTCCAGATCCCCTTTTAAAAGATCTTATTTTGAGACTAAGTGCCCAGACTGACCTCAAACTTGAAATCCTTCTTCCTCAGCCTCCCAAGTAGCTAGGATTATAGGCATGCACCACTGCATCCCACTGGATAATTTCTTTTTTTTTTTTCTCTAAATATGTCCCATGCAACATTTGGGACATATTTATACCAGAAAAAAAAAACCAAAAAACATTTATTGCTTCTATGCAACTCAGATTTAACTGGCATCCTGCATTTTATCTGTCAACCAGGGGAAGGGGAGTTGCTGGATCAGGAACTCAAAAATATTGCCTGCATTGGGTGCGGCTCTGGAATGTTCATGGCAAGGATGGCCCCAGGGCTCAGCACTCAGCAGATTAGCAGATGTACTGCTGAAGTCTTTCTTGGTGCTTTGGCTTTTGGCTTTCTCCTCCCTGCTTCTCTCTACCCCAACAGCTTTTCCCACTGCATGCTAGGGCTGGATGCAGGGATAGGCAAGACAGCTGGCAATGCAGATGGGAGAGGCAGGGTGGGGTACATTGGTTTAAAAATAAACTGTGGTCGGTTGGCCCGTGAACCTCAACCGGACCCTGGGGGGAATGCTAGCTACCTTTTGGGGTTGCCACCCTCACCCCAGCCCTTCATTTTAGGGGATCTTCTCCCTACTGTGTGTTTCATACGACAACAAAAGGAGATTGGGCTCTTTCTAAAAGCTTTTGCTGACGCCTCGGGTGAAGCTTTTGCTGATCCCCGGTGACATTCTGAGTTGGGATAATGGATAGTCCTCAAATAAAAGAATGATCCTGACTGTCATACAGAAATAAAAATGAACACAAAAGATTTGATTGAACTCAGCAAGGAGGAACCTGGTGTTATAATTATTGAAACAAAGAAAGCACAAGGGCAGGTGGAGCAAGGGACATTGGAATGAATGAGCAGATGGACATAAAGCTGGCTTGGGGAGTGTGTGGGCAGAATCCTGGGCCCCAAATTCAGGTGCTGAAGTCCTAACCCCCAACACTTCACAACTCTGTTTGGAGATAGGATCTTTAAAGAGGTAATTAAGTTAAAATGAGGTCATTGAGGTGGGCCCTAATCCAATCCAATTGGTTCTCTTATGAGAAAAGAAGATTAGGACGCAGGGACTGGGCAGCCCACAAGTCAGGAGCCATGACTCAGAAGAAATCAGCTCTTGAACTCAAACTTTAGGCCTCCAGAACTGAAAAAAAAGACACTTTCAGGTTTTTAATTTGTTTGTTTCTTCTTTTTTGTAGGGCTGGGAATCAAACCCAGGGTTTGTGCATGCCAGGCAAGGGCTCAACCCCTGAGCTACATCCTCAGCTCCCAGATTCTGCTTGTTGAAGCCATCTAGTCTGTGGCACTTTGTTATGGCAGCCCAAGCCACTTCAGAGGCAAGGGCTGTTCCCATTCTTATGGCTGGGACTTACTTTACATTAGTTATGTATCATTTATAGAGTTGTAGAGTGTCTTCCACTGCAGCAGGTGATCCAGTTTGATATGAGTTACTTTAGGATAGGATCAGTAAACTAGTGCTGTGGTCTGAGCCTGGCACCACTGCTTCTTGTTGCTAATATAAAGTTTTATTGGAACACACCCATGAAGGAAGAGAGAAGCAGCTGTCGTCTGTGCAAATCTGAAATAACTGCTATCTGGTCTTTTATAGAAAAAATATGTAAAGCCTTCTCTAGACAATGCTTGCTTTTTCTATTAAAGCACAAATGTTTCTCTACGATAGATCAAAACTTGATTCAAGGTGGTTCAGCCCAAGGATTCCCAGATTTTGAGGCTTCATAGGTCAGTAAAAACAAAACCAAAAACCCTTGAGGGATAGCCATAGGGTCTCCAATGTTTACTTTGTTAAATATCAACTACTTTGAAAGAGGATATTTTATTTATTTATGCTTGTATGTATTTTGCGGTCCTGTAGATTGAACCCTGAGCTACATCTTCAGCCCGTTTTATTTTTTACTTTGAGACAGGGTCCTGCTAAGTGGCTGAAGCTGGCCTCAAACTTGGAATCCTCCTGCATCAGCCCCCTGAGTTGCTAGGATTACAGGCTTGTGCCACCGGGCCCAGCTAAAAGGAGGATATTTAGAAGTACATGAAGGTTTTCTACTTTGTCCTTTCTCTAAATTCTCTGATTTTGTATAGTGAAACAATACCCCTGAACAGACAGTACTCAGCCTGGGTTGTAGGGTCCTGATCTAGCCCCACTTCAGTCACCAGCTGTCTTGGACCTGGAGCCTTGGCCTTATTCCCAGTGTGTAGGCTGATGCCTCTGGGGGGAGAGAGCAGGGTCCTGAGGGGCTGGTTATGACCAGAGTCAGTCTGCACATGTGCCTTGTCCCCCTCTCCAGTCATGAAGGGTTTCATTCTGCATTAAATAATATTTCCCCCCCTGATTTCAAATACAGACTCCATCTCCATGCAGAGAGAGATGAAGATGTACTGATGCACAGGGGAAATAAAAAAAACTCTTTCCTAGCTGGGCAAAATGGGGCACACCTGTAATCCCAGCGACTCCGGAGGCTGAGGCAGGAGAATCCCAAGTTCAAGGTCAGACTTGTTATGGTCCAGGCTATGTGGGCAATGATCAAACAGACTACAATATGCCCTGAGACTCCATGTCATGTAAAAACTACTTCTCCCCTGGGAAAGCCCCAGCTCTGAACCCATCAACAGTTGCTTAGCATAGCATGTTTGGCAACACAAAATGGCAATTCTTATACAATGTAAAATTGTTCTTTCTTTGGTTACTATTTTTCTTGGACAATGTACCCTATCAGAGATTGATTGTCTAGAAGTTAGTAACCATTCTCTAACTTGTACTCAACTAGGGACATTTTAACCCACTGCCCCTTCTACTTGTGATTTTAGATCTCATGATAATTGTTTATTGTTTTGAATCATAGCAACAGCCACTTATGATTAACATGGTTTTAGACTATAAAAGGTGTACTCAAACCTCAGGAGGGGGTCGAAGGGTGTAGACTTGCAACCGGCCCTTGGCCCACCAGCTGATGGATCCAGACTGCCAACTGGTGAATAAAGGTTCCATCTCCTGCTTTAAGATCAACTCGATGATTTATTGCAATCTTGCCATAACAGATTCATCAGTTTAGTGAGACCCTGTCTCAAAATAAAAAAAAAAAAAGGGCTGGGTGTTGGGGAGATTCCCTGCGTTGAAGGTTTTAGCCTTCTCGCACAGCACCCTGCTCTCTGCTCCTCCTGCCCTCCCTCTCAGGTCCTCCTTGCTTGCAAACCCCTCTCTTCCCCTACTTCTACTCCTGACTTCGCAGATTCTTCCTCATTCGACCCAGCAGATGAACCCCCACCTTATCCCCCAGCCCCATCTGCCCCTTCTCTCCCGCTATACCCTCCTCTTCCTCTGCCTGATTCCACGGATCCTCAGCCTTCCGATTCATCCCCCTCCTCTCCGCCCTATTCTGCCTGCTCCACCTCCTCCTCCTCCTCCACAGAGACCCTCCCTTCCCCTCCCTCTCCTTCCTGTCCGCCGCCTGCCTCTTTCAGTCCTCCTGTTACCAGGTCTAAGGGACTCCTTCCCACCCCCAAGACAATCGCACCCCTTCGTGAGGTAGCTGGTCCCGAGGGTGTCATCAGAGTCCACGTGCCCTTCTCCATGTCGGACATTACTCAGCTAGAGAGGAAGTTAGGCTCATTCACCACTGACCCCACCACTTACATTCGGGAGTTTCAATGGGTCCTGCAAGCATATAGCCTCACTCATCATGACATCTACATGCTCTTGGCCAATACACTTCTCCCAGAGGAAAGGCAACGGGTCTGGGAGCTAGCCCAAGCCCATGCTGATGAAAGTCATAGGACCAATCCCAACCATCCCACGGGCCCTCATGCTGTCCCAGAGCAGGATCCCCTATGGGATTACAACACCCCTGAAGGCTTACAGTCTCGTGACCTTTTTACATCCTGCCTCTTGGCGGGCCTGAAAAAGGCCACCCGCAAGGCTGTTAACTTTCAAAAGGTGCAGGAGGTCATTCAAAGGAAGGAGGAAACACCTTCAGAATTCCTGGATAGACTAACCAAGGCCCTTCAACAGTACACAAACCTTGACCCAGAAACCCCTGTATGACCTAGCAAAGGGACCCCCTAGTGAATCTCTTGCCTCCTCCCCCAACTACCACTTCCGCAGGCTTCAGCAACTCCTCTTAAAGGCACCTGCCCTTCACCTTCGTGATCTTTCAAGACCATTTCACCTATATGTCCATGAAAAAGGGGGGCAAGCACTTGGGGTCTTAGGTCAAAACTATGGGCCTACATTTGCACCTGTGGCATATTTGTCCAAGCAACTAGACCCTACCATCCGGGGGTGGGCCCCTTGCTTAAGAGCTCTGGCTGCTGGACAAATTTTACACAAAGAAGCCTCTAAGCTGACTTTTGGGGCCCCTTTAACTATCCACTCCCCACATCACTTGAAGGATCTTTTAGCTTATAAGGGCCTTCAAACCCTTCCTCCATCCAGAGTTCTGTCGCTCCTCACTTCCTTTCTGGAAAACCCTAATATTACTTTCCTCCCCTGCTCTGCACTGAACCCTGCCTCACTGCTCCCAATGACTCCCACGTCTAACACACCAACTCATAATTGCTTGGAAACCTTAGATGATTTCCTCCCCTGTCATTCTTCCATTTCTGAGGGACCACTCACCAAGCCTGACCTTATCTGGTTCACTGATGGCAGTTCCTTTAGGCAGAACGGCACTCATTACTCTGGATATGCTGTAGTTTCAGCCACTGAGATTATAGAGGCCAAAGCTCTGCCTTCAGGAACTACCAACCAGCAGGCTGAACTTGTAGCAGCCACTTGTGCCTGCCTTCTAGCACAAGGCAAATCCCTCACCCTTTATACTGACTCAAAATATGTCTTCCATATCTTATTATCCCATGCTGCAATATGGAAGGAGCGAGGCCTACTTACCACCAAAGGTAATGCGATCACTAATTCGGCTCTTATAACCAATCTAATAGAGGCCTCCCACTTACCCACCCAGTTGGGAGTTGTCCATTGTAGGTCCCATCAGAAGGACGGCTCTCTTATCGCTGAGGGCAATGCCAAAGCTGACCAGGCGGCACGAATGGCTGCTACCACTTCCAATTATGGCCCCCCTGGGGGACATATAATGGCCACTTTAGACAGCTCATCTGAAGCCCCTACTTCTTCCAGTAAGAACAAGGATCTTTTCAAGTTCCTTCATACTCTATTCCATTCCAATTCTCAGTCTTTAACCCTCTTTTTATAGAGCTTCTTCTCCCTCACCCCCTCTGACAAAGCCATGCTACAAAATATAGCCTCTAATTGTCAGATCTGTCAGCGGACCAACCCTCATACTCCTTTAAGGCCCAAACCTTTCCCCTCCCACCAAGCCCGGGGACACATTCCTGCTGCTGACTGGCAGGTAGACTTCACCAACATGCCCACAGTACGGCGCACTAAATACCTCCTTGTCTTTGTGGACACTTTCTCTGGTTGGGTTGAGGCATTTCCCACTTCCAATAAAAAGGCTTCCACTGTAGCTTCAATCTTACTGACAGACATCATCCCTAGGTTTGGTATGCCCACTTCCTTACAATCTGACAATGGCCCTGAGTTTATTTCTAGGATCACACAAAAGGTCTCTCAAGCCCTCTCCTTCAAGTGGCATTTCCACTGTCCATATCGCCCCCAGGCTTCAGGGAAAGTGGAAAGGGTAAATCGTACTCTAAAGGAAGTCCTTACCAAATTGACAATGGAATTAAACTTAGACTGGGTCAAACTCCTTCCCTTGGCTTTGCTTCGAATCAGAGCTCTCCCTAAGAAACCATCTTTACTGTCTCCCTTTGAGATAATGTATGGAAGACCTCTTATACCCCCTGGGCTGGTCGTTTCACAAGGACCTCTCACCCGAGATTTGTCTTTGCCTCTCTTGTTTCATCTCCGCTCCGAACTCTGGAAATATCAGGACTGGCTTCTTCCGGACCCAGTCTCCTCTCCAAACACTCCTCCCTTAACACCTGGGAGTCTAGTCTATTATAATACCCCAGAGGAGAAAGGGCCTCTTGCCCCAAAATAGGAAGGCCCCTATCCTGTCATTCTCTGTACCCCCACCGCCGCCAAACTCTCCTTACCAGACAACCGTCTCACTCCCTGGATTCACATTTCTAGGTTGAAGCCATATCACCAGGAGGCCCCACCTGCTGACGACAGGACCACCCCAGAGGAACTCCAAGAATCACCTCCTGAACCTCCCCTTTACTCCTGCTCTCCACACCCATCTCACCCCTTTAAGTTGCGGCTCACACGGTGTTCCCCGCAGCCCAATTCCTCTTAAAGAAGGCACAATGAGCTCTCCCAACACCCTAGTCTTCTCTCTCTGCTTGTTTTTTGTGCTCTGCTTATTTTCTGTGCTCTGTCGGGACTGGTCTTTACCCTCCTCTCCTACCATGTATTTATTCACTCTTCGGGAACGATACTCAGAACATGGCATGCAGAAGGTCCGCGCAGTGGATGCAACTACTTGCTTCATCCACAACTGCACCTCTATTTCCCTAAAATTGTCACCTTCAAGGACCTTCGTCCCTGGTAGCTGGAACTGGCCTTTCATTTGCTTCCTTTTTGATCAAACCAAAGACTATTGTCATTGGTGGCCTGAGATATATAATGGGTGCCCCTACTGGTCATGCAGGTTCCATGATGAACGTGGTAGCTATTCTTACCACTCACTTGGTTACCCTGAAGGGTGGACTTCTAGTTACCTAAAGTGGCATAAAGGCTCTTCATCCGATAACAATGGATGGTATACTTTAGATATACCTGACCCCAAGGGCAAACATTGGGACTATGTTGAGTTTGCTGTCTATGCTCGGACAACCTCAGCCAGACCCACAGGGTGGATGACTATTGGCCGCACCCTGATTACACCACCTAAGGCAACCATGCAGGTAGTCGAACACATCAAGGAGTCAGAATCAAAACTTCGAGATCTTATCCATAGCCCATCCAAAGAGGATTCAGAGCCTTCAACCCCCTCAGGTCCCCCTCCCACATGGCTCAATTTGCTACACCAAACTCTTCGATTATTAAACTCCACCCCTCTTTCTGTGCCTACTTCTCAGTGCTTTCTCTGTGCTTCACTTAGTCGTCCACTTCTAGCAGCGGTCCCATTAGCGGCAGGAAATATTTCAGCAAAAACCTACAATTTCTCTAAGAAAGGACAACCCCTACATGTGACACGTATCCCACTGTGGGAAAGTTATTCCACCAATACTTCATTTCCTTTCATCTGTTTCCACCTGCCAACAATGAATCCTTTACCCATTTGTTCCTTGAGCTATAGCACCCCATCGAGCCCTGCGTTTATGCAACCTGGACATTTCCTCTGGTGTAACGGGTCTTTAAGTACCTCAACGATCAATGTCTCTGGCACCTGTTTCTTGGTTACTGTAGTTCCTCAGCTGTCTTTGTATACTCTCACCGAATTCCGGCAGCTGGCCCTACCTTCCCGCACCCGTAGGGCAGTCTTTCTGCCGGTTCTGGTAGGCCTCACTTTAACAACCTCAGTGGCGAGTCTCGGACTCTCTGGTGGAGCTATAGGTCATGCTCTGTGGGCATCCAGTGACCTGCAACAAAAACTGCAGGAAGCACTCGATACCACTGCTGAGTCTCTGGGCTCCTTGCAGCGGCAGTTTACTTCATTGGCACAAGTGGCTTTACAAAACCGAAGGGCGATTGATCTTCTCACTGCAGCAAAAGGGGGTACATGCCTGTTCCTCAGAGAGGAATGTTGCTACTATGTTAATGAGTCTGGGCTAATAGAAAAAAATGTTGTTAAATTGCAGGAATTATCGACCCAACTGCTCAAACCCACTTCCTCTAATCCCATAATGGGGTTCTTCCAATCCTCTCTTGCCACGTACTTACTACCTATCTTGGGGCCCCTTATTGGGATGCTCCTTTTTTGTGCTCTCTTGCCCTGCATAATGAAGTTCCTTCAAACCCAATTGCAGAAAATTTCTAATCAAACTTTCAACCAGCTTCTGCTTAGGCACTACCAGCCTCTGATGACCGATGAACCCCCAACATCTCCAAGAGAACAGTTCACTCAGTGCTGAAGCTCACTACCAGGCACGATGGAATGCAACGGACATCAGACAGCGGGAGACAACGAGCTCGGAGAACCTCTTAATCTGCCATCCTGGATTCATGAGTCTTTATGTCCTTCTAAGCTTCCTCATGGCCCTTGGCCTCTTCTCTGTCAGTCCCCCAACATGGAACTTCTGCCAAAAATTGACCTTTGCTTTAATTTTTATCTTCATTCTGTTTTTATTCGCTCTGATCTTCTTCAGGTGCTGGTGACGCCATGTCCAGGCAACACTTCCAGTATTTCCTAGAGTCTCTGTTACAGGACCAGTGGCTGATACCAACAATCTCCTCCATCCAGGACTGGTTCCATGCCATCGACAACTTGTGGCTTCAGGGAACTTTCACAGACTTCACCCCTACGGAAGTAGCTGTCTATAGCCACTGGGTTTTATTTCTGGCTGCCATGATATCCCCAGACCTGCCCCCTGAGCATTCCTCCACTTCCCTTTCTAGGCCCCACAGCGCCCCCACACAGCAGGAAGCAGCCGGATCTGACCAACGACGCCCCACTTCCTAAGAAAACAAAAAGGGAGGAATGTTGGGAAAAGTATAAACGGCAGCCATACCCCAGAGAAAAAAACCCCAACATGGCGCCTAAGCACCTCTTCTTCCTACCTTCTTCTTTTCTGCAGTGGCGCGAAAAGTTCCCGCCTGTGTGAACTCTCCCGCCGGCGCCAATTTCAAATCTCGCTGGCGGGAAACCTTAGCCCCAATGAGAACTAATTCCTGGGCTCCGGAGCTGATATCTGAAAGAACTTGCCAATAAATGGGTTGCCTGCCATTTATCTAAGCCCAACCATCTCCCCCTTAGTTCTATATAAGCACACTGCTTTTTGCAATGAAATTGGAATTCTCCTGGTGAAGTGTCTTTGCGTGGGGAATTCTTTCAGTGGGGATGTGGCTCAACGGTTGAGCACCTCTGGATTCAGTCTCCAGGACCAAAACAAACAAACAAAAACTTTGTAATCCAATAATCCTGAAGAGGCGGGTGCAGTGGCTGGTGCCTGTAATCCCAGTGGTTTGGGAGCCCGAGGTGGGAGGAATGTGAGTTCAAAGCCAGCCTCAGCAACATAGTGAGGCCCTAAGCAATTTAGGAGACCCTGTCTCAAAATAAAAAACACAGATTTGTGACCTCTGAATTTATGCTCATATCTTGATCAAACATTTTGCAAAAATACTTTAATAATAGTTCATCAGTTTGACTAAACAAAATATATTACTTGCTTTTGAAATTATTTAAGGAAATGTGTGGCGTGATTCATATATTCATAAATAAAATTTTAATTTATGCATTTAAAAAAAAAAGGGGCTGAGGATGTAGCTCAGTGGTTGAGTGCCCCTGGGTTCAGTTCCTGGTACCAAATAATCACCATCACCATCATCATCACCTTGAGGAAACAGAATGCACAGTATCTCTCCAAGCCAAAATGGAGGCTGTCACGGGGCAGGCATAACTAGTTATTGAAAGGATAACTAAATCTAAGTAACTGCATTTTTCCCCTCTAGATAATCCAAGAAAATTAGGCAAGTCTTTTTATTTTTATTTTCTGATAATCAAAATGGCCAATAAGGTAAATCTTTCAAGCACAAAATATTTCTCATGTTTATCTTTTTCCTCGTATCATCCCTCCCCCCTTTAAGATTTATATGTGCCCCAAACAACCATTAAAAATCAGAGTCTCTATTTGTATAAATAAATAAATAAAAGGAAAAAAATCAAAGAGTCTTTGTTTTCATTAATCGGCTTTCATTACATTTTACTGTGCAAAAATTTACATAGTTTACGACTTCTTATTCAACTGTTCTGATGAGACATAAAATATAATGGTCTTTAAAAAGTGGATCTGTGCAATCTCATTATTCATGCCTCTAGCAATTCCTGAGAAGCCAGACTTAAATTGTTAAATTATTTCACATTCATGCCTGGTTCCCTAAATTAGAAGCATCTTAACATTTATATTTCAAATAAAAACCTGAGAGTGATTTTTAAACCATTGTAGCTTTCCACATTAAAACCAATAACTCATCACTGTTTCCTGTGAAAATACCCCCTGCTTTGCAGGGTTATTCTAAGCCCCTCCAAGTAATTTATCTATCTTCTGGGGACAAAACTCAGGGGTAGGCTGTGTGCTTAGCCTGCACAAGTTTAGATTTTCATCCTCAGCACCCGCAAAAAGGAAAAAAAATCCAAATTCATCTTCTCCTTTAAGAAACAAACATTTGCCGAGTGCTGTGATGTATGCCTGTAATCCCATCCATTCAGGAGGCTGATGAAAGAGGTTCACAAGTTTGAGGCCAGCCTCAGCAATTTATCAAGGTCCTAAGGAATTTGGCAAGATCCTGTCTTGAAATAAAAAGTAAAAAGGGCTGGGGATGTGGGTCAATGGTTAAATACCCTTGGATTCAACCCCCAGTACCAAAATAAATAAATAAATAATTGTTTTTCCTCAAAATAATTCCTGGCAAACTGGGACTTTTTTTTTTTTTTTTTTGGTGTTGGGGATTGAACCCAGGGCCTTGAGCATGTGAGACAAGCACTCTACCAACTGAGCTATATCCCCAGCCCATACCTGGCAAACTGGAAGAATAAAAATGACTTCTCCCTGGTTCTTCTTTGTCTAAATATTTAACTCACATTAAGTCTTTGTTTCCTCTGATGTCTCATGATGTTTATTGAACTTTTCTTAAGGAAAAAAAAAACAAACCCACACAAGCTCATTTTAATGTTTGAAAAACAAGCAAGTATCATCCCTTCTCAATAATCGCTTCCTTCCTTTGAGGAGGCCTCAGGCTTCATCTTAGTTAAGTCTCCACTTGTGACTCGCCTGCAACCTCTTTGCATCTTCACCCTTTCCAGCATTTCTCCTCCCCTGGCCTGCCCAGGGGGGTGCATGCCTCCTTCACCTCTGCCTTGGCCTCATGTGAGTTCCTTAGAACTTTTCTTTCATTGCACACGGAAAATTTCCTTCCCAACCACTCCCAGGAACCCAGCTATCTTCCTTTTCTCACTTCCTCCGGAACCTTTCATGAGGGGGGGGCTGGTTCAGCCCTGAATTGTTTTGACCTCTGACCTCGAATTGTTCCCTTTCAACCCAAGGCTACCTGCTGACCACTGTCTTCAGATGACCATGCCCCCACTATACCTCAGGCCTGTTCCATGTGCTTTACATCCAGTCATTGCCAATCTTTACACCAACTCTGAAAAAATATGACTTGGGAGAGTTGTAAAGCCTCAGTTTCCTCATTTCAAATGGGAATGATAACACCAACTGGGATCTGCATCTGACATCACACAAGGGGCCTTTTTTAGATGGTCATCTTGTTTCTCTATGGCATCCCCAGCACCACCTAGGATAGGGCTCAACGTATAATTAGATTTCAACACAAACTTCCTAGGTCATGGCTATTTGACACTTCTACAGTTATTTGTGACTTATTTAATTATTTTCCTGTGTTAGTTCTAATAAATGAAACAGATTTGAATTTAAAGTTTATCAAAAGCAGTGAATATTTACATTAAGGACCCAATGCAACCATATATTACTTTTTAAAATTTTACCTTTGTTTTGCCTTTCTTGAAGTCCTTTGTCCATTTTTATTTATTTATCTATTTTAATGAAGTAGTTATGAAGAGGGAAATATTACTGTATAGATTTGATCATTGTAAAGAGGGGAAGAGTGTTACTTAAGCGATACTTAATTACTGGTATCTTTAGAGTGTTGTTTAAATAGTAGCATTTCTATGCTAGATGTTTTTTGTTGTTGTTTTGTTTTTAATAATTCTTAGGGATGTAAGCTTCAGTTATCTTGAGTCACTGCTGCCTGTGGTGAAGGCCACTTCATTTGCAATGTCACATGCGGGTGTTTCACACTTTTGTTCGGCATTCTGTGAATTGCCTATCACGAGAATTCCTGTGCATGGTGTTTGGTCACACAGGCCAAGAATTCAAACCCACCAAAGCTGTAATGGCTCAGAGAGGATGTCGAATTTCCTATAAAAGCCTCATGTAACCTCAGCTCGCTGCCCAGAACTTGGAGAGCTAGCTCACCTGGCCCACTGGTAAACAAACCTGAGTTCTCCCACCCTCTGAGTGGTGCTTGGTCACTGGCTGAATGAGATTTCCACAGCAGATAACTTTATTTACCTTTCCCCCTCCCCCTTTTAAATTTTTTTTTCTTTGTAGATATATATATATATATATATATATATATATATATATATATATATAACAGCAGAGTGTTTTGACACATTATACATACAGAGTATAACTTATTCAAATTAATTAATTCTAATTAATTCAATTCTTGTGGTTGTTCAGGATGTGGAGTTTCACTGGTTTTGTCCCTTTTTAAATAGTGTGTGTGTGTATGTGTGTGTGTGAGAGAGAGAGAATATGTGTTACTGGGAATTTAACCCAGGGGCACTGTATCACACTAGCTACATCACCAACCCTCTTTATTTTTTTATTTTGAGACAGGGTCTTGCTAAATACCAAGTCTGGCCTCAAACTTTTAGCCCTCCTGTTTTGGCCTCCCAAGTCTGGGATTACAGACATGTGCCACCATGCCCAGCAAGACATTATTTTTAAAAAACATCTAATGTTTGTAAAGCCAAATCCTTTGAACTCTACTATTGAATTGCTCTGGATAATCAGATTTCTAGTCCATTTTTTTGTTGTTGTTAAATAGACTTGTTAGAAATTTTAGCTGGGCATGGTGGTGCATGTTTTTAATCCCAGGTGGCTTGTAGATATATAAGAAGGACGGATCACAAGTTCAAAGTCAGCCTCAGCAATTTAGTGAGGCTCTAAGCAATTTATTGAGACCCTATCTGAAAATAAAAAAGTAAAAAATGGGCTGGGGATATGGCTCAGTGGTTGAGTGCTTCTGGGTTCAATCCCTGGTACAAAAAAAAAGAAAAGAAAAGAAAAAGAAACTACAATCTACTTTCTTGCCTTAGGAAGATTCTGCTGGACACCCCTGAATCCTGCCTTGGTGACTCTGGACTCTGCAGTGTGTCCAGGTGAGGCTTCAGAGAAGCAGGAAGCATGCTGAGGTTCAGCATGTGCACTGAGCCAGGATTCTGCTCCCAGCAAGTTTCTTCTTTTTCATTCCAGATACAGTTAATGCTGTCTTGCACTTGGGGATTACTGTCAGCCAGACCCAGCTAACCAATTTTTTTTTTTTTTTTTGGCCTGTACTTTACAAGCTTGGATTGGGTCCTCAAGAGACAAAACTTGGAAACTGACTTCAACCAAATGTTTCACCATTGGGACAAGTGAGATTTCCTTGTGCACACATCTATCTATCTATCTCCTCCTCCTCCTCCTCCTCCTCCTCCTCCTCCTCCTCCTCTTCCTCCTCCTTCTTCTTTTTGTTTAAATATATCACCCAGATTTATATTTGTGATTCAAATGTTCTTTTTAGCCTTGGTCTTCTCACTTCTGCTGGGCTTTTAGGAAGTACAAACACTACAACACAGCACTAGCTGGGCACCTGAAATGAGGCCCCCATTTATCCAACTCACTTTCTACCCATGTGTCTCCTGAGGCCTTTACAAGCCAAGAGATGGTCCTTCCAAGATATGTGAGATCAAGGTGCAAGGAGAAGAGACTCTGTAAGACAAATACCATTTATCTTCTGTTTGATTTACACTGCAGTTGTCAAAATGACATGGTCTTGACGTTTGGAAAGTGGCTGTCCAATGTATGACTGAGGTTTGGAATAACCAGAATAAGGACCTGCTGTGGTTTGGACAAGCATCCTTCAAGAGCCCATGTGTTGAAAGATTGGTCTAAAGCCTGGTGCTATTGGGTGGCTGGGATCCTTAGGAGCTGGGGCCCAGTGAATGTAATTCAGGGCACTGGAAACATGCACTGGAAGGGGTTGGCAGGACCTGGGCCCATCTTTCTCCTCTCCCTCGCTTTCCTGCTGCTTCTTCCACTATCATGGACTCCCACTATGTTGTGCTCTCTTGCCTCAGACCCCAAAGCAACTGGACCAACCAACCATGAACAGAAACTTTCAAAACCAAGAACCCAAATAAGCCTTTTCTCTTCTTAAATTGATAATCTCAGGCATTTTATTATAGTATCACAAAGCTCACTAACACAAAACCCATATGTAATAATATGTACATATACATAGTGCATCTACCAAATGAACATAGTGTGTGCGTGTGATACTGGGGAGAACCCAGGGCCTTGCATATGCTCGGCAAGCACTCTACCTATATCCTGAGCTCTTTTTACACTTTCATTTTGAGACAGGGTCTCACTAAATTGCCCAGGCTATCCTCCAACTTGTGATCCTTCTGCCTGAACCTCCGGAGCAGCTGGGACTACAGGCATCAGCCACCATGCCCAGCTCATCTATCAAAATTTGCTCTACATTAGAATCATCTGGGGATTTTTGAAACTCTAAATGCTCAGGTTGTACTTCATACCTAGGGGTGGAAATCAGAATGTGTGGGGGTAAGAGGCATCGATTTTGAAAAGATCCTTAGGCAATTCCAAATTTCAGTAAAGTTTGGGAACTGATGGAAGATAAAATTGCAAGTATAAGCAATTTATAATCTATTAATTAAAAGCCTCAACTAAACTTACAGAATACTTCTTATAGAGATTTACAATAAAAATGCTTGAACATGGGCTGGGGTTGTGGCTCCATGGCAGAGCACTTGCCTCGCCTGTGTGAGGCACCATTTTGATCCTCAGCACCACATAAAAATAAATAAACGAGATGGAGATGTTGTGTCCACCTATAACTAAAAAAAAAAAAAAAAAAAAAAAAAAAAAAAAAATGCTTGAACATTATCATAATAAATTATTTTTAAAAAATGTAAAACTGTCAGTGAAATTAAAAATGATTCTGTGATCCGAACTCTTGCCAAAATATTAACAATCCATTTCTGTTTAGGGAGAGAGCATCAGGGACACTGATTCCCAGCTTCGAAATCCTTTTTGTAAGCACAGAAGCAGACAAAATGCTAAAGGATGAGGAGAAGAAAGAATATAAACAGAGGAAAAACTAAAATGATTATTTACTAAGAATTGCAAATGCTCATTTGCTGGGTCCACCACAAAGTTCCATTCTCTGACCCTGGGACTTTGCGTCATTCACACAGACGTGATGGGGAAGGGCTCAGGCTTGTAGTTTTAGCAAAATAAACCTGAGGGTTCCTTTCCCCAGACCTCAGTGAAAACTGGGGCTCTGCTGATTTTCATGGGGGTCAGGGGGACAGAGACAGGGGGACCCCACGTCTCAGCCTCGAGCCCGCCTGTCCTGACCAGTCCTGGTTGGCAGTGTCCTCCCACTGACCAGCCCTGGTTCAGCAGGTTCTGGGTCCCAGGCGCCCAGGCTGCTCCCCGCTGCTGGGGGGAACCCTCTAGAGCAACAGGCACACCCCAGACTTGGAGGAATCGCCCTTCCCGTCCGCGGACGGCCTGTTGGGGTCATTGAGTTCCTCGAACAATCCCGTCTCTATGATTTCTTCCTGCCACGCCACGGGGACAGCGCCTGTGGAAAATCTTTGGAAGAACTGCTTGTCTTTGTCGTCGAATTCCACCCCGCGGACCTCGGAGAAGTCGTCGATCTCGTCCACGTCCTTGGCATAAACCACCGACGGGTCGGGCACGAACGGGGGCTCCACGAGGCCGGCCTCCAGGCGCGGGAAGTTGACCGTCTGGAAGAAAGGGTGCTTCCTAGGGTCGTCCGCCTTCTCCCTGGGGGGACAGCAGACAAGGGACTGAGACCTGGACCCACCAAGGCAGAGCCACCGGCTTCTTCTCTCCCAACACTGAAAAGGCCACTCAGTGACCTAAAGGATGACCTTGAAAAATAACAACGTAAAATCACCCTGAACTCCACAGTATGCACAGACAGTAGCGTTCCCATGATTGGCCTTCAAACTGCACGGGGAGATGTGACTTTTTTTTTTTTAAGAGTTGGGCACTGGGAGTGACTTTGATTGTTGGCATTTCATAGAGCACCAGGAAAATTCAAGTGGCGCTGGGAGCAGTGGTCCACCTTGTCATCTCCCCTGATCAGGGAGGCTGAGGCAGGAGGATCACAAGTTTGGGGCCAAACTTAGGAAGACCTTGTCTCAAAAAAATAAAAGGGCTCAGTGGTAGAATGCCCCCTAAGTTCAATCCCTAATACAACAAAAACTAAAAATAACAATAAGTAAAAATAAAGAGGATGGGGTGATTGTAGCTCAGTGGTAGAGCCCTTTTGGGTTCAGTCTCGAGTACCTCAAGCAAACAAAGTAAAAATAAAATAAAATAAAACCAAAACCAAATACCAATCCATTAACAATTTGCAATACAGCGAATGAGGATACTTTTGGAATTTGAGACTATAGTTATGATGATGAAACCTTCTTCTCTATGCTAGAACTGGTTCCAGTATTTGCCTTAGAACAAAGGAAAAAGTGTGTGTTAGCTGTGTATTGCTGTGAAATAAACTGCCCCCAAATTTAGTGGCTTAAAACAACCAACATTTATTATTTCATGGTTTCTGTGAGTAAAGAATGTGGACATGGCTTAGCTGGGTGTCTCTGGCTCAAGATTTCCTGCAAGGTTGCAGGATGGTGGCCAGGGCTGTGGTCTCATGTGAAGGTCCCACTGAAGTTGGGTCCCCTGTGGTTGTTGATCAAGACTCCATCTCTCACCACAGCTGCCTGTAACACTGCAGTTGACTGTCTCCATGGTGGAGGGAAGGAAGGAGAGACAGAGAGACAGACAGGGGGCACCCAAACAGGAGATTGTAACCTAATCTTGCAACTGGCATCTCGACATTTCTACCACATTCTATTTGCTCAGTCTCCTCTCTTGGTGAAGGGATTAGGCAGCAGAGGGGGATCCTTGGGGACACTCTCAGGGGCTGCCTGCCACACTTCTCTTACTTCCTCTTTAATCCAGGCTATAACAACATAAGAAGAGGACTGTTTATGGCATCGGATTCAGAATAATTTTTTTCTTTTTCTTTTTTATGTGAGTGCATTTCCTGGTCTGATTAAGTAATGACTTCCATTTGGAAGAAGCCAATTTCTGCCATAAATCAACCTTAGTAGAAATTACTCACATTCATGGTTTCTCTTTTTTACATTTTCCATTCCGGATATCAAAAAAAGGCTTTTTGGGAAATAATTGAAGGCTTCTCTAGAATCTCCTTGAGACCCCTCTGCCCCTCACCCCCATCAGATCCCAAGGTCCTGTAGACTGCCCAGTGAGATGACTAGAGACAAGACGAGGGGGACCAGCATTACTCCACGAGGTGAAGCTCGTCACTGTCATTATTGCACTTTGTGGGCATACGGTGACTTTGTTTTAACACCTTTATTGTTAACTTTTTTATTTGCTCTGCACTCATAAAGAACTGTGCACGGGAGACTGCCAGAGAATAGGGGGAGGTTTTGAAGAAAAAATTGCAATCAAATTTTATTGTGGAAAAAAGAAACTCAGTTGGATGCTTTGATGTGCAGCCATTCCTTAGGCTGCTGTTCTGTGACTCTGGACCTCACTGTATCCAGAGCCCATCAGGACTTCTGGGGTTTTCCCATGGTGTCTGCAGTGCTGCATCAGGAAGTGCTACCAGGTGTCTCTCTTCTCCCACAAGCCACGAAGCCTCTGGCAAGCAAAAGATAGGAAAATGCAGGCTGGCTATCTTCTGGAACTTATTCACCCAGTATCTGTGTACTTACATTGTGTATAATAAGAGCCCGGAGGGAGAGTTATGGAGATAAACCAAAACTTCAAAGATAGATTTTTAAAAAATCTATGTATTTGTTTCCAGGTGTGGTGGTGCATGCTTGTATTCCCAGCAACTCGGGAGGCTGAGGCAGGAAGATCTCAAATTGGAGGCCAGCTTTGGCAACTTAGTGAGGCCCTAAACAACACTATCTCAAAATAAAATAAATAAAAAGTTGTTTTATTGAGGTGTAATTTATACAGTAACATTCACCTCTTCATCTATCAGATGGATTTGAAATGTGACAGAAGGATGCAGTTAGACTTCCATCCAAGTAGATCAGGACTGAAGCCAGGCCTGCATGTCTCAAAGGGAATCAAGGAGCTGGAACAGGACTACGTGCCACCAGGAAGTTATGTACTACCTCCATAACTTCCAGCAGGCATGAACACCCTGTCCTTGGGCTCACAATGGCCCTTGGAATTCACTCTAAGCAGCTTTAACGTGGATAAATGGCGAGTGTCCAGGAGCTTGGAAACCTCCAGGGTCGCAGGTCATGATGAACAGCTCTCAAATAGCATGTCCAGGGAACCGGTCCAGGTGACCTTGGTGTGTCCTTCAGGGATGACTGACCGCAGCCTTTGGACAAGTAACTAGGAAAGACAAGGGAACCACAAGCCACTCTGAGATCACCTGTACATTCTCCTCCCAACTAAATGTCCCTAGAGGCAGGACGCACACCCTGTGCCTTATGCCTTCCTGTGTCGCTGATCCAAGCTTCTTCTCCCCCCTCTGGTGTGGAGGCAGCCACGAAGCTGATCACTTTGGTCTTCTGCATTAGCAACTCTCACCCCTGCACTGTCTTTGGAAATAGCACGAAAGGGGCTTTGACCCTAGACTTGTTCCCTGGCAGCTTTGTGAGATGCTGTTAGGCTCATCACCTTGCAGGGCGCTTTGGACAAACAGGAGAGGCTGCCAAGGGAGCAGCATTTTTTGGTAAAGTCCAAACAGGCAGGTGCAGGAAAAACTTGTTGTTGCATTGGAATATATTCCAGAGCATTAACAGAGGCTCTTGTGTGGCTGCACCCCACACAGAGATTACAATGGACTCTTAGAACCCTCAAGGGAGCGGAGATTCACTTGCCCGTACACGAGGACCACACCATGGGATTTGGCCTGCCGACCTGCCAAGACGGGGCTGCTGGCATGGAATTCTGCGGTAAAGAAGCGCTGAAGCCACCGGCTTACATGGTTATTTGCTCTTGTTCTGCTGCACTGATGGATCAGAACAAAACCTGCAAAAAAATCTCAAGTGGTCTTCACCTTTTACTTTATCACAAAACCTCACAGTCGACTCTGTCTGGAGACCCTGTGAACGCCTGGGAAAGCTTTTGACTTCTTTGTCAAATTAACTCCCAGACTTGTCAAGGCAAAGAAGGAAATCCTCTTTGGGGAGGCTAAAGAAGGAGAGAGGCTTAATGTATTTTGAATGCTTGTGAAGGCAGGCAGGAGGGGCCCTGGGCCTCTCCACTGGGTCACTCTCTGTCTGGGCCTTTGCCTCCGCTGGGGAGGACACCACTACCTAGAGCAAACATGATCTCATTTGAATGAACCTCTTAGAAATACAAAAAGTTGGCATGAAAATGTGGGAAGGCTTTCTCTTTCACCGAACAGATGTTTCTGACATGCCCCTTCTCTAGTGTCGTCAACGGTTTTAATCAAAACACTCACGACAGCAGAGTCTTTGGAGAAGGGCTTTGCTTAATGAAGCAGCTTCCAGCAATGATCCAGTAGGTGAAGGTGGCATCTTCCGGAAAAGCTTGCTGACATTTCATTTTATAAATCTGAAGTGGGCTCAGAAGCGGGTGGTAGCCCTTCAACGAAGTCATCTGGAGAAATTGTGGGTCTCCCCACCCTCTGCCTTCTGACTGTCCTTGTTTGTGTGCCCCCTGGGACTCCCTGACCTTGAGAGTCAGGACAGCCACTGACTACCAGTGATGGTCAGTGGTCACCATATTTGGACCACCTCTCCTTCCTGGGCACAAAGAGGATAACACTAGCCAGCTCTCTCACCCTTCCGCAGGACCTGCGGACAGGTTCCGGGGGAGACAGAAGTGGTGTGTGAAGCGTGTCACTTCCCAGAGGAGGCTGGAATAGCTCTCTGAGTTCTCTGCTTTCTGTTCAGCCACTGGGACTGGAAGGACAACAATTTCCACTGGATCTCTGAGTCACTGCTTGGAAGAGAGACATCCTGGAGAGCAGTGGGCTATGTATCTATCGGGCTGCGGGTGAATGGGAAATCATCTTTTTCATTGGAAGCTGTTGAGACTTTGGGATTTGCTTATTATCATAACATGGCTTGTACTGACCTAATACAACCCTGGAACCTACATGGGAAAATCAACTCAACATTTTACTTCCACATGATGTAGAATCTATCTAATTTCAAAATACTAGTTACTTTGATCATAGGTCATGCTTTAAAAGTTACTGCAAGTTAGGGCTAGGGTTGTGGCTCAGCGGTAGAGCGCTTGCCTAGCATGTGTGGGGCCCTGGGTTCAATCCTCAGCACCATATAAAAATAAATGAATGGAATAAAGGTATTGTGTCCAACTACAACTAAAAAAATAAATATTTTTTAAAAAGTTTTACTGCAAATTAATTTTAAGAATCAAGTAATATTTCTTGTTGATAAAATTTACAAGTTTTTTTGATTGTTCAAAATATACTCATTTTTGTACAATATGGTAAAACAACTTTAAACAAGAATCAAAGATAAGGACTCTTTCCCTTTGTATTGGTATATTATATTGTTTGGCTATTTTTCAAGTCAGGTTGGGGCTGCAGGTATAGCTCAGTGGTGGAGCACGAGCATTTGTGAGGTTCTGGGTTTCATCCCCAGCTCTGAAAAAAATAAAATAAAATTCAAAAACAGGTCAAAAATTAAATGCTTGCCTCCATGTTCAAATATTCTGACCAAAGGCAATCTTGTTTTAGAGACTCCACCAGCAACCACTTGGAGGAGTTAGAATTTGGCTGCTGAGTTCTGGTGTGTTTTCATCACTGTGCCAAAATGCCTGACAATAACAACTTAAAGTGGAAAGGTTGACTTTGGCTCATCACTTCCCAGTTTTCAGTCCATGGTTAGATGGCTCCTTTGCTTTGGGCCTGAGGGGTAGCTGGACATCTTGGCAAAGGGCACAGAGGAGGAAAGCTGTTCAGTTCCTGCAGCCAGGAGCAAAGAGAGAGGCAGAGATAGAGAGAGAAAGAGAGAGTCGGAAAGGGGCCAGGGACAAGATATAGTCCCTGAGAGCACGCCTCCAGTGACCTACTGTCTCCAACTATGCCCCACCTGCATACAGTCTCTATCATATCCCAGAAGTCCATCCAAATTATTAATCCATCAAATGAATCAATCCACTGGTGAGATCAAAACCCTCATGATACAATCATTTCCAAGAAGCCCTAACTCGGAATATTGCTGTATTGGGGACCAAGCCTTCAACACTTGACCTTTTAGGGGACATTCATATCCAAACCATAACATGGTTCTATATTAAAATCAGTCATACCACCGTGTGGTTGTAGGTTTCCGTGTGTGTGTGTGTGTGTGTGTTTGTCTGTCTGGGGATCAAACCCAGGGCCTTGTGCATTCTAGTTAAAGGCTCTACACTGATTTATACCTCAAGCCCAGATGTTTGTATAATTCTTAGATCTTAAAAATTCCATTAAAGTAATATAAGAAATTCAAAATATCATCTAATATCTCTCTTAGAACAATTGAGTAATGATTAATAATAATTGCTCTTACTTGTTGAGTAATTCTGAACACACTCCCCACCGGAAACCCAGAGCTCTGTGAAGAGACAGGGCCAACAGGAGGCAGAGGGTCCAGAAGGTGCCACTGTCCCAATTATCTGGAGCTGAAAGGGTTTGAGAGTCAAGAGATGCAGGTTCTGAATTCTCCCATCTGTTTACAAGCAGGGCCTTCCAAAATAACGCCACTGTCCCAAGCCCCCTCCTCCAGAGTTTTCCAAACAGGAAAGACTGACTAATCGCAGGCAACAGAGGAGTCAGGGCCCTACCTAAACAGAAATGGTCACAAACTATCATGTCTCCCGTCTAGCCTTCCAAGGGCCATCCGTCTTCCCTAAAGGTCACTGGTTTTCCCTGTTTCTCCCTTTCCCCTTCTTCTATTAAGATGGTATATATACTTTAAATTCTAATGATCTCTTACATTTTTAAAAAGTGTGAACTCCTGAATGAACAAAAATCTGTCTTTTTCCTTGATAATCTGTGTTTTGCTGATTTCATTTGTGGGTCCTCAGGCACTGAACCTAAGAAGGTAGAGGAAGTTTTTCCTTCCTGACTCTCTCTCTGTGTGTATGCATGTGTGTGTGTGTGTGTGTGTGTGTGTGTGTGTGTGTGAGAGAGAGAGAGAGAGAGAGAGAGAGGGGCGCAGAGGCAGAGAGGAATTTACTATTTTACAGTTGGCTCGTGCATTTGTGAAGGGCTTGGCAGGTCCAAAGCCTGTGGGGAAGAGTTGCAGTCTGAACCCAAAAGGGCTGCCAGATTCTCATGTCCTCTAGGGAGGTTCATCTTTTTCTCTTAAGGTCTTCAACTGAATGGATGAGGCCTACCCACATTATGGAGCATGGTCTACCTTACTCAGTGTCGGCTGATTGAAGTCTCAATCTCATCTAAAAACCTGCACAGAAATATCTAGAATAATGTTTGACCAAATTTCTGGGTACTGTGGCCTAGCCAAGTTGACACATAAAATTAACCATTGTACCTGCAACCCCTCCCTCACCACCCCCATTTTATTTGTGAAGAACTTGAAACTCAGAGTAAGTAATTGTCTGGTACAAAAAGACCAGTATATATAGTAGAATCTAAATCCCCTCTATTTTTTCCACTGCCAAAGGTCTTATCTTGTCTTTTTTACTTTTTTTCCATTTTTCTTTTTTGTTTTTTCCAGTATTGGGGATTGAACTTGGGGTGTTGCACATGCTGCACAAGTGTTCCACCACTGAGCTACATTATCAGCTTTTAAAAAATATTATTTTAAGTTGTTGAGACTGGCCTCAAACTTGTGATCCTCTTGCCTCAGCCTCCCAAGTTGCTGGGATTACAGGTGTGCACCACCACGCTCAACTTGATTTTTTTTTTTACAATGCAAGCTGTTTTGTACCTCATTTCAATTAAAACATACCTTGGAGATAGTTCCATATCAAGAGCTATACTGTTTGAAAGCATTGAAGACAATTGATCATAAAATGTGTAAATCACATTAGAAAAATAATAAGAATTTCAGGACTTGACAAGAATTCGAAATATTTTCTGAATCGCTCGGGCAGTGCGGATGTCACAGCGTACCTCTGTGGCGTGGTAGTTTACCTGCTTCCTAAGCGTTGCTCTGGTTTCTTAGCCAAGAAGAGTCTGCAGATGTCTTTCGTCTCCTCTGTGAAGTTCTCATGGTGGAATGCGACCTCATCTTTCATGGTTCTTTCCTTTAGATCCTCTTTACTGACCTTTTCCTTGAAATCCTTGAATGGTGTCCGTCCAGCCACCATTTCGTAAATGCTGCATCCCATTGCAAACCAGTCCACGGGGTAGGAATAGCTCGCCTTGTCCATCAGGATTTCAGGGGCCATGTAGCCATTGGTTCCAGCCTGTCGCCAGAACAGCAGAACAGAGACACGGAGGTGAGCGCAGCAGACACCCAGCACCCACTTTCCCTGACTTCCTTGGGGTGACAATTCATCTAACTGCTCTTCTCCTGCTTCCCAGCAGCCTCTGGGGCAGCCCAGGGAAGGCCATGCGGTCCACTCTGACCAGTGGGACATAAGGAGTTGTTGGCTGGGGTCATTATAGAAGTGAAAGTTGTGGCTTCTCTTGAAGTGAGAAAATCAGTTGGCCTCTCCTTATCTCTCCCCTTCTCCCTAGTGAGGAGCAAACTCAAGGCCTCTCACATGCTAGGCAAGCACTCTACCCACTCATTATCTTATATTGTTTTGATTGTTTTTTTATGGTACCTGAGATTGAACCCAGGAGTGCTTAACCACTGAGCCATATCCTCAGCCCTCCCCACACACCTTTCTATTTTAAGACTGGGTTTTACTAAGTTGCTTAGGGCCTTGTTAAGTTGCTGAGGCTGGCTTTGAACTTGCTATCCTCCTGCCTCAGCCTCCCCAGTTGCTGGAGTTACCCTTGTGTATCGCTGCATTCAGCTTCACGATCTCATCTTTAAGATGAAAAGTTCAATTTGCTGTCTGAAAGATTCCCTAAGCTTTCCTTTTTTAAAAAATTCCAATATAATGGGAAACTAGATGCATATGTTTTTTTCCTTAAGGCCAAGAACTTTCTAATATTGAATGTTCCATGTTATCTAGTGTAGGATGTTTCTTATTCTCTTTTCTGTGCAATTACATTAATATCACACATCTCTGCATTGAAAAATTAGCACTGTCAAGATTTCACATGAAATTTCATTTAACATGTATGACTATACGTGTGTGCATATGTAGTATGTACACATATATGTACAGTAGGCACACTTCTACTGACAAATTATGACAAATGATCACTGAGATAAATATATATATGTGTGTGTGTGTGTGTGTATATATATATATATATATATATATATATATATATATATATATATGAGTCTTTTCATCTTAAAAAACTGAAATTCTGTAGCCATTAAACACAATGTGTGATACACACACACACATACATTTGCTGCCAGGTGCAGTGGTGCTCATCTGTAATCCCAGCAGCTCGGGAGGCTGAGGCAGGAAGATTGCAAGTTCAAAGCCAGCCTCAACAATTTAGTGAGACCCTAAGCAACTTAGCAAGATCCTCTCTAAATAAAATATAAAAAGGGCTGGGGCTGGGGCTTAATGATTAAGCACCCTTGGGTTCAATCCCTGGTATCAAACACACACACACACACACACACACGCACACGCACACGCGCACACACACACATACACACACACTTGCAATAAGACATATGCAAAATTTTTTAGTAGTATTTGAACATGTTCATGTTGTTGTGTGACCAATCTCTGGGACTCTTTTCATCTTAAAAAACTGAAACTCTATAGCCATTAAACACTAACTCCCCGGTGCTTTTCTCCCCACCCCTGCGACCACCTTTTTACTTCCTGTCTCTATGAAGGAACTCTAGGAACCTCACATAAGTGGCATCAAGTGGTCTTTATCTTTTTGTGACTGCATGTGATTTTTTTTCAGTGCCCCTCACACTTTCCAGGAGAGCACTCTGCTGCTTAGCTGCATCTTCCACCTAACTGCATGTGATTTGTGTGTGTGTGTGTGTGTGTGTGTGTGTGGTGCTGGGGATTGAACCCAGGGCCTTGTGTGCATGCAAGGCAAGCACTCTACCAACTGAGCTGTAGCCCCAGCCCCTACATGTGATTTTAATACATTCATTAATTTAATAAATATTTAATGAATACCTATAATATGCCTTGTAAATATAAAGAAATATAAAGTATATGTTTATATTATAAAATGTTTTCACAAAAACGCAATTGCTTCTGGTTAAAGTACAATGAATAACTCCTGTAGCAATTAAAAATGCAAAGAACACCCTAAAATGATTATCAGTTCCTATTAATACATAAAAATATTAATTCGGATTACTGGCAGAGATTGTGAAAAACAGATAAATGTGCTCTGCAAATTGACTCAGACTTTTGGGAGTCAACATGACATAGAGCAACAGGAAGTGAAAGGCATCAACTTCCTGTTCTCCAACCAGGTTATTGAACTTTAGAGTATGTACCTCAAAGAAACAACTTAAGAGAAAAGAGTAAGGAATCTATATTGAGATGTTCATGGTTTCATTATTCAAAATGGTCAGAAGCTGGAAACACCCAAAGACCCACCAATAAATATGGAAAACCAGTCTATTAACAAATTTACATAGGTCACAGTCCTAACCCACTGGTTTCAACTATGCATATCAGAAGGTACATCAGAAGAGGTCAACAGTGTTTCAACTGTTCATTAAGTGACTTGCTGTGTTATTGCTTACGTTTTTCTGTGTGTACTTAAAAGCAATAATTCAGCAATATGAAATTTCATGCAAAATTTCTATGTGGATAACAAGGAAAACACAAATGATCCAAGCACTGATGAGCAATTGGCCTGAGCAAGAAAGTTCTGAGGGTTGCAGATGCAGCTCAGTGGTAGAGCGCTTGCCTCTAAACAGAAGAAAGTTCTGGAAGCGACTGGGGTCTAACAGGCCGGGTGTGAGTCAGCGTGGCCCTGCTGTTTTCATCAAAGCTGGTATATAATTTGGGTGACCATGTGTTCCGGTTTACATCTGTTGTCCTGGCATCTTGTCTGGTTTTGCATTTGTCCAGACAAAAGAGTCCCGGAGGCGTCTGTGAGGCTCGGGGTAGTCTCATTCATCTTTGGCTCCAAACCCAGGCACTCACAGGGCCACTTGTTGCATGCCCAATGATACATTTGTTAAATAAACAACTGTAAAGATAATGACTAGAAAATACCCAGTCCCTCTCCTGCAAACATGTATTAACTTGCATCCTGCAATGAGTTCCAGGGATACCAAGTCATAGAAGGCCTGGCCCCTGCCCAGAGGATTCAGAGACTGGTGGAGACAGGTCACAAGGTCAATTCACTCAAGTAGAGTGAATGGTAGATGGAGTAGGTATGGGGAGGGTGTGTGTGTGTGTGTGTGTGTGTGTGTGTGTGTGTAGGATGGTTCACTGAAGAGCTGAATCACAGAGGAGAAAGCTGTTCTACCTAGAAGTTTATCCAAGTAATTATCATTTGCAAGAGATGTAGTCAGGAACACTGGGGTGTTCAGGGAACTTAAAGGAATTTGCATTTCTTAAATGTGGGATCTGTGGGATGCCATGATGGGAGTGGGGACTGGAGGGAGAGATGGGATGAGATGGGGACATTTTAAATGCCATGGGAGCAATATCCACCTCAATATCCCTTTTTCCTTGCCTTCATCTACTAGAAAACCAGATGGTTAAAGACACCAGCTCCTCACCCCTTTGCCCTTCTGGTAATTGTGTGACATGAGCTTGAGTTGAGAGGACTGCAAGATGAAGTTGCTGAGGGTTGGTGAGGAGGGAAAACACAGAACAGTCAGAAGATGGATCCAGTGGATGGGTAGAAGATGAATCCACGGACAGACATGTGACAAAGCAAACCTAGTAAAACGTTGCTGGTATACAGTGGAAAATTGTCGGGCCATACAAAGGACTGATGCACTGAGACATGCCACAGTAGAGATAAACCTTCTAAATGATGAGCCAGTCTCAGATGACCATATAGAGTATGGTTTTCATTTATATCAAATGTTTAAAATAGACAATTCCACAGAGACAGAAAGACTAAGTGTTTTGTTTAGGGATAGAAGAGGGGAGGGGAAGAATAGGAGTAACTGCTAAAGGGAATATGGTGTCTTTGGGGGGTGAAGAAAATGTCCTAATTGATGCCAGCAATGTTTGTGCACCTCTGTGAATGTAACCAACACCAGCCGATTTTAAAAGGTGGATTTGATGATATTAAATTATAGTCCAATAAAGGTACTGAAAATGTCAGTGACACATTCTAGATAGTGGGTATTTCACAGGCACTTGCTCCAGTGCGATTTTTTTCAACTTTGCTGAATGCTTGGAAGCTTTTATAATAGAATGTAGATGGGGGAAATAGGAGTAAGGGGTGAGGGATGGGATGCCAGGCAGGTGGCTGGGGCCTAAGGAACTCTTCTGGAAGGGACACAAGGAGGAGCCATGGGAGAGGGTCCAGTTCTCCATCTCTACTCTCCATCAGTCAAGGAGAGCTAACTTTGTGTTTGTTGGTCCACATCTTTCAACAATTAGCAGCTGACCAGGAAATCAGGGTCCACCCTCCACAGCGTGATGTTCGTGGTGTTTCATCTGACTCTGAAAGTGGAGGCTCAGCTCGGTCTGGATGCACTGCCCACAGGGAGCTCAAGGGAAGAGAGGAGGCAGGAGGGGGGGCACTGGGAGGAGCATGAGGCTTGGGGCCCAGAACCCCAGCGTCCTGAGATGTCCCAGTCAGACTGGTGTGTGCTCTTTTCATCTGTGGTACTGGCTATGAGCTGGCCCTCCATGCAGAAACGAATGGCTGTCTGCACTGAAAAATTGTCTCACATTATTTCTCCTATCATTTTCTTCCTTTCATTTTATCTTTTCACCTTTTTTTGGAAACCCTGAACTTATTCTTTAAGTTTATTATCATTTGTTCCAATTTTATATTTTCTTTTTTGGTGGTGGGATTCCTCCATTTTGGGGGTGGGGTACTAGGGATTGAACCCAGGGCTGCTTTACTACAAAACTATATATCCAGCCCTTCAAAAATTTTTTTGAACCTCAATAAATTTTTATTTTATTTTTTTCTTCTTTTTTTTCCTTTTAAAATGTTATTCTTTTTAGATATACATGACAGTAGAGTGTATTTTTTTGAGGGGGCGGTTTACTGGGGATTGAACTCAGAGACACTCAACCACATCCCCATCCCATTTTGTATTTTATTTAGAGACAGGGTCTCACTGAGTTGCTTGCCTTCCTTTTGCTGAGGCTGGCTTTGAACTCTCGATCCTCCTGTCTCAGCCTCCTTAGTCACTGGGATTATAGGAGTTGCACCACCATGTGTAGCAGTAGAGTGTATTTTGACATATTATACATACATGGCAAATTTTTTTTAATGCTGAGATAGGGGCTCACTAAGTTGCTGAGGATGGCCCCAAATTTGTGATCCTTCTACCTTAGCCTCCAAAGTAGCCAGAATTACAGGTTTACACCATCACATGTGGTGCATATAGATCTTAAGACTCTTTCAATATATAGGTTCTTTCTTTGTCTCCTCTACCCATCCCCTGGCAAGTCTTTGCTGAAAAAATAATTGCAGGAACTATAGAATTTCACAGTCAGATTTTGCTGACTGCATCCTTGTGATGTTATTTAATATGTTCCTCTGTTCTTTGCATTTCCTGTAAATTGATAGCTAGACCTAGAGGTTTAATCCTTCACTGAACTTTTGACTTTTGCAAATATTGTTTTTACTGACCCATAACTAACACAATAATATGTATAGATCTTACATTCACTTCAATGTTTTGAAAATTGAATATGCTCTTATAAGTAAGACCTAAATCAGTTATAAAACATCTCCATTCACCTAGAAAGTTCCCCTTTGTTTCTTTCCATTCAATTCTCCTCCCCACATTTCAGGCAATCGCTTTCTGGTTTCTGTTACCATAGACTAGTTGATTAGTTTTGTATGTTCTTGGATTTCCTCCCCACCTTCCCTCCCAGGGCTCAGAGTTTCAAGTCCATGGTTGGTCAACTGCGCAACTCTGGGTACAAGGTGAGGCAGAACATCATGGCTGAAGGGTGTGGCAGAGGAGAGCAGCTCAGGACGTGACAATCAGGAAACAGAGAGAGCTCTGCTGCCCAAGGACAAATTATAAACCCCAAAGTTATGCCCACCAGTGACTTACTTTCTCTAGCCACACCCTGCCTGCCTAGAGTTACCACCCAATTAATCCAAGGATCCCATTCCACTTCTCATAATCTAATCATTTCACCTCTGAAAATTCTCACATTGTCCTATACATGAGCTTTTGGACTACACCACATATTCAACATAACATTCTACCCCTGGCCCTCGAAAGCTCATAATATGAAATACACGTAGGCCATTTTGAAGAGTTCCCATCATCTTAACATCTCCCAAAAGTCCAAGTCCCAAATCTCACCTGAGACTCAAGGCAAACTTGCACATATTTTCCCCTATAACAATCAAAAGTAAGTTACATAAATCCAATATGTGATGGCACAGAGTGAACATTTTCATTCCAAAAGGGAGAAGTAGGAGAATAGAAAGAAGGTATGGGACAAAAGCAAGACTGAAATCCAGCTAGGCAAAGAAGTTCTGTAACTCCACATCCAGCATCTGGGGCGCATGGCATTGTGATGTTCTCTCCAAAGGACTATGTAGCTCTGCCCCACATGGCCTTTCCCTTGACTTGTTTCTGCTCAATTCCTGTAGCTTTTCTTGGCAGATACCCCATGTTACTGGTGTCTCTAAATCTCCAGGGGCTCCAGTGCAGTTTCAGTTTCTTTCTCACATGTTTATGCATCACCCTCTTGACCGTGCTACCCTTTACCTGGATTTCTAGGCTTTTCTTTTATATCTTGTGGAAATCTCCATGACTCCCTAATTTCAACATCCTGCATTCCTGCAGAATCAGCATCACATGATTAATTACAAGGTCTGCCACCATCTCAAGCAGTAACCAAGCCTCCGGGGACCATGGCTGTAGCAGCCTCTAAGTGCCTGTGTGGCTGAGTAGAGTGAAACATCTTCCTAGGCCCTCCTTCCTGCTGTTCAAGCAGGGTTTCTCTGCTTGAAAAAAAAAAAAATTCCTTCTCAAAGGAATTTTCACTTTGACACCTTTGAGCCTGAGATAGGTGTGGTCTTGCCAGTTCCTGAGATGTCCTCAAGTCATCTTTTTTATTATCACTCAGTAAAGTACTCTGCATCTCTTTAGTAACCATAATATCTTTAATAAACACACCCTGCTTAGCCCTGTTTTTACTTCCACATTTCTGGCCAAACTGCAAGTTTCTCAAATCTTTCCATTCTGCTTTCTACTCCTGATTATCACAGTAAACATGGCTAAAATTCACCAACAATATCCATGCCACCCCCTGAATGCTCTAATGCCTTAAAATTTCCTCCGTCAGGTTAATTAGTCCAACACATTTAAGTTGAGCCTCAAAGAAAGGCATGGGGAAAATGTAGAACATTTCTTTGCCAGAATATAACATGAATGTCTTGTCATCCAATTTCTAAAAGGGTCCTCCTCTGAAACCTCATGAGACCACGCTGACCCTGCTACACTTTGCCTGGTCTTCCAAGCTTCCCTTTAAAATCTTGGTAGAAGCCTCCATGATTCCCTAACTCCAGCATTCTGCATTCCTGCAGAACCAGCAGCATGTGGTTAATGCCAAGGTCTGCCACCAACAAAACACAGTCCGCTGTCCACAGTCCTGTTGGCATTCTGTTCTTCTGAGCTCCCACCAGAATCACCCATTAAGTAAGCTCCACTTACAACAGCCTGAAGCTTTTCTAGCTGGAATCACTAAACTGTTCAAAATCCATCCCCTCCTGCAAACCAGCTCTATCGGTCAATCATATGGTCAAGTTAGTCACAGCAACAACCCCACTTCTCAGTACCAGTTTCTGTTGCAATCAGTTTTGCATCACTGTGACCAAAAGACCTAGTGAGCAATGCAGAGGGGGAAAAGTTTGTTTTGGCTTGTGGTCTCAGAGGTTCAGCTCTTAGCTGGGCCTGAGGTAAGGCAGAACATCATGGCAGAAGGGTGTGGCTGAGGACAGCAGCTCGGGACATGACAACCAGGAAGCAGACGGCTGTTCTTGGATTTCATACAAATGGAATTTTATGGTAGGTACTTTCTTCTTTTGTTTAACATAGTATTTTTGAGATTTGTCCATGTTGTTCTGCAAACATTTTGGTACATTTTTTATTTCTAAATGTCTTTGTTGTTCTTCCTTGAATTGTTCTTGTTTTATTGTATTTGGTTTTTTTAAATTTATATTTTAGTTGTAGGTGGACACAATATCTTCATTTCATTTTTAGGTGGTGCCGGGAATCGAACCCAGGACCTCATGCATGCTAGGCGAGCGTTCTACCACTGAGCCCCAGCCCCAGCCCTGGATACTTGTTCTTCTTTCATGAATGCTAGAACTTCTTTTAACCCTCAAAAGACATTAGCTACAGGTTTTTAAAAAAAATGTTCTCTTTTTACCCTTGGATTATTCCTCTTTTCTATGAAGTTCCTTTCTTCTATTTTAGTACTGTCTTTCATTTTGGAGGTCTTTTAAAAATGATCTTTTGACTCTTTGTTCACATGTGAGAGTGAAACTCCAAAAACCTGATTAGAAGCTAGATGAGGACCCAGCTTGGCAACTGGGCTACTTTCTGGTGAGCCTGCCAAACCATCTCACAGAGGCGCCTCTCCTGTGAGCATCCCTAGATCTCTTCTGTTAGACTCACAGTTGAAAATACCAGCCTGCCTGCCCTCTGCTGGGGAACTGGGACCGGGAGGAGCCAAGGACATTCGTGTACATGGTCTTTCACACCTCACAGCTCTAAGTTGGACTTCACATTCTGGGTAAAGCTTCTCTGGGGTTCCTTCTCTTCTGCTGGGGTCAGAAAGACAAGAAGAAAGACTCTAACAACATCCAAATGAAGTTACAATGGTAGCCATGGGGAAGTGCTTCCTGGCAACATTCAGTGTGAACTTACTCTGTGTATGGGCCTCTTGCAGACAGCAAATTTCAGAAGTAAGGGTGACTCAGGGTTAAAATCACCAACAAGGATACCAGATAAACATTGGTTGCTCAGTAGGAGGTATAGGGTGAAAGTGGACCACATACCTTGTCAAGAACCAAGGATTGCACAACATGCTAAGGGAAAAGTTAGAGATGATGATGGACAGCACTGCTGAGTGCTTGTCCCGTGCTAAATCTTTTCAAGTGCTTTATGTGAATTTCTCTTTTAATTTTCATAACAAGTCCTATATGATAACAAGTATTTTATTCCCCATTCTGCAGATTAGAAAAATGAACCAAGAAAGGTTAAATCTTGTCCAAGGTCACCCACCTAAGTTTCAAACACAGGTGTACAATTTCCTTTTTAATTTTTTTTTCTTGCGATGGTGGGGATCCAACTCAATGCCTTGTGTATACTAATCACATATTTTTTTAAATGTTGATGGACCTTTATTCATTTACTTATATGCGGTTCTGAGAATCAAACCTAGTGCCTCACACATGCTAGGCAGGTGCTTTACCACTGAGCCACAACCCCAGCCCCTACTAACCACGTGTTTTAACACTGAGCTGTATCCCTAGCCCCAATCGATGTGCTCTTTTAGCCACTACATTATACTGCCTCTGTGGAAGAAGGTGAAGTGGCTTTTTCTTCTCCCTCCAAGTTTCTTTCAGGATTTACTTTTTCCCTCTTAGTGACCACTCCTTCCCTTTCCCTGTCTGCCAAGTACTAAGTCCTTAGCACTTGCTTAAAGTGCTTCCCTGCCCCTTGCCCCTGTGAAGTCTCTATACTCTTCAGGTTGGCAGGACCGTTCCACCCGACCGAGGTTTCTGGGACATGGGGACCAGACAGTAAGCCATGTTCTGGGACAAGGCTCCTCCTTCCCCAAGGAAATACAGGACTTGGCTGGCCATCTGTACAGCACTCGGGTCCCCTGATGCCGTAGTGGAAAGAGCATGAGACAATATGCAGAGAAGCTTTAGATTCATTCCAAATAATTTTCGGGACTAAATTTACCTCTTGGTCCTAAAGACAGAAAATGTCAGCCATGGAATTTTGAAGGGCACCACCTCCTTGAAGAGCGGAGGTATTTCACTGAGGAGAATGGAATTAGAGGCGCATGCCAGACGCTAAGCACCCACATTCCATCTCAGCCTCCAGCTGAAAAAATTAATTGCCTGCCCTTTATGCCATTTGTCTTCGGCCTGTGAACTGCCTCCTCCGAGTGGGGTGGGAGGAGAGCGCGCCAGGCAGCATGGGGCAGGTCCAACCACGCTGACCTCTCCCTGCTCAGTTTAACCCCTGGAGTGACAAAGGGCCCTGCACATCAGTCTTTGTGACACCAAAACAGTCTCTTTCAGCCCATGTGACCAGAACTGCCCTTATCAGGACTGTAGGGATCACCCACGAGTCAGCCACTACAGACCTCTTAGTGGAGGACTTTGTCTGTGGGGTTTATCTGCTTCTTTTTTTCCTTTGCTTCGTTTTTGTTTTGCTTTTGGTTTTATGGTGTGCCTTTTGGCAGCCCCACATGGTCAACACCTGGACAGGCAAAATAGAGTACATCCAGCCTCAGAACTCACAGGGTTTAGAAAGCCTGGCAATGTCCATGTCCTTCTTTCAGGATCCCACCCCCACACCCCCACCGCCCATGGGGTGGCCAGAAGTCCCTCTAGGTCAGAATTTTAAGTGCATTGCTTAGTTCCATCTGGGACTCCTGTCACAGGTGTCCTGCCTTTTGAGAAAGATGCATACCTTAGGTAGGATTAAGATTGCAATTCTAGGGGCTGGGGCTCAGTGGTGGAGCCCTTGCCTAGCATGTGTAGGCACTGGGCTTGATCCTCAGCACCAGTTATTTAAAAAAAAATTGCTATTCTAGGGGCACCTGCACAGACAAAGCCTCCACTGCTGTGACCGCTGGCTTCCACGGACCGTGTAACTGTTGCCACTCTCAGCTGGGAGCTAAGTGGCAGTGCCCAGGCTGGGTGGACTCTGCACTCTGCACAGCCCCAGTGTGGCTCTGAACCAGAGGGCACAGTTCACATCTTAACAGTTTTATACATCCATGAAAAAGTGCGCGTGGGCGTGTGTCCGCGTCCTTCAAGGTCAAGGTCACGAGTCAACCTCCAGCTCTCAACCTGAAACATGGGCAACTTGAGATTCCATCATTAAAAGAAATGCCCCGTGTAGGGGGCCTCCGGTGCGGCCAGGCCGGCTTGGCTCGGACGACACCGATGGGCAGGGACAGGGAGAGGCCGAGGAGGCAGCTCTGCGCCACGCGGGCAGCCGGCACTGGCCAACGGAGCAAGAAGTCGCCCGCGGATGCCTCTTCCCCTCGGCTCATCACAAAGCAGATCCAGTCGACAGCACAATCCAAACAGAAGAGGGAATCAGAATGTACATCTTTTGTTTGCCGTGGCAGGAGAACTGTTGAGCAGAGGAAAAAAACAAGCTGAGCTTAGCGCTCTCAGCTGTTTCCTGGGGCTCGCTCCTTCCTTCCTCCGAGGGGGGCCTGGCCGCTTTGTTCTCGTTCCCAGCTGCTCCTCTGCGCCTTTAAGCGGTGGCCTTTGCAGACCTCGGAGGAATGCTGCCCTGGACCCCAGGGGACTTAGCTCGAGGCTCCGCCCGCGGGCTCAGCCCCAGGCTTCCCAGACCCGGGGGCTCGCACTCTGCTCCTGACGACCGGTTGATCTGTCTTCTGCCAGCCACTTCCTGGGCCGGGAGCACTTGCGGGCCAGAGGGGCTTCCTGTCATCTCTGACACCCTGGGAGGACACTGTTTCAGAGAGCCCCAAAGGGGTGCCTGCAGTAATGCTTTCTGCAGTGATTCCAGCCCACTCCCCCTCCCCAACCCTTCCGGGTGAAATGCTCTGGCACTGGCTCTGCCAATTATTAGCTGGTGCCCCTAGCCTGTCACTCAACCTCCGTGAGCCTTAGCCTCCCTTACCTCAAAGGATTGTGATGAACATTAGAGTGATCGGTGCCTTCCCAAGTCCTGGCCCATGGTGTGCTACAGGTGTTAGCCACATTGTCCCCAAGCCTCCATTCTGGTGGCTCTAGGCAGGGCAGGGACACAAGACAGAAAACCCAGAAGGCTTTGACTCCATCAGCTTGAAAGAGAGGGCTTGGCGTATCTCTGAGATCAGGGATAGCAACTATTCTTGCCCTTGTGTGTTCTGCCGGGTATGGATGTTCTACCCAGCAGCAGGCTGATGCATATTTTCCTAAACCACAAATGAAAACCCACGTAGTAGCCAGTAGCCGTAGCCGTGAGGACACAAGACAACTGCCATGCCTGAGTTCCGCCTGGAGGTTCCCTCACCAGCTACCCACTCAGCTGCAGCCCCAGGATCCTGTTGGCTCCCTGTGCCTGTCAGAGAACAAGGCACAGGAGCAAAGTCCTGAGCAGCCACAGTGCGATAAAGGATTGTAACAGCAGAGACTGCGATTGAGCGTCTAGAACGTGGTTTCTTGTGCAGTCATTTTGCAGGGCCTCGAGCATGCTAGGCAAGGGCTCTACCACTGAGCCGAACCCCTGGCCCTACCTTCTTTCTTCATCCTCATCAACCCTAACAGACAGTAAGGATTCACCAGGCTCAAGATGTGCTGACTTGCGTGGCGCATGCTGGGCATGTCCGTGCTGATTAGAAGGCACTCACTCTGAATGGCTTGGTGCACAGAGCCCCAGCTGGATGTCAGCCATCCTGCAGAACCCCACCTCCCTGGTCTGGTGCCCCATGTGAGGGACAGGCCTGCACATCAGAATCTGGATACAGCAGCCACAGAAAGTGGCAGAACCTCAGGCTCTTTCTCTCTCATTGACCCCAAGGACCATATTCCATTCATGGCCAGTAACTGAAATGGACTCTGAGTTTCAACGTGTGTCTGTAGCAGATTTGATGATGAATTAACTTTTGGTCCCTGGCCTGTGTTCTTACACGACTGCTTCTTCCTTCTGCACCCTGCGGGCTTCCTGGCTCAATCTCTTCTTACTCCTGCAGCGTCATGGAACGACATGCCTGCCTACCCAGCTCCAAGAGCCTCTGCTTCACTCCCCTGATTTTTAACCTCATCCTAACTCCCTCTTTCTGATTGTCCTTCAAGGATGATTTTTGTCTTGCTTTGGTTTTTGTCCTGTTTGGGGATTCAAAACTTCTTCCTTAAGGAAGGTCACAGAAACTCTCATCTTCTCCCATCCCTGCCTTAGTGCTGCTGATCACTATGAAATTCTTTAGGGCTGGAGATGTGTTAGAATACTTGCCTAGCATGCATAAGGCCCAATTCACCCCCCCCCCCCCGCAAAAAAAAAGAAAACCCAACAACCTCTGACCCACCTTTTCTGATAGTAGGTGATAAAAAATGTCATTCATTTCAAAAAGGATCCTGCCCTGTACTTATGAGGAAGGAATGCTGAAGAATCTGGACAGACAGGTCTCGCTGGGTCCCTCCCCAGTCTATCTGTCCAATCACATTTCACTGTGGTCTTCCATGCTTCAATCACGCTGGTGCAATGAAGTGTCCATAAAAACCCAAAAGGACAGAGTTCAGAGAGCTTCCTGATAGCTGAATACACGTGCAGATTCCTGAAGGTGGCATGCCCTGATATGACCCAGAAGCTCTTGGTCCCTCTGCCCATACTTTACCCTATGCATCTCTTTATCTGTATCCTTTGGAATGTCCTCTATAACAAACCAGTAACTGTGCTTCCTGGACAGACTGGATAGGGACCCAGCGAGACCTGTCTGGGGACTCAAATTTCTAGTGGTTTGCTCAGAAGCACCACCAAGCAACCTGAGGTTTGTGATTGGCATCTGCAGGTGGACCGGCAGTCCTGGGGCTGAGCCAGATCCCATGGGATATTATTATCAAGTAGAAATTGTCAAAACAATTTAATTAGGGGATACCAGCTAATGCCCACTGAAGAATCGATGGCTTACTTGGTGTGGAAGGGAAAAACCCTGCATTCAAGGCAGCTGCAGAACCATTCTGTTCTGTACTGTGACTGAGCCCTTTACCACTCTTCTCTTTTCTCATCATCTATCTAGCTCTTCCTTGCCCTCTGCATCTGCATTCGGTTGTCATTTCCCCCTGTAAGCCCTTCCTGATCCTGTGACTCCATGTCACATGGGCCGAGTGACCTTCCTATATTCCCACCCAGACGACCCTGACCACACTATATTGTCTCTGCCCACGTGCTTGTCAGTCTCTTAGCTCTCCTGGAACTTCACGAAGTCCCATGGATCTGTTTGCCTGGCTCCCTATTGGGTACTCACGGCCTATGCCTGTGACGTGGCCTCGCACTCAGCTCTGCAAATTTTGACACCCTCTCTCCCCTAACCCCATATCTAGACCACCATGGAGGCCACTCATTCTGAAATCTTTCCCAAATGCGAACACTGTGCTCTGTCTCCACTGCTCCTCTGTGGCCCAGGCTGCCACCCTCTCTCCCATGGATTACAGATGACCACAATCCACCTAAATCCCCTCTAATCTGTTCTCACTTCAGCTGGGGTAATCTTTTCAAAACAAAATTCTAAGCATGCTACCCCCTTGGTTAAATCCTTTTGAAGGCTGGCAGCGCACCTTACCAGGGCCTGTTCCGCCCGCTCCGCCTGTCCCTGCCACCTCTCCAGCACCTTGGCAGCCCCGCTGCCTCCTGTTCCAAACCAGCCCTTTACCTCTTGGCTTCCTTTCTTTTCCCCAGAACATCAGACAGTTGTGCTGGCTGTTCCCAGGGCCTGAGAAACTCTGCCCTGCTGGTAGTGGCTGCTCTGCCCATATCCCCTCTTCCGGTTCTCAGCCCCTAACAGCCAGCTGCTGGACCAGGCCAGCTTCCAGAGTCCTGGAAGGGGGACCCTGTGCTCACACGCATCTCCACGCTGGGGCTCAAAGCTGTGCACTGGTGGTCTTGACGTCTGTACTAATTTATCCTTGAACTTGTGCTTTTTTAAAAGTCCATTGAGATGATGGAGCATGTGCCAGAACTGGGCACCATGGCTCACACACGGTCCCGCCACCTCCCACCAGCTCCTGGGCTCCCAGGGCTGGTTCTTGGCCATCTGCTTCCCCACCTCCCCAGCCCCAGCCCAGGGACTGCTGCCTGCTTTGACCCAGTGGGGACTGGATTGCATGCAGGGGGTTGAGGGCAGGCACCTGCTTCCTCAGATCCAGCTGTGGAGTGGGACTGGGGCAACTGTGATGGTCTCTACCTGCTCAGCTATGCCCCAGCTTGCAGGAGTATGAGGAGAGACAGCAAATGAGAGACACCATGGCTGCTTGCCAATCCGGGAAGAGAGCTCTCTCCTGAGGATCAGATGAGTGACACCGCAGTTTTGTTTCGCACTCAGCTCTGCAAATTTTGTCACCAGGCCTGGCCAGGGCCATTGACTACTCAGGGCTCACAGCTGTACCCTCCTGGGAACTGCCCTCTGCAGCAGGGACCTGTCTCCCAAGGCTCCAGCCCTTTCAGGGCCTCAAGACCAGTGATGGACTCCTGTGGGGATACCAAACCCTGGACCCCACCTTGATTTGAGGCAACTCTGAAGGGCTGCCCCAACTCCAGCGTTCCCTGAGGATTGGTTAAGGTCTTGGTTCTCCCTCGTTGGGGTTCAGCTTCTCCCTCTGCCCAGCCTGGCCTTCCTCATGGATGCGCTTCATGCAATGGCTCTCCAATAAACCTTCCCTGTGGAAATCTGTCTGATCCAGGGAACCCACTCTGAGCTCCCATCCAACGACACTGCTGAATGGAATCCCTTCTGTCCTTCTGATGGCGAGTATTTCCCATGTGGTTAACTTTCTGAGCCTCACCTATGAAATCAACTCCTCCTCAGAGAATCCCACGTATCCTGTCTCCCTAGCCTGTATCAGAACTGACACTTTGCATTCATTTGAGTGATTATTCAGTTCCATCTCCCCCACTAGACGGTAAGCTCCCTGAGGGCAGGAATCATGTCTACTATTTTTCTTATTGTTCTGTCAAGTGATAAATACTCAAATGAACGGTGAGCAAATGAGTGAATGAAGGCATTTGAATGAAAGAATGTTAACAATAATTCTGAGGGCTGGGATGTAGCACGGTGGTAGAGCACTTGCCTTGTTGAGGCCCTGGGTTTGGTCCCCAGCAAAATATTCTGAGACTAGTAATTTGTGTGTATGTGTGTATGTGGTGTTGGGGATTGAATCCAGGGCCTAGTGCTTGCTAGGCAAGTGCTCTGTCACTGAGCTACACACCAGCCTTTGTGATAAATACTTGTGAATGCCCTTAATTGTGAAATTACCCCACCCCCCCCACCCCACCCCCCCCTTTTTTTTTTAGTGTGTTGCTCAGGCTAGCCTCGAACTTTTGAGCTCCAATGCTCCTCTTTCTTCAGCCTCCCAAATAGCTGGAACTACAGGAATATACCACCATACCTTCCTATGATGGTAAATATGATAAGAATAGATTTGAAATTTTTGTAGCAGTTGAAATTACTAAGAATTGGGGTGGGTGTATAGCTCAGTGGTACAGCACTTGCCTAGCATGCACAAGGCCTTGGGTTCAATAGTATAAGTTAAATTTGATTGATGATTTTGGTAATTATTTTGGTGAGATCAAAAGGTTATGAAGTAATCAGAATTCCTCTCCTGTGTGGCTTTTAAACTGGTTCTCAGAAGTAAATTCTCAAGGAGGAAAAAAATCTCAGGGCAGGTTCATTGTTGTATCTTGAATCTTAAATGTCCCTCAAGGGTCCATATCTGAAGATGTAGTCCCCAGCCTCTGGCATTATCAGGAGTAGGTGGAACCTTTAGGAAGTGATGCCTAGTGGAAGGAAGTTAGGTCACTGAGGGCGTGCCCTTGAAGTGGATCTCGGGCTGCCTCTCCTCTCTTTCTTTGCTTCTCAACCCCCATGAGGTGAGCAGTCTTCCTGCACCACACACTCCTGCCACCAGGATTCATTGTGCTGCCACAGGCCCAGAGCAACAGGGCCCAGCAACTATGGGCTCAAACCTCTGCAACCATGACCAAAATAAACCATTCCTCCTTTCAAGACTTTTCTCAGGCATTTTGTCACAGCAAAAGAAAACTGACTAGCACAGTCATGATGTTTGTGTTGAATGTAGACGTTAACTTTCGAGGAAACACATTCAGAGATTTTTTTTCTTAGAGATCACTTACTCACTATGTCTTTAGCATTTTATTTGGCACAAAAGAGGCTTCAACATAAATGTAATACTTGACCTCTGTGTCTCTTTATCCTCTGAACATGAAGAGTTGGTCAGAGGTTTTAAGACAGGGCAAGGTAACAAAACACATAATGAGGTGTTTTGTTTTGCTTGCTTTTTTTTTTTTTTTTGGTATGGGATTGAACCCAGGGTGCCCTACCACTGAGCCACATCCCCAGTTCTTTTTATTTTTTATTTTGAGAAAGAGTCTGAGTTGCTGAGGGCCTCACTAAATTGCTGAGGCTGGCCTTGAACTTGTGACCCACCTGCCTCAGCCTCCTGAGTTGCTGGCATTATAGATGTGTGCCAGCAGTTTTGGGGTCACTGTTCTAACTTCATTCCCATTCTTTTTTTTTTTTTTTTTTTGAGGGGGATGTACCAGGAATTGAACTCAGGGGCACTCTACCACTGAGCCACATCCCCAGCCCTATTTTGTATTTTATTTAGAGACAGGGTCTCACTGAGTTGCTTAGCGCCTTGCTGTTGCTAAGGCTGGCTTTGAACTCATGATCCTTTTGCCTCGGCTTCCTGAGCCACTGGGATTATGGGCGTGCACCACACTGCACTGGGCCTCCTTCCTATCCTTTACAAAATAGCAAATTTTAATGACTCACAGTGCATGAAATCTGAAGGTCACGGTGCTCTAAATAGAATGCTGAATTTGAAAAGTTCCAAAATGAGTCCCACCACCCAATTTCCTATTTTATTTGCCTAGAATCTCTAAAAACTGATGAGCCAGTTTTACTGTATGTGTGCAGACGTCAGCTTAACATGAGCAGAAGCACTTAATCAGGTTTCATGCAAGTGGGTGTAGACAGTGGCTGGGACCACGTTTAATTACGCTGTGCCTGGGGAGAGGGGAGCCTGGCTCTGAGACACCTGTCCCCATCCTGCCCTAGATACATTCATTTCTCAAATCTTTCTTTGCCAGAGGTTCAGTTAGGCTTTCGGTTAGTGTCCATATCAGGCCAGACTGGGACAATATGCTAATGAGGTTTGGTTTTCTTTTTGGTACTGAGGATTAAACCCAAGGGCACTCAACCACTGAGTCACATCTCCAGCCACCACACCCCGGCTTCGTTTTTTCTATTTTATTTAGAGACAGTGTCTCACTGAGTTGCTTAGGGCCTCGCTAAGTTGTTTTGAACACACGCTCCTCCTGCCTCAGCCTCCTAAGCCACTGCGCCTGGCTTGATAATGAGATTTTTTTTTTTTTTTAAAAGACACTCTTTAGCTAAAATAGCAGATAATCTATTGTACATGTGTTATACTCGGCCACAGCCAAGAAGAGAACTAGTCCAGAAAGTCACAGGGCCAGGGCCAAGGACCAACAGGGACTGTTCTGGTGTGAACGAGGTGGGTCTCTCAGAGGTGATCTCAGTGATGGATGGCAGTGAAGTTCAAGATCTGCTAAAGACAGGCTGTGGACGGGGGCATGCAGTCCAAGCCTTGCGCCAGCCTCCCAGCCTCCCAGCCTCCAAGCCTCCCAGCCTCCAGCCTCCAGCCTCCTGAATTCCTTACTTCTGCTCCTTTGGCCTCCATGGGCATGAGTCTAGAAGTTTCTTTGGACCTCTGCTTTATCTTTCTTCTTTTGCACTTTGGCCTGTGCATTTACTTCTTCTTTCACTTGCTTCTCTTGGCTCAGAGGTTTCTGAGAAGATGGTGCTAAGGCCAACAGGGCCTCTGTCTGAGTTTCCCCCAGTGGCCAGCCTTTTATAGCATCGAGATCACAGGCCACGTCTGCCTTGGTGCATGAACTCAGTACAGTGGAAAGGAAGCACTTCGGAATCTGAGGCACCTGGACTCCTATCCCATAATAGCAGTGGGTGAGTCTCTTGGCTAAATCTCAATTTCCCTGCCTGTAAGACAGGCCTCATAGCAGTACTTCACTCAGAGCCTCTCTGCAAAGGTCCTAGACCCCATCATCCCTTGATTAAGGAGTCAGACATTTCTAAACTTTTCAGACCATTTAGTGTCATTAGTCCCTGGGGGCAGTCACCGTTTGTGTTCCTGGGCGCCCCTTTCTTCATCTTCCCATCCTGATTCTCTTTGAAGAATACATTTACTGTGCTCTCAATCCATGAGATTGAGGTAGGACAGATCCTTCCTCTGGCTCCAGGGACAGGCAGGGCAGTTCTGGACACTGAAGTTGGGCGTGTGACCGAGCTGCCCAAAGAAGTGCCTTCTCTCCAGCGGGGTTGCTCAGTGGGGAGGACAGAGCTGCTGGTGGCCCCCTGGGGGAGGGTCTGCCTGGGAGTGAAGCCAATACAGAGAGTTGGATCTGGGAATCGGGCTGGGGATTCCTAGGGACACTGCTCAGACACGGGGAACGGGCTAAGCCTCTGGGCTTCTTAGTGCATTAGCTTCATTTTCTTAAGTGACTTAGTTTTACGCCGTAAGAACCCCGACTGGTAATACATTAAATCATAGGAACTTATTCCACATGTTAATCTTTTGACTTTACAAGTTTTTCCTCCAAGGACTTCAATTCCAAGGCTACCTCGAGCACCGGCCTTCCCCTTGCAAGTTGGCCCTAGTCTTTCTCAGGCCTGGACAGCACTTCCTGGCCCCTTTTTCAGTGGAAGTACTTCCCTGTGTCAGTGTCCACCCACCAGCAGCCAAGGAACCCCACGTGGCAGAAAACAACATAATCTGAAGAGTGATCCAGGGGGCTGGGATTGTGGCTCAGTGGTAGAGCACTCGTCTAGCACGTGTGAGGCCTTGGGTTCGATCCTCAGCGCCACATAATAAATAAATAAATAAATAAATAAAGGAATTGTGTCCAACTACTTCTAAAAAATAAATATTTTTAAAAAAGGGTGGTCCATGCACCCCGAACGCTGTTGAGGACAATCACATTTTAAGAGAAGTAAGTAAAGATCTGGGTCTTGATGGAGCCCAGGTGAGAAGCCAGGGGACACCGACCGTTCAGAGACCAGGGCCTGACGTCAGCTCCCCATTACCTCACAGGCGGACCATTACGGTGACTCTTGCTGGATTGCCTTTCTCTCAACCCATCTCTTTCTCCTCAGGCAGCAGGAGGCAGACTCTCTCTGGTTGTGCCACTTGCCTATTAAAACATCTCTGTGCCTCCCCACTGCCTACAGACTGATTGATAGCCAAACCACTTCATCCATGGTCTCCCCACAAGCTTGGAATGGTCTGTGTCCCTGCAGGAGGTCTAGCTCATATCTGGGGCAGACTCTCCAACTTGTAAGAGTCAGGTCCAGAGTTCCACATCCTATTCTAACCCCCAGTCCTATTACAGTAGATGGCATGAGTTCTGATCCTATAGGAAAGGAGAACATCCCCTCACCCTGTCCGGCACCTTGGTATATTCATCACTAATTTTGATTGCTAGCATACAAAAATCTCTTTCCCCTGGCTACCTTCCTTTAGTTAATTATTCATATGAATTTTCTATTGCTGTGCAACAAATTGCCACGAACTTAGTAACTCAGGACAGCACCCATCTATTAGCTTTCTGTTCTGAACGTCAGAAGCTCGGGCGCCGCAGGGCAGGACTCTTTGGTGAGGGTCTCACAAGGCTGAAATTGAGATGTTGGTCAGGCTGTAATCCCATCTGGAGTTCAAGGGCCTCCCCCAGGCTCACACAGTGATGGCTGTCACTGTGATGTCCTTGCTGGCTGTTAGCAGAGGCAGCACTCAGCCCCCGGGACCACCTGCCCTCCTTGCCACGTGCCCCATCCATCTTTGAAGCCAGCCCCTCATGCCTTAAGTTTCTGACTTTTGCTATCTCTGACCTCTGGACTCGTACTGGAAGGACTCCTGTGGTGTGGTTGGTGTTGGTCCCACCCGGACAAGTCCTTTAACATCAACGGATCAGTTGGCCTCAGTGTTGGGAGTTGGAAGCCACCTTGTGACAAGGAAAAGTCCAAGGGACCTTTACAGAGCTTGTCCCTGAAGTCACTGAGTTTCCGTACCAGACTCTAGTCTTGTGTCACGTGGCAGAGAGATCCCAACTTACATGCTGACCGAACCCCTGAATGGGAAGGAGCTAGCCAGCTCCCCAAGCCACAAAGCCCTTCCTTTTCTGGAAGGACTGCAGAGTCAAGGTACATGCTGACCGCCATGGCCAGGCACACTTCCTCCCATGTGAGCCTGTCACCTGGAGAGCCAGCGGCCACCACCCAGTCCTCCACATAGAATCCTGACGTCACAGCTCAGTGTATGTGACTACAGACACCCTGAAAATGCGTCATTTTTCATTTTGTCTGTGAAATATTCTGAATATAAAGACCCTAAGGGGCTAGGGTTGTGGCTCAGTGATAGAGCGCTCACATAGCACGTGCGAGGCCCTGGGTTCAATCCTCAGCACCACATAAAAATGAATGAATAAAAATAAAGGCATATTTTTAAAAAGATTCTAAAATCCCCTTGGGAGCTGCAATACTTTGGAACTCAGGAGGTTTACTTAGCTCTGTGGAGGGGTGAACAGGGAAGAGGCCACGCTTTCCTATTCCAATCTTGCTATCCATGGCCCCCTGGGCTTCTGTGGCAGACCTGGGGACTAGAGCATGAAACTCCTTGGTTTCATGGGGCAGAAGGGCAGCAGAGGGAAAGGGGCAGAGGTCTCGGGGCTGTACCCCTCTCCACTGAGCGCACTGGTTAAGGCGGATAGTGCTGAAGGGCACACAGCTTCCTTCAGGTTCCAAAAGAGCCAGAGAGCTCGACAGACAGGCAGTGAAAGAACCATTCTTAAATGCTCTCTCGGCCCAGCACAGAGCCCAAGGAAGACTGAGAGGGATTTATAAGGACAAAGCCGTGTGTGTGTGTGTGTGTGTGTGTGTGTCCCAATCCTCCAGTAAGGTAGAGATAGAGCAACACTTAGCATGACCTGTGTCCGGAACACTCCAAAGGAGTTTCTACTCCCTAAAACTGACACTGCAAATTCAAAACCATGAGTGAATACACTTCTGTTTTCATGCATCGATTGATGTAGACTCATGACATTCCCATTTCCATGGTAGATAGACTGGCGTGTTTGGTTGTGATCCTCTTGTCTCTGAGGCACCTGTGGCCTGGTGGCTGGAGATGTTCAGGGACACGTTCAGGTCCCAAGGAGGCTAACATCCTGCCCCTCTTCTTCCTTAGTAACTAGAACCACCCCCCTCAAGCCCCTCCAAATGTTATTTATTGGCTTCCCCTGCAGATAGGGGTTGTCAGGTAACAGTCCTAGCCAATGCGATCAAAGTGGAAGCTGTTGGATGGGCTTCAAAGAAAGCTCCTTAAGAGAGGGCACACTCCGCTGGTGTGTGCATGCCCGTTTACTTCTGACCTTTGTTCCTTTCTCCTGCCTGGAAGATGGTCCTGCTGGCTGGGGCTAGAGCAGCCATCCTGCAACACGTGGAAGAGGCCAGAATTCTAGAGATAGGGATTCGACCATCCTACAGTTGCTGAATTAATGCCGGAAACTTCTTATCTCTACAAGTTGTTCCATAAGAAAAATAAACCTGGCTTGTGTGTGCCACTGGGTTTCCTATGATACACAGCTGAAACCCACTCTGGCTGCTCTTCTTCCACAGCCCTTACATGTTCCTCAACTTATGTCCCTGGTCCTCCTCCCCACCTGTTTCTCAAGTGACTGTGGTGACTGCTGCTTCCCACGATGACCCCGTGTCTACCCAGGTCTTTCTCTACAGCACCAGATCTACAGGTCTCAGTGTCCCTGAACATCTCCAGCCACCAAGCTACGGGTGCCTCAGAGACAAAAGGATCACAACCAAACACGCCAGTCTACCTACCGTTCTGTTCCTGCTGCTCACTAGAGCACAAGAGCCTCCTCTCCCCTTACCCTCATACCCAGTAGGCCCCTGAATCTCATCGGATCTCTAATATCCCCTACTTCTTCAATCCTATTGTTTGACACAGACACCACAGTTTCATTACTGAATTATAATCCCGCTCTTAACCAAAGAATTCTCAACAAGTCACCTCAACTGAAATTAATCAAAATAGACATCAGTCGCCTGGCTGTGGTGATGTATTCCTATAATCCCAGCTACTAGGGAGGCTGAGGTAAGAGGATCACAAGTTTGAGGCCAGCCTCAAACAACTTGGTGAGACCCTGTCTCAAAATTTAAAAAAATAAATAAAAGGGCCAGAGGGCATAGCTCAGTGGTAGAGTGACCCTGGCTTCAATCCCTAGCACCAGAAAAAGGAAACAAAACCAAACCAAAAATATACATTAGTTGCCTTTGTTCTATTCTATATATTTTCACTTAAAATTCCACCTTCTTCTCATGTAGAACATCACCCTGTTCCACACTCAGTAACAATAAAGGAACATTTTACTTTTAATACACTGGGTGTCAGGAGCTGCTTCTATTTAACACCCAATTAAAATCTACCTACTAGGATGGTGGAGTTTTAGGGTTCCAGGCCCTTTATTTTCTGGGAAGGAAAGCGAGGCCCTGCTGGCACCGTGGGGTGGTTCTTGGTGGCACACACCTGGACTTTGCCGATTCGGCTCTTTTCATCTTACCATGGAGACCTGGATCATCCCCAGCTTGCAAAGGAGGCTCCCCTGCCCCCAAAGAGCCGCTAAGCTCATTCTCTTACTCTACTCACTCCATCCAAGGTGACCACCCAAAGGAAATCAGAAGAATTAAGTCCTCGGCTCCGTTAGCCCCGGGAGCAGAACAGCCCTCTCCCCTCCTCTGGGACGCGGTGGCCACTCACCCTCTGGGTGATGGGCTTGTCATCCTGGACCTCGACGGCCAGCCCCAGGTCAGACAGCCTGCAGTTGCCGAGGTCATCCAGGAGCACGTTCTCGGGCTTCAGGTCCCGGTAGACAATGCCGAGGCCATGCAGATGCAGCACCCCGCAGGTCATCTGGGCCGTGTAGAAGATCACCCGGCTCATGGCCAGGCCGCGCGTGCCCACGTTGTAGATGTGGAACTTGAGGTCTCCCCCGTTCATCAGGCTCATGACCAGGCAGAGGTGGGTCTTGCTCTCGAAGGCGTAGGCCAGAGAGACGATGAAAGGGCTGTTCACCTTCTCCAGGATCTCCTTCTCCAGGAGAGCCATCTTCTCCCCACCCTTCTTCTTCAGCCGCTTCTTGTCCAGTTTCTTGCAGGCGTACATCTTACCCGTGTTCTTCACCTGGACGGCACACACCTGAGAGAGAAGGGGAGGGGAGGACGTAAAAGCCGGTGGCACTGGAGAGGGGACCTCAAAGGGCCATGGAGGACCTGGATGGCAGGCTTCTGAGAAGAGGGAAGCTTTAAGGAAGAGGCTTCTCAAGATGGCGAGGGTACTATAGGGAGGCCCTACTTCACCTGGCTAGGTCACCCATACTTTTTTGGTGGTGAGGGGTACCAGGAATTGAACCCAGGGGTTCTCAACCACTGAGTCACATCCCCAGCCCATTTTATTATTTTATTTGGAGACAGGGTCTTGCTAAGTTGTTTAGGGCCTCACTAAGTTGTTGAGGCTGACTTTGAACTTGCAATCCTCCTGCCTCAGCCTCCGAAGTTGCTGGGATTACAGGTGTGCGCCACCACACCTGGGCAGGTCAGCCAGACTAAAAAAAAAAAAAAAAAAAATGAAGAAATGACAAGCTGTGGCAGGATGTGAAGAAATAGTAACCCTGGAGCAATGAACAATATGGGTGGGACTGTAAAATGTGGGAAGGAGTTTGCTGATTCCTGGAAAGGTTAAACACAGAATCCCTGCATGACCCGGATTCTCCTCCAAGGCATATACCCATGACACACTAAGACAGATCCTCAGGCTGATACTTGGACATTCTAGCACTGCGCACAATAGCCAAAGGGTGGAAGCCACCCAAGTATCCACCAACAGATGAAAGGATACATGACATGGTATATCCATGAAATGAAATATTATTCCGCCAGAATTCCGGTACTGCTACAAGCGGCAATGCAAAGTAACCTCCAGAATGGTATGCTGAATGAAAAGGCAGATAGGATCACATACTATCTGGAATGTCCAGAGCAGGCAAGTCCCTGAAGGCAGCAGAGTGAGTTTCCAGGGCTGGAGGAGGTGGGGTAGGGGCAGTTGATGGGTACAGGAATAATGCAAATGTCCTGGAACTGGCCAGGGGAATTGTCGCTAAAGATGGTGAATACACTAAATGCCACCAAATGTCCACTTTAAAATGGGTTAATTTTATGCTATGTGAATTTTACATCAAAAATGGTGGGGTTGTGGCTCAGTGGCAGAGCTCTTGCCTAGCACGTGTGAGTGAGGCACTGGGTTGGATCCTTAGCACCACATAAAACTAAATAAAGATTTTTTTTTTTTTTAAGGACATTTCTTCCAAAAAAAAAGGTTTTCTATTTTAAAAAGAAGGGCCCGGCAGTGGTGCAAAGCAGGTTCTGGACTTGACTTGAAGGCCTTTGGGTGCTTAGATATCCATTCTTCTCAAATTAGGTCCATCATCATAACTGAGGGGAAGGAGGCCCCCCTGTCATGTGGCTGTCATTTTCCAGTGTAGCCACCATGATCGAGGTTCTTGGTCAAGTCCACTCTTGGGTATTCTCTCTTGCGAGTTTGTATTTGTGTCATAGGGCCATCAAAGAAGGGGAGGGGGGAGGGGGTTGGGAAACCTCCCCACCTGGCACCAAATTAGCTCTAAATAAATAAATATAAATAAATAAATAAATATTTTGCCATATATATATATATATATGGCAAAACCCCACCCCACCCCACCGGCCTCTCCATCCTCTGTACCCCTCACCCCCCTGCAGCCTGGTATTGGAGACACTCACCTCCCCGAAGCCGCCCTTCCCGAGCACTCGGAACTCGGTGAAGTACTTGTCGGACACGGGCTGCATCTCGAAGAGTTTCCACTGCAGAAACCTGTCGTAGAAGGGGCTGGCCAGGAAGTCCTGGAACGGCTGCTCTTGCAGGAAGCTCATGGTCTCCGCCTTGGCCTGCTCCACCAGGGTCTTGCGCTCTTCATCCGTGGCAGCTGCTCGGCACTTGGTGGCCAGGTCCTGGCTGAGGAAGGACTGTGGGCTCGGGTCACGCGCACAAGTGGCCACCAGCTGCTGCAGCGTGCTGGTCTTGGCGGGCCCCTCCTCGGCCAGCTCCCAGTTCTGCACGTCCTCCAGGAAGGCCACGGCCTCGCTGTACTTGGGCACGGTGGCGAGGAAGTCTCGGAAGAGGCGGCGGCCGATGGGCTGCTGCTCGCACAGGCTGTGGAAGTGCGGGGACAGCGACTGGCGCAGCTCGGCGCAGCCCTGCGGCCCGGGCAGCACCAGGCTCCTACGGCGCCGCTGCAGCTCGCGGCTGTCCGAGTCCGTCTTCCTGGCCTGCAGGTAGGCGGTGTTGGCGATCAGGTTGTCCAGGCCCCCCATGTCCATGGCTGAGGCAGGGCGCTCCCGCTGTCGGGGACAGCCGAGGAAGGACGCAGGGCAGCTCGGGGACTGTCGGGCCTGTGGCCGCCACACTCGGTTGCTTTCTGGGGCTAACTGACTTCCAGGGGATTTACGGGCAGCCTTCTGGCCTCGGGTGGGACCCGCAGAGGAGGCAGAAAGTCGTTCCTCCAGTAAGAAGCTTTGGCTGGCTATGTATAGCTGGCCGTGGGATCCCCACCTGACAGGTCACCCTCCAGCCACAAGGCCAAAGCTGCCCACACCTGCAAGGGCCAGCTGCCCACTGCCGGGTCTCACTTGGCCCAGTTACCATGGGCCCTTCACACACCCTGTGCCCCCCACATTCAGCTACCAGCCTCCAAAAGCAGTGAGTAGTAGTCAGGTGGCATCTCATTTCTTATCCTGAGAGCTGCAGTGTTGAGAATGATTGCTAAAGTTACAACATCATCTCCCACCAGGCCTCGGCTGGGCACTCCGGGAGCAGCCTTGCAGAGGGTTCCTCCAGGTGCCTCACAGCCTGACATGAAGAAAAGGGTACAGAAGGGAATGCTGGGAGCTTTGGGTCCTCAGACATGTTCCCAGAGGTCTTGGGACTCAAGTTGTGGATCTTGGGGTACACCAGATGCATCCTGAGTAGCCTGCAGGAATTCTCCAGCTATAGCTTGGTTATTAGCTCCCAAGAGTTGGTGACCTGACAAACCTTGTGTAACAAGGGGGTTGGAGGAGGATCATCTTGACCCCAAACATACCATTAAGTGACATAAGCAGAAAAAGCCACATTCCTGAAATAGAGAGCTGGAGTCTGCTGGGAGTACGGGCTCTGAGTGAACAAGAATTTTCTATGACCCCAAAGACAGACAGCAGCTTCATGGCTTGCGGTAGGGACTGGCCCACAGACAGTCACACCAGTGGACTCCGCATGCCAAGGAGTCTTCCTGCAGATGCCCGAGCAGTGAAGTTTCAGGGGTCCCACCGCATCTTTGCCTTAGGAAGCAAGGGAGCTGTCCTCCATGGAGGACACACCAGGCTGAGCTGTCACTGGCTGCGACCTCAGGAGGAACAGAGATTGATGTCGACAGAGATCAGGCTAAGAACCTGCGCTCTAAAAATAACAACTGTGTCTTACAGGGAAGAATACTCAGGGTTTTTCTTTGCAAAGCAAGGCTAAGGCAGCTTAGAAACAAAGTCACTTGGTATTATGTGTTTACATGGAAGATGAGAAACAGAGAGAGAGAGAGAGAGAGAGAGAGAGAGAGAGACTAGAGGAGGGTCAGTCTTTTTCCAAACAAACAATCTCTAGCACACACACTGTCAAAACATCGTCACTGCCTTGGCCCTCCTGTCAGCCTCCGACCATTCCCAGGGCAGACACACAATTGGCCTCATGCTCCCGAGAATTATGTAATGAACTCGTGGGTGCCCTTTGGCTTTGCACGCTGCGCTTGTAAGTGATCGCCTCTATTGCAGGGACGGATGATCGGCATGGGTGACCATGGCTCTGATTATGCCGTCTGCTCAGAAACACACACAAGAAACCCTGGCCCTTCCTTGCTCTTGACATGTTGCCCTGGGTCCACATTTCTGGGTAGTGAAAAATCAGACTGAGAATTTCTTCTGATGACAAAGCGCCTTTCCCGACGGATGAACTTTGAGAAAACGGTAGAATTGTCACCACAGATATTTAATCTTATCACTGGGGGGGGGGGGCTGCCTTCCCTGATGAATGTATATACTAGGAACCGCTGGATTCCACCCATACTGGTTTATTACCTTTTAATGTCTGAGTAATCACTTAATCTAGCACTGTCCAAAAGAGTTATAAGAAGCCACAAATGTAGTTTAAAATTTTCTAGTAGTCACGTTAAAACAATAAAAACAAACAGGTGAAATTAACTTTAATAATTTATATTCAGGCCCAGGTGTGGTGGTGCACGCTTATAATCCCAGCAGCTTGGGAGGCGGAGGCAAGAGTTCAAAGCCAGCCTCAGTAATTCAACGAGTCCCTAAAGAACCCAGTGAGACCCTGTCTCTAAATAAAATACAAAAAAGGACGGGGGTGTGACGCTCAGTGGTTGAGTGCCCCTGAGATCAACCCCTGGTACCAAAATAATAAATTAATTAATTAAATAAATTATCTGACCAATGAGGCAAGAGTTTAAAAAGTATTTGGCACAAAATGTAGAAGTTATGAAATGACAGTATGATGCCTACAGGTAATTTTGAGTGCAACATCATTATTTTTAAAGTTTGACCTATCTGATATCATAGGGAGGTCTATATAAGATGGAATAATTTATGTGATGGCTAACAACAGGACCTGGTGCTTTTCCCAACTCAATGAAACAAAAATTCTAGGTCCAATTAAAGAAAGGCACTAAATTCTTATCTTAGAAGCAGAGACAACTACAGGATTCCTAAGTGGGGGAAAAGTACAAGAAATTTGGTTTGGAAATATGGTGGGACAGTAATGAGTACTAAGTCCAGCACTGCTTGGGAGGGATCCTGGCTCTTAGCTGTGTGCTCTTCAGCAAGTTATTTAACTTCTCTGAGTTTCAATCTCATTATAAGTAAAATAGAAATAATAAATGTTGGTTTTATTTTTTTAAGTAAGCTCTTTAGATAATTCAGTGCCAAAATAGTGTTTGATACAAATAATTGGTGTCCATGGAGCTGCAAAATAGGAAGATTAGATTAACTGAATGACATGCAAGATTTGAAACCACAAACTATTGCAGTTAAATGTTTTACTGCATTCTAGCATAAAAAGAAGACTCAACTCATATGAAAACAGGAAATATTTCATTTTGAATGGAAATCATAACTTTTATAATAGTAGAAAGCAAAAATAATATGTTATTATTTTTATGACCAATTTTATAACCTGGAGAAAAGGGAAAAAAGTTCTTTGCTCAGATCTTCTGTTCCATTTTGCCTCATTTAAAGCTTATTTTATGGGGCTGGGGCTATAGCTCAGTGGCAGAGTGCTTGCCTAGCATGTGTGAGGCACTGAGTTCGACCTTCAGCACCACATAAAAAACTAAACAAATAAAGTCATGCTGTCCACCTACAACTATAAAAAAATTTTTTTAAAGCTTATTTTATGATATCACATTCATAATTTTAAAATGCTGTAACATAACACAATATTTGAAAACACAATAAACATAAAAATGTTTTAGGTTAATGATTAGTCAGAGGGCAGGCTGGATTTGCTTTTTTCCTAGGGATTTTTCACTTTAAAATACATCCTAAGGTTAATTGTTCAAACAAATCAGTAAGGCTAGATTTGTAATTGGCACCAGAGATTGGACCCCAAGTCCAAGCACTGAGCCACATCTCCAGCCTTTTTTATTTTATTTATTAAAAAAATTTATTAGTTATTGATGGATCTTTATTCACTTATTTGTTTATATGTGGTGCTGAGAATCGAACCCAGTGCCTCACCCATGATAGGCAAGCGCTCTATCAATGAGCCACATCCCCAGCCTTTTTTATTTTTTATTTTGAGAAAGGGTCTCACTAAGTTACTTAAGGCCTCACTTGAGGCTGGCCTTAAACTTGAGATCCTCCTGCCCCTGCCTCCCAAGCTGCTGGGATTACAGGCATGCACCACCACACCAAGCTATACTTCCTGTACTAGATTCTTAAGCAAATATAATGAAAATAGAATAGTTAAAAAGTAATGAACAATATATAAATGTATAACAAGTTTATATCTTAAAATGCATTTTAAAATTATATATTTTATTATTTTATTTTTAGTACTGGAAATTAAACCCCATGGTGCTACATCCCTACTCTTTCATTTATTTTTTATTTTTTTGCTTAGGGCCTCATTAAGTTGCTGAGGCTAGCTTTGAACTTGTGATCCTCCTGCCTCAGCCTTCCTCAGTCATCAGGAATACAGGTGTACACCACCTTGCCTGGCAAAGAAAAAAATACACATATATGTAGTATATCAGAACTACATCCCCAAAAGTCTTGTCAGAAATACCAGCTAATTCAACAGAGGAAGTTGGACATGGGGAAGTATTTGCACACCTTGTTAGATCTGCTGTGGAACCGAACAGGCCTTGACAAAGCAACCCAGAAGTTAGCTCTAGCAGAAAGGGGTTCCCACTCCATGGCTGGAGGGACACAGAGAAAGAGGAGTCCACTGGCCATGTCAGTGGACCATGGAACCACAGCAGGAGCTGCAGCAGGCAGACTTGTGTTCAAGTCTTAATCCTTGGTCCCTATGAAGGTGTGACCTTAATTGGAAATAGAGACATTGCAGATGTCATCAAGTTAAGACGAAGTCACCCTGGACTAGAGTGGCTCCTAAATCCAAGGGATGGTGTCTTTATGAGAAAAAGGACAGATTGGAAACAGAGACTCAGAGGAGACACAGGGGGAAAAAAATGCCCCATGAAGACAGAGGCAGAGATTGGGGTGATGCTGCCATAGACCAAAGAACTCCAGGGTGTTCAGCAGGCCAGGCCGCTAGGCAGGGCACACAGGTCAGTCACCCTCAGACCTGCAGAGGGACTCACCCTGCTGACGCAGGGTGTTGAACTGTGAGAGAATAACTTTTCAGTTTCCCGGGCCACCCACTCTGGAGATTCATCATGGCAGCCACAGGGAAGGCACACAGGGGCTGTCTGGTAGGAGCTGGGACCACAGAAGAGAGGCTGTTGGTGGGAGCAGAAATAGCGGAGGAGAGGCAGCCTCCCCCAGAGACACCACAGGACGCAGAGAGAGGGAGAGATGCCCTCTCACCTGTCTCCACTGGCCGGATCTGGCTGGGAAAGGTCACTTGAGAGCTTGCATGGGGTGAGCCCAGGGACAGAGATCAGAGAGGGCCACCGTCAGAGAAAGTATCGTGGCACAAAGAGGATCTGACCAGTGCAACTCCCATGTCATCATGCACCAAACTACCCTTGAAAGGACCCATCCCTCTGCTAAGAACAAGGAGTGTTCAGCCACACAGCATGGTTATATTTGTATTTCAGAAGGACCCTGTGGCTGCCGTGTGATGGGCAGCCACACATCCAGCTGCAGCTGCTTAGGTGACAGAGATGGCCGCAGAAGATTCTGGAACCATTCAGAGGGCAAAATGGGAGGAGCTGTGACTTGGAGGCTCAGGACAAGGGAGATAAGCTCTGGGGACAGGATTGGAGCTTGGAGGCCCTAGAAGATGGTCGTCTCATTCACCAAGAGAAGGGAAATCTCGAAGAAGGCTTGGTTTGTCTTCAGTTTGGGGCACGTGGAGTTTGGGGTGCCTGAAGCATCCAAGTGGAGCTGTTGGGTAGGCAGCTGGATATACAGACCTGGACTTCAGAGAGGAGGTCTGGAGGAGGCTCACCTCTACCAGGGGCAGTGGCGTGAATGATAACTGACGTAGGTATTAAAACCCAGAGACGGTTGAGGTGGGACAAGAAAGGAACCTTGAAGAACTTCTACATTTAGCAGTCACGGAGGGAAGGAGCCCGGGAGACTGAAAAGAAATGGCCAGAGAAGTGGGAGAGAAGCTGGGAAGGAGAGAGCCAAGAAGCCTGTCCCTGAGATGAGAACAAAGAAATGACACTAATAGGGTTGGGGCTGGAGCTCAGTAGTAGAGCACCCGCCTAGCACACGTGAAGCACTGGGTTCGATCCTCAGCACCACATAAAAATAAATAAAGTAAAGGCATTGTGTGATTTAAAAATAAAATAAAATAAAGAAATGACATCGATGGGCTGGGATGGAAATCATGAGGTTCTGGAGAGGAACACTTTGGGTGTCATCGTGGCTCCTAAGCCTGACTGGAGCCTGTGCAGGGAGGCGGGAAGATGCGGACACATAGGCTGTGGGCAGAGCGCTGGCTTGAAGAGGTGGCAGCTGGAGGGATGTGGGGAGAGGAGAAAAATTGCTGGTCTGACTTTCTGCATGTTAAGAGGATGCAGTGTGGAGGGCAGGGTAAAAATATAAGAGAAAAACCACACAGGTTCCAGAGAAGACTGTGGGAGGGGCCTTCAGGGCACAGGGGAAGGACAGGCTGGAGGGTGAAGGGCAAGTCTCAGGTCCTAACAAGAGAGCAGAGATGGCCGGGGACAAGGGCTGTGTGTGTTTGAGAGCTCAGTTTTTGTTTTGTGTTGTTTTGTTTTTGTCTTTTGGTACAGGGGATTGAACTTAAGGATGCTTAATCATTGAGCCACAACCCCAGCCCTTTTTATATTTTATTAGAGACAAGGTCTTGCTAAGTCGCTGAGGCTGACTTTGAACTTGTGATCTTGCCGAGCCACTAGGATTACAGGTGTGTACCACTGTGCCTGGCAAAAGAGTCTAGTTTAATGTAAAAACCACAAAACATGGTTAAAGCCATCCCAGAGGTCAGTACCAAGTCCAATGGGAGCATCCATTAGGATGCAATTGATGTCCTAGCTTTCAGGAAACATCAGTTAAAAATCAAGCATTTTTCTATTAACCCCAATCATTACCAGGCAATTGCAGACTTAAATAGAAAGCCTGTGACCTTATTGTTTATCTTGCCTAAACCTGAAACCAGGAAAAAAAAAAAAAAAGTGCTATTCTTAGAATAGGAACTCAGGGTCTCACTTTGGGACTAGAACTTGGGATTGGGGTCCCACTTTGGGACTAGGAACTCAGGGTACGATTTTCACTCTGTTCTCTGTGTGACACAGAGCAGCTTGGGAGGTGAAAGAATCCAGTCTGGCACAGAAAGAAGATGGGAACTGTACTTACAAATGGTTCTTGTGCTGTTTCCATTAAAACAGCAGATCCCTAGTTCCAAGTCTCGCATGGTGTCACAGATGACACAAAGCCTCAGGTTCAGCTCCCCTCTAGTCAACAGTCAGACGATGACTGTGCAGCTGAAGAAAAAAATCCTTTTATCAGCAGGAAGCCTGGCCTTCCTTACAAGTCATACCAAGAATAGATGGTGAGGAATTTTGCTTTTTGAGGCTACTTAATGTAGAAGTTGCCCATGTTTTATTTATTTTTTTAATATTTTATTTTTTAGTTGTAGTTGGGACGCAATACCTTTATTTTATTTTTTTATGGGGTGCAGAGGATCGAACCCAGGTTCTCGCACATGCTAGGCAAGCGTTCTACCACTGAGCCACATCCCCAGGCCCTGCCTGTGTTTTAGTAGGGGGTTAAAAAAAAAAAATCTGTGGATCTGCTTAAAGGGTCTCATTCCTATCATAAATTACATTCATAAATATGGAACCTGGGGATCTTAGATAGCACAACATAAACATCTTCCTTTCCAAACAAGAGTCTAATTGTTGAATGGCGCCCACACCCAATAACACAGGGTATTCTTCTTGCCATAGCTGAGGGAGAAGAGCAATTGGTACATTTGAAGAAAATGGAGGATACTTCTTGATAGAGAGTCACCTTGGAAATGAGTTGTGGCTGATGTACAAAAGTAAATGGACTGCCTGTGTCCCCACAACGAGATTTAAAGATTCTGACTTTCTGTGGGAAATTACAGGACACTAAACAACACCATTTCAGCAAAGAAAACGCAAAATAAATTCCATAAAACATATATTTGATTTGTGGGGCAGATGTAGGAATTATCTGGGAAAATATTTTGTGGTTATGATGAAGAATGAAATGAGGGGATAAAAATCCAAGTTATTTTTAGTAGAACATAAAACATTTTTGTTATGATTTGAATCTGGAATGTCCCCCAAACCTCACTGGTGTCCAATGTAGCAGCCATGTTCAGAGGTGGGGCTTTGGGGAAGTAATTGGATCATGAGGTCTCTGACCTCGATGGTGGATTAATCCTCTGATGGATTAATAACTTGATAGCATTATTGGGAGGCGGTGGAAACTGTAGGAGGCGGGGCCTTGCTGGAGGAAGTGGCTCGCTGGGGGCGTGTCCTGTGTCCTCTCTTTGGCTCCTCCTTTCCTTTCCTGGCTGCCACCAGGTGACCAGCCCTGCTACCCCAGCTGTTCTCCTCCATGATGCTCAGCCTCACACAGGTCCACGGCCAAGGAATCAGCCAACCCTGGACTCAAACCTCTGAACTGTGAGCCAAAATAAATCAATACATCTTTCCTCTGTTTTAAGTTGTTTGTGACAGGTATTTTGTCACTTTTACAAAAACCTGACTAGCACAACTTTATATCCTTCCATGGAGAAGCATTAAGAGTTTGCTACAAATTTCGGTCAAGTCTGCTTCTAAAATGCTTTTATTTTCTTCCCACCTGCGGTGGAGAATAAAAATAATTGAGTTAATAGGGAATTATAAGAAAAAATGAAGGACTGGGGTGTATGTCTGTGGTAGAGCACTTGCCTAGTATGTTCAAGGCCCTGGGCCCCATCTCCACCCCTGCAAGAAAATAAAAATAAAAAATTAAACAATGAACAAATTAAACATGTCGTCCCCAGCTAGATGTTCCCTGACGTGGTGGGGGAAGGAGTTATATTAAGAAAATATTTTAATAAATATTTAAATTAATATTTAATAATAGTAGTATTAGATCATCTGGTTATAGCGAAGAAAAGAAAGCCTTATTCTCATACGCAGCAGAGGCCATAAGAGAAGGCCAGTCTCGGCATGGGCTACGCTAAAGAAAAGGCAGAACTCCATTCAATTAGGGAACTTCTCCCGTGGCCCTTCCTCACAGTCTTCCTCAAAGCACCGTAGCCTCAGGGCAGTTTTTCAAGAGGGTGAAGGCAGAAGCCGAGGAGTCTCCTGAGGTCTGGGCTGTGGAGCTGACACATGGCTACTTCTGCCATATTTTCTCTGTCATTCATGAAGCCAGTCCAGATTGATAGGAGTAGCTGCAAAATATTGTGGCCCAAGTTTTTCAACCCATCACAGATGGTGGTAAGTGCTGTGGAGAAAAATAAAGCAGGGAAGGGGGGTGTGGGTGGACAAGGCTGTCCCTCTATGTATTTATTTACCTCCTGGTGCTGGGGATGGAACCCAGGGGCTTAGACCTGCTAGGCAAGCACTCTGCCTGCCTAGTGTAGAGCATTCCATGGGTCGAACAGCCAGTTCAAAGCCCTGGGGATGATGCGAGCCTGGGGAGTTTGAGAAACAGCAAGAAGGTCAGTGTGGCTGGACCAGAGTGAAGGAATGAGCCAAAAGTAAAATATGCTCTCTGAGAGGTAGAGGGGCCGGACCAGACAGGCCTGGTTGGCCACTGTAAGGACTTTGGCTTTTCTTACTGATTGTGATGGAAGGCCACTGGCAGTTTTTGGCAGAGGACTGCTATAATTGGATGGACGTTTTATGGGATCATAGACCACAGGGGACATGACTGAAACACATAAACCAGTCTGGAGGCTACGGCAGTCACCCCAGTGAGAAATCAGTGGAGGCTGTAAGATGGTTTGCTCATGGGCTAAATGTGGGTGTGACAGAAAAAAAAAATGAGGGTGACTCTAAGATTTTGGGCCTGAGTAACTGGAAGCATGGATTTCCTATAAACTGGGTTGAAATTCCTGCTTGTGGGCAGGATCAAGCTCTCGGTATTGTTCTTACTAAATTTGGAGATCTCCCGAAGTCTTCTGGATCTATGGGTCTGGAACCGAGATGACCAGACAGGGATTGGAGACGTTGGGAGCCACCCGGTAGATAAATGGCACTTAGAGCCATGGGACTGGATGTGATCACTCTATGGATGAGTGCAGAGAAAACTAAGGACTGAGTTTCAGAGTTCCAGGAGGTGAGGGTGGTGGGGCATTCAAGAACCAGCAGGGGGTGGATCTCATAGGCCAAAAGAAGAAAGAGTATCAAGGAGGCACAGCCATCCACTGCCTTGAAAACTGCTGAGAGGTCAAGTTCGATAAGATCTGATAAGATCTGAAAATTGCCTAAAGGCTGTAGCACAATGGTGTCTCTAAGGAGATTGGCAAGACCAGCTTCAATGGAGAGGTGGGAGCAAGCCTTATCAGAGCCAGTTCAATAGACATTACAAGGCAAGGAGTTGCAGGCAGCTCCAGGAAGCTACTCTTTCAAGGAGTTTTGCTCAGGGGATGACCTCCGTGTTAAGTGGCAGCCCAGGTGCAGCAGAAGAGCTCTGAGGAAATGAGGTCAGTGGATTGAGAAGCCAGGGTATGAGAAGCATCATTCACGTGGGTGTTAAGATAACCAAGAATTACCAAACGAACAGCGATGGAGAGCCAGGAGCTGGCATCTCCAAAGAGTGCAGAGGAGTGAGCCTGGGGACACACGATGCCTCGAGTGTTGGAGTCCAGTGGCATGAGATTCCAAGCTGGGTGTGTGTGGAGGGAGAGCAGCAACCAAGGAATCCCGTCTTGCACCTCACCAAGGCCAGTCGTGTGCGGTGAGCAGGAGGGTCACAGAGGAAGCAGTGTCCTCAGAGAGAATCAGGTTTTAGTGGGAAGAAAGAGAAGGATGAGGATGGTGAACATCTTGTGGGTGTAAATGTCAGAAGGCACAGAGGAAGCATTTCAGAAGTCAGGGAGGGTTGAGTGAGGGAGGAATAAAAGGAAATGTCCGGAACTGCTTCAAATTATATTTAAGAGGATGCGAGAACATCGGGAAAGCTAGATTTCTGGCTAACTAGTGGGATAAGATTGCTGAGGTCAAAGCAGAGGTGGTGGTCAGATCCTGAATATTGAGGGCACAAGAGGTGCAGGCCTTGCCATGCACAGGACCGGGCAGTGCCCCCTCCGCTGCTGCTGCTGGAGCTGGGGGAGGTCTTGTGCAGAGGACTTGGGCCCCTTCTGCCTTGATCCACGATGGTGGAGCTGGCGGAAGGTTGGTCTGATCTGAAATGGGAGGACCTGGGCACATCCTTGGTTAGGTGGTGGGTTTTGGAGCTGAGGGTGGAGACCTCAGCAAGAACTTCAAAGCAGTTCCTTTGACTTTGCATCAATCTTGAGGACTTAATAGCAGGGTGTGGTGGACTTGAGCACCCCCCAGCACCTCTAGGTTTTATTAGGGTGAACACATCACAAGACCTCTCAGTTCTGGACACACTGTCCCACAGAAATCCAGTGCTACAGTCTCAAGGCCGTTAAGGGCCATTTAAGTATAAGGTATGAGAAGGACCCAAGCCTGTCTCTTTTTTTTAATCCTTAAGAACAAAGTATGTTCTTAGAAAAATGAGAGTTCAGAGTTCAGGAAGGGATTTTAGAATACACCAAAATTCCCAATTTATAATTCGGTATCTCCAAGATTCTGTATACTTAAAACCATGAAAAATATTCTAGAGGACATATGGCACAAAGAAAATATTTTTCCTTAAAAAATGCACCTCTTCCATTTCTTATTTCTTCTGCATTTTGATAAACTTCTTGAAAGCGTAGTGCCTTTAATGAACTCCATGCTTTCTCAGATTACCTCCACGGGGGGCCAGAACAAGATGGGAAACACAATTATTTTGATTTGAGTGCATTCTTGAAGAGTTGAACAAGGAGACAAACGGAACACCGTTAATGCCTCTTCTTGTATTTTCTATTTAGTGGCACATGGAAAAGGTGTGGGTTATGATCTTAAATAGTCATAGCCATTTCTCTCATTAAAAAAAAAAGTTTATTTCCTATAGAGTAAAACGAACAGATCTTAAATGTACAGATTGATGAGTTTCGACAAATGAAACTCACTCATGCCACAGTCACCCAAACCAAAACAGATGACATTTGTATCAAATCTGAAAGCTTTCTTGTGCCCCTCCCAGTCCATGAGGCAGTCTATCACAGTAGGGTAGTTTGTCTGTTCTTGAACTTCATACAAACAGAGCCACACAGGTAAGTACTACCCTGTGCCTGGATTCTTTTGCTCAGCATAGTGTTTTGAGATTCATTCATGTGGCAGCCTGTATCAATAGTTTGTTCCTTTTTAAAAAAAAAACAAAAACTTCTGAGTAGTGTTCTATTCTATGAATAGAACCCTATTCTACTGATTGACAAGTGGGTTGTTTCCAGTCTAGGACTATTATTTCAAATATGAATATGAAAAAAATCAGCTGTGAGTATTCTTTTATGTCTTTTGGTGGACACATATTTTCATTGCTCTTGGGCAAATGCATAGGGATGGAATTGCTGTATCATAGAATGTGTATGTGTGTGTGTGTGTGTGTGTATTTTTAAAGATGTAACTATATTTTTTATACCTTTATTTTTTTATTTATTTTTATGTGGTGCTGAGGATTGATCCAGGGCCTCGCACATGCTATGTGAGTGCCCTACATCTGAGCCACAACTCCAGCCCTGAATTTGTGTATATTAAATTTAAAAAATACTGCCTTATGGACACATCAAGGAAAGAATATTACAGACCAATATCCCTGATGACCTCAGATGCAAAAATTCTTAATAAAATGTTAGCAGATCATATTCAACAACATATTAGGAAATTTTTACATCACGATCAATTTTTTTTTTTTTTTGATCAAGGGTTGAACTCAGGAACATTTAACCACTGAGCCACATTCCCCATCCCTTTTTTAAATTTTTTATTCTGAGGTAGGCAGAGTCTTGATAAGCTGCTTAGGGTATTGCTAAGTTGCTGAGACTGGCTTTAAACTTGGGATCCTCCTGTCTCAGCCTCCCAGGTTGCTGGGTTTATAGGTGTGCCCTACTGTACCTGGCAATCAAGTTGATTTTATCCCAGGGATGTCAGAAAGGCTTAACATATGCAAATCAATAAGTGTAATTCATCACATAAACAGAATTAAGGATGAGGATCACTTAGCCTCCTCAGTAGATGTACAGAAAGGCTAAATTCAGCACTCATTCATGACAAAAACACGGAAGAAACTAGGGATGGAAGGAACCTACCTCAACACCATAAAGGGTATGTACAAAAACCCAAAGCCAACAACACAATGAATGAGGAAAAACTGAAAGCAGTTCCTTTAAAATCTGGAACAAGACAGGATGTCCACTCTCACTACTCCTATTAAATATAGGACTGGAAATTCTAGTCAGAGCAATTAAGACAGGACAAGGAAATAAAAGGGATAAAAATAGGAAAGGAAGAAGTCAAATTATCACTGTTTGCAGATGATATGATCCTACATTTCGAAAAGTTCCACCAAGAAGTTCCGCTGAAAGCCTGCTAGAGCTAAGAAATTCAGCAAGGGAGCAGGTTACAAAACCAACCTATAAACATCATTAGCTTTCCTAGATACCAGTAATGAATCTGCTGAGAAAGAATTCAGGCAAACAGGGGCTGGGTTGGTGGCTCAGTGGTAGAGTGCTTGCCTAGCATGTGTGAGGCACTGGGTTTGATTCTCAGCACTCCATATAAATAAATAAAATAAAGGTCCATTGACAACTAAAAAAAGAAAAAAGAAATCAGGAAAACAACCCCATTCAAAACAGTTTCAAACAACAACAAAAAACAAAGGGCAGAGGTTTAGCAAGGATGGTGGAATGTGACAGATATCATTATCCAAAGTACGTGTATGAAGACACTAATTGGTGTCAACATACTTTATATACAACCAGAGATAGGAAAAATTGTGCTCTATATGTGTAATAAGAATTGTAATGCGGGCTGGGGATGTGGCTCAAGCGGTAGCGCACTCGCCTGGCATGCATGTGGCCCGGGTTCGATCCTCAGCACCACATACAAACAAAGATGTTGTGTCCACCGAGAACTAAAAAAATAAATATTAAAAAATTCTCTCTCTCTCTCTCAAAAAAAAAAAAAAAAAAAAAAAGAATTGTAATGCATTCCACTGTCGTTTATTTTTTAAAAATCAATTAAAAAACCTCAAAAATCCCACCTAGGAATACATCTAACCAAGGAGGCAAAAAGATTTCTATAATGAAAACCATAGAAAATTGAAGAAGACACAAGAAGGTGGAAAGACCTCCCATGTTCATGGATAGGCAGAGTAATATGGTTAAAATGGCCATATTACCAAAAGTGACCTACAGATCCAATGCAACCCCCATCAAAATACCAATGACATGCTTCACAGAACTAGAAAAAACAGTTCTAAATTTTATTTGGAAGAATAAAAGACCCAGAGTAGCCAAAGCAATTCTAAGCCAAAAAAGCAATGCTGGAGGCATCACAATTCCTGACTTCAGATTGTACTATAGAGCCGGAGAAACAGAAACTGCATGGTGCTGGCATAAAAACAGACACCTAGCCCAATGTCACAGAAGAGAAGACCCAGAGACAAATCCACACAATCATCTGATCCTTGACAAAGGTGCCAAAACCAAACATCAGAGAAAAGACAGCCTTTTAAACAAATGGTGCTGGGAAAACTGGTTATTCGTTTGTAAAAGAATGAAGCTAGACTCTTGCTTCTCACCCTGCACAAAAGTAAACTCAAAGTGGATCAAAAGATTGAGGAATTAGATGAGAAATTATGCAAGTCCTAGAAGAAAATATAGAATTAACACTCTGGTGTATAGGCACAGGCAATGACTTTCTCAATAGGACCCCTAAAGCTCAGGAAATAATGCCAAGATTTAACAAATGGGATGGCATCAATCAAAAAACTTCTATACAGCAAATAAAATGATTAAAAATGGGAAGATTGAATCTACAGAATGGGAGAAAATCTTTACTGACTACTCTTCTGAGAGAGGAGTAACACAGAATATATTAAGAACTCAAAAAAATATACACCAGGGCTGGGGTTGTAACTCAGTGGTAGAGCACTTGCCTGGCACATGTGAGTCAAATGTGAGTCACTGGGTTCAATCCTCAGCACCATATATAAATAAATAAAATAAAGATATTGTGTCCAACTACAACTC